>NC_135657.1:23516392-24136633 GCF_964188315.1 Podarcis muralis
TTTGCATTCTAAATAAAACCAGTGGCAAAAGTCTGAATATTAATTTCAGCTCTGCTGCACATCATTTCTTGCTAGCGGAAACCTCTTTGGATCCTGGCCAATATTTGTAATCACATAAGCAAAACAGATGGAAAAGATCTGTTCCACCCACGAGTTATCGAAACTGTGGATTAGAGCATAGACTCAGTGGGGGATAATATTAGATTATTTAAGGTCCACTGAACACTTAGAATACGTTTCCGTGAGCTTTATCATCCCCAGTCATGAGGAACAAAAGCCAAGGCAGCATTTTTCTAAATCACAAGATGTGCTTTACAATTCAGTCCACAATTTCTCCTTAAATTCACCAGCAGGCTGATTTGACTTACTGCAGGGACATTTTCCTTCATTCTTTCCTGATGCAATATAAATTTCCCTGAATTTGTTTTCACACACCCTAAGTCAGGAAGGGGGACTCGTGTCCCTCGAGATGTTGATGGGACTCCAACACCCATCAGTCACAACTGGTATGGCCAATGGTCAGAGATGTTGAGTCAATTTCTGAAGGCTCACAGCTTCGCCATTCCTGCCATAGATGTTCATGGTTAACTTTGAAAGCACCCATGCACCTAAGTCCCTTACTTTAAAAGCACCCAAATTCCAGAAAGCGATGCCATTGAAATTTGTAGTCACGTGCTCAGAGAAATAGGCACTTGTGCAGTTTGCAACATTCAGGTGTATTATGAATGGAATGTCTTTTCCTTCAAAATTCTTCCCCAGCTGGAATGGCAAAACATTTGCCAATTTCTTGAGCCAAAAGAAATCTCTCAGAAAACAGACACACTTTTCCTGAACCCTCACAAAGAAAGAGCTTTACATTCTAAATCAAGCTGAAGGGAGTTTGGCTATTGTAAGGCTCGGAGTTTTATAGCACAGCTCCCACTGTCTCTCTTTAAAACAAACAAACCCCAAATCCACAGCAAACAAACTTGTGTGTTCAAACTCACGTCACCTTCTCTATACCTGTGCTTTGAGAATAATAATAAATAATAATAATAATAATAATAATAATAATAATAATAATAATAATAATATCTTTATTGTCATTGCCCCCTCTCGGGGACAACGAAATTACTTGGCTGCTCCATCCACCCAGGTAGGGAAACTCCACACAAAATCAAAACAACTATAAAAACACTAATTAAAACAATACAGTATAATACAGCAAGGAAGATTAGATGACTAAGAATAAGATGATGATGTGTTCTGAAGTGGTGATGCTGCCTTGTGCTTCCTGTTTTTCCACTACACCACCATGCCTGAAACCCACAACATTTTCATTTACTCACCTGGAAGGTTTGGAAGCACCTGATGTCGGGGGGAGGTTTTACATTTTCTGAGAAGGAGAAGAATGGCCCATGGAGTTAGGAACAGGAAATAGGAGGCACTTGAACTTCCTGTTTCATTCACAATCCCATTGGCCCTGAAGTCCATTGAGCTAAGTTCATGCATGACTGTTCATCCCATGATGACTTAAAAACTATGAGCTGAGTTACATATGCAAAAGGGCCATCTCAGTTAAAACACCAGAGAGTGAACACTCTCCATATTACCTCAGGTACAATGGCATCTCGATTCAGTCTACATATTTAGCTAAGTTCACACATTCAGCTGATGACTGTCAAGTGTGCAGTAATGATGTTAACTGCTACAAGTTATATAAAGGCCTGTGTGAATCAGGCTCTAGTTAAGATCTGCAGTTGAAGGTTTAATCAACAGTGTTGGCTCGATTGACCGGAATCCTGGTAGGCCACAGCCCTCTGCAGGCATTCCTTTTTCCATGAAATCAACATTGTGTAGAAGAGGAAGTGAGGGTCAGCATTCCAGGTCCTGCTTGCGGGTTTGGCCACTGTGAGAACAGGCTGCTAGACTAGATGGGCCACTGGCCTGATCCAGCAGGACTTGTATTATGTTCTTACATTATGTGGAAGATGCTGGTGGTTGAAGGAGGAGGGTGAATGTGCTTCTTCCCTGATTCTGCTTCCTCGTCCACACGATATTAATTGCACGGGTAGACTAATTCTGCAATACAGCCCAGGAAACCCTTGCTTGCCACCAAAAATGTGACATTTATATTTTTTTTATAAATATTTTTATTGCGTTTCTTTCCATAGGTTCACAAGTTCAAAAATACAAGAGTAAAAAACAAGAAACAAATTATAAAGATATAAGAAAATAAAAAAGAATAGATATGTGTCAAATCATCTTTCCATAATTTATCACTGTCAGTTGGACCTCCTCACATCTTCCAGGCCTTGCGTTCTATGCAATAACAGTGTCAGCAATTTGTTACCTTATTTCGCGACTTACTGTAACTTTCAATTATTATGTTTCCAAATTCAGAATGTTATAACCCAGTTTTAGTACCTTTAAAATAAACATAATATATTTGTTTCACATTTGTCTCCTCTTTTTTTCTTTGTTATCACTTACTTTACCATTTACTTAATCAAATTGCGAAAGCATAACATTTCCTAATCGTGCACATTCTTAACATTCATACAGTTTATAATGTTTTTGCAAATAGTCTTTAAATTTTTTCCAGTCCTCCTCTATTATTTCCTCGTCCAGATCTCGGATTCTGCCAGTCATTTCAGCCAGTTCCATATAGTCCATCAACTGCGTCTGCCATTCCTCCAGTGTGGGTAAATCTTGTGTCTTCCAGTGCTTTGCGATGAGAATTCTTGCTGCTGTAGTTGCATACATAAACAAGGTTCTATCTTTTTTTGACACCTTCCGGTCCACCATGCCCAGAAGGAAGGCCTCCGGTTTCTTAGGAAAGGTATATCTAAATACCTTTTTAAGTTCATTATAAATCATTTCCCAGAAGGCCTTCACTTTTGGCAGGTCCACCAGAGGTGAAAGAATGTCCCTTCTGCCTCTTGACATTTCCAACATTTATTATCAGACAGGTGATATATCTTAGCTAACTTGACTGGGGTCATGTACCACCGGTATACCATTTTCATAATGTTTTCTTTCAAGGCACTACATGCCGTGAACTTCATTCCGGTGTTCCATAACCTTTCCCAGTCTTCAAACATAATGTTGTGACCAACATCCTGTGCCCATTTTATCATGGCAGATTTAACTATCTCATCCTGTGTGTTCCATTTAAGCAACAAGTTATACATTCTCGAAAGTATCTTAGTCTTTGGTTCTAACAGTTCCGTCTCCAATTTCGATTTTTCCACCTGGAAACCAACTTTTTTGTCCATTTTAAAAACCTCTTGAATTTGAGCATAGTGTAACCAATCTCGCACCTTACTTTTTAACTTTTCCTGGCTCTGCAACTTCCAATTATCTCCAATTCTTTCAATTATTTCCCAATATTTTGGCCAATGGGCCTCCATATTGGGTCTTTTTCGAGCCTTGGCCTCCATAAAAATGTGACATTTATAGTTCTTCATCATCATGTAAGACTCTGATCAGTTACACAGCATAATAGCAGGACAGAAAGTTCTTTTACTCATGTGCTAGTTAGAGAGCAGCTGTGAGCCACAGAAAGAGAATCATTCACCATCAAAGTCATTGTGGGCACTTCCAGGCTAAAATTAAATTGACTTTCCGCTCTGTGTTCCAGTTCTAAGAATACAGTGTGATCGGGATCACAGAGTTGTTGCTGGGTAGAATGTGCTCTGTTCTTGGAGATGCTACAATGTGCCAGTGTGCCACACCAAACGTTTAAAGGACCTCCCAAAGAATTATGGGAACCGCTGTATTTTAAGTGGGCTGGAATTGTATCTCTGTGAGGGGTAAATCACAGTTCTCATGATTTTGGGGTGTGGGGAGGAGAGCAATGTGCTTTAAACATGTCTTAAATATATAGTGTGTATGCAGCCTTTGAGTGGGTTCAAATTCCCACTCTGTTGTAAAGCTCACTGGGTGACCTTAGGCAGCTCGCTTACTACCTCTAACCTACCTCAAAGGGTTTGTGTGAGGATTAAATGCGACTGGAGGCGGAGGGAAGGAAAAGCCACAAATCCTACCTTAAGTTCCTTGGAGGCAGGGTGGCCCATGAATGGAATAAAATAACTATCACAGTTCTGCCAAAGTCATGGAGACACAAATGGATGGAATCTGACTGCATAGAAATGACATAATGTTTTTGAATTATGTGCGGATCCTGTGAACTCTGTCTCTTGTGCAGCCTGAAGGAACTCAGGAAGGGGGGGGGGGTCACATGAGGTCTCACAGCACTGAAGCATCCTGCCAGCTGAATCCTCTAAAGAACTCATCGCTGTCTCTAAGGGAGCCCATCTGAGCAAAACAGGTGAAACAGATGTTGCAACTCACTGCCCTGAAAAATCACAATCAGACCAGGGAGACGCAACTGAACTGACAAAAGACTGAGCATCTGGTTCATCATAGATTGAAATGGTAGGATATGTTACCTTCCGGACAGTGATGTGCAATTATCTGAAACAAGCACAGAAGACTCTGATTAGGATGATATTCAGGCTGTATAAGGAGAGAACTAGGAACCTTATCTGAGGCCCTTTCATGAAGAAGATGAAGCCCAACATCACCTGGAATAGCTCAGCTGGTAGAGCATGAGACTCTTAATCTCAGGGTTGTGGGATCAAGCTCCACGGTGGGCAAAAAGATTCCTGCATTGCAGGGGGTTGGGCTAAATGACCCTTGTGGTCCCTTCCAACTCCACAATTCTGATTCTTCCTCTGAAGACTTTGCTGTATGGCAAACACCTCTGGTCACGCAGAAGTCAAAGACAGCACAATAAGTCAATGGCCCTTCAACCAGCTTCAGCAAAGGAGACAGCACCTATGACCTTGCAGGTCTCTGTTAGGCTTCAGTTATCCCCAGCTCCCTGCAAAGACAACATTTCCAGCAGCTGGCAGAGAAAGAGGATGCTTCAGCCAGCAGCACTATCCAAGGTCCTGATCTTGTCTGCTTTGGCTTGATTCAGAGTGGACACCGCTTGCTTCCTCTGCATGAACCAACTCTGCACCACAGAATATGTGCCAAAATGTTCTGCAGTGTATAGGGGGTTCCTCAGCAGATATTTCAAAGATGAAAGGGATCCCTGACGGCACAAATTTAGCAAATGGGCAATAGGAGACCTCGTTGTCTCTTCTCTAAGTACCATCTGTTGTCCTTTCCTTAAGGCCATGGTTAGGGAATCCTCTATGCAAATCAGTGGTAAAGGTAAAGGAAAAGGACCCCTGGATGGTTAAGTCCAGTCAAATTTTACTATGGGGCACAGCGCTCATCTCATCTTTCAGGCCGAGGGAGCTGGCATTTGTCTGCAGACAGCATTCTCGGGTCATGTGGCGAGCATGACTAAAATGCTTCTGGTGCACGGAACACCATGGCAAGTGCCAGAGCGCATGGAAATGCCATTTACCTTCCCACTGCAGTGGTACCTATTTATCTACTCGTGCTGGTATGCGTTCGAACTTCTAGGTTGGCAGAAGCTGGGACAGAGCAATGGGAGATCACCCTGTCGCACAGATTTGAACTGCCGACCTTATGATCAGCAAGCCAAAGAAGCTCAGTGGTTTAGACCACAGCGCCACCCATATCCCTTCTGCAAATCTATGAAGGAAGACCTGAAGTGCTTGCCTCAGAAAAACAGGACTATGTTTAGGGGTAGCCAAAGATGACATAAACATTAAAAACTCATTTAAAGATTGGGTTAACAAGACAAAGATTAATATGTTCACACTGCGGCTTCTGCATACTGGCACAACAACACCTCCAGTTCGATTTGCAGCTCATCATCACTAATGGAATGTAAATGTTGCTGTCACTTTTAGTGTTCCTCCTCACTGATTCAGAAGATATCATTTTGTAAGCAGCGTGTTTAAAATTTAACAAGTTATTCTGCAGGATCAATGCAAAAACAACTTAAGCGAGATTGTGCAAAACTATTCTGATACTTGTCAAATACAGATTATAGCTCTTAGGTATTTTTTTACAAATTATACCAATCCATTAAAAAAAGCAAAAATGCAACCTATTTTAGGACCAAGCTAAGTGCGACTTAGGTGATACCTGAACGCATCTACTGACAGCGAGGGGGTGTTAAGTCTGCGGTGGGCATTGGATAAAGATGGATCCTGAACTCTGAGGCAAATCAGAGAGCATAATAGGGGAAGATGGGGCTTTGGCTCATCAGAAAACCAAGTGGAATCTGTAAAAGGCTGCACGATTCAAAGTTAGGGTGCCAGCAGTACTTTGTGGCATCTCAGGGATCCAGACCTAAAAGAAATATCCTAAATACAAAAGCTGACTGAAAGCAAAAGGGATGTCTCTAAACTTACCCTAACCCAGGGGTCGGCAATGTACGGCCCATGGGCCAGATGTGGCCCACAAAGACCATTTTACTGGCCCACAAGCTGCCCCTGAACCGAGCCGCCTGCTCGGCAAGTCCCCCGCCCACTGCACGAAACCGGAAATTGCACCTGCGCATGCGCAGATACTGGAAATCGCATCTGCACATGTCCAGACGTCGAAAATCACTTCTGTGCAGGCATAATTTTCAGTGTCTGGGCATGCACAGACGCAATTTCCGGCGTCGCACTGCACCAGTCTGGCTCTCGGATGATCTCTGTGGGAGTGATCCGACCCATGGCTGGGAAACCTTGCCGACCCCTGCCCTAACCCAACAAAGCCAGGGCAAACACTAGAGTCGGGAGAAGATGGAAGATGAGGTCTGTTATGGTTTGCAAGTTAAGCTTATCATCAGAGGGAGTTATTTTGCCCAGAAAGCAAATCCCTGTTAATTCTTCTCATCCCTGGGCCAATTTCTTTGAAATTTGGTAGGTTTATTACCCTGGGGTATCTCTCATATATGTCTGCCATTTTCAGATCAATTGTCCATGAAACACTAGGGGAAATTACATTATTATTTTTTTACTCACCCTAAAACAATAACAGCTGCCCTTGTGGGAAAATCAACTACAGCCTTCCTTCTGAAATTTTGCAGGATTCATGTTCTCAGAAAGGGTGAGATTGGCTGCAGATTTCATCCATTTCTGCCTCAAATTGAAAAGTTGCAGATGGTTCATTGCTGAGTGGGAATTTGAACCCTTGTCTCCCAGGTCCTAGTCCAAAATTTTAACCACTGCAGCACACTCATCTAGTTCAGCTTTGCACCAAGACATTTATGAGGGGTTTCCTTGGTAGATTATCTGGTAGATTCTCATGCAAATACAGTAATGGATGCAGGAGAAATGGATTCTCATATGAGATACCCAAGGTGTGGGAGGAGAAACCACAATGGCAAAATATTGCAGCTTCCCAACCTGGGTTTATATGTCAGAGAGTCTCTGAACAGAGCCGTGTGATTCATTATGCTGTGGAAATTACCAGGGTTACAGAGCTCTCTGTCTAACAAGATCACCTGCTTGGCTAATTAACACCTCCAGCAATTACAACCTGGTGTCTGAAGATTCCTAAAGAGCACCCCCACACACACCTCCAAGCAGCAAGTAAACATTAAACCACCTTGCACAGCTACAGCCCTTCCTGGGCAGACCACTTTTTCTACATCTCATACACCCACCACTGGGTCATTTTAACATAAAGGCCATTGCTAAATATTTCTACAAATCTATGCTTTAAAAAGCAAAGACCTCACCTTGCCAACAAAGGTCTGTATAGTTAAAGCTATGGTTTTCCCAGTAGTGATGTATGGAAGTGATAGCTGGACCATAAAGAAGGCCAATCGCCGAAGAATTGATGCTTTTGAATTATGGTGCTGGAGGAGACTCTTGAGAGTCCCATGGACTGCAAGAAGATCAAACGTATCCATTCTGAAGGAAATCAGCCCTGAGTGCTCATTGGAAGGACAGATCGTGAAGCTGAGGCTCCAATACTTTGGCCACCTCATGAGAAGAAAAGACTCTCTGGAAAAGACCCTGATGTTGGGAAAGATTGAGGGCACAAGGAGAAGGGGATGGCAGAGGACGAGATGGTTGGACAGTGTTCTTGAAGCTACCAGCATGAGTTTGAACAAACTGCGGGAGGCAGTGGAAGACAGGAGTGCCTGGCATGCTCTGGTCCATGGGGTCACGAAGAGTCGGACACGACTAAACGACTAAACAACAACAACAACAATGCTTTACTGAGCTGCATCTAAAAGGCTAAGCAAAATGCCCAAACACAAACAGAAAAATCACACCACCATGTTTGACGGTGGAGAATTGGGGAGGCATATCAGAAGAATGTTAGAAGAACCCAGTGGACCATTTTGTCTAGCATCCTGTGGGATGCCTGTGGAAGCCCTGCAAACAGGACCTGAAGACAACAGCACTCCTGTGATTCCTAGCAGATGACTCTGTTCTGCCTCCACTGTTGGAGGAAGTATGCCTCTGAATACTAGTTGATGGGGAAAGCATCCCCTCCAGCATTTCTCCGATGAAAATAGGGACACCCTGTTGAAGGCTGAGTAGGACAGTTTGGGGTCCAATCAGAAACAAGGGTGGCTTCTGTAATTCCGAGACTGACCCTGGAAAATGGAGACTTGGAGGGTATAGGAGAGTGCTGTTGCACTCGGGTGATGCTTGCAGGCTTCCGGTAAACATCTGGTTGGGCAGGATGCTGGCTGAGTTGGGCCTGATCCTGCAGGGCTCTTCTCCTCTTCTTATGTTAACTCCCATCAGCCCCAGGCAGCAGAGTCAGGGATGGTCAGGGATGATGGGAGTTGCAATCTCTGTAGCACATCAGTTTGGGGAAGTCTTTCCTTTGGAGACAAGTCAGGAACATATTGTGCTGTACGGCCGGTAACTTCACCTGTGCCAGTTTAATTACACCAGTATTTATAGAAGCTCCAGCCAAAGTTTTGCAGGCCACAGATTCCCTCCTGCAATATCCATTAGGCCTTGCCTTGCTCAATTATCTCCTTTGAATCAGTCCTGCAAACATTATGAATAATTAAGGCCTTGGGAGACTTGCTTCAACTCCCACCCTTTATTTGCAGCAGATAGACATGTACCGTATATTGATTTTGTTCCACTCACAGGATCATTAGCCTTTGAAGTCATCTGAATAAACGCAGCTTTTCCTCTGCAAGATGAAGAGTTCTTTCCCCATGCAGCCTTTCCTCTGACGGACAGCATATCAGCTTTGAATAGTGTACAATATTAAGCAGAGGCTGGGATGGATGAACCACCTCTCAGGGATGCGGAAGCAGCAGATTTCCTGCATCAACCAGGGGATGGACTCCATGAACTTCCAACTCTAACAGGGCAGGAAGTCATTGAAGACCATTAGAAACTAGACACAGGTGTCCCAGGTTAGCTCAGTAGATAGAGCACAAAATTCTTAATCTCAGGGTTGTGAGTTTGAGTCCCATGTTGGGCAAAAGATTCCTGCATTGCAGAGGGCTGGACTAGACAACCCTCTTGGTCCCTTCCAACTTATTTATGTAGACAAAGATTAAGTGTAAGGTATTGGTTGTGCTAGGGGACGCGAGTGGCGCTGTGGGTAAAACCTCAGCGCCTAGGACTTGCCGATCGCATGGTCGGCGGTTCGAATCCCCGCGGCGGGGTGCGCTCCCGTCGTTCGGTCCAGCGCCTGCCAACCTAGCAGTTCGAAAGCACCTCTGGGTGCAAGTAGATAAATAGGGACCGCTTACCAGCAGGAAGGTAAACGGCGTTCCGTGTGCTGCGCTGGCTCGCCAGATGCAGCTTGTCATGCTGGCCACGTGACCCGGAAGTGTCTGCGGACAGCGCTGGCTCCCGGCCTATAGAGTGAGATGAGCGCACAACCCTAGAGTCTGGCAAGACTGGCCCGTACGGGCAGGGGTACCTTTACCTTTACCTTTATTGGTTGTGCTTAGAATAGATTTATGAAAGATTTAGAAAACTTATTGATTAGAATATTTGTATGAGATTGTATGGGGGAAATATGGAATAACAGATACAATTTTGCTTAAAATGTATATAGGAAGTGCAGTGTAAGCGACGGAAGTCAGTCAATGAAATTTTATTATTGAGACATTTGTAGAATAAATTTGGAAGAAATTCTTCCAATTTTTCTTCTTATTTTTCTTTTTCTTTTTCTTTTTTCTTTTCTTCCTTTTTTCTTTTTTGCTCTTTTTTATATATGTGTGCTTATCTGAAATATATGTGTATGTATGTATTTGCAGTATTTTGCTTGTATTTTGTAATAATTATGTTAAATAAAATTTAATAAAAAAGGAAGAAAGAAACTAGACACAGGTGTCCCAGGTTAGCTCAGTAGGTAGAGCACGAAACTCTTAATCTTAGGGTCATGTGTTCGAGTCCCATGTTGGGCAAAAGATTCCTGCATTGCAGAGGGCAGGACTAGATGACCCTCGAGGTCCCTTCCAACTCTATGATTCTATCACTTACTGTGCTTAAAGTAATAGGCAGATCAATCCTGTGGGGGTGGGGGTGAGCTTCTACAGTGGAGGAACACAGGAAGCAGCCTTAGACCAAGTCAGACCATTCGTCCATCAAACTCAGTATTGGTGACACTGGCTGGCAGCAGCTTTCTGGTCTTTCACTAGCCCTGCCTTGAAATGTCAAGGATTGAGCCGGGGACCTTGCAAAAGTGTGAGATCTTCTACAGAGCTTCATCACCTTCTTAAGTTCTGCTGGCATGCTGAGGTTGGGGGGAAAGTTGCGGTGAATGGGAGGGAATTAACTGCAGCAGCTCCAGGGTTGGCACAGCTGAGGGCTTCTTCTGGGGTAATGTCAGAGGAACAAGGACTGGAAGCCTGTGAACACATTTCATTTCATTTCACTTTTAATTTGCAAAGTGCCTTTCTATATTACTCTACACAAGGCTGTTTGCAAGCTGAAGAAAGAACAAAGTAGACAGCAAAGATCACACACCTAATAACAATCTGATCCAATACAAAAATTCATAATAAAAACATGACTTTAAAATAAACAATTTACAGAAAATAAAGCAATGTTCAATAATCCAGTAGAACAAAACAGTAAAGTTAAAAACATCAGCAAATAACAATTAAACCGTTTACACTTAACAATTACAATAAAGAATTACTAAGCTAAAATAACGGCAAGTCACAATGCATAAAATGCATAAAATACTATAAAACCATACAAAAAGATCAAATTGAGAAACATCTGTGCCCATAGTTTTCAGGGGCATATTGAAGGAGCTGTCTGGGGCATAGCTGCCCTCCAACTTGCAGAGTGGCACTCATGCCACATCTGGCTGGCTTTAGATTGAAGCCTTAATTGTATTAAATATTATTAGAAAAACATGGGAAATGATGTTCTTGCTTCCGAATAATACCAGTTGCTGGAAACGGCAGGCAGAGAGAGTGCTGCTGTGCTCAGATCCTGCTTATGAGCATCCCACAGGCATCTGGTTGGCCACAGGATGCTGGACGTCATACCCTCCAACATTTCTCCAATGAAAATAGGGACATCCTAAGGAAAAGGAGGACATTCCAGGATCAAATCAGAAACCGCGACGGCTTCTCTAAATCAGGGACGTCCCTGGAAAACAGGGACACTTGGTGGGTCTGGGACTAGATGGGACACTGGCCTGATCCAGAAGGCGCTTTTTTTTTTTTTTTCATTCTTAAGATGAACCTATTACAGGTTCTGGCCTGGTTCAAACCTTTGCTCCACAATTGTTCTCTAGAAAGGCAGCTGGGGATTTGCTGTTCCAAAACTGTGACCCCTTTTGACAGTGATGGCATCCAAGTCCCCACAGGTTTAATGTTTTACCCCTGCGCAGCCCTGGCAATGTCATCCCAGTTCATAGCTGTCAACTTTTCCCTTTTTTAAAGGGAAATTCCCTTATTCTGAATAGGATTCCTCGCAAGAAAGGGGAAAAGTTGACAGCTATGTCCCAGTTGCCCCATCTTCATTGAAAATTATCTTTTCTCCCCTCCTTTGAACTCTAATGAGCATGAAGATTAAAGAAAGCTTCAGCGCTGTTTTGCTGAAGACATAATTTCTTCTGCTGTTAAGTGGGAAACAATAAATATATTCCTTTGTGTAATTTTTTGTGACAACAGAAAGTTATGGTGACAACTAAATTAGAATTTTCCATGCAAAAAAGAAAAAAGGATAGATCAGTATGCAATCATTTTGCAAGCGCCAGGGAATTTGTTGATCAGAACAAAAGGTAACTGGAAGTTGTGCCATGGGAAATTTGTTTCTTAAGAAACTCATATTCATTAGTTCAGAAAAATTGCTTGTGCATTCACCCATCATTAATTCAGAAAGGTGCTGGAGTTATCTAGGTGCTCCTGGGGCAAAGTAGTGCCATGTCTTCCTGTCTGCTACTGAGCCAAGTTCATAGGTCTTGTAGTTGTGTACAAAGCCCTAAATAACTTAGGCCCAGGATACAATAAGGACTGCTTTACCCTATGTACCCCAATTCAACAATTAGTTGTTCCCTGTGGACTAGAACCACAACTCATGTCAACAAGAAGCCTTGTTTATGGGAAAAGTTTTCAATTAGCAATAATCACGCCTCAGATAAACCTCACTGGCTACGATACTGCCACTGCACAAAGTATAAAATGGAACCTGGTGCATGCTAACTGGTGGATCAGGAACCATTACTGCAGGGGTGGCCAACACCTATGTGATGTTGCCTCTCTCACTACCCTCAAATCCACTCCTCCTCAAAACACACCATTCCTGAGAGGCCTTTGGTACAACCCCACATTCCCATGTCCAACGGTAACTTGAGCCTATATAACAAAGCTATAAGCCCAGTTAACTGAAACAATAAGCTATTGACTCTCTGTTTGCCCCTGTTTTCACTTTCTTCATTCGCAAGCTCCTCACATACAGTTGTACCTTGGTTTTCGAACAGCTTCATTCTCAAACGTTTTGGCTCCCGAACGCTGCAAACCCGGAAGTGACTGGAACTATTTTTGGAAGCCGAACGTCCGACGGGGCTTCCACGGCTTCCAATTGGCTGCAGGAGCTTCCTGCAGCCAATCAGAAGCTGCACTTTGGTTTCTGAACATTTTGGAAGTTGAACGGACTTCCAGAACGAATTCCGTTCGACTTCCAAGGTATGACTATACTCAATAAAGCACTAACACCAAGCACACCAATAGGTCTATATAAAGAATACATTATGTTATGAGTCTGGTGGGGTCAGAGCTCAATGGACACAAAAGTCTGACCTGGTATAACAAGGGAGCCAACTTTATGTGTTTACACACACAAGATACAATTCAGACTTTGCCACCCTTTGAGCAGGGCTGTTGCAACCATAGCTCAGTTGGTGAAGCATGAGACTTTTAATCTCAGGGCTGTGGGTTCGAGTCCCCCTTCGAGCATTGCAGGGGGTTGGTCTAGATGATCCTCATGGTCCCTTCCAATTCTATGAATCTATGATTTACATCATAACTGATTTAAGTTGCCTTTATTTCAGTGGGTCTATTCTAAGCATAGCTATGCCTGCATCCAACACTTAATTTCTAGAGTGTGTGTGGGAACCTGTGGCCCCTCTAGATGTTGCGGGGACTACAATTCCCTGCACCCCTCACCTCAGCCACACTTACTGAGGCTGATGGGAATTGGAGTCCAAGAGTATCTGGAGAGCCACAGGTTCCCCACTCCTGTTCTGGATACCTTGAGTTTGAAATAAGAAGTGTCCACAAAAGTAAAAACCAAGCGCAACCTGGCATGTCTCCCCAAAACAAGATTGAGACATGATACGGTCAGAAATTTAACTGAAAAATGAACAGCTAGGGCATATGATATCTCCATGAATTTAATCCTGGTTTATCCCTTATAGAGATCAGACCACTTCTGGCCCTAGGCAAGGACTTAGATTCCTGAAGATTGTCCACTCTCTCTCTCTCTCTCTCTCTCTCTCTCTCTCTCTCTCTCTCTCTCTCAAGCAATTTTTCTGATTAAAATAATAACCAGGGAAGAATACAGTTTTGTCATATGAAGAATATGGACCACTTGAGTGGCGATGTCGTGGCTGTGCTAAATGAAGTAGAGTCGTGTGTGCTCAGATTCTAACATGGAAGAAACGAGTGCAGTCAGACATGCTGTGGGTTTGCCCGTCTTCTTTTATAGGAAAAAAGGAAGTTTTAGAACTCAGCTTGCTGTAATAAAAGTTGCAGTGTGCACTGCTCAGTCACCTTCGCATGAAGATAGTACTGAAAATAGCTGTACTTGCTCAAAACCCCACAAAATCAATGACTTCTTGTTAAGATTGGACTCACTCCTTGCTTAAAGTAAAGTGCCATGCTGGAGGGAAGGATCTCCTGATAAAAGTGGTGCCTCCAATCTTTAAACCCCGATTGATGTTCCCCCTCTTCTCCCTCCTGCTGCCTGTAGATAATCCAAGGGTGGTCATGACCTACATGCAGTAATCATTGTGCTAAATTCTTTGCGGTGCCCTCAGTTTAAGTTCAAATCCGTTCCTGATTACAAGACAGTTCTGAGAGTTACCAGGGGCTTACATTTAATCTTCAAGGAGCAGACATAGCCGAGAGATCCAAAAACCCTTCTGTTCACACTCTTCTACCTAGTTCGAACTAACTCAAAGCAGTCGCATCCTAGTTTTAGTGCCTGCTGTTGATGTTCAGTTTCATTACACACACACACAAGCCATTTCATCCACAAGCGCAAGAATATCTGTTATTTATCACCAGTGTCAACTCCTTTTCAAACATGTTCCCAGCTTGGTTTATATAAAAATACATCAAAACAATGAAATTTACAGATGTCATAGTCAATTCATTTCTGTCCTGCTTATTTTTTTTAAAAAAATAAGATTTTATTAAGACTTTCATAATACTTTACAATAAAAAACACCATACTAATCTAAACAAAAGTAAAAACAGAAAAACAAAGAAGTGTACAAAGTCCTCTCTCACATGGACTGCATTTTCCACAAATACATCAGTGCTTAAGGGGGTTCTCATTTTTAAAAAACCCAGTCTAAATTCAGTAGAACAATGCAAAATAATTACTAGGACACATTTTATACAGGCCTGACATTGTATCTGGTCTGGAAGCTGAAGCTGGTGCAGAATGCAGAGGCCAGACTGCTCAAGGGAGCAGATCTCTGGCAACTCTGCTGTTGAGACAGCTGCACAGGTTGCTGATTCGTCAGTGGGTCAGTTTCAAGGTTCTTGTTTTAATTCACAAAGCCCTAAACAATTTGGCTCAAAGGCCACCTGATCCCTTTTGCTCCACCTCAACCACTGATATTCTCAGATGGGGCACGTTTGGTGGTCCCCATGGACTTCCAGATGTTGTTGTACTCCATCTCCCATCAGCCCCAGCCAACATGGCTAAGGGCCATGCCTGCTGGGAGTTGTAATAATAATACTAAAAGCAGCAGCAGCAGCAGCAGCAGCAGCAGCAGCAACAACAACAACAACAACAACAACAACAACAACAACAACAACAACAACAACAACAGGGTTGCCCTGGCTGCTCTGGGTGGCTCCCAACAGAATATTAAAAACATGATAAAACATCAAGCATTTAGAAAATGTTGTTGTAGTCCAGCAACAGCTAAATTGCAATAGGAGCTCCACTGTTAAAGAAATATAGAATTGCACCCTGGATTGTTTTGAGCAGTCCATTCAGCATCTAGAATTGTGTATTTTATGAAATGTAGTAGAATTGTTTCAACTTTGTAGTGTTTCAACGATGTTGCTTTATCTATAATATTGTATTTCACCCCTCCCTGGGTTCTTCTGGGAGGAAGTTTCAATTGGAATAAAGATGGATGGATGGATTGCATAAGTAAATGGACTGCGGTCTTGCATTTGCAAAAGCTGGTAGCCTGAATAAGGTTTTGAACTGCAGGAAAATGCAGAACATGCCTGACCACTGAAAATATGCTCTACCAGACATTCCCAGCCTGTATCACAACACATGCTCCTGGAAAAAATGCAAGCAAGAAAACC
Organism: Podarcis muralis; assembly: GCF_964188315.1. NCBI lineage: Eukaryota > Metazoa > Chordata > Lepidosauria > Squamata > Lacertidae > Podarcis > Podarcis muralis. The sequence goes on from NC_135657.1 coordinate 23,532,306, forward strand.
TGACATCCAGATTAGGCGAGGAGTCCGTTTATCTCTTACCCTACTTGGCTTGCTCCAGCTCTGCCGTGTTGCGGAAACTTCTCTGCCAAAGGAGATCAAAAGGTTTTTGGCACCGAAAAACCATTCAAGGAAATAAGTGGCTCAACAAGTACATCATGAGTCATGTTGATTTATGTTCCATGCGTGTTTGTTTTTGCAGGCTATTAAGCGAAGGAAAAATGATAACCGGCTCCAGTACATCGATCACTGTATGGAACTGCACACAAAGGTAAGCACACGATTCTCAACACCATTTATCACCACAGCTGGAACGTTCACAAAATGTGAATTAAGTTCTCAAAAGGGAGGCCTCTCTTGTGTCATTGCGTGTTCCATTCTTTCTTTCTTTCTTTAAATGGGACAAGCCTTCAAATCACTTAAAAGCCAAGGCTCAGCATAGATGAAACCACAGGGGTTGGCTGACATTGGTGAAATGAATCTGTCTGGCCACTCCTTCCAAGCCCATTTGTATTGTCACTCCAGTGCTATGGTAAGATTTCACTTACTGGCTAAGATCCCTTCTGTCATTAAGGCCACAAGTAAATGTGGAGTGATCCCTGTTCAGGATTTCACAACTCAATTCCATTCCCTCCTGCCTCACCCAGTCTTCCATCCTTGTCCTCATCAGTCTGTCAGAACTTCATGGCCAACGTTCAGTTTTCATTGGACCGATTACTGAACTAACTCAGAAGGTGGTGGACTCTGCTTCCTTGGAAGTTGTTAAACAGAGGTTGGATGGCCATCTCCCAGAGATTCATAGAATCACAGAATTGTAGAGTTGGAAGAGACCCCAGGGATCATCCAGTCCAACTCTCTGCAATGCAGGAATCTCAGCTAAAGCATCCATGACAGATGACCATCCAACCTCTGCTTAAAAACCTCCAAGGAAGTCCACCACCTTCCACTGATGTCTATTCCACTGTCAGACACCTCTTACCATCAGAAAGTTCTTCCTGATGTTTAGTTTGAATCTCCTTTCTTGTAACTTGAAGCCATTGGTTCAGGTCCTAGCCTCCAAGAAAGAGAAAAACAAACAAACAAATAAAATTATTTAGCTGTGATTGCTGCATTGCAAGGAGTTGGACAAGGTTACCCTTGAGATCCATTACAAGCATACAATTATATGATTCAATTATTCTGGGACCCCCTTCTCCCTTAACTTTTTTCAACAACAACAACTTCCAAACCTGCTGATATCGGTTGCCCTCTTGCGTCAAGATGGCACAGTTTTGCAACAACACAATGTTGGCTTTTCAATGAGCCGTCATTCTTGTTTGTTTGCAGGCTGGTTGCACCATCCGAAGTGTTGTGCCACACTTTCCAGAGCATTTCCCCCCCCCCCTTTCCTTATTGCAAAAGGTCCACTCTTCTGGGGGAAGCAAGTTGATTGCATCAACTATAACTGCACAACCTGATTTTGCCACCCGAAAATGCTGACCGTCTGAAAGTGCCCTCAAACTCACTAAAATTATTGTCCTTTTATACCCACCCACTCACCTGCTTCCTTCATATAGAGGAATGGAAGCAAAATAATATATATTCTGACCAGTTTCCAAATGCTCAACATTTCCTATGCTACCCTTAGAGTTTTAGGATATCAGGTCAAAGTGGGTGGGTGCATTTTGGTAGTTGTTGTTTTGTTGTTAATTAAGAATTTCCTGCTCGATGGACCTGATTTATACTATATTTTTTTTCAGAAGGGTGCATGGTGTTTGGAAGAATTCTGTTCTCTGAGTATTTCAGATATATCATGCCGAGCTACGGAAATTAAAATCCATTCCTCAGCAGTTCTGGTAACTGTTTATAAATTAAACTAAAAGAAATTTCATGGTAATTTATATGTTAATTAAATAGGCATGCTTATTTATTGTACTTTCATATTCCTTTAAGTGTTTTTTTTAAGGTGCTTATCGAGAAAACAGAGGCAGAAAACCTGCAAAACTATTGAATAGGAACTGATTGAAATGCTGACATCCAAAGTCATAGAAGCTTTGCTACTTATATATTTATTTGTATTTTCAACATTTATATCCCATATCATAAACATAGATTTATATTCCAAGGGCAGTTAATAAAGTAGCTTAGCTCTGGGGAACCTTTGACCCTCAGATGCTGCTGAACTACAGCTCCCATCAGCCAGCATGGGCAATGGCCAGGGATGGGGAGAACTGTAGTTCAGCCATATCCGGAGCACCAAAGGTTCACCACAGCAGGACTATGTTATGGACTACAATTCCCATCATCCCTGACCTTTAGATCAACTGGCTGGGGCTGAGTGAAGTTGTAGTCCACAACACCTGGAGGGCACCCATTGGCAACCCTTGCTTTAGAGAAAAGAGAAAGTGTATAGGATTCAATGTCATGTTATGCAGGTCTTTGCAAGCATTTCAGGGAAAGATCATATGTGTCATTGCAAGGTGGACTCTCCTTCCTTGGAGGCTTTTAAGCAGAGGTTGGATGGCCATCTGTCATGGCTGACTTAGCTGAGATTCCTGCATTGCAGGGAGTTGGGCTAGACCACTCTCAGGTTCCCTTCCAACTCTACAATTCTATTATTATATTTTTCTATGTGTATATTGTTTTTTAGGGACACGGGTGGCACTGTGGGTTAAACCACAGAGCCTAGGGCTTGCCGATCAGAAGGTCGGCAGTTTGAATCCCTGCGACGGGGTGAGCTCCCGTTGCTCTGTCCCTGCTCCTGCCAACCTAGCAGTTCGAAAGCACATCAAAGTGCAAGTAGATAAATAGGTACCGCTCTGGCGGGAAGGTAAACAGTGTTTCTGTGTGCTGCTCTGGTTTGCCAGAAGCAGCTTACTCATGCTGGCCACATGACCCAGAAGCTGTATGCTGGCTCCTTTGGCCAATAAAGCGAGATGAGTGCCACAACCCCAGAGTTGGTCATGACTGGACCTAATGGTCAGGGGTCCCTTTACCTTTACCTATATTGCTTTTTAATGAACAGTCTCCAAGTGATTTACACTATACATAATGCAGCCAGACAGATCAAAACACTGAACAAAATCAATACAGTAAAACACGTCTGAAGGACGCCAGGACCACATCCAAAGCATATGCAGTGGTACCTTGGTTCTTGAACTTAATCTGTTCTGGGAGTCTGTTCAACTCTTGGAATGGTTAGAAAACCAAAGCTCGGCTTCCGATTGGCTGCAGGAGCTTCCTGCACTCAAGCGGAAGCCGTGTTGGACGTCCAGCTTCCGAAAAACATTCACAAACTGGAAAACTCACTTCCAAGTTTGTGATGTTCAACAAAGGCATTTGACAACCAAGATACCACTGTATTGAATTCTGCATTACACCACTTTACCAGTCATGGTGCCCTCCAAAGCATTCTGGGAAGTGTAGAATGGCTTATCAATCTACCCCTCTTCCCAGAGAACTCTGGGAAGTTGTAGCTCTGTGAGGGGAACAGAGGTCTGCTAACAACTCCCAGAATTCTCTGGGGAAAACCTTGATGGTTAAAGCAGTATAATCATGTTTTTGATGTATGGGGTGGATTGCAGCCTGTGAAGCCTGGATTCTGAAACAAAAGCCTGAGCTAGCGGATTTCTTGAATAGCTCGATATTTAATGTGGTCTGGTGAGATGAGGAGTGCAGGCAGACCAAGCAAGGAGAGCTGCCAGATACTGAAGGCTACCATAAAACCAAGGCAGATTATTATGCAGAGTTGTGAATACAAACAGCTGCTCATGAAGCAGCAGCAAATTACATTAGACGGTTATGGTCCAATTTAAAAATTGCAGCAGCTGAGAGCATTAAGTGGTGAGCCGTGTCTTTGCCCCCACCCAGCTAACTCTCTTTTCAAACTTATTTTGTTAGGAAGGAGGAAAGGTTAGGAACTACCAACAAAAGGCTGGCAGTGGCAGAAACGTCACCCATAATTTTCCTTGCTCCCCAGTAGCTATGGAAGCCTCTGTGCAAACTTAGGCCATATTCACACTACATGTTCAAAGCACTAGGATACCACTTTTAACAGTCATGGCTTCCCCTGAAGAATCATGAGAGCTTTAGTTTGTTAAGGGTGCTGAGACTTGTTACGAGGCCCCCTCACAGAGCTAGAGTCCTCAGAGTGGCTTAACAATCAATCCCTCTTCATAAGGAACTCTGGGAATCACATTTCTGTGAGGGGAAAAGAGATCTGCTAACAACCCTTAACAGCTCCCATAATTCTTTGGGGGAAGACATCACGGCTGTTTAAAGTGGTATCATAGTGCTTTAAATGTATGGCGTGACACATCCATTGCCACGAGGAATCCTGAGGAATATAGTTTTCCATTTAAACCTATTATTCAGCCTTTGCCATGACAACTCCCATCACTCCCAGTATCCCCCAACTCTCAGTAGCAGATTCCGCATGTGGGGTGAGAAGGGAAAGTCCTATTATGTGAGCAGAGGTTTGTAACGCTCTCACAATGGCAGTGTTGGATGCAAGCAAGGGTCTTGTTGCAGCCTGTAGCTCAGTTAGGGTTAGAGAGATGGGATGGTGTGCCACAGGCAAAAGCCATATACAATGTTTGTTTGTGGTGTAGTGGTTAAGAGCGGTAGTCTTGTAATCTGGTGAACCGGGTTTGCGTCTCCGTTCCTCCACATGCAGCTGCTGGGTGACCTTGGGCTAGTCACACTTCTCTGAAGTCTCCCAGCCCCACTCACCTCACAGAGTGTTTGTTGTGGGGGAGGAAGGGAAAGGAGAATGTTAGCTGGTTTGAGACTCCTTAGGGTAGTGATAAAGCGGGATATCAAATCCAAACTCTTCTTCTTTGTTTGTTTGTTTGTGACATCAAGTGTGATTATCTTTGGAGCCCACCCACAAGTGAAACTCTAACAGCTTGAAGATGAAGACAAAATGGGTGATGACACTGTCTGCAACAAAATACACATTTTCTTTTCCAGTCAGAAGGGCTGTAGCTCAGTGGTAGAGCTTCTGCTTTGCATATACAAAGGCCCAGGTTCGATCTCTGGCCTCTCCAGGTAGGTCTGAGAGGAAAACCTAGATGAAATCCTGGAGAACCACTAGCCAATCAGAAAAGACAAAAGATGGACTAGTGATCTGACTCTGCAGTTTCTTATGCTCCTTATTCTACGTATGCCCTCACAAACCATGTTGGATTTGCAAGTAAGCAAGAATCTAATTTGGTCATCCCAGGTCTTATGCTGGGAAAATGCTTTTCAGCTAACTTATGGGGATAAAACTGGGAAGTTTCCCAAGTCAGAGGATCTTTAAATACTGGAAAATATTTGAAAGTTGCGATGTGCATCTTCATGGCATGTTTGCTTTACTATTTTAAATGGATATGGATGGACTGTATATTGGCGCCAGGATACAATAAAAAGCAGAATAGCTGGATGCCTCATGGTGAAATAAAAAACCAGCCATTTGGTATTGATTTTCTAATTCTAAAAAATAGAGCTTGGATCAGGTGCATAAATATATTGAAAGCAGGCTCTTTGAATTCTAAGTTTGCCAAGATGCAGAATCAATCCAGAAACCATTATTCTCACCATTCTCCCCCTCCCATTTCTTTACAGCATCTCATGAGCAACTTGTATGATCTGACATCTCCCTACTTCCTAAAGGCCTTCGTAGCATTACTATTTCAGGTAAAATTCTTCTAGATTCACATTTATTTATTTGTGGATCTGGAGGGGTTGAACATGAATGTCATTGCCATTCTCATTTGTGATATAACAGCTTGCCTTGAAAGATATTCCTGGTGGTTAGGCTGGCAGATGAGGATGATCTGGATAAAATAATCTACTTCTTGTCTAAGAGATGGAATATCTCACTGCTAGTTCGGTGGCAGCAGGTGTCTGTAAACTCAAATAAAGGACTTTGTTGAACCTGCCCAGGTGCCAATATCCTTGGGTGAGCACTTTCTCTCTGTTCCATCCACACCAGAGGCACAGTTCGTGGTGACACAAAAGACGGAGCCTTTTCTGTGGCTGTTCCCATATTATGGAATTCCCTCCCAAGAGAGCTTAGACTGGCTCCCTCTTTGTTACCCTTCCACTGGCAGGCTAAGACCTTCTTCAGACAAGCCTTTGAAAATTAAGGTGCCAGTTACAGCAGCGAGAATATTAATGGCCCAAAGATGGAAACAGGAGGAATTACCGACCCTGGAAGAATGGAGAATGAAAATGATGGACTATGCAGAACTGGACAAATTAACTGGGAAGATTAGATATCAACGAGACCATAAGTTCATCGAGGACTGGGGAAAATTTGTAGAATATCTGAAAAATATATGTGATGAACAAACAACGTTCGTGGGATTTCAAGAAGCTCTGTGAAAGGTTGAGGAGTATTGTAAAAAAGAAAGTAAGATTTTTTGTTGTTGTTTAGTCGTTTAGTCATGTCCGACTCTTCGTGACCCCATGGACCAGAGCACGCCAGGCACCTCTGTCCTCCACTACCTCCCGCAGTTTGGTCAAACTCATGCTGGTAACCTCGAAAACACTATCCAACCATCTCGTCCTCTGTCTTCCCCTTCTCCTTGTGCCCTCCATCTTTCCCATCATCAGGGTCTTTTCCAGGGAGTCTTCTCTTCTCATGAGGTGGCCAAAGTACTGGAGCCTCAGCTTCACAATCTGTCCTTCCAGTGAGCACTGAGGACTGATTTCCTTAAGAATGGATGCGTTTGATCTTCTTGCAGTCCATGGGACTCTCAAGAGTCTTCTCCAGCATTAGGAAGGCATATAAAAAGGCAGTATTAAATTTAGGAAATGCGTAACTAAAATTTAATTACGGATGATTGGCAGATAAGCTGAAGGAAGCCCATAATATATAATTTGTGATAAACCTTTGATATGGTATTATATGTATATTGTATTGAAAATTAATAAAAACTTTTACACAAAAAAATAAAAATGAAAATTAAGGTGCAGATGGTGCTGATCACTCGGTCTCTGTCAGGCCAAACTGCTTTCAAGTGCTGGTTTTAAATGTTTTTTGATGCAAGAGAGAGGCATTATGGGTGAGTGGTTTCTGTGTCTGATGCGGTTCCTCTTCCCCCGAAGGAGCAAGTTTGCAATGTGAGGATGCTTCTGGATCCAGCTGTGTCATTGGAGGCTCCTAGGAGTCAGGGATCATTCTCCGTACTATTATTATTTGAGGCACTGTGCCCTTTACCCACTCAAGAGCGGAATATGCACATGCAACAACTCACCAAACAATGAAATACTGTCCTGGCACAGTAATGTGTTCTGGATTTAGAGCACATTCTTCCGAGCTAATGATACATTTCTCTTCTCTTTATACATTTGAATTCCAACTATTTTGGTTGAATTATGGTCCTCATTTGCCAATGTGCTTTTGCAGATGAGCGATTCCCAGGCCTTGCATTAAAAGCTTTTAATCATTTTGCATGTTGGCAACAAGAGTGAGCTCCGGGGCTGTCCAGGGGCTTGGAGTATATTCAGCGTAACATAATCATGTTCAAATGAGAGACTCCTTCCACAATCTGTTAAAGAGCAACTGGCCAAACAAAAACACTTTTATCTGACAGGGTTTCCTTCATTCCTATCTCAATTTCCCATTAAGCATTAATTCTAATGCCTCTTTTTGTAGCTATTATATTAACCTATCACAATAACGTATTATTCTTGCACCAGCTTGATAGCGGTATGAATAAATGATAGCAGCTTTGGAATTGCCAAGCTGATGGGCAACTCTGAATAGCTGTAATGAAATATTTACTCCTATTGGCAGTAAAATAAAGCCAGAACGCTTCAAAACTAAACAAAAACCAAGAAAGTGGAACCTCCTTGGAAGTGGAATGATAAGTGTATGAAGCCAAACGCTCCAATTTTATGGATGTTGAAACTACAATTATTAAATTATCATCCTTCATTCTTCTTTTTGAACGTGTTAGTTACTTGTTACAAAAAAGATCTCCAAAAGTGTGCAAAAGAACTCGCTCCTGCAGGATGGCCACCAAGGATTGGAGAAAAAGACTGTCTGTGCCTAATAGCCATGATGATTGTGCTCTGCCTCCACAGTCATAGAATCATAGAATCATAGATTTGGAAGGAACCCCAAAGGTCATCTATTCCAACCCCCTGCAATGCAGGAATCTCAGCTAAAGCATCCATGACAGATGGTCATGCAACCTCTGCTTAAAAGTCTCCAAGGAGGGAGAGTTCACCACCTCTCGTGGGAGTCTGTTCCACTGCTGAACAGCTCTGACTGTCAGAAAGCTTTTCCGAATGTTTAGTCAGAATCTCCTTTTTTGTAACTTGAAGCCACTGGTTTGAGTCCTACCCTCCAGAGCAGGGGAAAACAAGCATGCTCCCTCTTCGGTATACCTGAAGGAGCATCCCCCCCCCCATCGTTCTGCCTGGACACTGAGGCCCAGCACCGAGGGCCTTCTGGCAGTTCCCTCACTGCGAGAAGCCAAGTTACAGGGAACCAGGCAGAGGGCCTTCTCAGTAGTGGCACCCGCCCTGTGGAACATCCTCCCACCAGACTTTTAGAAGACATCTGAAGGCAGCCCTGTTTAGGGAAGCTTTTAATGTTTAATGCATTACTGTATTTTAATATTTTGCTGAAAGCCGCCCAGAGTGGCTGGGGAATAAATTATTATTATTATTATTATTATTATTATTATTATTATTATTATTATTATTATTCCATGTGACAGCCCTTAAGGATATTTGAAGATGGCTATCATATCTCCTCTCAGACAGAGGCAGCAATGCTTCTGAATATCCATTGCTGGAAACCAGAAAAAGGGGGAGGTCTCTCTTTCTCAGATCCATCTTACTGGTTTCCTACAGACTTCTGGTTGGCTACTTTGAGAACAGGATGCAGGACTAGATGGGTCACTGGCCTGATCCAGCAGCCTCTTATGTTCATAGATGTAAAAGGTGAGATATAAGTAAAAAAACATTATAATGTAAACACATTTACACAAAAAAACCACAAGCAATTCATTAAAAAAAATCACAAGGAGCGGCAGAAAAGCTTCACCAGGAAGCAATTAACAGCAAACATCATAGTCCATCAAAAGCCTGGAAAGTGGGACTATCAGTTTTTATCTGGCATTGAGAAGTTGTCAGCAATGGCATCTAGCAGATCTCATTGGGGAGAGTGCTCCACAAATGGGGAGCCACAAGTGAACAGAAAATGGCTTAATAGTATCAAGTAGGCCAGCTACTTCACCTTTTCATTTCAACACACACACAGATCTGTGCCCCTGTTTATCTGTAAAGACCTTAGCAGCCTTGAGAAATGATACTTTAAAACAGGTAAGAATCGCACGGCGCTTTGAACACAGAAAAAGAATGACAGACTCAATGATTGAGCAAGACGAATTGACAAAAGCAAATACCATCTTCGGCTCAAGCAACAATCGCTCCGGGCTTTGGGGAAATAAATCTGCCTCGGGTCTAGCAGTTTTAGGCAGTGTCGTGCTTACTGTGCAATGCTGTTTTAGCTGCGTAGTTTTTAAATGATGTAGCTACTGTATTTTTATTATGCTGTGCATATAAACACAAAATCATCACCATCATCAATTCTGAGCCTCATATTCAAGGACTCTTTTCCGAGGCTCTGAATCCAGTCACTGTTTTGCAAATACACTTTGCTGAAAAGAGGGCTGTAACTCTTAGCTTACAGCAGAGCTCCATCTAGTGCTTAGTTCTTTTTGGAATTAAGGTTTAGCACCCTGATGTGTATTATTATTATTATTATTATTATTATTATTATTATTATTATTATATTAAAAAGCATATTTTGAAGCTGTTACCTACCTTACATTTGCAGTGAGGCTCCAATTGCAAAATGGCCCGCTTAATATGCAATCATAGCTTCTAGGTCATGGCACAGTGATGGCACTGTTTTATGTGACACAGTGGAAATGAGAAAATCATTGTAATGACGTAGACAAAGGGCCTCTTCTGAAAGTATTTAGGTTTAAATCTGGGCATTAAAAAATGCATTATACTTGTACACTATGGGTTTCCCTTCCCAAGAGAGTCAAAGAAGCTATCAGAGGCAAGAAGGTTTCCTCTAGAACAGCAGTTCTCAACCTGTGGGTCCCTAGATGTTGTTGGACTATAACTCCCATCATCCCTCAGCTCTGGCCTTGCTCGCTAGGGGTGATGGGAGTTGTAGTTCAACAACATCTGGGGACCCACAGGTTGAGAAAGGCTGCTCTAGAACATGGAACCCATGTCTAAATGAGAACAAAAAAGAACACAAGCGAAAGAAATGCAAGCAGACAAAAAGTCATGTCATAAAAAAGAATTTGAGGAGTGCAAAAACTCTCTGAAGTATGTTGGGATCAGCAACAGTGATTGGGGCAACCAAGGGCAACCAGGAAGCTGTATCGTAGCTGAGATCTGAAGCTGGAACCTGCCATTCAAAACCAGCAATCTGAACATATCCTTATGTTAGGAGCCCAAAGACCTGTCCAGCACTCAGAAATCTGGAAACAACAATATCGTCAATTTTAAAATTAAGCTTGATGAATGTGTGAGGAGATATTTTACTTATTATTATTACTACATTCATATCCTCCCCATTCCTCCAAGTATCTAAAGGTGGCACATACAGTTCTCCTTCTCTCTAGTTTTATCCTCACCACAACCCTGTGAGGTAAATTAGGCTGAGGGAGAGCAGCTCCATTGAGCTTCCTGAGTGAGTCTGGATTTGAACCCTGGTCTCCAGGTCCTAGTCCAGTACTACTCTAACAACTACACCACACTGTCTCTATTGTAAATATTAATGTCCCATGGTTTATGGTGCAATTCTACATGTCTGTGCAGACATGAGTGTATAGGATTGCAGCCTTAGCCCACAGAACTGATGTCCCCATTTCTTTCTCCCTTTTAGCATCTATCTTGTTCTTTGCCTCAGGGATCTTTGAGCAATGTAGGGCCTTGATTTTACACCATGCAAGGACCCAACCATTGGAGCCAACTCCTAGGAGCTGAGGTCCCTTGGCCCCCCCCCAAATTATTTGAAGAGGCTGGGCCACCCCAAAGTTTATGGGCACTGCCATTCAAATGGTGTGTGTGTGGCACTGTGCTCAATTATATAGGGTGGGGGGCTTACCCCCCATATTTTATTCAAGTTGGCACCCCTGGACCCAAAACATTGAGAATATGCTCCCTTGCTGCAGATAATTGCAGTGGTGATGGTGGGGTGTCAGGGAAGTAGAGCTTGTCGTTTGTGGGACTATCAAAAGAAATGTCTGAAGAGGTAAAAAGGTAAAGGACCCAGTCGAATTTGACTATGGGGTATGGTGCTCATCTCCACTTTCAGGCCGAAGGAGCCAGCATTTGTCCACAGACAGCTTTCGGGATCATGTGGCCAGCATGATTAAACTGTTTCTGGTGCAACTGAACACTGTGATGGAAGCCAGAGCACACGGAAATGCTGTTTACCTTCCCATCACAGTTGTACCTATTTATCCACTTGTGCTGGTGTGCTTTTGAACTGCTAGGATGACAGGAGCTGGGACAGAGCAATGGGAGCTCATTCCGTCTTGCAGATTTGAACTGCTGACCTTACGATCAGCAAGCCCAATGGGCTCAGTGGTTTAGAAACCACACCATCCCCTGTGTCCAGGTGCCTGAAGAGGACTCCATTTTGTCCTCATGCCCTTTTCTGTGCAAGCAACCATTTTCTGGGGTGCTTTCAGAGTGCCACTGTTTTCAGGTGGGATCCACATACCAGCAAATTCAGGTTGCACAATTATAGATGGTCAGGTGGTCTCATGCAACAAACTTAATAATAATAATAATAAATTTTATTTATACCCCGCCCTCAGGTCAGACTTCCCTGCCAAATAAGGAAAGTGAGGTGGGAACAAACAGTGCTACCTCAGGTTACAGACACTTCAGGTTACAGACTCCGCTAACCCAGAAATAGTACCTCGGGTTAAGAACTTTGCTTCAGGATGAGAACAGAAATCGTGCGACGACGGTGGCGCGGCGGCAGCGGGAGGCCCCATTAGCTAAAGTGGTACCTCAGGTTAAGAACAGTTTCAGCTTAAGAATGGACCTCTGGAACAAATTAAGTTCTTAACCTGAGGTACCACTGTACTGGAAAACCTGGGACAACACTTGCTCTAACCTCCCCACAAGCAAATAAGAAATACTCCTTACATATAGCCAACACCATCTAACCTTCCAGCAAATGAATCAGGATGAATGCTCAATAAACAGGCTGCCTGGAAGCAGCCCATCGGTTCCACAGCCATTTCACTAAAACTTGCATCAGTTATTCTTCTGCATTTTAAGGGAGTATATTTTACTGGGTGGTGGTGGGGGAGTGGAGAGAGGTAAGAAAAGGGGATTTATCAATGACTTGTGGAAAAAAGGAAACTGACGAGAAGTGCTTTGGACCCCAGTGAGGCTCATGCAGAAATGCTGTGCTATTTCATGAAAGCTGCTCTTGGTTCTTGCATTTGGAATATTTAGACTTCCAGGCAACACTCAGCTGCAAAGTATTTTGGCTTTTGGCAGGGTATACTCTTGTTCCAAACGCACATGTGAAATGCATTCCAGGGTAATCTTTGAGAGAAGTGGGCCAGATGGTAGCAGTCAGAAGTGACCCAATTCTTTTTTAAGCCTGCGCCTTTCAAATGAGGTACCCTGGGAAGGCTTGAGCTCTCTGCTCTGCCTTTCACACACAAATGCACACCACTTTAAGGCTGGTAAACAGCTGGTTTCCTGCCTTTTTTTAAGGCCACAGTAAAGGAAGAGAAAACACACACAAGATCAGAATGAAACCAACCACCAGGCCCTGTGGCCTTTGAGCTTTGAAAGGTCTCCCAAATAACAGCTGGACACGAACGCCAGCAAGCAATCCCCAGACCGTTTGCAACTCACTTCCTGAAAGAGAAGGATCAAGGAGGCAGCTGTCAATCCTCCAGCAGTGCTGAGGAAAATAAATACTTTCATAGGGCTTTATTGAAAAAGGAAGCCCCCCCTTTTTTAATGAAAAACCATGATGACTATCAGCTTGAGCTGCCATAAAAGTGTTGGATGGGGGGATTCTCTGAAGGGGAAACTGTGCTTCAAATGTGCCACACTTCCCTGCCTGTCTCTTCTGCCACTGCTGGAGCAACAGCCAGGTAAGGAGGAGTGAGGAGGTCTTTTCCAGTTTGGGTTGCAATCTGAGCTAGGCGAGACCTCTGGAACTGTAATGCTCTCCTATTCCAAGCGGAGGAAAACTGAGTGACATCCCTATGCATAACCCAACCAGTTAGTCATGACTAGGGATGGCGGGAAAATCCAGTTCAGTATGCATTTAAAGCGGAATTCATTAAAAATCACATTTTCTGAAACAGTACGATAACCAAAACACAGCTGTTGTTTGAAATTTGCACTTCTTCGAATTTTGCGATGCAGTTCGCCAGCCAACCAATGTTTACAAAAAAAGGATCTCCCCAAATAAGCACATCCATTCAGCTTCCACATGTTGAAGTTGTTGGGCACTAGCATTCAAGAGCCATAAGCAAGTGGAGGAAATCTGCTGCTGAGCATTAAAGAATCATAGAGGGCTGTGAGGATTTCAGCTGTTGAAGCTGGAGAGGGTGCACAGATAAGCTTGGGTGATGTCCTGCTGAGCATGTGGGATCTTTGCCTTGAGAAGCCGCATTAGTGCTATTGTGTGTTCTGAATGGAGGGATGGGGACACACACACACACACACACACACACACATATACACACATACACACACCTTCCAGTAGCACCTTAGAGACCAACTAAGTTTGTTATTGGACAAACTTAGTTGGTCTCTAAGATGCTACTGGAAGAATTTTTTTTGTTTCTACTACGGCAGACCAACACAGCTACCTACCTGTAACTATATATGTGTGTGTGTATGTGTGTTATTCTAACATAATGACCATTACTAACAACCCAGAGTTGCAGTAACAGGGTATTGCATACCCTGTATACAAAGTGAGCAAACCATAAATAACTAGTAAGAGGGGGAAATGGTAACAGGCCAATACAATTCAGGACATCCATATATCCCAACCTGTCATGGATGGTGAATGTTGGCCACCTAAGTCCGAAGCCTAAGAAATAAAATCCCTCCAGATGTGTTCTAGATCTCCCATCCCTCTGGAGGCATGAGACTGAGGTGTTATTTTTTTCCTACGGTAGTCAAAGTCCATAAATTCTTATACCGCAAATATAGATCCACCCCACCCCCCAGTTTTTCAGTGCTGGGCTACTGAAATCCTAGATGTGGGAAATTAGATTCATAGTGTGTTCAAAGCAAAATTTATCACATTTGCACTCTACGGCACAATTACGAGAACAGCAGGAGTAAAAGACCCCAGGTCTCAAATCCTAAGCCTGGAATCTTTCTGCTTAAATTTGCTGACAAGTGATGAATTAAAGGGAAGGGGGAAGAGGACGCACACATGATGAATGAAATGCAATGTTCTCTGAACTTTTTACTGCAAGCAAATTTTTGGAATGTAACTGCAGAGAACAAAACTGCAAGATAAGCTTTATCTGATGAGCTCAGAACATCTTTGTTCTTTGAAATGGCCTGCCTAAATTCCTTACCTGTAGCAGAACAACACACAAGTATAAAAATAAATGTAAAAATGCCTGCTTCCTCAGAGGAACTTGCTTAAGCAGGACACACTGCTAGTTTCCTGTCTGCTCCTCTCAATAATATATTGCTTCAGCTGTTTTGCAACCCCAAAATAGTTATTGAAGATTGGTTTTCCTCTACAGAACCAGAAAACGGATCCTTCAAAATTTGCACTTATCTGAATGTTGTGATGCACTTATCTGAACATTGTGATACAGTTTTCCAACAAATGCAGTGTGTCCTCTTCCAGCTCATAGAGAGCAACAGGGATGGCAGAGTTCACATGTTCAAGCCCAGAACTTGTGTTGCACTTACTTGCGAGTGTAATGCCTGAATACGGCTAGACTTGCTGGATTTAACTGCAGCTTGCATTTGACCTTATTCAAAAGAACAGTTGCTGCCTTTAGTATTATTGTTCCCTGATTAATGATTGGGGGCTGGCATTTCTTTCATCAAGATCCATCCTCTTCCCGCCTCTCTGTCCATGACTTGGTAAAGCCAAAGGAGAAGGCTGATGAAATCTGAATTCACAAATACTGCCAGTGAGCAGACTCTGAAGAGACCATTTTGTTATGTTCTTCATATGGAATCAATATGGCAAATGGTAGCTCTCCCAAACATCCTCTCTTCGGGTGGGGAATTATAGGCCTCCAGCGCCAGGCAAGTCGTAGGCGCAGCGAACAACAAATCAATGCGGAGTTATGAAACGCCAACGCCGAGTCGATCAAAAAACCTGCAGTAATTGCACCGAGCATCTGATTTTCATTCTCACTCTTTATTATATGTAGTAAAATATGAATTTCAGGACAAGACCTGGCATGGAAAATCTGTAATGAAAACATGTGCATATAAAGTATGGGTAGTAGAGCATGGTCCAAGCTTGTCTCCTGCTCAGAATTGTGCAAAATTGCAGAGCGATAAAGAAAACAACCCCTATCTTCATAACAGGACTATAGGTTATGAGGCATTGCAGAGAGGAATTATCTCTACAAGCTTTCTATAGCCAGATACAAAATAAATAAATATGTACAGTGGTACCTCGGGTTAAGTACTTAATTCGTTCCAGAGGTCCATTCTTAGCGTGAAACTGTTCTTAACCTGAAGCACTTTAGCTAATGGGGCCTCCTGCTGGAGCACGATTTCTGTTCTCATCCTGAAGCAAAGTTCATAACCCAAGGTACTATTTCTGGGTTAGCGGAGTCTGTAACCTGAAGTGTATGCAACCTGAAGCGTATGTAACCCAAGGTACCACTGTATCTAGCTATGGTCTATATTATTGTGTGCAAGCCATCTACTACCAATACTGCTTTTAGGGGGAAGAGTTATGGAGGAGCAAATTTAAGTGTTCCTGGATGGCTCTGGATTATCCAGATCCACGCCTTTCTGTGTTTAGCCCAGGTTTGACCTTAGGAGTTTTGGAGCACAGGGCTGTCAGCATGCTGACATACAGCTCATACTTCCCCATACCATCTGAATCAGGATAGGCTGTACAAGCCCTGGAATAGCACCTTTATGTAGTGGATAAGAGCCAATAAGTGGAGTTTAAACTCAGGGAAGACAGACACCTTTTGTGGGTGGTGGTGCTGGGGTTCTTGTGCCCAGAAGATCTGCTAGCTGCATGTTCTGGATGTTGTCCTTTGAAGAAGGCAAAACCCTCTTTCCCTTGTGCTTGAGTCCTGCTAAGAGTTAAAAGTAGGCCTGTAAGTTATCAAGCTCTACAGGCCTTCCCAATCTCCCTGGAGCAGCTTCTTTCTGAACTGATGAAATATTCTAAGTGCAGGGAGCCCACCCTGTAGTGCTGCGTACAGAGCACATCTTGCTGTAGGAAGAGAAGGGAGAGGGCATTTGACATATTTTACGTTGGTGAAATACTAATGGTTGGGTATCAGCTGTGTGTGAACCCCACATTACAAGGTGGACTGAAGCAATTCAGGGAAGGTTGTGTTGTTCTCGAGTCAGATCACACCATCAACAAGTCTTCTCCAGGCACACCAGGGACTCCAGAAGGTTGAGGGCAGCTACATGGCCTTTAGCCCTCACATCTCAGCACCAGAATCCACTACTGATATAGTTGGAAAACAAAAGATTATTTCATTTGGTCCATGCACGAGCCTCGGAAAGGACAGTGAACAAGTTACCTCTTCTAAGTGTCGAGAACAGTGGTGCTTAGAGGAACCACCAAATGACCACCCACTGTTTCTTCCCACTTCCTGAAATATGCAGGAAACACATACCTAATGGCCAAGTTAACCTACCAACCACTCTGCTTCCAGACTGGATTTATTGCAATGTGGGGCTGCCCTTGAAGAGGACTCAACTTCAACTGGTCCAAAATGAGCTGGCCAGATTACTGGCTGGGAAGAGCTGCATCACTTGCCAGTTTGTTTCTGTGCCCTATTCAAGGTGCTCGTGTTTGTGTTTAAAGTTCTAAAGGACTCAGGCCCCAAATACCTCAGCAACTGTGACTCCTTGCCTACAGCCCCCCACACCTGTTAAGATTGACGGAGGAAGCCCTCTTGAAAGCTCCACCATCTTCAGACGTTTGCAGGATCTGTGTGTGATGGCAGCCCAGGAAAGAGCATACTCTGAGGCAGCTCCTAAGTGTCCCTCTCCATAGAGGTGTGTCTGCCATCTTCATTATGTAGCTTTCATCAGATGCTGAAAACACACTTTAGTTTCCCTGGCACTTTATCCAAGATATATATTTTAGGACCCACTCTATTCTCAATTGTTGTACGTTTTAAATATTGTATTGCTAAAAATTGTTTAAACCTGCCCTGGGATCTCATGATGAAGGACAGCTAATACTACTGTTACTAGTAGTAATATTTCTGGATTCATGAGGTGCTATTGCAGCAGCACCTCCACATTCATGCGTTATTCAAGAGGTGTTGTTTCCCCACAGAAGTCAAATTATATGGGACTCAGCTTGTATGTTATGCCACTTCACAAACGTTGTGTCCACATGGCTCACTTTGTTTTTGGAGTTTTTCTGACCCATAAAATGATAGAAGACAAGGGATATATGTGGGAAATCTGAAGGTAATTCCTAGGGCACCATGCTGTCTACAGACAGACTTCTCCTGAGACCACTAACATTATTAGTCATTGATGAAAAACTTGGCAGTATTCTCCTTTTTTTGCACTTAGTGAGAGAATAACAGACAGAAATAGCAAATTTTCTGAAAATTTCATTTTCTTTAGAAATTGGCATATTGAGAGTATTTAAAATACTGCTGCTGGAAACCAGGAAGAGAGTCTGCAGAAGCCGCAAAGCTGATCTTGTTCCAAACTTATCTCAGCAAGTGTTCTCGCTGCAGCCGACAAAGACTCCAAAATGGAGAGTGCGTGTACTGGAAATGGAGTTCTCCAACCAAGTGGAATGAAAAGCACTTCATGTTCCTTTGTTGCCGCATTATGTAAATAAAACCCAACTGTTCTTTGTTTACAGTTTCAGAGAACTGAAGTCTGAAAGCTGAGCACTAACCAAGATCAAGTTGCTTCTCCCTTTGCAACATCTCAAACACACCCACCCACTACTTTTCTTCTGGCAATTAGGCAAAAATTCCAGTCAGGGCCGGGGTGAGACAAGGCGCCACCTGAGGCGAGAGGCACAGCTGCCCCTCCTCGCTCTCTCTCACATCCCTTTTTATGTTTTGCTTCTGCTGCTGATGTGGCAAAAACATGCCTCCCCTTCCTCTCTGGCCTTGCTCTGAGAAAAAGAGAGTCCATCCTCAGAGAGAGGCATTCTGGGGAAAGTGGCCGGGGAGAGTGCCTGGACCACCCGCAATTTTCCAAGGTGGTTAGACACTCGCTTTTCAAACCGCTTAATCATTTTTAAAGGCCCCCTTCCCTTCCCTAGAGAGAAAATGGAGGCGTGCTAAGGCAGCAGCGAGCCTAGGACTTGCCGATCAGAAGGTTGGCAGTTCGAATCCCCATGACGGGGTGAGCTCCCGTTGCTCGGTCCCTGCTCCTGCCAACCTAGCAGTTCGAAAGCACGTCAAAGTGCAAGTAGATAAATAGGTACCACTCCGGCGGGAAGGTAAACGGCATTTCCGTGTGCTGCTCTGGTTCGCCAGATGTGGCTTAGTCATGCTGGCCACATGACCCGGAAGCTGCCTGTGGACAAACGCCGGCTCCCTCGGCCTATAGAGCGAGATGAGCGCGCAACCCCAGAGTCGGTCACGACTGGACCTAAAGGTCAGGGGTCCCCTTTACCCCCTTAAGGCAGCAGCAAAACGTTAGGAGCAAGGGGAGACAGGTGGTGGCAGACGAGATATCTGACTGGGGTCCCAGGAAACAATAACTGCCCCACACACTGCCTGATGCAATTATTTTGCCAAATGGCTCAGCTGGTCCTGTCTCTAGTTCAGGCATAGGCAAACTTGGCCCTCCAGATCTTTTGGGACTACAACTCCCATCATCCCTAGCTAACAGGACAGTGGTTAGGGATGATGGGAACTGTAGTCTCAAAACATATGGAGGGCCGAGTTTGCCTATGCCTGCTCTAGTTCATGCCTTGATCATCTCCCACCTTGAGTAACACAAGCTTCTCTTTCATTTACTGTCTCACCTTTATGGGTCCCTGCTGTCATAATTATGTTAGAGCAACAGGTGGTGAAACATTCTTCCTTAAACCCCAATGCTCATTTCCTGTCCGTTCCTAAATGCAGCCCTCTTCTTGCCCCCCTCCCCACTTTTCCACTCTTCTATTGCGATAGAACTTAGTAAAACCTCCAGATACAGTGGAAGTATACACCAGATTAAACAATTGCAGGCTATTGCCCGGTCCATTCTAGAGACATATGAATGGCATTCTGCAGTGTTTGTGCGAACGAACACAGTTGAGTGGAAGGAGAACATCAGCACCAAGGGAGGGTGAAGCTTAGCAATGAACTTGGCCAGAGGACCAAAGAGAGTGCCTGAGATAAAGGACCCCGGGAACCCCTTATCTGTGAGCAAATGCTTGCCTTTCCCCCATATAAAAAGTAGATTGGATCGTGGAAAGCGCTTATTCTTCAGAATGCCATAATCCATTCTGCAGCTTTCCCATTCTTTAATGATTAAAGCCCAAGCAAAACATCTGTCACAAATAAAAGACTGAAACAATGAAGTCTCCTCAATCTCGCTTGGAATGTGAACGAGCAAACATCAAGCAATTAAATTCTGTTTCCCATCCAGCTGTTAACTCCTCCAATGCCAAGAAGCCTTTGTTTTCAAAGCACTTTGTTGTTAAAAAAAAAAAAAAAAGCAGATGCAATCGTATCTTTAGGTACATTAAGTTATAATCGCAAGGAATGGGGCTTCCATGTTCAAGAGCCTGTAAACATCCCCTTACCAAAATGCTGAGGACAAATGCCAAGAAGTGGCCATTTCCAGATGAATCTGAAATTCCACAAGCATCTGGCGGAACTACATGGACCTTGGGTCTACCCAACACAACTAAATCACCACTGAAAGACCAGGCTGGTTGTGGCTCATGGGAACTGGAGTCCAAAAGCACCTTTGGGTGAGATAGGTACACAAAATCCCCCATCCCTGCTCTAAAGCAAATGCAGTAGGAATGCTATCTAGTTCTAAAAGCTCATGTCATACTAATTTTAGTGAAACTGGGCTCCATAGGGCAACAATTCTGAACAAGCCAATTAGACAAATCACTAATATATTGCCCCAAATGTTTTATTTGAATCGAGTTGTGTGTTTTTTAACAAAACCACCACACCAAATGAGGTGAAAACTATGCACAATAATGTCTTCTTTTTAAAAAGTTGTCTTAAGATGTAACCTTATACGGTTGCTCTGAAAAAGGGCTTTACATGCAAAATTTATCGGGCACATCCCAGTCAATTGTTTCCTAGTCCTTTTTTTGACATTCCTTCTGGCTTGCTCCAGAGTTAAAAGCTGGTTGCTTGGGCGAAGCTATCTGAAAAATGCCTCTCCACCTACAGCAATCTACACAGAGCAGTGATTCCATACCACTAACATTCACTTTGGCCATTCCAAAGAAGAGTCTGCGGAAGACTTGCACTTCTTCTCCTGATCCCTGTGAATTAGTATGGGGATAAAAGGATGAATGCTCTCTCTGTGCAATGGTTGCACAGCTAGACCACCTAAACTGGAACCAATAATTCAGGTGAGCAGAAGATGGGTACTTAATAACACCTGCAAGGTGCAGCCCCAAAGAGAAAAAAAGTACCATGTTATTTTGATTCTTTTATTATTTTTTAAATCTTCAATTTTTTTTTTCTGCCATGAGACAGGAATGCATGATAGAAATGGCTCAAACATCTTCACATGACACTCTTTAAATCATATTTCATTCACAATTTCCCCCTAGAACATCTACAGTTAACATAATCCCACCCATTTCCATCCATTATCACAGATTAAATTATCCATTAAACAGTAGTTGCCAGCAATCGAAAGCTGTAAGGCTTTTTTTTTTTTTTTTTGCATAATAGAAAAACAACAACCCTCCTTTAGACTACAGCATGAGGAAAAAAAAAATCACGTTAACTCTCTCATTTTACATGGCAACCCCCAGGTAATAGATATTTTCAAAATGAAATGCATTGTTTCATGGTATTCATCGAGGATGAAAAAGAGAGTTATGCGTCCAATAAGCTTTGAAAAAAACATTACTACATAGTACTTTTTCACCATAAGTGTATTCCTTTTAAAGGAATCCATTACACTAGGATGGGAAACCTGTGGCCTTTCACACACGGTTGAACTACAACTCCCATCATCCCTGGCTATTGGCCATGTTGGCTGGAGCTGATGGGAAAGTTCAAGAACCAGCTGGAGCAGCCCAGGTTCTCCATCTGTGCATTACACCTCGACACAATCATCTGCAATCGTCTGCCTTGCCCACTGACATTATTTGGCAAAGCAGCTAATCACACACAAGAGTTCTCCAACACCATTACTATTTAACAGCACAGTTTTAAAATAAAACAAACAGATAAATGGGTTGCTTGGAATCCACGCCTCTCTCCCGTTTGGAGAGAATTATTTTGAGGTTTTCCGGAATGGATGTAAACAAAGAGGAGATATATCTATCTATATATGTATATGCATACATACAAGTGTCCTTTGGGAGTTCATTTGAGTTCTCAATGTTACCAATGATGAATAGATACCTGATCTGTAGTAATTACTCCTGAGAAGATACTAGAAGGGAATGACAGTTCAGATGCACTTTGGAATGGCACAATCACGTAAACGCTTGCACACTTAAGACTTAACAAACTCATCCAAAGTTTCTAAAAACAATTCTAAAAACTAAACTCTAAGATATCAGCACAATAAAAAAAGAAGATCCTATTAAATCAAAACATAAAACAACTAGGATTTTTTTTCCAGAAAACTTTTTTTTTAAAATGTAGGAAACTCTAGGTAATTAAGAAAAACTTAGCCGACAGGATTTTTTTGTGTATTCTTTTTTAAAAAATGGTACTTTTCCAAATGCATAATAAAATGCCATGGCATCCCATAACTGGCCAGGGTCCAGCCATCTCAGAGCTGCAAGATTTACAGCAACTGGGCAAGAGGAATAAAACAAGCACAAAAAAACTGTAGCACGCAGAAGAGAAAAAATACAAAAATATCCTACATAATCCATTAATGTGACATTTACATTAGAGCAATTAAAAAAGGAGGCTGTAAAAAACCCCATTTGAATTTTTCTGATTATGACGGTTATCCCTAGTTTTTGTAAGCAATTGATTTGTTATGTTAATCCCAAGCACCAGATTTCATAACTTAATGATATTCCTCTAACATTGAGCCTCTTCGCGAGAGAATGAGCTGTATCGTCTGAAGGCCAAGTTTAACTTGAGAATCTGAACTTGTGTCATCATGCAGTCAAGTCAGTTCACATCAAGGTCACAGTAGGTGTTCTTGAGTTTCAATATGTCTAGGCAAGTAGCTCCCTGGAAAAGACGTCCTACGGTGCCTGTCAATTAGAAAAACTAAGTGAAGGTGGTTGTCTTAAAAGACCCAACTTAAAATCCATCGTCGGGGAAGGAGAAGTGTTCGTTAATATGAGTTGCCTTAGAGCTAGCTAGCAGCACCCAGGTGGCTAGTAGGAATTAGTAGTGTTAGAAAATTGCATAGGTGTTAATAAAGAAGGCAGAGGGCATGATGCGTGGTCGTGTTGTCCTCTTCGCTTCTTCCTCTCTTTTTAATATAAAAAAAGAAGGAAGAGCTCCCATAAAGAGCTTGCCGTTTTATTGGCTTTGCTGCACTCTGGTTGCATTATGCAGAAGGTATGACTTAGTCCTTCTGGTTGGTGTTAAAAAGTTCTTTCACAGGAGGCTTCCCTCCGCCCCTCGGCATACAGCTGGAGCTAATTCCCTCTTCTCCTCTAGCCCTGGCCATTTGCACCATGCCTCTTTCCGACGGCAATTTCAGAATTACATTTAATCTATGTTTACATCCTACTATCCTGACCAGCTCTTGAACGGAACTGCCAAGACGGGTCCTTACAATAGTTCCATGCATTGAAAACAGAAGATCGGACTAAAGGTCGTCAACTGAAACCCAACAACTTGGGTTGCTCCTAGACTGGAGATGCTCCCCCTTCCCTTCTTGAACCCTACTCCCTTTTACAAAAGTATGCACACTGAGGGGATTTTTTTCTTCTTCTAAAAAGACCATCTTGAACTTGCAGCTGTTAAGACAACGGAGAGGTTTCCTGCTGGTCTTCCGTAATAGTGGATTCGCTCTGCTCCTCGCTTGTTTCGTTGGATGGTTCTTCACCGTTTGGCTCTCCTGGATCCAGACTGCTCCCCTCACTTTGCTCCTCGCTCTGCTCTTCATTGGCTTCCACAGTCTGCTCCAGATTACTCTCCGAGGACGTCGGGGAACCGTCCGTTGCATTTTCGTTGGCTGCCATTCCGTCCAACGGCTGAGCGAGGGGAACGGGGGTACTCGGCTGCACAAAGCTTTCGCTGGCACTAGCGGGCACTTTAGCCGTGCCCATTTCTACCGTGATGTCGTTGTGTGGCAGAGTTACTTTCTCCACAAGTCTCCATTGGATGATACTCATGTCTTTGCCTCCAGTTGAAATCAAGTGGCTGTCGTTGTGAGTGAAGCTGACGTTAGTCACGTGGCTGCTGTGGGCGCTGTATTTATGACTTGGTGCCTGTTGAAACAAACCAGGAAATGACAGTCTGTGCTACTTGATGAGGACCAGGAGACCAATTGGAATAGCAGCTTCATGCCAGCATTTCAACACTGCAAATATACCCAGGAACAAAAATATGCTTCTTACAAGGCCAATCTAAGAATCTCCCAATTTAGAAGGAAAGTAGGGGTGATTCAGGGGAGATTTTCATAGTCTTGAGTTGGACGGTGCTGTTAACAAGGCATCTCAAGCTGGACTCCCTAGATCCCTGAGTCACTCTGTGGACTTAGGTACCCCCGAAATGCTGCATTTAAAAAAAATGCAAAGGCCGACAAAGTTAATACTCTGAGCTCCAGTGGGGCGTGGGTTGAGAGGCAAGGGGGATTTTTCATTTTGGACGACAGGTGTAGACTTTAATCACACTGTATTATTTTCCCTGGGCACTCTGAACCAGTGATTTGGGGAGCAATGTTGAAACACCCCCCCCACTTCTCCCATGAAGCCCAATGAATCTCTTCCCCACCCCCAGCAAGAACAGCTTGCATCCCAATCAAAAAGTGGGTTGGGGGGGGGGGCAAAAGTCCACTTGCACCAATGACCCTGGAAGCAAGAGAATATTTTTATGAGTGGGGAGGAAGGGAGCAGGTGGAGTTGGTGAGCCTTTAGATGTGATACTGGAACAAGTATACCACCACTCCAGTATGAGCACACACCTGGTTCCACACATGCATGTATCACCCTTGCCCCTAAAAATGTGTCATCTAGACATACCTTTGCCTTGGAGCAGGGATACTGAAATAGATGGACTTTACAAAAGTCATCAGCAACTGCTATCACCTTCCTGTTGTGGGACCTGATAAGAGCATTTATGTCTGTCCCGTCTGATCCTTCAGGCCACACTCCTTTAATAGAGGAAAGCCAAGAAATTAGAGTTGTCACCTGCTTGAAGAAATCTTTGCTGATTAGTTGCATGAGTGAGCAAGGCAGTTCTGGAGAAAGAGGCACTGTTTAGATCAGTGTTTCCCAACCTTGGGCCTCCAGCTGTTTTTGAACTACAATTCCCATCATCCCTGACCACTGGTCTTGCTAGCTAGGGATGATGGGAGTTGTAGTCCAAAAACAGCTGGAGGCCCAAGGTTGGGAAACACTGGTTTAGATGATGCAAAGAATGGAATCCTGCAAGGGAAAGTGGCTGAAGGGTGAGGAATATGGCCTAAATCACTGTGTGCAAAGAAAAAGTCGAGCAACCTACCCCTTCCACTACCAATTGTGACCTTTCGGAAGCAGCTTCTTGAAAAAGAGGGTGGGAGAGGCCATTTTCTTCATACACACACTTCTTTTTTGCAACATTAGCCTCTGTTGAAACACTGCATCCCTGCTTAAATAGTAGAGCTAAGAAAGTGCTTCACACTGTGCCCGCTTAGCTTTCCAGAGCACCCCGATTTAAAATGCAAGAAGGGTCATCTTTGCTACTCACCAAACACCTGAAATCCCAGCACACAAGTGTATGTCGTCCAATCTATATCCTTACACTCAGAACGATTCCTCATTAGTTTGCAGCCGGCTGGAATGTCCCCTTCAAAAAAAATGCACAACTCTTATTGGAATCACATAAGCGGCATTTGTTTTAGCTGTTTCTGACATTAAGGGTGTTGCTTTTTCTTACTTTCTTTGAACAAGCATCCAAGTGCATCTTCTAGCATTTCTATAGCTTTAAGGGTATGAACTGAGAACTCATGGGTCTCTTGATGCTGCTGGAGTACAACTCCTGTCCCTGAAACCACTGGCTACGCTGGTTGGGGGAGTTCAGCAACATCTGCAAGGCCACAAGTCTCCCGCACCTGGCCTAATGCAAGCCTGTCTTTCTCACATGGATATATAAACACTGACTTACCAGCAGGGCTATACCAAATATCAGGGAGAGAATGTATACAAAGCTACATGCAGCTACCAGCCAAGTACCAGGGTCCCCAAGTGTTCAACTTCACCCCATTTTTGGAAACGCAGGAGGTTAATGGAGACCCAGCAAGCTGCTACACTCTGCCCGTGTCCTGCCTTTGGGCAGGCCGAAGGGCCATGAAGCACGTGGAGTGCTAAGGAAAGAATGCTAAATAAATGCCAAGTAGCATTATTCCGTTGCTAAAGTGAAGTTTTAACATGCCAGCAGGTGTCTGCACCAGTAAGTGACACAGGGCTCTAATGAGGCAAGGGTGTGTGTTGTTTTTGAAGCCGAAAACCTGCTTTGTGACACATCACACACCAGCACCACTCTCCCCTATAAACTGTTAAACTGATTGATGTCCCTGCAGAGATGTAAGCTATATTTGGAAGCTCTGTTAGCAAGAAGCAGCTCTGAATAATATCAGAAGGTCAGGTTACAGAAGGTCACGCCAGTATCCCCTGTCAGCAAGCGTTTTGCACCAACAGCTTGACTTGCATCAGCTCCCCCCCCCCCCACCTTCCCGCCCCACTGCCTCCCATTATGAATGTTCAGGCACTCCTGTAGGCTGGAGGTAATTACAGCTTTGTACTCACAGTATAGTATTTCATAGTCTCCCGAGTTTGACATTATATACTTATTTTCTGGGGACCAGTCAAGGTGCGTAATATAGCTGGAATGTCCCTAAAACACACACAAACACCAAAAAAAGAGAAAACAAGCAAGCTATCAAAATTCCGATCAGCAGAAAGAAGTATTTCCGCCTGCTTCGCTGTTTAATCCCCCGTTGAGAAGTTCATAGAAACAAAATGTCACGACTGACTGTAGGAGTAATTTACGAAATTCTATCGCTGCAGAGAACCCATTCATTTTGATGGAATGCACGTAGAAGCCCATGAATTGAACTGCATAGGCCCTGCTGATTGCACTCCACAGATACAAATGCTTAAGTTCTTCTGCCTGGTTATTATAGATAATTGGATTTTATGCTGTGTTAAAATTTCACCAAATCTTCAACAAAAGCAAGCTGATGGGATGCTAGAAGATATGCAGGAATGCAATGTAACAAAGGACTGTTTGAAGTGTCTGAAGCTAAATTTGTATCTGGCAAATGGTGAGAGAAAGAACAGCACTTTTCGTCTACAGCAGGTTTAGCTTTTGCTGCTTTGAAGTCTCCCCATGACCTGAGCTCTAAGTAGGTTCAGACCATGGTTTAGCCATGTGCTTAGGCTGTCCCTCCTCATCCTCCTGCATCTCTGATTGCCCTTCTTACTTCTGAGTCAGAAGTAAGTCATAATTTGCCTGGTTCTCATGTGTTTCCTTCTCAATGACAGATTATAATTTACTACTAAATAGGGAGCAAGAAGGGAAACACAGGACTCATCCACATTATGCCACTCATCCACATTATGCCAATCCATGGTCTGGTGTTACACATCTGAGCAGCCATTTACACATTGCAGCAGCCATTTCTGCAATTACTCCAGCTGCAGTTAAAGTGGAAATTGTTGCTGTGAGATTCATCTACGTATAGGCTGGTTCACAACCAAGATTTCCTCATGTGATTCAAAATGCAGGAAGATCTGTCAGGTAGAGGGGGGGAATAAGCAACCGGCTTATTTGAACTAGCTTTTAAAAATGTCCTCAATTGGTTTGGAAGACATGCACCAGGGTTAAAAAGCAAAAGCTCTCTCATTCTCTCCCTTCCCCTTCCCCTTCCCCTTCCCCTGCTCTTTCTCCTCATCCTGAATCTTTAAAATGCTGGAAGCTAGAACTGACATGGGGGGAGGTGCGGGGAGAGAGTTGGGACCACCATTTACTACATCCTGCCAGACATTTGGCAGCTGTAAACATTCCGAGGGGAGGCAGAGAATGGGTGGGTGGGGGGGCCAATTGGGAAGGGGCGCTCTGGAGTCGGAAAATCCCTCTGAGCCAGCAACTGCGATGGGAGAGGTCTGGACACCACATTGCTTCAATAGTTGAAATAGCAGAGTTTTGCATTCCATTCGAAAGGGAAAAAAACCTCCCCTCGGCAGCGACCACAGTGAGAGACATATTACACTTCGCTTCTGATCTACTGTTCACATAGTGAGAGTAATCACTACTGGCACCTTTGGCTAGTAAAACTGAGTGAGTGAACAGGGAAGCTCCCTTTCTCATCGCTAATGACAATCTTCTTGGATATGACAAGGAGAGAGAGAGAGAGAGAGAGAGAAAATGTTAGGAGTTAAGAGTTGTTTGAGTGATTTATGTTGAACGGCCAGACAAGCTTACTCACGTTCAAGTATATATGAGCAGAAGCACCCTGAAGTCCATCCTTACTGCGTAAAGGATGGGGACAAGCAGAGGTACACAGCACATGCAAGAATGCTGGTGCAGGAATTGTGCATGCAGCCCTGCCCCCTCCACACTTTGAACCTTCGCACACCCATAAAAATTCCAGAACATGCCTCTCACTCTGCATATATTGTATTATCACACCTATTTAGAGACCACTTCATGGTATAAAGCCATTGACAGCACACTGTAACACCAAAGCACAAGAACAATAAAACCATTCATACAGACTCTAAACAGAATGAAGCCATTTCATCAAACACAAAATAATTAGGACTCCACAATGTAAAGACTTTGCTAGTAGTTTGCTAAAAGTTTCTGAAACAACCACAGGGATACGGTGTCATCTTGTACACATCAACGGACATATGCATCTACACACAAGTGCGTGCTGCACACAACGTGAAGGTAATATCTGAAGGCAGTGCATGGATACAATGCTGTCCTTGTACACAGAAGATACAGTTTAATGCACAAAGGCCATGTCTCCTTCTGGTGCTAGAAATATGAATTATGTACTACTGTAAGTATGGCGCAGTGTTATAGAGCCCTGACGTCCCCCCTGCCATCTGGACAACATCTGTATGGGCTGACCTCAGGTTTGAACATGGAATGCAAAATTTTATTCTGAATAAGCGCACCAGTTTTCATTTAGATATCCGAGATTGCAAGGGAGATATCACATATTTTCCAGACTCCTTGCGGTTCGAAACACAGAAAGCTTCAGACTTCCCCTCCAATGCCCCCATTTTCAAGGGAGATAGCACAGTGCATTGCATTTTGCATTTCCTTCTCCTGGGCGGTGGGAATGTTGAGCTGGTTGGTACCCAAACACGAGGCACACAAAAGAGCCCTAAACACACAGACCAAACCTATTCTGATCAATGTTTGGAATCCTCGTATTACAGAACAAACAACCAAAGCAGGGATGAGCTAAGCTGAGGCAATTTTACCATGATTCAATATTCAAAATATGCACCCAAAACAATCCCTCTGAACAAGAAAACATTCTTAAGAACTAGCAAGTGAAATAATGGAAACTGAAATTTCGGGAGCCTTTTAATTCATTTAAACCGGGAAGAACATAATGCACACCTTTTTTATGAACTGGCAGAGAAATCAAGAGGCAAGCAATTCAGAGCTTTTCATAGGAATTGTAGTGTCGGAAATGGCTCTCCATTGGACTGTTTGGCTGAATGATTGTCCAAAGCATAGAACATGGGAAGCTGCCTTTAGCAAGTCAGACCTTTGGTCCATCTATCTCAGCACTGCCCACACTGACTAGCAGTGGCTCCCCAAGGTTTCAGAAAGGTGTCTCTCCCAGCCCCTACCTGGAGATGCCAGGGTACCTAAATTTAGGACCTCCTTGCATGCAAAGCATGCGTTCTGCCACTGGGCTGCAGCCCTTTTCCGAGGTGCACAGATCGCCCCACGCGTGACACTGCGTGGCAAAGCATGGCCCTGATTCCATGTGTTGGAACAAGGGCCCCTGAAGAGAATTGCCTGCACAAGAGCAGCTGAATATGTGTAAGGAGTTAGGCAAAACAAGAGTATCCCGTATCTAAAGCAAGTCTGCACAACACTCAGCCAGCGAAGCTGAATATGGGCCACTGGCCAGCTTCTTGATAATTTTGCTGTGTTTGCAGCCTCAGGCAGGCCACAGCACATGTGAGCGACATCAGAAGGCTCAGAGTCTGGGAGGTATGTTTTGGCTGCAACAACAACAGGGCAGAAAGGCAAGAGGGGGCAGCAGCCGTAGAGACCAGGCTGGGAAGGAATTCAAGGCAGATACTGGGGAAAGGGGTCACAGAAGGGACAAGGCTTGGGAAAGTATTAGCAAGTATTAAAACAACAGCAACCCTAAAGCAGGATCAGTGGTGGAGACTTCTGTATGAAAGACTGTCAAGAAATGCCAGGCATCTGTTTGATAAGTCCACCGGCATCCTTCTCTGGCTTCCTTTTTAGTCATGTGCCGGGAATCTTTGGCCCTCCAGATGTTGCCAAACTACAACTCCCATGATCCTTGGCCATTGGCCATGCATATTAGGGCCGATGGGAGCTGTAGCATTTGGAGGCTGGGACCATGGAGGAAAAATAACAACCAAAGTAGTCTGGCAGACAATGAGCACCTGACACACACCAGCCAGCCCTTCTAGTTCCCACCATGTCAAAGTGGTTGTAGCCAGAGGTGCCAGTGTGACCTGCTATACTGTTTCATGACCTTTCTTGATGTCCTAAACAATGTCACTGTGATCTAGTGTCAGCCTACCAGTTTTGACTTGTTTCTCTTGGAAATAGCATCTACAGAAGTACACCTAATACAACACTGGATCCTACAACATAGGATTAAAAATGACCAAAAACCAACCAAACAACCAGGGGAAAGAAAACCTGGAATTCTGTAACAGATGCGCCTGCAATGCATCGTTTGAAAGTTTAACAACCATCGGTTCTTTTCACGAATGATTATGTTAAATTAGAAATTCCCCACAAGGGGGCAATAGATTCTACAGATACACAATCCTCGCGCGCTGGAACAAGAGGATAAATGCTGTGCGATAAAAGTCCGCATCAACCATTGAAAGCAGCGTGAGTCAAAAGGTTATGTGCATTTCCTGTGTAACTTAGTGGAAGCCTGCATTTTTGACAAGCTGGAGCCCTGGTCCCAGAGGATGGTCTGAAGGCACATGGTGCAGGAACCTTGCCGAAGCTAAGCAGATCTGGGTCTACTTAGTGCACGGACGGGAGACGACACAGATTGGAACCATATGCATGCTGCCTTGTGCTTCATCGCTGAAGAAAGCAATTTGGTATTCCTTACTCTGACTAACTAAGGCTCTTCAGAATCTCAGGGGAGAGGCTGCAGCTCAATGCTAAAGCTTTGCATGCAGAATGCTGCAGGTTCAGTCTCCTGCAAGTACAGACAGGGCCAGGTAAGACCCTGTCCAAGACCCTGGAGAGCTGCTTGGAGTCATTGCAGACAAAACTGAGCTAGATGGATCAAAGTCTTGCTCTGTCCTATAAAGCTTTCCTACCCTTGAGTGACACTCCTTCCCTTAAAATTCACATGGCACTCCATCTGTGTAACTGGTAGTCACTGATCCAGAGTTAACTGTAATCTCTGACACCCATGTTCATAACAGTTAATGCACTTAAAAGAGCCCATATTGCATGGGGGGGGGGGGAAGGACCTGTGCCACTGACCCCAACCACATGCTTCCCGCTTTATAACATGATCACAGCTGAATTGTTACACTTCTGCAGCAACGTATGAAGGGAAAGAGCGTATGGGAAGACCCCAATTTTTCATTGCCTTTTAAAAACCAACACGAATCCTGAAGTTAGTGTGCTGCAATGGATCATGTTATGGTTTTGGGTGTGGGTGCGCAACATCAGTTCCTCCTACAAACTTTGTTGACGTTTACCAGGTGGCGTGAGGGCTGTTTGCTCCCTGCCTGTTGAAATTGTGTGGGGTGTGGATTGTGACTCACAAAAAACCCTTTTGGCATCACAGTACCACAGTGAGCACTTATGGGAGCAGTCAGACTTAAAAAACAAATAAAAATAAAAATAAAATAAAATGGAATTTGTCTAAGTGACAATTCGGGGTTTTTTGTGGGGGCAGAAGAAAATATTAT
This sequence comes from Podarcis muralis, assembly GCF_964188315.1. NCBI lineage: Eukaryota > Metazoa > Chordata > Lepidosauria > Squamata > Lacertidae > Podarcis > Podarcis muralis. The sequence continues at coordinate 23,563,969 of NC_135657.1, forward strand.
GGGGGCCCATGTGTTGCAGGTTAGCCATGCCTGCTCTAGAGATACATGCTACCCCACCACAGTTTTTAAAGGCATTATTAGGATTCCTGATCAATATGTGAAAAATTCCACACTGGTTGCCATTATGTTGCATGCAAAATCCTTTTACTGTTAACAATTCATCCTGCATAGGAACTTACAGTGCACTTTCCATATCTACTGTACTTCCTTCCATTTTCTGTCACTGTGTAGAGGTAAATGAAGTTATCGTGGGATCCCACTGCAAGTAAGGTGCCATCTGCAATGAAAATCAGAAACAAACTGTATGCTGTGATATCCACTGCCGACTGGCATACCAAACATATTCCAGATGTGCTGAGCAACTCCCTCCCTGTATAACATCATCCAGAGCTCATGTGGTGGCCTCGCTGCTGGCGATGAAGGAGGACTGAAAACACCACATGACGCAAACAGCAGGGATGGGAAACCAGATGTTGTTGGAGACCCAAGCCCCATCATCCCCTCACAACCGGCCACATTTGCCGAGGCTGATGGGAGTTGGGAGTCCGATAACATCTGGAGGACCACACATTTCCTATCCCTGCCAAACAGGATAGCCTCTCATAACCCATTACCAAATTGGCCCCAGAGAACTGCGAGGAGAAGGAAGATTGCAGATAGCAATTTCCCCAATTCCTTCCCCTGCAACTCCTGAAAGCCATTTCTGGAGGCTGGGTAGAAGTGGTCAAATTCAGATGGAGGCACCCAGTTTTCAGCATTCCACGTTCCATCAACCCACATTGGTTCCCCGCCCCCACCTACTTTCAGGAACCACAATCTGGCCATAGTGCAAAAAACTAGGAAAGAATCAGGTTTTGCTTTTGCTTTTTAGCATTCAATTAAAAGTCTGTGGAAGCCGCCCTGAGTGGCTGGGGAAACCCAGCCGGATGGGCGGGGTATAAATAAATTATTATTATTATTATTATTAGTAGTAGTAGTAGTACATGGTAGGCAAATGACCATTCCCTGCTAATTTAAGCCTGGTTAGCCAATAGAAATCTGGGCTCCCCTCCTTTTCCTTTCTTATTTAAAAAACCTCCTGTTATGCTGCTCAGGTGTTGTTTAAGGCTCTGTGGAAGGTTTATGCTGATTTTTGTAAGCAGTCTTTGGAAAGGTGGGATACAGATTTACTGAACATTTTTTTTAAAAAAAATATATTCAATGCATAAAAACTCTAAACATGCAGAAAGGCTATTTGGAGTAAGACTAGCATAGCTGGGTGTTCCTGCAGAATGCAGGCATTTTTTCACACTTTGCATTCAGCTCAAGAAGCACCTGTGCTAACTGAGAACTCAGTACTGGATTGTGAAAATATATTTGTCCATCTGAACGCCTTAATTTAAAGCACAGTTAGCCATGCTATGGGCTTGGAACATGACAAAGAGTCCTCTGAAGTGTCTGCAAATGATAATGATTTCCAAGTAAGCTGATTCACACAGCAGGAATGGAAGAGCTGTCCGTGTAAAGTGACAATTTGACAGGCTTGGGGGAAAAGAAGAGACTGTATGTTGACTGCCTCCCACAGAGAATCTCAGCCAAAATCTTACAGCACGCAGAGCTGCATCTAATGGGAGCTCCAGTATACCTCTCCTCGCAAATGTAGCCTCTATGCTTGGCACACTATGACACAGAAAAAAGTTCCTTTTCAGACGAGGAACTCCTGGTTTCCGCTACAGCATGAAAGATATCCTGTGCAGGCTACTCTCAGTCAGTGTTAGAAAGTGAGATACAAAAGTTAGGAGCTAAATGGCACCTTAAGCCTAGGTTATGGGTGCTGCAATGGAGTGTCTAGGCGTGCTTTTCTTATAACAATAATACAAAGCTGAAAATGAATGAACTGCAGCTAAAATATTATGTTCATTTTTCACATGGTCTAGTCCTTCCCCTGCCTGCCCCCCTGATATTCTTAAGAGGGTTTCTTCCCCAGTCTTCAGAGAGTAGCTGGAAGTGGGGAGGCAGAAAAAGGTCCTCCTTTCCTTCCACTCTGCAGTTTCAATTTGAAATCTTAGGCGCAGTACTGAGCCCAGAGCTCAGAAACTACTTGCACTAACAAAATTTCCTGTCGCAAAACGCGCCTAGAACAATGGGAGTTTCGAACGCTGCCCTCAGTATTAGCAGGGCCCCACCTGAGGACATGAATGAGCTATCCAGGATCAGGCTCAAAACAAATGGCCTACATGCCTGGCAAATCAATGGGGCACCTGGCATGAAAGCAGTAGATGGAAAAACTTCCATCGATTCTCCTTCCCCCTAAAATATTTTGCAAAAAACAGGAAATGGCAACTAATAAGAACTGTGCTGCTTCCTGTGGGGGGGGGGAGCTGCCATAGATTACTGCAGCCATCCCAAGTCACTACCCAGCAATATGAAAATAGGTAAGTACATCAAATTATATCAGAGACTTAAAATATTAAGGTCATAAACAACTTAACAATACACAAAGATTATTGTACTGCTAAGGTTGACCCATTCAGCAGCTGTTTTACATGCTTGGATCATAACTCCATAACAAATTGTCCCATTTTTGTAGGCTTGCCATTGCTTATATACCTGGTAGGTTATATTTTCCATCTGAATTAACATCTCAAAATGCTTTATTTAGCCTGCTATTCATGGAGAGAAGCTGGCAAACAACACTGTTGATTCAGGTGCAGCCAAAACACAAGTGAAATCCTTCATTTCTGCACCTGCTTTTACAAATGATCTACTTTGTTAATGCTGGAACGTAATCTGACGTGAGTGTTAAAGCCATACTAAGACCTATGTAATGTTACCTTGTTTGTTTGTTTTTTTAAACGAGAAATCTAAACATGTGTTTGGAAGGATGCAAACACTGAAATTCAGTGCAGGTCTGCCTACCTACTGTGTAGCGCATCACCGAAAGCTGCTCATTGCCATCTGTATGTATCGAAACCAAATCTCTTGTTTCGGCATCTAGAACGAACCACCTGTTAAGAAGAAACAGAAGGGAAACATTCTAGCAAAAGCTATGACCAATTTTTTTTTAAGGCTCTATGGGCTATGATCACATCCCTCTGACGTTACATTCCTAGAGACATGCGATGCTGAAAAATACATTTTTTGCTAATATGTGTTATGTGTAGTACATGCATTTATTTGTGTTATGTTTTTCTGAATATGGCACATTTTTAGTCTTTCCAGGGAGGTTTGCCTGCCACCATCTTTGTGGTCTTTTCAGCATGAAGTGAAGACCTTTCTGTTAGGTCAGGACTTTTACAAAACTTAGGTAGTCTAGGCCTCTGTTTTTGAAACCCGTTTATAACTCTGGGGATGTGTGGAAAGTTCCATTCCATTGTATTAAGGTTACTTACAAGAGGTCTGGAGGACAGAAACACGAGAACAGGCCTTCTCCGCAATGGCTTCCCATCTGTGGAATGCTCTCCCCAAGGAAGTTCACCTGGCACCTTCATTATATACATTTAGGTGCCAGGCAAAAACATTCCTTTTTAACTAGGCCTCTGGTTAATTTGACTGACATCCTATGCTCTTTTAAAATGTGGGGTATTTTGGGGAGGGGGGTTTATTGGGTTGCTTTTATTTTGATTAAATATTTTGTGGCTTTATATATTAATTTTGTTCTGTGAACCGCCCTGGGACCTTTGGGTATAGGGTGGTATATAAATTCAATAAATAATAATAATACTAAATAATAGTTTTCTTTTTTAATGGTTTGAGGTCTAACTCTGTTTTTGATTATTTTTTACTTATCTATTGTAAACTGCCCCAATAACTTTGTATTAAAGGGTTGTATACAATTGCTGTATATGCACTGAAGGGGTTTGGACTAGATCAGGGGTCCCCAAACTAAGGCCTGCGGGCTGGATAAGGCCTGAGGGACTTGTTTATCCGGCCCGCGGTGCCCCCCACCCCCCGCTGCCTGCTCTTACCAGCGCTGCGCTGTGCGGCTGCCCACTTCCGGGTCGGAGGAGCACCGGAAATAGCTTGTGTGCATGCGCAAGCATTCTTTCTACTGCACATCCGGGTCGGAGGAGGCCTGTGCACATGCACACAAGCTATTTCTGGTGCTCCTCCAACCTGGAAGTGCACTGGAAATAGCCTGTGAGCATGTGTATGGGCACGCGCTCCCCTGCCCTCCGGCCCGCCACGCAATCAGCGCTGGAGACACCAGCCCGAAGCGTGGTAAGTTTGCTGACCCCTGGACTAGATGACCCTTGGAATCTCTTCTATGAACACAACATAAAATATATAGAACTGTGATTCTACAGCACACATTGTTACATTTAAAGCACGCACGGAAAACTGAATACTCTTCATAGTTCCAAAGGAACATGAAGGAACGTGATTGACTCAACCTGCCAGTGGCCTGTCATGCTCAAGTTGAGCAAACAAAACTCTCAACTGCAGCAGACAGCGTGGAAGCTGGCAACGTGTAGTGGCTCAAGAGTGCAAGTCGCAGCTCGAATTTCACCTTAGTCCCACCTGCAATATCTGCATGATAGTAGTAACATGTCTGACACCATGCTTGAGGGGGGAAAGCACCCCAAGAATGAGAAAAAAGAGAAACACTTCTCTTTGTGACTAAGCTCTGCAAAACCTTAGTTATGACTCTCAGAAGAAGGGGTAAGTAAAGAAGATAGGCTTCTGGAATAATGCAAAGAGCTAATTTTACAGCTTCGTCCTACAAAAAAGGTATGGTTTCAGAGAACCGGCGCGCTGTGTTATTATGATGGAATAACACAGCACTCAACTTATATCCATATGGATTGATTTTCACCACCTGTTGTGTGAAGAAAACTGTATCCCGGTATGCTGCCACTCATGAACAGGTTGCCAACAAGGAGACCAATTACAAGTAATCGTTAACATCCCATTTGCATGCACTGGGATGCACTAAATTTGCAGTCCACAAAGGTTGGACATTGTAATTGCAGTGCTCTTAAATCTGCAAGGATACTGAATTTTTCTTGGGCCAGAGGCAGCTGGGGCCATTTTACTTAAGCTACCAGAGTGCCATCTATAAATAGTGCGCACAAAATTAAAAACATGGGACAGCAAAACAAAATTCATCTTGACATTTTAAAATCCACATCACGGGCAAGGCTACATAGTTAAGTTCTCAAGAAGAAGTCATCCCTCGTTATTTTCAAAAAGCACTCCCAAGTCTGAAAACCAGATATCTGGAAAATGGCCTATTCCAAATGGCTTGGACCCAATTTGTGGTTAAGGGACCACATGAAAGACATAAAACATGAAGCAGCTCAGCATACCACCACAGCTTGTGAATATGCTGTGTGCAAGATGGATGGAACCAGTGGAAAAAAATGGCTGAAATATTTTCATTGGACAGCAGCAGAAACCACTTTCAATAATATCACGGGGGGCAATGCAAAAATGTAGGTTTCACCTACAGCCAATTTTGTACTGCAGCTGGATGACCGACATGTTTCAGCCTGCTGCTTTGGTGTTGAATAACATTCAAGTTTTTTTTAAAAAATGCCACCGAAATTGCTGGTGTTTGCTTCTGCTATTCGTGTTAAATCCCGACAGATCTAAAGCAGGGAAGGTGCTAATTCTTTATCGAAGGCACACAAAACCACCATACATGCAGTTTGTCATCTACTTGGGATCTCTTACTCACTTTAAATAATGCGGCAAGTCTTTAAAAAAGTGAACTTAATGAAAAGAGAATCTAGCAAAGGGTACCAGGAAGAGGAAAACTGTGTCCTTTCCTAAAATTGATTCTACAAATTGTCACGGATGACGACAACTTAATGCTACAGATTTTAAAGAAGTTTTTGGGGGGGCGGGCAGGGGAACAGGCCAAGCCAGACACCACAGGACCTTAAGTATTAATTTTACATATCTAAGCAAAGGAAGGCAGGGATGTGCAGATCTGCATTCTTCAGTGAATGGAATAGCATATCCATTATAGTTTAAGGAGCTCTGTGCACGCTCATCGGTGGGTCCATGAGAAGCCACTGATACAGGAAGCATGTGTTCCTTTGCACAAGCAGTGGCTTGGTTCCAATAGTCAAGATGTGCAGGAGCTTCAGGCACCTGCACACAACTGCTTCATTCTTCACTTTACACGAGTGAACAAGCCAGGAACCAGTTAACCATCTCTTCATTCCCAACGGTGAATTAAAGTGAATAGTTTCAAAACAAACCAGGATTTCTGGAAGCCGACTTTTACACAATGACTTCATATTCTAGCTTGTTTAGAAGCCATTAATATTAGTTTCCCAGCTCAGATGCAATAGGAAGCTATGGTTAACCGTGGCTTCCTGGCTTGCTTCACTGGTCATGCAAAGTATCTGCATATGGGTGCATAAAACTTGCCCGTATCTTCGCTTATTAAGCTGAGATCTTGATGGCTTGAATGCAGCCAGTGCAAATCTTTGCATTTTGCAGTATCTGCTCCAGAATTTTAGAGTTTGGTTCATCGCTGCACTGCTTGAGTCTCAAGGAATACAGAGCAACCTGGTTTGGGTGAAGCCAACCTATTACTTTGCCTCTGGGCACTTCAGTCAAATGCCTAAGGCAGTGTGTATGTGCAAGCGCACAAGGAGCAGCAGGGCTTGGTTATTCTTGTGGTACCTACCCATCCTGCTATTTTATATTTCTGCACTACAGCTCCAAGATTGCCATTTTACTGCCACTGTGTGCAAATAAAGATTTTGTATTCATTTCTATTGGCACCTGTTGGTTCTTGCCAATTCACCAAAGTAAGTGAGGAAATAATTGATGTTTCTGATGTAACCATGCCCATTACCATAACCTCTGTGCAGTTCACTCCCGTGGACACATATGCAGGATAAGGGTTCACATGTGCATTTGCACAGTCATGGGAGCACGTCCGTGATCTTTACCCCAAACACATAAATCAGTTTGCATTTCGTTGCTAGCCAGAGAGGACATTGACTGAGTATGTTGCTCCCATCAATGCAGCATGTTGATTAGTGCCTTCCATACATTAGGCATGGCTAATGGAGGAGCATTAACGTGAATCTACATTATGACTGTTGGGCACAGATGAAGTTGCCAGGGACTCTATGGGTGTTTTGCCTTAAAGTATGGAGTTCTTTCTTTTTTTGCTTACTGTGCTCTTGATGTTAACCCTAGGACAGCACAGAGTATTAACTAGTTATATGGGTGCAATTTCAAGCATAGCTCCCGTGATCTTAGCTGCCAGATAATTAATTTCAATCAAGACACTGAAAGAAGCAGCTACGTTTTCCTGTAAAAAGCAAGCAGAGAGCGAATTTAGGTGTTAAGTTCACTTGAGGCAGTATTGTTTGCAAACTATTTTTTTGTTATGAATAGTGTGTGCATGTGCTGTCACGAACCTTTTAAAGAAGTGGGTGGGATAGAAGGATAAGAGATTAACCCCATGAGATTAATTTAAAAAGAAAACCAGCAATCCCTTAGACCCCTGGTCAGCCCTGTTAAAACTTACAAAACTTGGGCTACATGTCTGGCACTGTCCACATTTGAGACAATGAATGCCCCAAAGCTCCTACTTTTAACGAAGACTGGTGCTCTTTCATTCACTTGATACATGCACGGAAGGTGTCTGCTTATACAGACCATGACTCCGTGAAATGAATTTCCTGTATATGAAAATCCAGCAGTTCACATGCAAAGCTCCGTTGGAGCTTTTTATTACTACAGCTGGGTTTCGCTTTGGGGAAAATATACATTCCTCGAGGATCTCTCATTTCCAAGTGAAAACGTAGGCAGCAAGCAGATGGTAAACTAGCCCAGTAAAGTTGTAGCAGGCTGTGAAATGTTGGGCTTGGCTGCAAACTAAACATTAATACTTTTGATTGGTAGAAGAAAATGAAGAGGGGAAAAAAGCTACTCCATAATTCTCCAAGCAATAACGAAATCGCAGGTCTCTGGGGAAAAAAATCTCTTATGCTTGGCTTTGTAGAATTGATGACTCAATTGTTAAGCAGTTGATGGATGTTTGGCAGTTTGAATGCAGAGCAAGCATGATAAATGCCTGTAGGGCTGAAACAGGGTAAAAAGACAACATATATAGGTGTTGTTGTTGCTTTTTTGCAAGGTTCATTGGCTCCCTCTTGACAAAATTTGAATGGGATTGCATTGTAACATAGCACTGTGCTGATCATCACAATACAGCCCTTCCTACCCCCTCCCAAGTATTCAGTTCCTCCAGCCTACAGAGAAGACAAAATTTTCTTATGTATCAGCAAAATTGAGTATGGAAAACAGAGTCCTCTTATTTGGGATAACATCTGATCTAAGGAGTTTTCCTTATTATTCCCAAAGACGTTTGCATTTTAACTACCATGAAAAAACAAAGGATGACAATATGAATACAAGAGATCTCTAGCTGGAGTAGGTCAGCTTTGTTTTGCTTGCGTAACGATAAATTCCATTGGCTTAAATATATATATATATATAAACGTGTTAATGTGTCACCATTATATTTTTATGTTCTCTTCCCCCCCACCTCCCCAGAGGAGGTTACATACCTGATATGTAGGGAAAGGAGAATACATTGGAGTGAAACAAACAAATTACTAGAACAATTTCCTGAGATATAATAATCGCATTTGCTTCGCTTGAGCAGAGGGACAAAAGCATTTACCTTCCTGAGTGTGTTCCTATTGCTACCACTGTTCCACTTGGATGGAAGTCAGCACAATGTCCTGGTTCCTGAAAGAAACATTTTGGTCTTACGATTTAGGCTGAAACCTAGTTAACATTCACACAAAAACAACATATATGCCAAACTGCCTCACCTGGACTGAAAAAAAAAGGAAAATGGAGCAAGCACCACAGTTCTAACTTATGAAGCAAGATGGCCAGTGATTGCTACAATATTTATTGTCCTCGTAGTAAGATTTGAATCAATTAACTCTTTCCCGCAAAAATAACATTTCCGAAGAAATTAGTCACTCAGGTACCCTGATGATATGGAAAGAACGGTACTCCAACTCTCCATGATAAGAGATTCAATAGAAGAATACAGTATGGGGATGGGGAACCTGTAGTCCTCCATCTGTTGTTGGGTATCAACCCATCAGCTCAGTCAGCGTGGTCAGGGATGGTAGCAGCTGTAGTTCAGCAACATCTGGAGGGCTAGAAATCTTAACCGTCCCCTAAAAGGTAAAAGTAAAGGGACCCCTGACCATTAGGTCCAGTCGTGACCGACTCTGGGGTTGCGGCGCTCATCTCGCTTTATTGGCCGAGGGAGCCGGCGTACAGCTTCCGGGTCATGTGGCCAGCATGACTAAGCCACTTCTGGAAAACCAGAGCAGCACATGGAAACACCGTTTACCTTCCCTTTGGAGTGGTACCTATTTATCTAATTGCACTTTGACATGGTTTCAAACTGCTAGGTTGGCAGGAGCAGGGACCGAGCGACGGGAGCTCACCCCGTCGCGGGTATTCAAACTGCCGACCTTCTGATCGGCAAGTCCTAGGCTCTGTGGTTTAACCCACAGCGCCACCCCTCGTCCCCTACCTCATGCCTAATTTTGAAGGGGACAATGCAAGAGCGTCTTCACTGTCCCTAATTACTAAAGCACAGTATATGTGTGTAGTGCAAGGAAGATACCAAGCTTACTAGCTTCAATGAAGGGGAACCGTAAGTAAATGAAAAATGAAGAAGAAACTTAGGGTTGCCTTCAACTAACCCTTACCCAGAGCAGACCCAATGAAACTAATGAACTGAAGTTAGTTCTGTCCATTAATTCCAATAGGCCTATGTCTACAATCCTGAGGTTCCATGTTCATATGACCACTAACCAGACTATATTAACGCCACACTTTTCTATTGTTCTTAATAACATGCGTACAAAAACACTGCCAACCCTCCTCCACACCAACAAGGCCCAATGACAAAGCACATGTGCTCTACTTCTGAGCTATGCCCCGCCCCTGACACTGCAAAGGCACTGCCATTGCTTGTTATGAGATCTAGTAGTACAGGCTGGCTCCACCCCTAAGAGGAAGCTCTACTTGTGTAGGCAGGGAAGCGTCCTACGATTACAGCTGACAACTTCAGAAAAAGAAGCTCGCATACCTCCACCAACCTGGTCCATTCAAGTGTGTGGTCCGCTGAGTTCCACATACAAACTTGCCCATCTTGAGCACACGTTAAGAAGAGATCTTTAAAAGGATGTGTCGCCAGGCCCCAGAGCTCGTCTGTGTGCCCCTATAACGTAAGCAAAGCAAACCTGAATTACTGGACAGATATCTATAACCTGTAAAGGTAAAGGTAAAGGTAAAGGGACCCCTGACCATTAGGTCCAGTCGTGACCGATTCTGGGGTTGCGGCGCTCATCTCGCTTTATTGGCCGAGGGAGCTTCCGGGTCATGTGGCCAGCATGACTAAGCCGCTTCTGGTGGACCAGAGAAGCACGGAAACGCCGTTTACCTTACCGCTGGAGTGGTACCTATTTATCTACTTGCACTTTGACGTGCTTTCGAACTGCTAGGTTGGCAGGAGCAGGGACCAAGCTCACCCCGTTGCGGGGATTTGAACCGCCGACCTTCTGATCGGCAAGTCCTAGGCTCTATGGTTTAACCCACAGTGCCACCCGCGTCCCTCTATAACCTGTACCAAACCAATTAAATCTCAATGGCGCAGCTGAAGTAGCGGGTGGGTTGGACAGGGGGCGAAGTGAACTCACCTGTACTTCCACTTGGAAACCGTCATTAAATGTTCCCCGCAAAATAAAATTCCGCGAAGTGCCAAGTAGAAATTGGTCAGCTTTGCCTTCTGCTACAGCTCTGATTGTCCCATATTGATCAGGAACCTAATAAAACAGATTTCCCATAAGCTCAATTATTTTAGTCCTCAGAGCATAACAGTTATAATTTCTAAAAACAATAGCATATTGAAGCACATGCAGAGCTGAGGAGGAATTTGGAAATTGGTCTAAATCGGCACCAAACTATTTTAAATCTAGTGCTCCGCTCATAACATACACTACAATACTTGTAAAGAACACATTGAATGGAGTGGAGTAAGGACAGCTATCAATATTTGCCTAACAGGCTAGTGGTTAGATTTGAGGGACATCCCCTGCTGGTTACACCCTCTGCTGCCAACTTATCCTCCCACTTCTCCCAAAGCAAGGCTTTTCTGGATTTCAGGAGGGATTGGCAGGGAAGGCAGAGTGCCCAGAGACAGGAGTGCGAGATCCAGTTTGGAAAATGGGTCTGCTTAAAGGGCAAACTGTACTCGCCTCAAACAGAGCTGCTCAAATGAAGACAGACTCTGTCCCTACTCATCAACAGGAGCAGCCTGGATTACTGAAGCATCAATAAAACGTTTCCTTGGTGCCGATGACAGCAGCATTTAGAAGTGGCTTGCTGGGTTGAGTGTAGCTGCAGTGCTAGTTTCCTGGCAAGGAAAGGAGGGGTGAGCGGGATGGGAGGGGAAGTTGGTGTGGTGCAAATGCAAGTGGAGCCAACTTGATCTTCCTGCCTGTGCATTTACACCATACTGACCTCTCCATTTCCTTGCCCCTCCTGGTGTGAAACTTGACCTGCCAGGAAGCTAGCATAGTGGCTCCACCACATCTGGCAAGACGCTTCTGGCAACTATGTTTTTAAAGGCCACTTAAAAGGAGCAATCCCACTAAATTCTATAAGTGGTGGGGATGATTCTTAGAATGCACCATTAAGGAGTTAGCACTGCTATCTGATTTCAGAAACACAAGCGTTGAAGAATACTTCAGAATGGATACAAACAAGGAAGAACCTGCTATACTGAATTCTTCGCTGCACACCGTTTTAAGTAGTCTCAATAGAATGAAGGCTTCTCATGCAAGTATGTTAAAGACATCTCTCAACACGTGAGGAACAAGCGTTGGGAGTGATAAAGAATCTTAACATCTGCTGGCTGCTTCCTTACATTTTCTATTATAAAACGTTCAATTTGCTTGCCTGTCTAATGCCAAGTAGCACTATAAGAGGAAATAAAATGGGGGACGGGGGACCTCAAACTAAAAAAATGCAAAGATGTTTATCTAACTACTATATTTTTCCCAGAAGAGCTGGCAGGATTTTTCAGCATCAAATAACAGCTGTATACAGAGAACATGGCACGTTAACAAAGGGAATAGGATTAGGAGAGATAACAATCTACATCACTCAAGTTGCTGTTTACCAAGTTCAATGGTGATTTATATCCAGTTGGCATCTAACTTGTTGATTTTATTAATTATCTTTTTAAAATGACTCTTTTGAAGCCATTTCCCTTACCCAACAGGTATATTAACACCCCCAGAGGCTGTGAATTCATCACCGCAAATAGAGATTAAAATGTCATTTTGCTTTTTACTGGGAGTTGCCAAGGCCAGGTGAGGGGCGTGCTGGAGTGGGACTTGGCAATTTTGGGTTCAAGCTGCCGATCACCTGTGGATTTCAAGACAAGCTGTGATGCATCTGTCATGTTTCCCCATTTGTAAACTGGGAGTGGCACTGAACTTAACTTCACAGATAAAACCAAGGGCAGAATTAATCAGCAACATCTCTCTGCATGGTGTTCAGTAAGATGGAGCAGAGCTGCACAGACATCATTTTACACAACCCCGATTCAATGGGGCTTACTAAGGAACACTTCCCACTGGATTGAGCCCCAAGAAACGTATTGTGGTACAGACATGTGTTGGCGAGAGTCCACCATGGCAAATGTGGAAAGTGGGCTTGAAGTGAGCAGGCAAAGTTGTATGAATATGACAGAAGGGAAATAGCCACATGTGGGCAGAATAGGCTCAAGGGTCTTGTGTTCCCTACCAACTCATAAAGCTCACTAGGTGACTGCAGACCTAGACAATCTCTCAGGGTTGTTGTGAAGATAAAAACAGAAGGGGGTGGGAATCTTGTATACTGTTCTAAGCTCATCAGAGAAATGATGAGGTAAAAACATTAATAATGAAATCAATGAGGGGAATGTAAATGAAGTTGTAAGTAGCACAGCAATAACAAGAAGAGCAACAGCAGTACCACAATTGCTACGTGGGTCCATTTCTTTGGTGACAGTAATATGCCTACCTCTATTTCCCTTTCAGGGTTCAAGTCATGATCCCACAGAATTATTTTTCTGTCCTTCCCACCTCCAGTGAGCAGCATCCCGTTCCTCATTTGGCAGAGGGTGAACACGCTGCCATTGTGAGCTTTGATTTGCCGACTGATCTGGTACACACCTGTGGTCACAACAGAAAGAGTACTAAGTTGCCATAATGGTTTTGCCAGTTTACACAGAAGAATAATCAGAAAAATGAAAATATTACATTAAAGACAGACACTTTTTGGGGGGTGGGTGGGGTGGGTATTTTTTCCTATGTAGATGGTTTCAACAACACTGTGATTTTCTAGCCTGCCAAAACTGGAACTTAAAAGTGCTTACAAAGTAGCTTCCAATGGCTTCATGATCACTCCTGTTGGGAACTTGGTGGTCAATTTCCTAACAGAGATTCTAGGGGTTCAAGGCTGCCTGAATTTGCAACCTAACTATGCTGTGGAATCTTTCGCCCTAGATCCTAGACTGGCAGAGGCTTCCCACTGCCATTCTGTAGTGACCATAGTCCTCTCTGGATATTATAACAAAAACATGAAGTCAGTTTGGATGACCATGTCTCAGTTTAGGAAGCTATGATATGCACAAACCTTCCACCTGAACACTCCACACTCGTGCTACCCCCTTCCATCCTCCTTTCTCAGCAGTAAGTTAGGAAACCATCAGTTAGCTATGATTTCCCATTGCATCTGAACTGGGAAACTAGGGTTTCCAGATTGGGGACAAGCTGGAATCTTAAACCACACTCCTGGTTTGGGCGGAACAAGAGACTATAGGCTTGTAAGTTTAACTGTGGTGTGCCGACAAGGGCGGGGAGGGAAATGGCTACATGTGCAGGCATAGGCTTATCCTGGCTTGCTAATGTGATGATCTGAACTGGGCCATGGAATCATAAAGATTTGGAGAATGTCTTGTAGGCCATTTAGTTCAACCACCTGCTTGAGGTAGGAAATCCAGAGCTACGAGCCTTCCATTCCCCCCAAGCAATGGTTGGAAAGCTTCTGCTTGAAGAGCAGCAGTGAATAAGAGCCCACAATGCCTCTGGATAAATGGTCCTATTGTCAAATCGCTCCAGTAAGATGTTTCTTCTATTGTTCAACCAAAATTTGCTCTGCTGTTAATTCAAGTCCATTAAGATCTAGTCCTTTCTTCTGGGGCAGCAAAGAAAAAGAAGAAAACGACTTCTGGAACTAAAACATATTCTGGGGCTAACTGCCTTGGTGAATCATGGTTTGAATAAAGCGACATATATGCTTTTTAAAAATGATTTGATGTCTTTTTAACTTTGATAGATAAAACAGAAGGCTTGGAGGCAGTAGGATACTGAACGCCAGGTGCTTGGAGGGAGTACGGGGTGCTTCCGAGCTCAGAGGCTCTCATAACTAGAAGCTATCTGCCCAAATTTTCAAAAACAAGAGGTGTGTCTGCGAGAGGAGTGTGTGTGTGTGTGTATTGTGAGGGCTGGGGATGTCTAGGGTGGCTTTAGTAAAAGTTGGTAATGCTACGGTTTGCTATTTTTCTACATAAACACTGAAGGATGAATTCAGAAACAAATGTAAAAAACCTCTATAAAACCTGCATTAAGTGCAGCTCAGGTGTGAATTGGATTACTGGTGTAAAGGCTTTGCACGTAACAATGTGCCCAGATATTTTAATTAGAAAGCCTTACCAAATAACATTAGTTCATCTGGCTGCTACTGCAAAGGGTTGTTGTTTTTTTTGTTAATCTTCAAGATTAATTTTTAAAGGGCAGATGCCATTAGGTGTGAACTACCATCTGTTCTAGGATAAAATGTATATATAACAAATGTGTGCCTAGCTTCAAAGCTCTCCATAAAACCCAAGTGAAAGTAAAAGATGCCAACTTTACTTAGCAGGCCATCCCTAGGGAGCAGTTTGCTTTATTTCTCGATGTAAGCACAGAGACACACACACAGACCTAAAACTCCATTAAAGCCATGATAAATTCAACAGCACACATCAGCCATAAAAAGCCCAACTCAACAAAATCCTGGAACCATTTAAATAATTAATACATTCAACTTTTCATTATGGAATATTTGCTATGGCAACTATAGCAAAGAGCCATTTGCTTTAGGTGGGTTATTATGATATTAAATGTACAATCCATTTTATAATTAAATTTTTATTTTATTCTTTTCTTCAGAAAGAAAATTTGCTGAAAATATATATATTTGCAGTTAAAACGTCCTGTTCTGACAGCATGTTTTTTCTGGCATGCCCATTTAAGCCCCAGCATTTTAATTAGCTGCCAAAAACAACAATTATCCTTGGATTTAAGAGCTACCTTAGGGCTCAGCAATGCCAGACCTGCATATGGCTGGTTGCAAATAGTAATTCTTCTTTAAAATTTTAAATTGAAACAAAACGCTGGCCTATAAAGCATGCTTAACTTGAAAGGCAGAAAATTAAAATTAGAGAAAGCTCTAATGCCAGTATCTGGTACATTACATTTTTTTTTTTTTTACGTATTCCTTTCATGTGTGTGTCAATATTAAAGACCAAATACTGCTATATAAAACTGCATTATGTTAAGACATCTTCTCCAATGTGATACATTACACATTGAAGTTAAGAGGTTTTGCATTGCTCATGCATATTTCTTAGTGTGCCTCATCCTAAGCACTGAGCAACTGCAGAAGCGATTCTTGACAATCTCATAGCCCATATGATGGCGCAGGCAGCCACATGCACCTGCTTGAGTCCCTAAGGAAAGGGGACCAAGTGTAGAATATGCTGATATTTAAGATGGGCCAGGCTAGGTAAGCCAAAGGATCCATCTAGTCTAGCTTCCCAGTTTTCACAGTGGAAAGCTGGATGCCTCTGGGAAGAGATGGAAGGCAATTGTTCTTTGCCTCTTCTGTTCCCCAGCAACTGGCTTTCAGTGCCATGGTGTCCCTGAAACCGCTGGAGGTAGCAAATAATCACTGACAGGCCTACCCTCCATGAATTTGTCTAATGTCATCTAAACCACATGCCCCCACATACTGCAGCAGCGGCTTCCAATAAGCACATGCCATATGAAGAAGTAGCTTCATTTTGGCCGTCCCGAATCCAAGTCTCTTCTGAAGTATACTAGTAAAAATTGTGGTTTTTAACCATGTTTAAAAATTCTTGCTGAGAAGCATGAACGGGAAAGTTAAGCGCTTGCTGATTTCAGAGCAGCCTTGGAGAAAACTGTATGGTTAGCCCGTAATATGAAAGCATGTTTTTTAAAAATCATTATGGCTACTGCTCCAGTGTGTCAAAATGGGAAGAAAATTTGCTGGAGGGCAGTTCACTAAGAGTCACCTGGTGTTTTTTCATGGATTGACACAACAGGCTGAAGATGTATGAAACCTGCATGCCGCTGACAATTCCTTCGACTACCTTTGTAATTCCTTGCATTTTATGAATTTTTAAACCTATCTGCCCCTATATATATAAGCCAGTTTAACAGATTGCCATACCTTTCGATCCTTTCCCAGGAGTGGCTTCTACAGCAGTTTTGCTCCATATAAGCATTATCCCACCTGAGTCTCCAGTGAGAACATCTCCGTTTCCTAAAATTGCTAAGCACTGAACAAATTTGGGTTTTTCGTATTTCTAAAAAAAAGAAAGAAGGAACAACAAAAAGCATTTTTTAAAAAAAGTACAATATGCAAGGCAGAGGTACAAAAGCAAAACGGGCACAATCCAAAACATCTCATTCCAGAGACATTTCCGTGGGCTGCTTCAAACATGGTAGCACTCTCTCCATCTCAACCATTGCTTTGGAAAATGTGAGGGATGACTGTCATTCATTATGCCGTAGCACTTGAAGAAGAGCTGGACCATAAAGAAGGCTGATCGCCGAAGAATTGATGCTTTTGAATTATGGTGCTGGAGGAGACTCTTGAGAGTCCCATGGACTGCAAGAAGATCAAACGCATCCATTCTTAAGGAAATCAGCCCTGAGTGCTCACTGGAGGGACAGATCGTGAAGTTGAGGCTCCAGTACTTTGGCCACCTCATGAGAAGAGAAGACTCCCTGGAAAAGACCCTGATGTTGGGAAAGATGGAGGGCACAAGAAGAAGGGGACGACAGAGGACGAGATGGTTGGACAGTGTTCTCGAAGCTACCAGCATGAGTTTGACCAAACTGCGGGAGGCAGTGGAAGACAGGAGTGCCTGGCGTGCTCTGGTCCATGGGGTCACGAAGAGTCGGACACGACTAAACGGCTAAACAACAACAACAACAACTTGAAGAAGAAGAAGAGTTTGGATTTGATATCCAGCTTTATCACTACCCGAAGGAGTCTCAAAGCGGCTAACATTCTCCTTTCCCTTCCTCCCCCACAACAAACACTCTGTGAGGTGAGTGGGGCTGAGAGACTTCAAAGAAATGTGACTAGCCCAAGATCACCCAGCAGATGCATGTGGAGGGGCGGAGATGCAAACCCGGTTCACCAGATTACAAGTCTACCACTCTTAACCACTACAACACACTGGCTCTTGAGTAGAGCAGCAGCAGGACAAGATGCTTAGGCTGGTCTCTCCCGTTTTCTGCTTTCACTGCTGCTTCCACCCCACCCCACTCTGTGGAGTTCAAGACCTGTATCTTGGAGACTGAAGATGCATTTAGAACTCCACAGGGATGAGGAGAATAGAGGTGCTAGAGAAACCAGAAAAGGTTTTGAAGAGGGCACCACAGATAGAATCATAGAATTGGAATAGACCACAAGGGCCATCGAGTCCAACCCCCTGCCAAGCAGGAAACACAATCAGAGCACTCCTGACATATGGCCTCTGCTTAAAGACCTCCAAAGAAGGAGACTCCACCACACTCCTTGGCAGCAAATTCTACTGTTGAACAGCTCTTACTGTCAGGAAGTTCTTCCTAATGTTTAGGTGGAATCTTCTTTCTTGTAGTTTGGATCCATTGCTCCATGTCCGCTTCTCTGGAGCAGCAGAAAACAACCTTTCTTCCTCCTCTATATGACATCATTTTATATATTTGAACATGGCTATCATATCACCCATTAACCTCCTCTTCTCCAGGCTAAACATGCGCAGCTCCCTTAGGCGTTCCTCATAAGGCATCGTTTCCAGACCTTTGACCATTTGGTTCAGCTGAGTATGGGAAACAAGTCCAACAAGATGGATGGAACTGGGTTTATTTAGCCTGGAGAAAGGAATACTGAGCAGGGGCATGATAGTGCTCTTCAAATAAATAAAAGGCTGCCACATAGAAGAAGACAAAGACTTGATTCCCGTTGCCTCAGAAGGCAGGACTATATCTAACAGGCTTGATATCACAGGAGGGAAGGCTTTAGTTGAGTATTACGAAAAACCTTTCGACAGCAAGAGCGGTTCAACGATGGAAATCGTTACCTAGAAGGGTGGCGAGCTCTCCTTTCCTACAGGTCTTCAAATGGAAGAAGGGCAGCTACCTGAGGGGGATACACTCTTTCTCTGGATTCCCTATGTCAAGCTGATGGCTGGGCTAGAAGATGGCCTAGAGAGCTCCATCCTGTTATTGCATGAGGTGGAGACATGATTATGAGTGGGAATATGGCTCACAAGGACAAGGTTTAGTGACCTTGCACTCCCTTGCCCAAAATCACTCTCTCGAGGCTTTGCTATGTGCATTTTACATTGGAAGTAGTTAAATGCATGTCTTTGTGTAGTCACTCAATATATTAGATACGGGACCTATTAGGCAGAACAGTCCTTTCTTCTCCACAACAGTTATCTAAGGATCATTAGTCTGATAAAATCAGATGATCTTGACTACCAAGGAAAGAAGCTTGCCCAGAGAGGAAGAATGCTTACCCCAAAAATCCCTTGCTTCCTTGTCAAAGAATTGCCGCTCCAAGTCCAGAAAAAAATATGGGATTTGCCGGATGTTATTATTGTGTCTTTGTCAGTTGGATGGAATGCTACTGCAAGAACAACTTCGTTTGTAGTCTGTTGAAACAACAAAAGGCAGTTACCACGGTTAACATTCCTGCTTACGCAGATAAGTGGAGACAATTCACCGTTATGCAAACAAATCCCACATAATGGGCATGCAAATGAGTATATTTATTAATAGCAGTTCATTCTTGCTACCTGGGGTTCTCCAAGCCACTGTCCCCTGCACATGCCTGCTTTGTTTTAATAAATTTTTATTAAGGCTTTCAAAGTATTACAAAAATAAAAAAGAAAAAGAAAAAATACAAAATAAAAACAGTTAAAAACAGTTCAGTCTTTTCATATCTTATTTCTCATTTGCCTGTTCCCCGGACCTCCTCACACCTCCCTTTTTTGTATCCAATTCAGTTAGTTGGTTCAGCAAATCCTTTCCCTCTTTCTTTTTATCCTAATCTTTAATCTTAATATATTATAACTTTAGACTATCCCCTGTTAACAATCCATTTTTGCACATCTTTATAACATTACTGCTGAAAACCACTTTACTTCAATCCAACATCATTCTAACATTCATTAATTTTGCAGTATTTCTGTAAATAGTCTTTAAATTTCTTCCAATCTTCTTCCACCGACTCTTCTCCCTGGTCTTTGAATGTACTCCATCTTTGCCACCAGGCCCCTGAACTCTGTCCCACATTTTTAAGGAGGGCTTCCTACTTTGAAAAGAGGCTTTTTCAGAATCACCGAAGAGGGAAGGGAAATATGGAAAACCTTCCATCGTGAACTTCCTTCAGTTAATTTATCATAGGATCCAAGCCCATGTTATCTGGAATACATTCATTTCCCAATGCTAATAATATGAGGCTGAAAGCAGAAGAGATCTAGGGTTTAATCCCACCTACACACTAGCCTCTCTTCAGTTTGCAGGTGTGAGAAATAGGGCGAGGGATTGAGAAAATGACATTAGGTTCTTGACACATACAATGAAAGATCCTTCATAAAGATAACTTCTGTGTCAGAAACCACGTGTGGCTTTGTAAAAGCACCAAATAAATAAAAATAAACATCATATATCCTGAACTTTTGCAAATATTTTGCTCTATGAAGCTCTAAAATAGGCTTTCTAAGATTATCTGACTTACATGGGCTTCTTAAGTTTTCCATTCACATTTCTCAATATCAAACACTGAAGAAGCTGCCGTCTCAGATAACAAACATTTACTACAGTTCACGACATGTGTATCTGTGTAATGATTTTGTACATATATGTACGGGATACTGGATATATGAATTCTACTAATTACCTTAATCTCGGCTACTTTTGATCTCTTCTGCCAATCCCAGACAGTCAGCATGTGCTCGTTAGAATCATCGATCACACACAAATGTGTACCTGAGTCCTTAAGAGAAGAAATTAGCAAAGCATGTCATCATTAGATGTAGGCTAAGCTACAAGTCAGATAGAATTCAAAACAGTGGAGAAGACCTTGCAATTGCTCCTTCCTAGACCTTGGCTACAGCTTGTGGTTAGTGAGGAGAGAGTTTAACCATAAACCCCAGTTCGGATGACATGATGAGCCAAATATTGCCTTATGGTGCAGCACTAAAAAGGGCTGAGGAGGAAAAAAAATGGCTGCAACGTCACTCCAAGAGTCCACACATTTGCTGGTCTTGGTAAGCCACAGCTTGGCCTACCAAGTCATAAGAAGCAGGCCAATGTGATGTATGCAGATAAAACTTGTACAAATCCATTTCCCTATTATTTCGATGATTATTTGAGGTTATTAACACCTAGCATTCAATATTTACAATGACATTTTACTTACTTTCAAGTGCAGATTCACACACAAACCAGGTGCAACAACAGCATGGCTTGGGTTACATGCTCAATCTGTAAATGACTCTGAACGTGGAAGGAAATCGGCCACAAGTGCCCAGCATAATCTTTCTGCTAGACTCTCAAGTTGCTACGTGTAAAATCTTGGCACACCAGAGCAGCTGCTGCTCATGCTGTGGTGTAGTAGTTGAGAGTGTTGGACTAGACCTGGGAGAACAGGGTTCAAATCCTCACTCAGCTGTGAAGCACACTAGGTGACCCTGAGACAATCACACAGTAGCATAAGAATACAATCGCATCTGGACAGGCTTAGGGTAGATAACATGCCCAACATTAGAAATGCTGGAAAGGTCTTATCACATCCTAAAAGTCAATCCAAGCAGCTGATTTTCTCTTCTACCTTTGTCTAGTATACTGTCCACTGCCACATATCCCTAAGTACATTAAATGTGCCCAAGATGCAACACATGCACATGTTCCATTGGTGCTAAGTTAGATAAAAACTATTATTAAAGTCAGGTAGGTCACCTTTGACCTGAGAAACCTCATACTTGTTTTCTTCTTCTACAGAACCTCACTATTTTGACAAATGTAGGTTGCACTGCTATCACCACCCCATCAGAGATGTAGAAATACAAATGTTTATGCTACAAACACTGATATGGCCAATGCTGAAGTACTGAGACTAGACAGTTGCTATTTAAAGAAATGGATAGGGCTAAGCTATTTTCGAAAAGGGCAGAAGTGCAAAGCAAGGGTCTCCTTATTTCCTGTTCTAGGTCAAGTCCAACATCAGAGGGGAAAACAAATCCTTTGTATCAGAGCTTGCCAAAATTTAGCCTTCCTGAACTTCCTCACAAGAAACAAATCTTTCAGCAGGTGTTGAAACAAATACACAATGCAGCCTTCATTTCTATTTCTGGCGTTGCTTGCGGACTTTGTGGGGTTCTTTTGTGTGTTGTTGTTCGGTCATCTGTCCTGTGTTGCACCATGGAGAGCTATCTACCCTCTAGAGAGCCGCGTTTTAGTAGAATGTACACACCCATCCCCACAGTTCTCAACACTCTTAAGTTGCATGTTAGGTGACTCATTCTGATTTTTCATTATTTTTCACAATTAGGGCAATTCTGGGGGGCGGGCGGGGGCGGAAATAAAATGTCATAGCATAGACTTGCTGTCAGCAACTGTCAGAACACTAATTAATGGAGATTTCCATAGGATCTGGCTGCTTGAGAACTAAAGTAGGGTTGGGGAAACCCATGGCCCTCTCGATGCTGTCGCATGCCAACTCCAATCAGACCTAACCAGGCACTGCCAATGGTCACTGGCAGAACCTGGGATACAGTAACATCTGGGAGGCCATGGGTTTCCCATCCCTGAGCTGAAGCACCACAACCCCCATGCCACTGTACTGTGTGCATGTCATGTGTTGATCCAGCGCACCATGCTGCTGTGGGAGGATTGGCTGGAACTGCTAGGCTGACAATAACCTTAGGACAAAGCTTTGTTGTACAAAGCTACAATGCCTTGGTGCAGTTAACTAGCAAACAAGCAAACAACAAGAAGAATGCAAAGAAGTTGCCTCTGAGGATGGCTGAAATTGGACAGACTGAGTTGGAAACCATGCACCAGCTTCATGAGTACAGCACTCTGCACACAATATGAAGCATATTCTTCCATAGTGGAAAAGGAACTGATTAGCAGCATGGATGGGGCAGACTCTCCTACTCCCTTTATCTGCCACTGGATGCAGGTTTACAAACAGGTTATTAGCACAAGTCATACTGCAAACCCTCAAAGCTACTTAAGTCCCTTAAGTCCACAAAAGTAATGCAATATCAAGTTTTGTTGCTTAACAACAAAATACATACAAATCCAACGGTGTTTCACACAACCTTGCATATAGTAAAGGTAAAGGGACCCCTGACCATTAGGTCCAGTTGTGACCGACTCTTGGGTTGCGGTGCTCAACTCGGTTTTTTGGCCGAGGGAGCTGGCGTACAGTCATGTGGCCAGCATGACT
The DNA here is from genome assembly GCF_964188315.1 of Podarcis muralis. NCBI lineage: Eukaryota > Metazoa > Chordata > Lepidosauria > Squamata > Lacertidae > Podarcis > Podarcis muralis. The sequence goes on from NC_135657.1 coordinate 23,586,808, forward strand.
AAGCTGCTTCTGGCGAACCAGAGCAGCGCATGGAAACGCCGTTTACCCTCCCGCCGGAGTGGTACCTATTTATCTACTTGCACTTTGACATACTTTCAAACTGCTAGGTGGGCAGGAGCAGGGACCGAGCAATGGGAGCTCACTCCATCGCAGGGATTCAAACCGCCGACCTTGATCGGCAAGTCCTAGGCTCTGTGGTTTAACCCACAGCGCCACCCGCGTCCCTGCATATAGTAGCTAGTTCTTTAAAAAGGTGATGTTGTGTACTATATATGCCTGTCAGCCATTTCCTTGCTGTATCTTACATGACTCTGGTTTGATTGAGAGGGAGGGGGTGATGTTGTAAAATCCAGAAACTGTTTTTTGTTTCGTTTGTTTAAAAATGCATTTCCCTGCTTACCGCTTTTGAAAAATCCAGGCATCCTACTCCACGCTCGAAAGTCCCAAGGCCAATGACTTGCAGAGTTGCCACACTCACCGAATCCCATACTCTAACATGGGGAGGCAAAGACTGAAAATGAAAACAATTTCATGGAAATGGTTACTGAAAGGAGCTGAAAATAGAAACATGCAAAATTAGCCTTACATTAAGCAGTTTAATCTTTTGGTTGAGGTGAACACCACCAATTACTGAGAAAGGAAGACCTTGCAACAATACGGGTAACTGAGCATGCTGCTTTTCAGATCAACCTTCAGAAACAGGATTTACAGTGTAATCTTATACGTTTGCTTTAAGGCAAGTTCCAATGTTGCTTGCTCCTAGGCAAGTAGGTATAGGATTTCAGCCTTACTTGCAAACACCTTGTCACGAGAGGGGGAAAGTGCATTGAAACACCAGTCTGAATAGCAACTAACCAGGCATTTGGTAAAACAATATTTGCAATGGGTGGGATCTAGAGCTGAACAAGCTGAAATCTGTTCACATCACAGGGTTCACCCCCTCCCAGAAAAAGCCTCCCTTGAGGGATTCGTGACAACAGACACAAAAAAAGCTAATAAATCATGAAACTAGCAAAAATGACTGATGCAACAGGCTCTGAAATGAAGATTAATCTGCAATTAATCCAGAATGCAGCAGCTAGACTGGTGACTGGGAGTGGCCGCCGGGACCACATAACACCGGTCCTGAGAGATCTGCATTGGCTCCCAGTACGTTTCTGAGCACAATTCAAAGTGTTGGTGCTGACCTTTAAAGTCCTAAATGGCCTCGGTCCTGTATAGCTGAAGGAGCGTCTCCACCCCCATTATTCAGCCCGGACACTGAGACCCAGCGGCAATGGCCTTCTGGCGGTTCCCTCACTGTGAGAAGTGAGGTTACAGGGAACCAGACAGAGGGTCTTCTCAGTAGTGGTGCCTGCCCTGTGGAACACCCTCCCATCAGATGTCAAGGAAATAAGCAACTATCCTATTTTTAAAACCCATCTGAAAGCAGCCCTGTTTAGGGAAGTTTTTAATATTTAATGCTGTATTGTTTCTAACACTCGATTGGGAGCTGCCCAGAGTGGCTGGGGAGACTCAGTCAGATGGGCGGGGTATAACTAATAAATTATTATTATATTATTAGGTCAACTATCAGCTGGTGTAACTTCATTTCTTTGGAGTGAATAAGTCAAAACGTGACCTCGGTCAAAGTGTCTCTTCCTCCCAACAGCCAAGTCGTCCATCTATATATACTTTGCAGAGATGAGATTGGCTTTAAGTGCCAATCACAGCTATGCACAGGACTGTTTATGAGTGCTGCCACTTTGCTGTGTGCTCCTGCCGTGCTTTTTTGCCAAAGGCTTTGGGTCTTTTGATTAAGGCACGAGGTCATGTTTTGTTTTCCTTGAAGCTGTGAGAGCACATGGGTAGCCTCAGTTCCAGTAAGAGTTGCTCCCCCCACCCTTTGGGAAGGGGAGAGAAGAGGGATGGGAAGTCTGGCTAAAATAAATGTTTCTATATCCCCGCGGGCCTTCTGCGGGAAATACGCAACGCACAACGCATTAAGATTATGCATGAACTTGTGCTTTTCGAATTATGCACCAGAGGTGAGCAGAAGTGAAAAGCGGACACTCCACAAGGCCTTCCTGGTTCCCATAAACACAAACCAGCTATTGAGGCAGGATTTCTTTAAAAGCTTACTCTTCCATCTTTATCCACTCCAGCTAGCTGTCCAGTTGCAATCCTGATTTTGTCTGGGTGCACAGCAAGGCTAGAAGACACAATGCCAACAAGGAAGTCACTTGTTGTGGGCCAACATTCATGGTAACAACTTGCTTTTACAAATGCCCTTTCACGGAACCCCTGTTCTGAGAAAAGAAGAGTGTGACACTGAACAGCTTTTAGCACAACAGTAGCACATTGCTTCTGAGGGTTGTGAGGTCCGTGTGCAGCTTGGAGTGTGCTAAATCTGTTATATGGTGATGAAGGCAAAAATTTCATAAAATCATAGAATTGGCAGGGACTATGAGGGTCATCTATTCCATGCATAGGCAAACTCGGCCCTCAAGATGTTTTGGGACTACAATTCCCATCATCCCTGACCACTGGTCCTGTTAGCTAGGGATCATGGGAGTTGTAGTTCCAAAAAACATCCAGAGGGCCAAGTTTGCCTATGCCTGATCTAGTCCAACAGCCTGCAATGTATTCCTAGACCTCTTTAGCCTTCAGATCTCTCTCCATGCCACAACCCTCACTGAATCTGCCTTGCAGCTGGAGTGCTTTTGCCTGGCTGAAATGTGTCCTTGAACCCTTGTTTGTCTAGACAGAGAGGAGCGTGTGTGAATGTGTCCAGAAACAATCCTGTTCCACAATGGGGGGAAAATGGCATTTGTTGCTCCACCCGCTTCTCCCTCTGGAAGAGCCTGCCATTGGTTTGTGGTCCTTGGAAGGTTTCCCAGGAGGAAATGTGGTCTTAAGGCTGAAAAATGTATCCCATGCCTGCTATCGACCAAGCTCCAGAGAAGGAGACTCTTCTTCTTCCTCACTAAAAAAAACACCTGTTGCTCTAATCCAGATTCGAATGACCTTGCTACTATTTTCAGCAGATCATTCGTATGCAAAATCTGGTACAGAATATGAATAGTCACATTTGTAAGACATACCACAGAAGCTTCACAACACTAACCATTTAATGCAGTCTGTATGTCCCAAGTAGTGGCGCTGAGTCCTCTCTTCATAGTTAAACAGTACTACCACGGATGCTATGAAATATACTATTTCTCCAGTAGGAAGGAGGTAAACATTGGCTCGACAGTCCCTTCCACGATAGCCGTATCTTTTTTTTTTTAGGTCAAGGTTTTTAAAATCCATGAATATTAAAAGAGAATCAGTTCCACAAATCTCACACCGTGAAGGTGTGTGGCAACGGGAATGAATAGATCATTCTTTCATAATCTGCCTCAGATGTGAAACACTGTACCTCCACCATACATATATTTTAACTTTTGGGAACTCAGGTTCCCCTTGCTTTTTGGTGTGTGTGTTAAGTAAAAGCCACATAGGAAACAAATGTACTGCAAGTTGCGTGAGTATAAAACAAATACACGAAGACTACCCAGAAGTATGAAGATTAAAGCAGAGTCAAGTTTGTAAACCTGAAATATGAAATTTTCATTAGGCAATAATAGAAGCCGCTGCACAACCTTTAAGTACCTTAACCTGTTTTGCAGTCATGGAATTGCATCAGACAGCACAGGCCTTCCTATTGCTCCATTCCGGAGAGGAAGTGTATCAGTTCCATTTGGCCTTTTAAAAGAAGTGTGTGAAAATTCCAAAAGCTCCTCGCAAGGTGGCAAGACACCGCTAAGCCATTGCAAAATATCCAGAACCCTTTTTAGGATTCCAGCAGGAGAAAAGTAATTTTTTAAAATATGGTGTGAAATAAAACAACTTCTGCACAATAGAAACATGAAGAAAATAAATAAAGTATTTATCCAGCGCCTTTCTTTTTAGTTTCTATTACCTATTTCTATTTATTATTATATTGTTGGTTTCAGTTGTGAGATGCCCTGATTGCTGTATACATGACAGACAGGTGGGATATTCTTTCTTCCTTTTTTAATATAAACGAATAAAAGAGGCCCAGGTAAAGAGGGGAGAGGCAGAGAGATGGGGCTGCAGGGCCTCTCCACCTGCTCTGCAGAAAAAACAGCAACTTTTGGCTTCTCCTCTCTTTGAAATCTTTAAACCCCAGCTGCTCATTACAATAATTCTGTCTAGCTGTTGTCATTTTACTTCTTCCCTCCAAATCTCTTATACCTTTTTGTCATGTTTTGTGCAGTGACTGTCTGGTTACTGAAATCTGTCAACTACTCTTGGCACACACACCCTTATCATTTCAGGAGATTAGCATAGTGGCAGCATCGTATCTGCGCTGGTACCTTCACAAACCATGGTTAGCACTAAGTCAATGGCCTGAATCACATATTATGCTAAGCGAAACCATGGTTTAGCAAGGATGCATCTCCTAGAGGAGATCATGGCTCCTTTGCTGAGCTAAGCCATGGTTTGGCTTAGTGTGTTGACCAAATCTGGGTTGATGGTTTAGCTCTCTCCAGGCTAACTAAAAGCTACAAAGGTATAGGAGCCTTAATACATCTCGTTGCACTGATATATTTTATTTGGAAACATTTCTGGGGTGTTAGCACTAGATATCCTCTACTGAACTAAATCAATCTTCCTCAATCTTGGCACCCCCTGTTCTGCTGGACTTCAGCTTCCACCTCTGCAGACAACATGCCTAACGCTCAGGGATGAAGGGGCAGGAGGTCCAACAAGGTTGGAAAAGATTGGACTATATGGGTGCTTGGATCTGATCCTGCAAATAAACTCCTAAATGTTCTCAAATGAAACAGTACCCCAGTGCTTAACTGTGTGGAATGTGCAAAGCATTGGAGGGACTGTGGGAAAACGCCTGTGCCAAGCGAGAAGGAAGAAGTCAACACAAACAGCACCAGGAAACTATGAGTGGTTACCAGACGAAAACCAATAGCCTATTATTTAGTGATCCCAAAATTATTTTTCCCTTAGAGGAAGGACTTTTCTTTTTCTTTACACTACTATTAAATTATGCAGGCTTCACAGTGATAAAAGAAAACAGGAAACTAGACAGAAAAAGGAGGGGTGGGGGTGGGGAAAGAAAAAAGAAAAAACCACTGGAAAAACAAGTGGGTTTTTTTGTTTTTTTGTTTAGGTTTGTGATAAGGATACACCCACTCCAGTTTTAATTTCTCAGAAGGCAGCTCTGTCTTGATTTCGTAATATTTGTCTACCTCCGAAGGAAGAAACATTGTGATTGGTCGTCCCCGCATGAACATCTTGATGTACTCGCCTTCTGTCAAAACAAAACAAAAGCATGCACTGTAAGTGAGTTTGCTTTGCAAGCAGAAATGTTAACAGACCCTGTAAAGAACTACATTTTTAAAAAGTGTAAGCTATGGATTTGATACAGATCCTGGTGGGACATCTTCAGTACGACTTTTCTGGCTCAGACCTAATAAGGCGGAACAAATACACTCTTCTTTCTCACCACCCACCAAGATATGCTTCTGACCATCTTATCAACTTCAAAGCCGGATGGATGTAATCTATGGGCTGCTGCCCTCTTACAGAAAAGCACTGAGTCTTTGTAAACATTTGCTGCTTCTCCCCACTTCTCCATTCACTTGCTATTCATTTAACAGTTCTACGTGGCCACTCCTAAAATTTCTAAGGATAGCGAGATTGGAACCTCTCTTCTTCCAGCCCAAGGCACAACTTCAGAAAAAGCAAAATGTGCAAGTAGCAGGGAGCAAGGACCAATTTGTACAGGTTCAGGAAGAGGCACATTAAGCCGTGCCTGGTGGGTGAGATGCCATCCCACTGCTTTTCAGGTTGGCATAACCACCCCATTACCTTTTTCCAACTTTGGGCTCTGGCCATATAGAAAATTTACTTCCTTTGCGGTTGAGCACAAGACTGTCTCCACTTTGAGATTATTCACCCCCACCCACTGCACGTTGAATGGAAAAGATAGATTAGGGGTCAGCAAACTTTTTCAGCAGGGGGCTGGTCCACTGTCCCTCAGACCTTGTGGGCGGCTGGACTATATTTTGAAGAAAAATAAAAATGAACGAATTCCTATGCCCCACAAATAACCCAGAGATGCATTTTAAATAAAAGGACACATTCTACTCATGTAAAAACACGCTGATTCCTGGACTGACCGTGGGCCGGATTTAGAAGACGATTGGCGAACTACGCCGCTTCTGGCGAACCAGAGCACCGCACGGAAACACCGTTTACCTTCCCGCCGGAGTGGTACCTATTTATCTACTTGCACTTTGACGTGCTTTCGAACTGCTAGGTTGGCAGGAGCAGGGACCGAGCAACGGGAGCTCACCCCGTCGTGGGGATTCGAACTGCCGACCTTCTGATCGGCAAGTCCTAGGCTCTGTGGTTTAACCCACAGCGCCACCCGCGCGTCCCACCCATGGATTAGACACACTGAAAAAGTCAAGACGTATGCAGCCTGCAGTGTGAATGACACCACAAACAGAGGCCATTACATTTTAGAGCCTAAAAAGAAAGTATTTCATAGGAGAGAGAGGTAAGGCCAAGTCTATTAAGAAACTATGTTATTAAAATGAGAGGTAAGGCCTATGCGGTAAATAATATATACACCTCATCCCAATTAAACTCTGAAGAGCAAGCTTTATTCTTCTTCGGGTTTTTTATTGTAATACCTACCAAGGGGGAACTTTTACGCATCTCAACATTATCATCAGAGGGATAAACGTTCACTTAAAGCTAACTACGGCTGTCACTGACTTAAAGGGATTATAGTTTTATTCTATTCAAGGTTTATTAAATCTGCATAAATCAATATTTTTCAAGGGGTGGGATCACCTTTCTATTGCCTAAGGCAGCCTTGCTGCAACTCTGGGTCCCCAGAGGTTGTTGCACTACAGCCCCCATCATCCCCACCTAGTATGGCCAACAGCCAGGGATAATGGGAACTGTAGTCCAACAACTTTTGAAGATCAAAGGATTATGGAGGCTGATTCAAGTGTTTTATATTGATTATCTTTTGGCTGACCGGTCTGCTCAGATTACTGCCAAGGAAGCTAGTTTTTGTGTGGTAGCCATAGCTTGTCAGAGCGTGATCTTGTCCTAATTTTAAAATTATTAACACTTAAGTTGTCACTCATCATTTTAATATACAGTGAGGGGGGGGGAAGTATTTGATCCCCTGCTAAATTTGCCCGTTTGCCTTCTGACGAAGAAATGACCAGTCCATAATTTTAATGGTAGCTTTATTGTAGCTGTGAGAGACAGAATAACAACAGGAAAAACCCCAGAAACCCAGAAGACAAAAGTCAGAGATTTATGTGCATTATAATGAGTGAAATAAGTATTTGATCCCTCTGCAAAAGATGACTTAGTACTTGGTGGCAAAACCCTTGGTGGCAAATACAGAGGTCAGACGTTTCTTGTAGGTGGCCACCAGGTTTGCACACATCTCAGGAGGTATTTCATCCCACTCCTCTTTGCAGATCCTCTCCAAGTCAGTAAAATTTCGAGGCTGATGTGTAGCTACTCGAACCTTCAGCTCCCTCCACAGATTTTCAATGGGATTAAGGTCTGGAAACTGGCTAGGCCACTCCAGGACCTTAATGTGCTTCTTCTTGAGCCATTCCTTTTTTGCCTTGGCCGTGTGTTTTGGGTGATTGTCATGCTGGAATACCCATCCTTGACCCATTTTCAGTGCCCTGGCTGAGGGAAGGAGGTGCTCATCCAAGATTTGATGATACATGGTCCTGTCCATCATCCCTTCGATGCGGTGAAGGTGTCCTGTCCCCTTAGCAGAAAAACACCCCCAAAGCATATTATGTCCCCCTCCATGTTTGACAGTGGGGATGGTGTTCTTGGAGTCATAGGCAGCATTCCTCCTCCTCCAAACACAGCGAGTTGAGTTGATGCCAAAGAGCTCGATTTTGGTCTCATCGGACTACAGCGCTTTCACCCAGTTCTCCTCTGGGTCATTCAGATGTGCACTGGCAAACTGCGGACGGGCCTGTACCTGTGCTGTCTTGAGCAAGGGGATCTTGCAGGCTCTACAAGATCTCAGTCCTTCACGACGTAGTGTGTTACCAACTGTTTTCATGGTGACTATGGTCCCAGCTGCCCTGAGATCATTGACAATTGCCCCCTGTGTAGTTCTGGGCTGCTTCATCGCCGTTCTCATGATCATTGCAACTCCACGAGATGAGATTTTGCATGGAGCCCCAGATCGAGGGAGATTGACAGTTATTTTGTGTTTCTTCCATTTGCGAATTATTGCACCAACTGTTGTCACCTTCTCACCAAGCTGCTTGGCAATAGTCTTGTAGCCCAGTCCAGCCTTGTGCAGGTCTACAGTCTTGTCCCTGACATCCTTGGACAGCTCTTTGGTCTTGGTCATGGTGGCTGTTTTGGAATCTACTGGATTGTTTCTGTTGACAGGTGTCTTTTGTACAGGTACTGTTAACTAGCTGGGATTACAGATAAGATCTCTCCCTTACAGCAGGTGCTTCTAATCTCATCTTGTTACATACAGTGAAGATACCAGGTAGCCTTGACATCTGGCTGGTTGATAGGGGATCAAATACTTATTTCACTCATTATAATGCACATCAACCTTTCCCCCCTCACGGTAATTATTTTATATTTCCTAGTGTTTTGATATTTTACACTGCTTTTAAATTCTATATTTAATATTGTACTTAATGTACCATACTGTGTCTTATGTATTTTGTTTTCTTCTCTCCTTCTCAACTGGTTATTGACCGAAATAAATGAAATGCAATTATTGCCCTAAGTGAACTCAGAAGTGCCACGAGAGAAACAGGAGGTTCAAGTGTGGTGCTGTGGAAGTTCAGGTTATAAATAGCACTGACAAAAGACACCAAGCATCTCTCCTGTTTCCTCACCCCAAAGAAATAACAGGAAAACCAAAGCAGCATTGTTTTCTTCTGGTAGGCTACACAAACTTCGGAGAACTCACTGAGCACATTTTCAGACCTTTTTAAATTAAAAAGTCTGTATAAACAAATTTTGATTGACCTTACATGGGGGCGGTAAAGCCTCTCACACACATCCTTGTTTCTCTTTTTGAAATCCAACACCACAAAACGTTCTCTTAGGTATACAAGCCCACAGGGCAATTATAGCATTAATGCAAAACTTTTTTTTGGAAACTGTACAGATAATGGCGGCGTATCAACAAAAGCATTTTTACCAAACAGAAGGTTGTTGCCCAGGGACAAATTCCTGTAAATACAAGCTAGGAAAAGCAGCAGTTGAACTCCCTTTTAATTTATATTAGCTTAATTGCCATGTTCTAGAACATCAAACTCAACTTTATTGGTCCCCTCCCAAACTGTTTAACTGTGGGCTTTTAAGGATATAATAAGATGAAGTATTTCATGTGTACCTCAAGCATACTTCCTATACCCTCTTGTCCCCTGCCCTTTTCCGTCCAAATAAGAAAGCAAAAGGCCTCGTTTGAGAACAAATAGAACCAAAATGAAAAACAAAACAAAACACCCAAAGCATCCTTGTAAGAGGAAGGAGACACTGGTTTAATTTTAAATGTCATCATCCAGTTGGTGGGAGCCACAACCTTTGTATGAAGCTCTGTAAATGCAGCATATGGAATGTTTGTAATAAAAAACCTGCCCTGAATTGCTTCAAGATGATACCTTTCATAGCAGAGATGGGAAGCCTATGGTCCTTCTCAGGCTTCCTCAACCTCGGCCCTCCTGATGTTTTGAGACTACAATTACCACCATCTCTGACCACTGGTCCTGCTAGCTAAGGATCATTGGAGTTGTAGGCCAAAAACATCTGGAGGGCCGAGGCTGAGGAAGCCTGGTCCTTCTGATGTTGGTGAGCTGCAACAGCTGGCTGGGGCTTATGGAAGGGCCACAGGTTGCCCACTCCTGTTTTATGCATATTAAATGGATTGCATGCCATTACATCCATGTACACAGAATTCTTCGTCCCATGAAACCAAGACATGGAGGTTTTCTCTTGTTGCTGCTTGCAGAAAAGTTGTGTAAACCAAAAGCTCGATACCATAGCATAATTAGAGCAATCAGGAAGAATCTTTCGCAGTTTCTTATTGGTGTCATGTTCAAGGGGGGAGTGGGAAGGCTGGTGTTTTCCATGGTGATTCAGCTGCTAATGCAATGATAGTTTGAAATGGACCATTCAGTGGTTTAGTTCTGCCGCTGCTGTTAACAGATGTGAGCCAGTTGCCATAACGTACTTGGGCATCATGAGGTATGCATGTCAGCAACACACATCACTCATATCCAAACACTCCACACAGTTCAGCAGTACAAAATGGAAATGCTTCTACATACTGCAGTGGGGGAAAGCCGTCACATAGAGGCAATTCCAAGCAGTCCCTATATGATTTAAGGCCATGTTGAGACCAACTCTTATTTTCCTAAGGAAAGAGATCCTATTGTTTAAAATTCTGATCCAATGGTCTTCTTTTCACTTTGGAAAAACAACAGCACTAATCTGTGGTGTTGTAGTAGCACTTATATGATTTGGCAGCCTTTTCTGCAGGAGGTTTTCCTTCTACAATAATTGCAGAGTTGTCTCCAATGTTTCCTTGCTGCAACTCGAGGTGGAAAAAATAAATGCAGCAATGCAACGAAGTAAGAGATGAGATACGCATCTTTGCAATGTGGAGTAAGTTAGATGCGGAGTAAGAGACCCAGAGATGTTCATCACCTCTATTCTATGGCCACTTTCAAGGTGCTATTTTTAAAATTAAAAGAAATCCAAAGGCAGTAATGTATCTTAACACATGGTCTTAATTTTTAGAGCTCTTTTAGAACCATTCTGCACTAGGAAGGTAAATTGCAACGTGAGGAATTATAAGAGGTCAGAAAAACCCTTCCTTCAATTTATTCTGTTGGTTTTAAGGAACAAAAATAAATAAATTCCCTACATTAAAAAAGCTCTATGTACAAACTGCAAAGTGCTTCAAGAAGAAACCCAGCTTTAGGGAGGGGGTGGGCCTCATAATTTCATACATTCAAATCAGGTACTTAAGCATGTAATCCTGTATCTCATTTCCACCATTATTGCTGAAGGCATCTGCATGTAGAGACCTGCTGCCACCGGCAGCCAAGCATAAAGGCTGTATTTCACGTGCAGCCAAGTTAAAAGCAAAGTCCTTAAAATAGGTACTGGCACACAACTGCATCCTTGATCTAAAGCCAAACATGGCAGAAAATTTATTAAACCGTTAGAACAGATTCTAAAAGTCACGGCATGTTCTAGATGTTAGTTTCAAGGAATTTGTACGCTTTTTAAAAAATGCACGTACACTTGGCTATAGCTGCTGAGAGAGTTGAAGTGGTTTAAAGGGAAGGGTGCCCCCATGGGCATGCAATGGGCATGATGAATTCTTTTATTTAAACAGAAGAAATGTTTTAAACGATCTTCTGAATTTGAAGGCGACAATTACAAAAGGACAGCAGACGCCACGGAGGAAAGAATGCAATTGCCCCTTTGTAACTGCTGTTATTTCTGAAGACCAGAGACTCCTGAAAAACTAGAAGGAATTCAGAGCTGCCGAGTGGCTTGGACTCAACACAGTGGGAGGGCATCAGGAAACATGAGTAATGATAAGATTCCCATCTACATATGTGTTTATAGTGCCCACAGTTGAACTTGTTATAGTTGGATGTGTGAGGCTGTATGTAAACCACCCCCAAATGCAAGAAGGTTGGCATAAGCTTTCATGACCAGAGTCCACTTCATCAGATATCCTCAGTTGGCAAGTACATTTATATACAGGTGCAATGAGAGAAAGTAGACAGCAGGGCCAAACAGCAATAAAATAAAATAAAACCACCAGCTAGCCTATAACTCATGCAAACCTTAAATGTGTACACAACTGGCACAATGACCACTTGCAATATCAGTAATTTGTAATTTATTCTAGCACGACTGGTAGGAGAGGAAATAGTAATTACGTTATTTATTAAACATGTATAATGCCCTTCATCCGAAGATCACAACATAAAACTACAAAATGAGGACACATAATACATAATGAAAACAAACCAATAACTCGCCTCCTACAAAACACATATAAAAGGCCATGGATTGGCTGATTAAACGAAGCTCTGGTTACAGACAAACATTTTTGACTGGCACCTAAAGATATGTAATGAAGGCCTAAACAAACAGAAATAATGCTTGTTGACAAGTTCTAATTCATCAGTTCTATTCTGGAATCTCATTTTGATTTGATTTTTGATTTTTTTATGAGAACAGAAACTTTCAGGTCACCAAGGGGAAGGGCCATAGCTTAGAAACTTCTGGTCAGTAGGAGAAGGGGCATGCATTGCTTTTGGGGAAAAGGTTCCATGTTCGATCTCTGGTTGTCATCAGGTAAAGAAAAACCTTGGAGACAACAGATTCCGAGCAAATAATTTTATGTCCCACTTTGGGCAAACTGAGGTCAGTCTTATTTACGGTTTATTGAAACCAATTTCAAATCTTGACTTAGGAAGCTGCCTTGTTTCAAAAGAACATAGACGAACCAGAAGTAACAAGTAAAGGGAAGCACACGAATGCAAGAATCATGTAGGTTCGTTCCCATTAAGATAACCATAGTCTATCACTTCACTGCAACACAGAGACAGCGCCCCATTAGTTCAGACATCTGACAAAGGGGACTCCAGTGCATGACTGCTGATGCCATTGTAAGTGTTACGCATTTGAGGTGCAAGAAAAAGGCAGGTAGTTAACCTCCACACACAACATTCAGAGCTCCAAAGCTGGGTTTCACAATGGAATGAGAATTTACAGCTTCGTCCAATATGATTTCTCAACTACACCAGCAAGATTAGGAAAATGCCTGAAGGGCATTATAAAGTCAAAAGACTACCGGAGAAAGCTCCAACGGGGATAATATGTCAATTACCAAAAGTCATAGCCTTTCAGTTTCACAATCGCACTTTTTTCCTTCTCAACATCTTGCCGTTTGAAACGTATCAGTCGTTACGTAAGAAAATCAGACGAGACACCTTGCGTTCAACTGCTACTCACATCTGCATCCAAACCAGCTAACCAACAACATTAATTAAGATATTAAGCACACAGTTAAGTAATACAAGACTGAAAAAGCAAGATCTAACAGAAACAGTCCCATCAGCACCTGCTCAGACCTTTTGTGTACTCTATTATCCCCATTTTGAATTTTTGTTTGTTTGTTCAAATGAGTAAGTCAGTAAGATTGGACCCAAACATGGTCCTGAGTTCTAGGAATAGGGAAACCCACAAGCTCATTAAGGTCTATGCTCTCCTACATACCATATACCCTACATATCATCATAATCTACATACAGTGTGCCACAAGAGGAATGCAGAAGCAAACAAATGACACAATTGCGGAATAGAACAGATAGCTGCTACAAGGCAAGCAAGTGATCCGAGTACAGGGAAAGGAACCCCCAGATTTCTTCCAGCAGGGAATTGTGCAGACTACAGATTTGTGGAAAGCATAAAGAATAGAATTTGTGTGTGTGATTATTTTTTTTAAAAAAATGCAATGGCTATGCTCTATATGACATGCACATGAGCCAACATGCTCCAGGTTTCAAGCTTCATGCTTCAGTGACATTTGCAGATCAAAGCCAGTCATTCTCAATCAGGAATAATATTCTTAGCAGACAGTAACGATACATACACTGTTTTCTCTCTCTCTTTCAACAAGCCAGCAGCAGCCAGACAGAATTTACTGACAGAAACAAACTTTAATCTTTTTTTTTTTAATTGTTACCAAAGGAGGATATTTTCTGTTATTTGACTGCATAGTACACAATTTGTAACCCAGAATACCGAGGGTAAAAAGGGATCTTTTAGTTGGCATTTCAGGATACTGTTAGAAGACAATGGCCTGGATAATGTTTAATGTACATGTATATCATGTCCATTCTCGGAAAGAGGAAATTAAGCATATATCAATTAACATTTTAGATTTTGAGGGTGTGGGTTGGGGGGGAGGGATATGATGCTTCTTAATTACAGTATTGCATTATTTAGGTAAAAAATACAGGAATAGGTTTCTACTGAAATTGAATAGGTTGAACCCATGTGCTTTGGGAGACTAAAAAGCCAAATAAAAGATCAAAAAAGCATTTAACTAGGAAAGCAACCAGCTTGCATAATTTTAATCCTTACCTTGGCTGTTCTTTTCTCGAGTTGACATTTTTGCTGGTTATGGGACAGAAATAAAACAGCTTACAGGTGTCTCCTGCCTTGGGTGAAGTCTACCATTCAAACCCAATCTAGTATTTTTAAAATGCACATGGGAAACAGATATAGCACATCATATACGCATTGCAGATTTTCCTGTTTTTTGTTTGTTTTTTTAAAAAATGAATAGCATACAACATTCACAAGAGGCAGAATCCTCTTTGCTGAGACCAAGCCAATTTCAAGAGTGCTTGGGAGTTTCTCGCTCTGATCCAGAGCCTCGTGTGAATTATGTGCGCTCTACAGAGTGTTTGGACATGTGAGAAGCCTCGCTGGTTTATAAGCATGAAGGCAGCAGATACAAACCCACAAAGGAATGTGAATGTGGAGCAGCTTAAATGGAAAACCACTTATAAGCAGGTGGAGCTTCATGCATGCAAAGTTTCTCTGAGAAACGGATACTCTTTTCATCTTTATAGGTCTGGAGCCAATAGAGAAATGCCGCTGAATGCAGTATACAGTGGTAACTCGGGTTAATAACTTAATTTGTTCTGGAGGTCCGTTCTTAACCTGAAACAGTTCTTAACCTGAAGCACCACTTTAGCTAATGGGGCCTCCCACTGCCACCGCACGATTTCTGTTCTCATCGTGAAGCAAAGTTCTTAACCCGAGGTACTATTTCTGGGTTAGTGGAGTCTGTAACCTGAAGCGTCTGTAACCTGAAGTACCACTGTACTTTGAAGCAAGCCCTAATCATCATATTAAAACATGACTCAACTTGTAGATTTATTATAGTTATCTGAACTGGACATAGAAATAGATTTATCAGTCTTAGCAGAAGCAACAAGCTGACCTTGAGTAAAGGTCTACTCAAAAACAAATGTTTCCAATTACCTTGGCTGACGATGACATCTTTGTGTCTAGGGAGAGAAATGCAGGTTCAATTAATATATATATATTTATATAGATAGATAGATAGATAAACATTAACTTGAAAATAAAAGATGTTATTAAATGTTAGTTTGAGTGCCTAGTCAAGAGTGCCCAAACTTTTTCCAAAGAGGGCCAGATTTGATGAAGTGGACATGTGTGAGGGCCGACAAAGTTGTAAAGTTGTTGCCTTTTTTTAGGATTGAAGTTGTTGAGTTTTTTTTGGGAATTTTGCCCCAAAGTTGTTCATGTTATGAAACTATGTTGGGAAAGAAAGCTTTGGAACAGACACCTAACTATAGTGAGTAGAATTACATAGTCACCCTCTATCCGAAAGATGGATAAAACACATTTTTCAAAATGGCATTTTACAATTACATAACACGTCTAAAAGCTCTAATTAAATAAATTTATCTTCTTAAAGTAACCTGGTGTATTGTGGAATTCAAGCTAAAATATCCAGTTAAGCAATACTAATCCAATAAAGAGCTGATTATTCCAAGCCAGGTATTTAGGGTGGGGGGGAATACTCAGTTCCAACTATCTATCATCTATCTATCTATCTATCTATCTATCTATCTATCTATCTATCATCTATCTATCTATCTATCTATCTATCATCTATCATCTATCTATCATCTATTTATTTATTTATTGTAGAAGGCTGCAATGCATGCAGCGCTTCACCCAACAGATAGAGCTGCATTGTTTGAGCTTTGTTCATACATTGCACTGAACACTGGTGCAAGCTGTCTCTACAAATGCACAAGTTTTTGAGTGAAACAGTATGCAGCTCAAACGCTTGTGTACAGATTGTGCACTCACTGAATGCTACATGTGAGTAACTGTATGAGTGTATAGCTTAACTATTTGTGCCCACAGGGTTTGTATACTCTGATTGTATACTCATTCAATGTAACACACGAACTGGAAAAGCGGGAAATTCTAATGTTCAGGAGCATCAGTTGTGTATCGAAGAACGACAGGAGTTACCATAAATCAGGGTGAAGGACCACACAATGATATAATACACATTTTACAGAACTTTAGCATTAACTCAGGAGAAAATGTTCGGCACTGAATCAAGCACTTACTTGTCTGCATTCTTGCCACTTTTTGATATCAATTTGGAGGCAGAGGTTGCCCTCATTAGTTTATTACGACTCTCTTCTGAACTTTCCCATGCACTGTGTGATTTTTCAAGTGTTGATGATCTCTTTACACTAGAAAACAAGCACATTTTATGTCCGATGTTAAAGCAGGAGTGAATGATGCCACGTAACAATTCGTGCTGGAAACACAGCAGCTCAAGCAGCAGCAGATGAAAGAGAGGCCAGGCCAGGACATCCTTCAAGCAAATCCAGAAGACCCCAGAAATAAGGATAAGAGAAAGCGATCTAAATGGATGTTTGAAAACCGTCAAAAGGGCAACTTTAAACCTAATCAGTATAATGTTGGAACACTGTCAAGTGCAATGTAAATGCCATTTTAAAAAAGTATGCGCTATGCTTTCTCATACTTTGCAATCTGCATCTATTATTATTATTATTATTATTATTCATGCTAAATCTAACAAAGGCTTTCATGGATGAGTAGTCTGATCATCCAATGCACCATCTGCAATTCAAAACGCTGCAAATGCAGATTTATTAAAAGCATGCTTCTAATTTGGTTTGGTTTTAGATTCAGGACGGTTATAGGGGAAGATGCTAGTTCACATCACAATTCCACAGTTGCCCAATAGACAGCCTAGCAACTTATCCAGTTAAAACAATTTCCGGAAGGATGGTATGCGAAAGCTACCAACGGCAAGTTTATTTCTGCAAGGCCTTCAGAAGCTAAAAAGGGGGGAAAGTGACAAAAAAGTTAGGAAGTCAAACATTAGGGGGGAAAAGTGCACACAGACATTTCTTTATGCTTTGGCAGATTAATATGCTAAACCCAAGAACAAATGCCTTCGTACAGCCAAATGCCAGACAGGAGAACAGACCAAAGTCCACTTTAAGTTTGTGCAAGATAACAGAGAAAGAGTTTATGAAAGACTTAAACATGCATTAGTTGGGGCTATATCAAACACTATGCTTTTCCTACGCAGGAAGCATTGCCATTTAGAGGAAAAACACACAAGCCGGATGTGTAGCAATTACAAGTTTATCTACTTTGCTATGTGTCCAGGTGCCGGGAAATGATATGCGGCTGCAGCGTCCCAGCAGGTATGCATATGCAGAAAGAGTCACAGGTATACAAAGGCTTCAGTTCAAAGGTGCTCTGGCATAAGCAGACATTTCCACTCACGCAAGATACCCTCTTTTATGCTGAAGCCTGCAGGGCCCCATCTCACGCTGCTGGGGGTCCTCAGACCTTCAACACGGGCTTTTCAAGGAATGCAGAATGATGCAATGAGAAGGAAGGGGCAGGAAAGACCAGTATAGTGAGAGGAATTCTGCTTATGTGTCTTAGGAGCCAAGCAGTGTAGGAAAGTTTATAATAATTGAATTAACTTTGAAGTAAGAATTTCTGGAATCTCTCCCCACTCCCCCTTTTGGAAGTATGACTGATGCAACCATCTTCTTGAAATCCTTTGTTAAGGGAGAGTTAAAGTTATTCCCCCCCCCCCCTTGATCTTGAAGCACCTTCCACCAAGTTAAATGAATTTTAGAATTTCTGCTTTAATTCATGTAACTCTTATTGTATGTTTTCCGACAACTCTTAACTGCTGGTGTGGTTGGTTGTTCTGTGTAAAGAATTTAAGTCTGATTTTAGCAAGAGATTTTAAGGGTTATTTATCTGGCGCTGCTCTCAGTAACGGACCATATTCCTTTGCGTTTGGAAGGTCCCAGATTCCAATGCCTGGCATCTTTAATTAACACGACTGGGTAGCAATTAATGGAACAGAACTTTGCTTAAGGCCCCTGAGAGCCTATGAGACAATACTGGCCGTATACACACCATACACTTAAAGCACACTTATTCCCTCACATAATCTTGGGAACTCAATTTGCTCCTCTCAGAGCTGCAATTCCCAGCACCTTTAATGAACTACAGTTCCCAGGATTCTTTGGCAGGAAAATTGTGTGTTTTAAATTTATGGTGTGTACGCAGCAACGAAGGAGATGGTCAGGCAGCTGGTATTTGATTCAATTATCCAACTGAACTGGATTCAATTATCCAATTCTGGAGTTATTTTAGGGTACTAAAATTTGATATATTCTGAAGGTAAGGTTTAATAGTCGTGACCTGCTATGGGGTTTCTCTCTCTTGAAAAAGAACGGCAAGATAGAATAACAACAACCACTGTATTTGAATAATTTCGGAGACCGTTCCAACTGCTACTTTCATTTGCGAAAGGATTATTGTTTCGTTTTTATCTTTTATGTATATTTTTTGTTAAAGTTTTTCTTGGTTTAGAAAAGTACATGCATTGTCCTTTTTCAGGTTGTACAGTCTGTTTCTGTTTATATTCAGTTTATATAGTTATTGCTCTGAAGCACTGAGAATTTTTATTCCAAGGACATAGCAGTTCATTCTTTCCCAGCTTTATTGTTCTCTTCCAGAGAGGTTTGTGCCCCAGAACTACAAGTGCACTGTGGGCGCTGCTTGTTGTTTCTGCACTCTGCCCTAACCTTACTGAGAACCCACTGCTCAGCGATAGATCACATGCTCTGCCTGCAGAAAATCTCGGGTTCAATCCCTGATATCTCCAGCCAAAAGAGTCTGGAAGCAGGTGATGAGAAAGACTTCTGTCTAAGACTCTGAAGGACCTCTGCCTGGAGAACCAGATACTGGACTGGACAGTCTGACCCGGTTGGTGTAAGAAACTCCCCGTGTTTGTACAGCAGCAAGCAACATCTGAATTTGTAAACTGATGAAAAAGGGATAACAAAAGCCCAGTGCACTGGTCTAGGGGTGCCTCTGCATTGTCCCTGTTCTCCCAGCACCCTGTGCGGAATGGTGCAGGTACTGGCAGAGACTTCAGACAGGAATTTATATCCCATCTGTCCATTGAACAGTCCTGTGCAGAGAACTCACTTTCTTATGCTGCTTGGTTTAGAGGTGTGCAATAGCATCCAGTACCACCCTGATGCAGCACTTAAAGGCTGTTTTACACACACGTAGAAAAATCGTGGGTGGTTTTGTTACAGGCAGCGCTGTTGCTCAATTAATGAATGGTCTTTGTTCTATTTTCTGGTTTAAGGCAGGTGTTTATGTGTGATATTTATATTAATTACCTCAATGGGTTGCAGCCTAAAACTTAATGTAATTGCTTGAGATGCAAGGGAGTTCTCCAAGGCGCAAGCCTGGGCAGTGTGCATGGAGGTCCCAGATAACAAGATCCCCCTTCTCAGCCTCGCTAGTGTGGTCCAAAGGAAAGCAGAGCAATATGTTGGGCACCGACTTGGTTGCCAGAGTTGCCAGAAGGAGGCATACAGTTAATCTAGGTGTAAAGAACTGGATATTGTTGGTGAACAGAGGAAGGGGCCACTGTGCACCCATGCAGAGACTGAAAAAGAAGGCAAAGCAACACACTGAACAGCTGTATGAGAAACAAGGAGCCAAAATTAAAGTTTGCAAACTATACCAAGCAGACCCGAGAGCTATTAGTATGCCATCACGCACAGGCAGCACAAAGTATTAGTTAGATATGTTTACAGAAACTATGGAACGCATTTAGATCCAAATGTAATCGTTGCAGATTTCTGTTATGGTCATAGACGTGAATGCTGGGCTCAAGCTCATTAAACTGAAAGTGTCTCTACCGCGTTTACAAGAAAATCGGTTGTATCAAGGGTGGTTGGGTAGAGGCTGATACAGTCAGAGTAGGTGGCAGCAGTGGCTGGTGGGACTGCATTGCGGCTTCTTACTAGGATGCAGAGGGCCAAGGCAGCTGGAAGGCAGGCATAATGCCTATGTACCAGTGGGAGCTCTGGATGGGCTCGGCCAGTATGTTTGCACCATGATTGCCTCCCTGATGTGTCAGCTCTTGCCCTCCACATCCTCATTAAATGAAGAATTCAGTTGAGTGGCCAAATGCCACTGAGAGTAGGGAGTCCACGCTCAACAGGGCTGTTTGGGTCAGCCCCATCACTCTCACACGAATTTCCCCTTTCATGCCAGATGCTTTACTGTAGTATAAAGCCCTGGGATTGGGGCTCAGAAGTGGACTTGTGGGGGGCAGCTACTCTCTGGCAAACAGTGGAATACCATTCCTTTGAAAAGAGGAAAGGGAATATCTATCCTCATTTGGCTGGTTCACATGTCACTTTAAACCATGGCTTTGAGTTAATGCTCACAGCCTGGAATGGGCCTGCTCCATGGACTCATTTCTGCCCCCCTCTTGGCTCAGGTTCAAGTGTCATTTTCCACAAAACCTCCCTAGCCGTTAGACATGAACCAGGGATTGTGCTTCATCAAAAGCCACCTTCATAAAGCCATGGTGTGCAGCTAAGCTGTTTTGAAACTGACCAGAGCTTGTCATAAACCAGGACCCCTGGTTCCAACAAGCCAGGATTCGTGAAAAGTGAACCTAAACTCTGAAGTAGTCCAATTCCCAGGGACTGGAGCTGGGGGCTGCGGAGCGTCATTGTCAGAGAGACAACATGTGTGTCTGAGATTCTCCTAAACCTTCTTCCAGCTCACACATATGCTGTGCCACTAAAAGCATGGTTTAGCACCATGTGCAAACCAACCGGTTATGTTAATCTTTTGGAAAATGGTTTTATAAAAGACATAGGCATGCTTTTAATTGGGAGCAAAGCGCAATGTTAGTATCGTTGCAACCACTTCCTAGCTGTGTACTTGGGTACTTAGGAAACCTTTTGCCTGGAGCAGAGCTCTTGACTTCTGGGGTCTGCCTGTGTGTTGGGAGAGTCTGTGCAGAGGGCTGGGGAGAAGGTGAAGGTGATGCTTGAGTTTGTGGGTTTTGATCATTAGAATGAGAGTCCTCTTTTTTCTCTGTTTGTCCGTGAAGTTTTTCCTTCCTTTTTTCTGTACCACTGAAAAACAAAGTATAAGAAAGAGGTAAAGATTGTATTTTTAAAATGAACGCAAAATGGAGAAAAGCGAAAGGGGAAGAAAACCCAACACAATTAAAACATTTGTGCAAAAGAAATAATATGTCAGGTTAACGGCTACAGAAACCAAATATGCAATTCATTTTCTTCATAAACAGCTTGCTTTAAGATCTTTTATTTATCTACCAAACATAAAAAGTGGTTCTATTTTAGATTACATAAATCATCTGAAACTCACAAGTATAGGTTGTTATGTGCTGTATTGGTGTTCACATATTATTATTATTATTTTGCAAAAAGCAAGCAGTTGCAACAGAGTAGTTTTTATGTCTAATATATTTCTAAATCATCAAAATTATATGTCCTCACCTTCTGTAGATGCACATTTAGTGTTCTGAAGAATAAACTAGAGCTTTGGTCTCAAATGCACCCCCAAATTTATCATGCATATTTCTTTTCCTTAAGAATTTTTTGAAGGGTTGAATCCAAGGGTTTCCTTTCTGCTGATGGAAGGCTCTTTGATCCAACAGGGATCATCCATCAGCAGAACATTGAGGAGGAGATTTCTGGCCCTGCAGCCCCCATGCTATTTCCTTAGCTGTTCCCACAGGATACCTGAACCACCTGCAGCAGATTTTGGAAGTCTATGGAAAGCTGCAAGCTGAGGAGGGATTGGTAAAAAAAATGTCCCTCCCCATTCTGCTGATGGAAGACTCCATTGGACCAAAATAACTTCCATCAGCAAAAGCGATACTGTTGGATGCAACTATAGTTTACATTTTTGAAAAATAAAGTTAAGAAGAGGGGGGGGGGGGTAAACCACTGCTGCAATTAACTTTCAACTTTTTCCAGGATCTCTGACAAAGCAATATTGTATGGAAAAACAAACCGTACGAAATGTCTTACCACTAGAGAAAACAACTTTGAAGTTTATTATTATGACAGATGTATTGGCAGCCCTTGCTTGCTGATATTGTGACAGTCATCATGCCAGTTATCCTACAGTGAATCAAATATTGTCTTTCTTTCTTTTTTGTCTCTTCCAGGGTAGTTACATCCTGAATCAAGACTCGTTTGGAAGTGACAGCTAGACTTCAAAAGGAACCACTGATGTTCTGCTTGCTATTAAAACATGTTACAAATATTGATGATTTAAGCAGCATTTCTACTAATATGGCATATATCATACTTGATGGGGAATTTTAAATTCAGCATGCATGAGCTAAGATCATTAACTCCTGGCGCAGAGATGGGAAAACTGGTCCTTGTGATGTCATTGGACTACAAATCCCACCTTCCTCGATCACTGGCCATTCTGGAAGGCCACAGGTTCCTCATCTCTGCTATACTGCGAAACTATCTTATTCCACCATGGATAGAGCAATGAAATTTCAAAGAACAGCAATTTGGACTTATTTGCACATACAACAACACAGGCCATTCCTGTAGGTCAAAGGCAGAAGGGATTAAGGGATAGGCTGTATTTAAACCACAAACAATGCAGACATCAACACAACCATCATCATGCAAATGGGCACATGGCAGATATATGGCACAGACCTGCAGAGAAACTGCTTCAGCTTTGTGTCTTTACTAGGAAAAGCCCTGAGATTTTCAAATGCAACAAATAGAAAGCTTTAAAATAAATAAATACGCTCAGAATACCCAGGACCTATAAATATATCAGAATACCACACAAACATGTTTTTGTTAGCTTCTGGCCATCAGGCAAACGGTTAAGAAAAGTAGTTAACTTCAGCTTCTATTATCCTCCCTATCTCTTTTTTTTGTCTTGGGCTTTCGATAGACAAAAATGGAAATAACTGACCCTAAATCAGGAAGCAGGTAAAACTAGAGGCAAAACAAAGGGAGAATGAAGGCAGAATAGGCTTCTATTCTGTGATATAGCCAGCCATTTTTTAAAATTTCTAATAACAGTAGTAATACTTGTAATAGTAGTAGTAACAATAACAATAATAATACCCATGCTGACTACTGACATCAGCCACACTCTTTTTTTGTGTGTGTGGTGCCTGTAGAATGTAGAAATGTGTTTTAATTTTATCAGTGATTTTATTTATTTTTGGAGTGTTATAAACTGCGTTTTTCAATGGTTAATTTTATAGTTTTGTTCTTTTTGTAAACGGCTTTGAGGTTTTTATTGCAATCATGCGGCATATAAATTATTGCGAATTATTCACAAGTGAGGTTCCTGGATGGGTAGGGATTTGAACCCTGCTCTGTGAACTGAGTACACTCTGACTTGTGTTCCACATTTCTCAAGTTTATGTATTTACTGTTTCAAGGGCGAGGTATACCTTTTAGCAGCAGACGAAAGTGTTTCTTTTCGGGCTATTGGTATGGAAGGGCTGTGGCTAGTTTTTCTGCTTCCTGCACTTCCATTAGTGATGCAGGACAGGGAGATAGCTTCACGGAGGCCCGGCTGACCTACGAGAAACACAATGAGAAGGTAATTCGTAACAGCCTTCAAAAACATCCCCCACTGACATTCAAATTGTGATTTATCACATTTGAGATTGGCTTTGATAGAACAACAGTGAAGATAAAAAGGCTGCACATCTGGTATATGTGTGGCCGGCTTGTCAGTCAACAACGGTACTTGAGTGGAATCCAAGCAAAACAGCCCTTTGATATCCTTAAAAATCAATAAACCACCATTTGGAAAAACAGTTATAACTTGCTCCCCACACCCCCGTTTTATACAGGAAGCATTTTTCCTTCACACAAAATAAATATTACTTTTCCGCCCACCCAAGCTTTCAACATTGTCATACTCTGCAAAGATTGTGAATACTGTAGAAACAAATAATCAAAATAATAATCAAAACTCTATATGCATAGTTAACGAAACAAGTAACTTGTAGACCAGAACTTGGAGTGCATTTGTTGTTGTATAAAATACTGAAATGGAAAATTTAACTTTAAAGTTTCTTTCTTTTAACTTCAAAGACTATCATTAGGAATAAAAATAAACCAAATACCATCAGGTTGCCAGATGTCATTTGATTGTTTTGGGTTATTATTTTTAAAGGATCCCTCCATACTCTAGGATCAGAGAGCAAGATTACAATTAAAGTGAAGTCTAGGAAAACAAATATATTTATATACACACACACTAAGTCAGACTAAAATGCATCTTGCCCAGCACTGTGACTCCATGGAAGACAGAGTACATTGTCATCTACAGAAAAGATTCCAGGCCTTTGTCATTTTTCCTCTCTTTTCTGATAACTTGGCCTTGCAACTTATTCTTCAAAACCCTCCATGGGTTTTGGCCACCAGATGGCTCTTATTTCATGACCACCATCATTAACATACTGCTTCAGTTTAATAAGATGAGCTACTGTCCATAGCAATATTTTCCCACTGCACACCTGATCATGACAGCTCGCCATTACATTTATTTACTTAATATGGTCTGATGACAATGAATACGTAAGAATGTACACTAATAGCTCGTACTGCCCTGTCTGTTCTATAAGGAGATGGTGACGATATCTAATATATTTATATTTAGTAGGGGGTCCCCAAACTTTCTGAGTCTGGTGGCACATTTGGCAATCTAACAAACTGCTGTGGGCACCATAAATTTCACAGAAGAAAGTTTGAAAGAGAGCTCCCCAACAGGCAGAGCAGCTACACAAAGACACACAAAAAAGGAGGCAACTCCCCCTCCCTGAACTGGAAATTCAGAAAACCATTTAAAAACTTGGAAGGACCAGGGGCCTTGGCGGGTGCCAAGGGGGTGTCTGTGGGCATTGTGATGCCCACAGACACCATGATGAGAATGCCAGGTACGGAGAATGATATTCTTTAAATGTCTAAATGTTACCACTGCACATGGAACATTATGAAAATAATTTAACAGCTCTGATGTGTACTCAGTCACTTGGGCTCAGACATTGCTCAATGAGAACAGGAATTGCCCTGGCCACTTCAGAGCGAAAGCAACTTCCTTTTGCACGCAGCAACCTGAGGAAATTTTGGCTGGGTGCCATCGAGTACTATTAACGAAACTATTTCTGAGATCCTTCCCAGGGATCAGAAAGGCAGAAACTATATCTGAGACGCTTCATTCGCCCTTGAACTGTAGGTGAACTCCCTTCCATTCTGCATTACCATAATAGATCAATACCTCAGAGGCTGCCAGTTCTATGGAGTTGTGAATGGGAGGGACACAACTACCACAGCTCTAAATTTCCTGTCAGACAGAAAGAAAGAAAAAACATGCTTTCAAATTTCACAGGAAATATATAAATTCAGAACCGAAACAGGCATTTATCAGATGTTCAAGAGGAATAAAATTTGATTTGATGAAAGGAAAGAATTGGGGTGGGGGAGATGTCAATGTTTCCCCCTTTCATTTATCCTAAAATCACTAGCATCCATATAAACTGAAGAATAAAGGCTTCCTGATTGGGGAGAGGCTTCTAAGGTTGCTCAGCTAAACATGCTTACAAGCCCCCATCTGACCTTTATGTTAAATACGTGAGAGATGGGAATGGAGTGGGAGAGACCAGTAGGCATTATAATTTTGGGAGGGGGAAGGGCTGGTACATGCGCTCCCTGCCTCCCACATAAATTTTTCCTCACTTGGGCACACTGAATTACCTGAAAAGGGCTAAATTTGTGTTGAAATGACATTCAACAGAACAAATTGTCCTGGGTGATAGATTTTACTTACTGGATGCATAAAAGGTAGCGTTGTGTGATTTGTTTGCAAATATTTGTTTATATTTCTAGATGGGCCTTCATCCAAAGGTTTCCAGGAAGGCGCACAACAGGACCATCAAGAAGGCTGGACAAATTCATGGGGGATTAAGGCTATCACAATGGCTTCTAGCCACAATGACTATGCTCCATCTTCATGGTCGGAGTTGCTGGAAACTACAGAAAGGACAGTGATCTTCCACTCAAGTTCTACTTGTAGGCATCTGGATGACCACTATGAGAACAGGATGCTGGAATAGATGAGCCATTGGGCTTGATCCAACAGACTCTGGATGGAAGGTGGGGAAGCCCCGTTCCAAGATGAGAAGCATGATCCAAGGATGCTGAGATCCAAGTCATTATTCTAAAGGGGATTTTCAGGTAAGAAGGTGCTCTACACCTGGCTAAACTCTGTTGAGTGTCAGCAGCATTTATACAGACAAATCAGCCCTCTGGAATGATATGTTACATGACATCAATATTACAATGCCTTGGTGACGCTTTCCATTTGCATTAGTCACTACAAATGACCATGTGCATGTATCATAGAATCATAAGTGTTGGAAAGGACGCTGAGGACCCTCTAGTCCCTGTAATGCAGGAATATTGCAGCTGCTCCTTACGAGGATCAAACCTGCAACCTTCACCATGCTCTAAACAACTGAGCAATCCAGCTTGTGTAACCACTGCAGGGGGTGTTTATGAAAGTCAATATAGAACTTAGTTATCTCAAACAGCCCTAACGCAGTAACATTTTTGCACTTACTATACATACAACCATCTGATTTTATGCTGCATGCAAATTGCCAAACCAGAACGAACCATTACAGCTAGACTAGCTCTCGGTGTTATCTTTTGGCTCAGGACAGGAGCCAGATGCAAGCTGAATGTAAAATGAGATCCTGTGTTTGGGCAATGAGGATTAGAGCCAAACTGCTGGAGATCAAAGTAGTGAAAATGTCTTCCACAGATAATGGATTCCATCTCCATTCTGATAATTTTCATAGAATAATATCTGCCAAGCTTGAGAGACCCCTTTCATTAAAAACCTGTCAAGTATGTGTGTGTGAATGAAAGATAACATAGATTTAGACAAAGCCCTCTTTAAACCTTTTATGTTGCTCCTACAGGCACATAATCAGAGAACAGAAATGGCTAGAGAAAGATTAAGGCCAATTTTGTTGCAAGAATGCATGAACATTGCTCTTTGGGAAACAGAACATTTGTGGGTTCCTCTGGGCTTTGCCTTTGTCCTCACAAAAATTCCAGCTTCTCAATTACCTTATAGTTCCTTTAAGCTCTTAAAATCTATTCCACAATGTGCTTTTCCCTACCTGCCCCATTTCCCCTCTCAGTTTAGAAAAGAGTTCAGACTGTGCCTGAAATGGCATTTTTAATTATCTGTTGTTGTTTTTTTAAATATTTTTTATTAAAGTTTCCATAATTTTTATAACAACAAAAACAAAACAAAACAATACAATAGACACAACGAACAAAAAACAAGTACAACTTCAAATCTTATTTTCTTATAATTTACCTCCCCGACTTCCTCATACCTCCCCTTTCTGTATTCCAATTTCTAATCAATTATTCAGCAAATCCTTCCCTTATTTTGACTTAATTTTAATCTTACTTATTCTCTTTGACTTATCCATTGCCGCTGATAACCACTTATTTTCTAATCCAACATCATTTTAACATTCATTAATTTTACAATATTTCTTTAAATAGTCCTTAATTTTTTTCCAATCTTCTTCCGCATTTTTAATTATCTGTAAGAAAAGAGGGATCTTCTCCCCACTCTGCCGGTCTGAAATTGGGCACGTTTGATGCTTTGGAAGGTAAGGCGATCTGAAACGTTCCGTGTCAATAAATGAAAAGCACCAAAAATAACAGACATCATTAGTTGCCTCTTATACTCCCCCTGAAATTAAGTACAAAGAAAAGCAACAAAAAGGAACACTGAAGACAAATGGAATTTATCGTGAAATGAATACAACCGTAAGGAATGAACAATAAAAATAATAAAGTAACAAAACGTTCTTTTTCCACAACCCTTTTTGCAAAGAGATAAAAAATATGTTTGTTTGTTTGTTTGTCACAGTCTGAACTGACCTGAATCTTACAATCTTCACTCTAGAACAACTTGAGAATGTTTGCACCCAGAGAAGAACTTGCAGGCTACAAGCTGTTATGGGCAGAACTGGTTGCCATTAGAGAACAACGGTGAATATGCATTTTTAGATACACAGAAAAATTACAGACAGGAGGACTACAGGGTACGTTAGAAAGCTACTATGAGAACCCTTGGAAGCTTTAAGACAGCTCAGTGCCACAGGACTGGAAAAAAGATCAAGAAGAGTCGGGATAGAACTGACAGAGATTAAGGGAACCGGGTGGTCATACATAATAAGGGTGAGGCAAGAAAAGGGAAATAAAGCTGTCAGTACCTCGTGGCTACGCACTAAATGACTTTATTAAAAACCAAACCTCACTTTTCATACCCTAAAGCTTCCAGTTTGCTACAAATCTGCCATCCAAATCCCCAACTGCCCTGATACGTAACATATGTTATAAATATGGCTATTACTATACTTTAATAATTCTTTAGCGCCAATGCACATGCATAATAGTAGCATTGCATTCCTTAATGAAAAACTGCTACACCAAAAGTATATTCGGGGGTGTCACATGTACTTGTTTGCTTTCCTTAATTAATGTTTACAAATGCACAAACTCAACGCACGGGGTGGGATATCAGATTCTTTAGCTTTATCATAAAGTAAGTATGACTGTACTGCTCCAGCCTATGATTCATAATTTCCGATATGCTGTCTGCCATGAGCGGCTGATGGTCCAACCAACCCCACAGATTAACTAAAAATATTAGCACTGTTCATAAGAAGCACATGTTCCGTCAGAGCATGAACAGATCAGCCATACTGACTAGCTTTTACTAGCAAATGCTAGCTTGCCTCACCTCCTGGTGCCTACACATTTAGCATGTCTGCAATGAGGAAGCTTTCACATATACAGCTGTATGCATGACGGTGTCCACAAAATCTGGAACCCTTCTAGATTCCAGAAGACTCTGCACAGATACCTGCACTGTGCACTCAGACATCAGGGGGCACTGTGCATGACATACGGTTGAGATAGTTGGTGTGATCCTGTCAGCTGAGAGAGTGAGAGTTTTGTAGGGACAGGGTCTGTCAGGTCTGTTATTTTCTTTGTGACATACTTCACAACACTCAATTTTGTAGGCACATAAACTGTTGATTAACTGTTCTGTTTCATATCATCTCCCCACCCCAACTCCCTATCTGAACTTGATGGCCTCTATATGTGTGTTAATGCAAAACTCATCCTATGAATAATTTTTAAAAACAAAAATTGAAGCATCTTTCACATTTAATCAGAAGTCCACCATTTTACTCATAATTGATACTCGCTGAAAAATATAATCAAGGGAATTTTTTTATTACGTTCACAAATAATTTCTTCAAAAGGGAAACAAATGTAGGCTCTTCTACATTAAAATAGAAACGGCAGCTGTGAGTAAGTGTGAATGAGAAGCGCTTCCGCTTTTCATACTTCCTGGGCAGTGTCCAAAGCATCTGGTATCCACTTATCTCTCCATGTCATTACAAAAGAAATCCAAAGAGAAGCACTCTGGCACTATCCATCCCATTGCTTCTGGGAGCATCTCTGAAGCCACTAAATGGCCACCGACCTCTAGCATCTAGGAGCAGTTAAGAATAAAATATACCACCAGTAATTCTCCATTGCAAGATCCATTTGCAATGAGTGGCTTTAACCAGCTTCTCAAATCCAACACAGGTCTGCTCAAGAAATGCTTGCATAAAACCTCCCTGTGCATTCTTTACGGAATTCTTTAGAAAATACTGGGGAGTTTCCAAAAATCTGTGCAAAATCCTTTCTCTCTCATCAATTTAAATGTTAGCAAAATGCTAATTCTGAGTGACTGTTTAGAAAATAATTAAACTCAATGCAGAAGACAACCAGGGGTTCCCCACAAGGGTGAGGAGGTAGGTTCAAGACTCCTCAGTTTCTTCCCTTGTAAACTTTGAGGAAGTTCTATCTTCATCTGAAACTGGGGTACGCACCCTGGTTAAGAATGAAAACTCTGGTTAGCATTAGCCAGTGTGGTGTAGTGGTTAAGAGCGGTAGTCTCGTAATCTGGTGAACCGGGTTCGATTCCCCGCTCCTCCACATGCATCTCCACATGACATGAGCCAACAGTGTGACGCGGCAGCTAAAAAAGCCAATGCAATTCTGGGCTGCATCAATAGGAGTATAGCATCTAGATCAAGGGAAGTAATAGTGCCACTGTATTCTGCTCTGGTCAGACCTCACCTGGAGTACTGTGTCCAGTTCTGGGCACCACAGTTCAAGAAGGACACTGACAAACTGGAACGTGTCCAGAGGAGGGCAACCAAAATGGTCAAAGGCCTGGAAACGATGCCTTATGAGGAACGGCTAAGGGAGCTGGGCATGTTTAGCCTGGAGAAGAGGAGATTAAGGGGTGATATGATAGCCATGTTCAAATATATAAAAGGATGTCACATAGAGGAGGGAGAAAAGTTGTTTTCTGCTGCTCCAGAGAAGCGGACACGGAGCAATGGATCCAAACTACAAGAAAGAAGATTCCACCTAAACATTAGGAAGAACTTCCTGACAGTAAGAGCTGTTCGACAGTGGAATTTGCTGCCAAGGAGTGTGGTGGAGTCTCCTTCTTTGGAGGTCTTTAAGCAGAGGCTTGACAGCCATATGTCAGGAGTGCTCTGATGGTGTTTCCTGCTTGGCAGGGGGTTGGACTCGATGGCCCTTGTGGTCTCTTCCAACTCTATGATTCTATGATTCTATGATCTGCTGGGTGACCTTGGGCCAGTCACGCATCTTTGAAGTCTCTCAGCCCCACTCACCTCACAGAGTGTTTGTTGTGGGGCAGGAAGGGAAAGGAGAATGTTAGCCGCTTTGAGACTCCTGAAGGGGAGTGAAAGGCGGGATATCAAATCCAAACTCTTCTTCTTCTGGTAAAGCCTTTGTACTGATAAGGCAATGTTAAAGCACATAAAGAAAGGAAACTGAACAACAGGAAGGGGAGAGATATTTTCATTTTAAAACCGCAATTTGCAGGGGGGTAAATCTGCACCATAGATCATTACTCAAAAAAGGGTTTGGTTATTTGTCAACATATTCCCCAAATCAACATGTAAAGATTCTGTTTCTGGCTGATATTACAGGAAATTCTCTTTAAAAAAGCCATCTAGTTTCGAAGTCGCTACAAAAGTTGTACATTCATTCAAATGTAAACTGAACCCTGGCTGTACTTCTCCTGTAAGACAATTCCATCCAGCTGTGACACACATTTGCATCTCCAGAAACGGTGCTTATGTGGGAGACAGATAACATATCACATTCTTATACTCTCCTATTCTCCGCACACAGAGTGCAAGGAATTTTTCGCCATTAGAGATTCCATCTAAGCCAACTCTCAGCTCTTTGCCTCCACGTTCAGCAAGAGAGGCTGGTCCATTTATCTTCCTCTGGGGTCAGATGCATTACGCTAGGCTTTCAGCCTGGAAGCAGCTTTTTCAGAGGGGGCGCAGTAGCCTTCATCTTGCCCTTCAAATGCAGGCTTAATCCAAGCAGTCTCTAACCAGTGCCATTGTGTGTGCTGTGGACATGTCTTTGCAGTCCGGGCCTGCAGTCTTATGTTACATATATTTTGACACCCTATGAGGTCCTAATGCATTTCCCAGACACCAGCTGTGGTGCAATCTATCTCGTTGGCAGCCACAAGCGCCAGAGTATACCTTCCTCCTCCTTCTCCTCCTCCGCTGCTTTCAGGTTGTCGCTTTCTGGCATACTATGCAAGTGCCAACATTTTGTAGTGTGAAGGGAAAAGTCATGAAATACTGACATCCCGAGACTTTCCAGAAGGCAAAACATCCTAGCAGGAACAAGAGATGCTGCTGATCTGCCTCTCTGTTTGTCCCACTGCATAATACACGCCTGCATGAACCTCTGCTGGTAGGGATATATAGGGACCTATCATGTGTAAATAATTTCTTCATGAAAAAATACTACAAAAAAGTACACCCGTGGAAGGTCGGAGTTCAAAATTGTTTATTTCGTTTATATCCTGCCTCTTCTCCAAGAAGCTCAAGGGGGCGTACGCAGTTCTCCTTATTTTATCCTCACAACAAAAGTTAGGCTGAGAGGTAGTGACTGGTCTAAGGCCCCCAGTAAATTTCAAGAAGGAATGGGGATTCGAGCCATGATCTCCCAGCTCCTGTTCCAACACTCTAACTGCTACAACACACTAGCTCTTAAATAACTATTAAGAGATCACCTTGTGGTTTTAATCTAAGTGCAAATTTAGAAGACTAAAAGGCACCCCAAATCCAGGATCATTTCCAGATTATAAACTTGATTTTTCAAGGGGATTAACACCCCATCCAAAATAAAGGGTTTAAGCAAAAGGAGTTCTGTCTGTGCAACAGGACTTCCTCTCCTCCCCAGAACAGGGGGTGGGGGGGTGGGATCGGACAAAGAGCGGAAGTCCCATTGCACAGGCAGAAATCCTTGTGCTAATTAGTTTTATCCATTAAAAGTCATCCCAAAACAAATCCAGAATCTGCCTCTCTTCTAACCAGGAGCACCTGTTTTGTCTGGAATAAGCTTCAATTTATTAGCACTCATTCAGCTCCTTGCCCTCTTCCAAGACACTTCGCTTCCCTGACATAGATGAAAAGGAGTAACAGAGATGCATGTCATCTGCACATTGATAGCAATGTATTTCAATTACACTTACTTAGGCTTATTTGCAAGCTCAGTTACACATTAGGTCTTCGTGGAAAATGTGAAGAAAGCAAGACAGGTGTTCTGGGAGACAGTTCCAAGCGTACAGGCAGCAAGAAAGAAAAGTATGAAGCCTTTTGGTGGAAGAAAGAGATCTTCAGCCACTGGAGGATGGTAGAAGTGGAGGAGAGCAGCTCAGGTGCAGGGATATATTGGGATGCAAGGGCTGAGAGACTTGGGTCAAGACCATGGAGAACTCTGAAGGCAAGGACATGGGGGATTGTGCTGGATCCAGATGACAGAAATCCAGTGAAGGCATTTAAGACAGTGTGTCGTATGATCAAAGAAAAAAGAGAGGTCTCTGCAAACTGGTTTTTGCAGGACAGCGCTGGATAGAAGGGGAGGGACCAGGATGAAACAATGAAAGAGAATAACAAGGAAAGGAAAAGATTACTGTAGTCTAGGTGCTAGGATGCCAGAGTTTTTGCTGAGGTGACTGAGAAAAAGGGCCATATTTTTGCAGTGCTGTAAAAGGAAGAAGCTACACGTTTTGGCAACAGACTGGATATGGGTAATGAAAGCAAGAGAGAGAAAGCAATCAAAGCTAAAGTCAAGGCTGCGTGCTTGTTCCACAGGGTGGATGCCAAGGAATTGATAAAGAATGTGCACAGGAGAAGAAGGCTTGGGAGAAACTAAGGGAAGCTCAGTTTTGCACGGATTGCGTTTGAGACAACAACAAAGCAACAAAGCAGAAATACCAGAGACGTAGAATTGGGGTGAGGGGGATAATTTGGGTTAGTGAAAGAGAGAGCAGTTAGAGTCTTGCAACATATTGAGCACACCAGACTGAGGAAAGGCAATTTGAACCAAGTTTCTGACATTCAGAAATGTGACGTTTGTACATGTGAAATTGACCGTAATTGATGTACCTTCCAACTGGTTGATTGACAAGAGAGAAGTGGGTATTGTAGGTAAACTCATAGAGTACCTGCAGATTATCTTGGGCTGTACAGCCAATCCAAAGAGTTTAAAGGGCCCTCTGTTGCCCTTGCAATGTTCAGTCAATGAGGTAAATGACTGGTCTAGACTCTAGACAATACACTCAGCCACGATGGTAGCTTGAACCGTGGCCAGGCCACCAAGATTCCCCAAACTGGACTTGGGTAACTGGCTAATCATGCATGAATCACTTTGAAATATTGCTGGACCTAGACCAACTCCTGTGATTTGCCAGACAGTTTTCTGGAAGCTCCCCTCCCCTCCAAATTAATGTTCTGTTGCACGATTTCTGCTTCCAACTTTTTAATATATATTGTCAGTTTAAATGCACAATGGCTGAAGTGGTTTCCATCGATAATGTGCAAGTAATAACAGCTGCTTCAGAATCTTCAAGTATCTTTCCTGGTCACAGTATTTGCACCCTATTTTGTTTAGTTACAGTAGTAAAATCTACACCAATAACTGAATTGACCTTTTCTGTTTATAAGTGTTTTCCGGGGTGGAGTGGGGGGAGGGGAGAGGGTATTATCAATTTTGAATCCATTCAGTTTTCTCTAGTTTTCTTCAAATAAATATTGTTTCTACATAAGATGACCCAAAATTCACAATGACATTTGGATAAATTAAAATGTGCTTGCTTCCAGAAATAATTTTTGCTGCATTGATGCTGCAGAAGATAAAATTCTTCTTTTACTGAGACTTTCAGGAAAAAAAACCCATCTGCTTTTTAAGGATCTAATAGAAACAGAATTGTCAGTTCTCTCTTGAACTCTTTTCCCCCCTGAAGGCTTGCCATGAGCATTGCTGGCCACAGGAATTATATTTCTTCCAATCAGCCAAATAGCATGGCTGGTTTTTAAAGCAGTCTGAGATAAAACTGGTCTTCTCTTTTTTTTGCTCCTTTGGGCATCATGCCAAACCATG
This sequence comes from Podarcis muralis, assembly GCF_964188315.1. NCBI lineage: Eukaryota > Metazoa > Chordata > Lepidosauria > Squamata > Lacertidae > Podarcis > Podarcis muralis. The sequence goes on from NC_135657.1 coordinate 23,621,460, forward strand.
GCAAAGGAATCTTAAGTATGGTTGCCATGACTGACATCTGAACTGACAAACTGTAGACACAGCCATAATTATGTCTCTATGGTACAGCTGTTTCTGCAGGCAGAAGAGCTGAGCAGACAGAAAACCAAAACAGGCAAACAGTTCAAAACTCTGGTTTGTCTTAATAGTTTGGAAATACAAATCATGGTTTGGGTTCTAAACTATGGTTCATGTAAACCATGGCTCGGTGTGACGTCTGAACTGAGCTCTTGTGTTGCTACAAGAAGCTGCCACCACAAGGACCATAATCAGAATGAATATAACATAAACAACACGTGAGTGGCTTTGCAAGCAAGGCATTCATGTAAAGACAATTACATTTAAAAACCAACACCCAAGTAGCATTCAGCCTTGCATATATTATATATTTTAATTGTGGCCCACAGTCTTGAATTGGCTTTCCACACAAGATTACTTCATGCTACCCATCTAATTCTTAAGACCTTGAAACAGCCTGCTGCTCCTGTAATTAATGGCCCAAACATTTATTATGCTTTTCTACTTTGGAATAAGAATTTCTGTGCAACTGCTGCCAATAACAAAAGGCACTAGAATGCTGCTAATGGCTCTTAAAACAACAAAGTTGCTTTTATAAATGCCATCTTGCTTCACGTACTTGTCATGGATCCTCTTATAATATCATCTTACTTCATCAAAAGCATTTTCTGGGTGGGATTACAGCCTTCAGCCAACTCATATTCATTCTGTTTGGCCTGCTTTAAATTAGATGCAAAGTACTTTTAAATAACCATTCCCCCCTCCCCCACACATAATAGCTTAACTCCTTGATCAAAAGAGATACTTTAAATAATGCTGTGGCAAAACCCACACATTCATGAAACTGTGAATGGAGGGCTGTTTCCTTCCCTCCCACTTTCGTGAGGGCAGTGAAAAGTTTTCAGGGAGGGGTTCCTGGAATCATAAAAGCGCCTGCTGGATCAGGCCAATGGCCCATCTAGTATCGAATCCTGTTCTCACAATGGTCCCTCAGGTGCCTGTGGGAAACCAGGAAACAGGATTCGAGGTTTCTCTATTCTTCTTGCCCTTACCTTAAAAACATTATTAAGCCCACAGGAGGACAAGGTATCAGGACACCCTTCCATAGGTTTCAAAGAAGAGTGTCTGGCCAGGAGGTGGCCTACAGAGAGCCAACAAGACCTGGGTGGTTTTTTAATATAAAAGTTACAAGCTTTTAACATAATAAAATTCACCTGGAGCTCTCAGGTGCCAAACAGTTTCCAGTGGATCTGCTGATCAGTTCACTAGGCTGTGTGGATGGTGTATCAGCCAATGCATAAATTACAGTACATATAATAAACTGTGGTATGTATGTCCCACAAGTTACAGATGAAATATCAGCTGCCCTCCTACTGATGAATGATGCACAATAATACAAGATGTGGCTTATATCAGGGTTTCTCAAACTTTCTGCCCCAAGGACCCACCTGAGAAAGATAGAAATTACTGAAGCACACCAGTAACAAAATGGTGGCAGATGGGAGTCAGAGTTTGGCATAATCACCTGGGAATTACTAACTTTTTTTTTTACTGATATTTAATTTATCTTCGGAAATTGCCAACATATTTACCATAGGGGGTTGGACTAGATGACCCTCAGGGTCCCTTACAACTCTACAATTCTATGATTAACAGTTAAGAACATTAATAAAAATGCACTCAGTTTCCCTGAAGAGCTGCTGCCAGGTAGTGTAGACAATACTGAGCTAACAGACCAATGGTCTGACTCTGCATAAGGCAGCCTTTTACATTCCTATGGTCAAGCTCAATCAGCTTCACTAATCTTCTACAAGAACTGATGGCTGCTTTAGTCTGCTTTTTAATTTGTTTGCTCATTTGTGTGTGTTTTTTGCCTTTGCCTTGCTTTATATTTTAATGATTGTTATTAAAATGTGTTCTGTGAATTAGCTTTTCTTTTCCCTTCGTGCTTTTGTACACCACTCTCAAGTTCTTTTTAAATCAATAAACATCCCCCAAATGAATGCCAAACCATGTGCACTCGAGGCCTGCCTTACCTTTACTCGGTGCCGATTTTCTCACAGATGCGACATGATCTTCGGAGATGGCAAGGCGCCGCAAAACATCAGCCAAAGCTGCTTTCAGCACTGTGATTTCATCCTCTTGTTGCTGCACTCTCAGTTCAAGAGCCGAAAGGCGGTCTTGGACATCGGATGTACTTGCTGCAGAAATGCTGTCATCTGCCAAGAAAGAAATAATCAGAAGGAAAGTCATGCGGCGTTCTAAAGCTCTGTTTGTGCAGGGTTTTGAGATGAATGCAAATAAATCATTAGTCATGTTTATACCCCAACCCTTCTATACAAAGTGCCCAAAGTGGAAGGCAGCAAAATCGGCATGAAAAATAACCAGTCCACTTAACGCCATTAAGCAATGCCACAGTATAGAATGTAAAGTCAGCAAAAATGCACGACAGAAGGAAGCTCAATTCTAACACATTTGGCTTTGTGTTAGGACCACCACACAGGGGCAGCTTTAAACAGCTTCACTGCTAATGGACATTTCAGAACTATTTAGCATTTTAGATTTTGCCAATTACCCTTAGAGCTCCCAGTGCTTGCGGTCCTCTGTCCTTCCGAAGCATCTTTTCAGTAGGACAGCAGGGCTCTGCAGAAGGAACGGATGAAAATCGCCTCTCCCGGCGGACTATCTCATGGGTAGAGTGCCACGCAAATGTGATCCGACACAGTGCTGAGTTGAAGCTGCTCTAAACATCAGACTTAAAATTTTCTTTTAAGGGTGGCTCCTGAACAAGAAAGTGGGATGAACTGTCTATAGAATCTCAATCTTTGGAAACGCAGAATCTCAACTTGAATAGAGCATCGCTATTAACAACAATCTGAGATCTTAGGGGATATCTTATATGAAGTAGACATTCAAAACCTGCCCTTGGAATATGCTGAGGTCACTGGGTCAAAAATACATTGGCTTGTATCCAAAGGACCGCTAAGTAAGTGTTCAATCAGCGCAAGGATTTCTTCTTGCACAGCGGGAACTATCCTCCACCTGCCCTGCCCCCTCCCCCAAATCTGCTCCGGGGGGTTATGTGAACCCCCAAAATGGTTTTAAATGGCGCGCAGTGAGAAGTCCTGTTGCATAAGCAGAAATCCTTGTGTTGACGGGGTTGTTACTTATTGCTAGACTGGATACAAGCCATAGAAAGAAACGAACCACTATTGTTTCATTAATTTGAAGAAGTGAACCCCACCACCACCTGCCTGATCCTTCCTGCTGAACAACATTAATTTCTGGCTCATGCCCCTATTCTCATACCATCCTGCTCCAGTTACAACTGGTGTTCTTCGTGAGCAGAATATTGAATGTAAATGATGTGAGCAACACAGAAACACATTTAAAGACACTCCTGTAATAATCAAATGAAGGCGCACAAAAACAAACCGAAAGATGAAATTACTCAGGAATCAGTACTTAAAGCGAATCTGCTACCACAGTCTCAATTCAAAGTATCATGGTCTATTTCTAGATTACTCATATTGGTGTATGATTCACATCTCCCACTGTTGATCATTTCAAGATGTTCCACTGCCAGTATTATTTTTAAATTTGGCAATTATCAACTGATTATATTTTTAAGCGATTATGATAGCTGTTCAGCACCTACATCAGTGAGTTAATACAATGGTGACTAAAGAAGAAACAGGCCCGATTTACAAATGCAAAATCAACCGGCAATAATGCAGTTCCACAGATAAGAATCTAAAGAAGTGCTAGCGACTTGTGGCAGAAATGTGACCACATTGCACGGAAAGTGCTATTTTGGGCTTACTATCAGAAGCAAAATGTGCAAGACGCAAAAGTAACAAGAACACTTTCTTTAATATGCATTCAGCTCTGCTGAAATACAATGGGCAGTTGGGGGCCATCACACAGATATAAAGAGCCTGAGCTGGAAAAGCTTTACAGCTGGGGAGTCAGACTAGTCAAGAAGTTGTGGAATCTCTAAAGGTTATTAGCAAGAGGATGAATAACACCTGTTATGTCTAGGGATGTTCTAGAGAATTTGCCCTTCCAACTCCCGATTCTATTTCAACAGGAGCCAGATTCAACAGATACATATTTCTGGCTTTCGTGTATCTTTAAAGGGGATTTAAATAGCTTGCAAACATATGCAAATATCACGCCGTTACGGACATTTCAGAACTGTTTAACATTTTACATCTCACGTGCCAACCCCACCCTCCTGGGGTCTCGAGCAGCTGTACTCCTGGCGACAGAGCTACTTGGTGTGTTTTATAAGTGGTAGGAAAAAACTGGTTGTTTTAACAGCAAGTAGAAGATAATACATTGGTAAACCATTAAAAAAATATATTATGGCAACATCTCATATACATTTCTGATAGTAAGAGCTGTTCAGCAGTGCAACAGACTCCAACGAGGGGCGGTGGACTCTCCTTCCTTGGAGGTTTTTAAACAGAGCTTGGATGGCCATCTGTCATGAATGCTTTAGTTGAGATTCCTGCATTGTACGGGGTTGATCTAGAATCTAGATGACCCTTGGGGACCCTTTCCAACTCTTTGATTCTATATAGAGTTGCTGTTCCTGGCACATAGCCCACCGAGGTTTAAGTCCTGGGTGAGAAACTACTTGAACTTGCATCTAGTGTTGAATAGAGAAAGAATAGAAGCTAGATTGTCTTTTTTTTCTCTTCCATGATATTCTTCCCCTCTGCCAAGAGCAACAGTCATGGTTACATCCCCACCGTTCTACCCAAACACTGAGGGCCTTCTGGTGGTTCCCTCACTGTGAGAAGCCAAGTTACAGGGAACCAGGCAGAGGGCCTTCTCGGTAGTGGCGCCCGCCCTGTGGAACACCCTCCCACCAGATGTCAAAGAGAACAACAACTACCAGACTTTTAGAAGACATCTGAAGACAGCCCTGTTTAGGGAAGCTTTTAATGTTTGATTCATTACTGTACAGTGGTATCTCGGGTTAAGTACTTAATTTGTTCCGGAGGTCCGTTCTTAACCTGAAACTGTTCTTAACCTGAAGCACCACTTTAGCTAATGGGGCCTCCTGCTGCTGCCGCGCCGCCGGAGCACAATTTCTGTTCTCATCCTGAAGCAAAGTTCTTAACCCGAGGTACTATTTCTGGGTTAGCTGGGTCTGTAACCTGAAGCATATGTAGCCCGAGGTACCACTGTATTTTAGTATTTTGTTGAAAGCCGCCCAGAGTGGCTGGGGAAGCCCAGCCAGATGGGCGAGGTATAAATAATAAGTTGTTGTTGTTGTTGCTGTCATCATCATCATCATCATGTGAGGGTACCCCAGGAGCAATCAAATTGGAACATGGGGAAGCTAGCATCTACACATCATCTTAGAAAGATGAACTTCTGGCACCTGCTCATGGAGAAGGGGTCATAACTCAGTGGAAGAAGAGGAGGAGTTTGGATTTGATATCCCGCTTTATCACTAACCGAAGGAGTCTCAAAGCGGCTAACATTCTCCTTTCCCTTCCTTCCCCACAACAAACACTCTGTGAGGTGAGTGGGGCTGAGAGACTTCAGAGAAGTGTGACTGGCCCAAGGTCACCCAGCAGCTGTATGTGGACGAGCGAAGAAGCAAACCCGGTTCACCAGATTAACCACTAGACCACACTGGCTCTCTTTGCTTTACACGCAAAAGCCCAAAGGGTTAAATCCTGACATCTCCGCTTAGAAGGATCTCAGGTGGCAGGTGGTGGGAAAAGACCCCTGGGGGTGCATCTATCAGTCAAGGAGACAACAGTGTGCTGAACGGACGAAGTCAGCTTTATATGATTCATGTTCAAGAGAAGGCAATTTGCTTCTAAGCTAGGGCTGGGCAATATCTGGTTTTTAACACTGTGACATATCACCACCTAAACATCACAATATACTGAGATATAATGGTGCCTGAAATAAGGATGGATTTATGTAGAGGCATGGGCTGGCTTCAGAACGTTCTCAGAGGGTTAGAGTAGGGTCACATATGTCCACAGCCCTTAGCCTTAACACCGGCTCACCACAGGGTTGTGTGTTGAGTCCCCTGCTCTATGCTCTCTATACGTATGACTGTACAGCCATCTATTCCAGCAACAAAATCATCAAGTTTGCTGATGACACTACGGTGGTAGGGCTCATTTCAGGAGGGGATGAGTCCGCCTATCGGGACGAGGTGGAGCGGCTCTGTGTTTGGTGTGGAGAGAACAATCTGGCTCTTAATACGGCTAAGACCAAGGAATTGGTGGTGGATTACAGGGAAAAAAAGGCGGACATTCAGCCCTTGTATATCAACGGGGAACGGGTGGAGAGGGTGGCGGAATTCAGGTTTTTGGGAGTAACTATCGATCAGGGCATGACTTGGAGCGCAAATACCACTGCTCTGGTGAAGAAGGCCCAGCAGAGAATTTATTTCCTCAGACTTTTAAAGAAGAACAATCTGAGTGAGAGACTGCTGGTGTCCTTCTACCGAGGCTCCATAGAGAGCATTCTTACATACTGTATTTGTGCTTGGTTCTCCAGTTGTACAGCTAGGGAGAGGAAGGTGCTCCAGAAGGTCAAAACCACAGCCCAAAGGATTATTGGTCATCCTCTCCCATCTTTGGAAGAACTGTACGGTTCCCGTTGTCTTAGGAAAGCAAACAACATCCTGCAGGATTCATCTCACCCGGGACACAGTCTGTTTGCACTACTGCCTTCTGGCAGGAGATATAGAAACATCAAGTCAAGGACAAATAGACTGAAAAACAGTTTCTATCCAAGAGCTGTGGCCTTTTTGAATGCTGTAACTCGATAGTGTGACCTGGGAGTTTGATGGGTGTTGGTGTGGGTGTGGCTGGAATGTGGTTTGTTTGGTTGTTGTTGTTGTTTTGCTTTTGTTGTTTTTAAGGGATGGCATCCAATTTCGTTGCACTTGTGCAATGTTGCACTTGTGTAATGACAATAAAGAATCTATTCTATTCTATTCTATTCTATTCTATTCTATTCTATTCATGTTTTTTCCTGCATCGTGATTTTTGTGATTCACTGCCCCCTGCAGGAATCTGCCAGCAGAGTTAAATTAAGTTAATCTGCTAAGGGTAGTCCAATAAAGGACTCCGGGGAGGGGGGGCGTTGCTCTGTCTGAAGCCTGTGGAGGTGTGGGCCTAAGGCACGCCCCCGAGCGGTTACCCGGGGGGAGCTCCTAGTTGACGTGCCTCAGCAGGACTCCCTCCACAGGTGGTTAACCCTTGCCGGTCTTCACGCAATCGGGCTGAAGCCGGCTAGTCAATAGGGCCAACGCCTAAGCCAATACCACTCATTCCTGTAAGTTGTGGCCTAATTCGCCCATTAAACCTAATACTTGGTGTCCTGTGTTTTCATTTCTCCGGGGGGGGGGGGGGACTTGCCACACAATGACTGTGAACTAGAAGGACATGAGAAAGAGAATGAATTTTGAATACTGCTTGGGTAAATAGAGTCTATGACTGCATGCTTCAATTGCATGCATCTCTGAGCAATTGTGCCCTGCTTGCACTGTGTGCACATAGCAACTTTTGCTGTAAACTATATTAATCCAAAGTACTGCTAGGAGGAGTTTTATTCAAACCAGCACAGAAAGCTTTTACAAACCTAGTAAACATGTTTTGCTTATTCCAATAACAAACTTTGGCAATTAAAAAAAAAAAGTGGTGTGTGGCCTCTGGAACATTTCTGCCCAGAAGCAGAGTTGTGCTGTTTAAACCCATCATTTCCTGATCAATTCTGGAACATTTCAAAGACAGAACAGGAAAAAATATTGAAGTAATTATGCTAGATAATCTAAGACAGCGCACGCTTGACTCTTCATTTATGAACTCATGTTTATTTTATTGTGTCACTGATGTTAGTTTGCAACTATTCCCTCTCCCAACTCAGAGACATGCTGCAGTCTGAAATTAAAGGAACTTCCTTCCCGAAACAAGGTCACATTTATTTATCTGCAAAACCTATACCCCACTTTTCCTCTAGGGAGCTCAAGGAGGAATACGTGGTTCTCTTCCTCCCCATTTTAACACAGTGCTGTGAGGTTTGCTAAGGCTGTGAATGTGGCTGGCCCATCTCACCCAGTGTGTTTCATGGCTGAGCAGGGGAATTGAACCCTGGTCTCCTGGGTCCTAGTCCAGCACTCTTAACCACTACACCACATTGGCACTCTATGGGGAACAGTTCCCAATTTTACAATATTCCAACAGGATCTGTATTCTCTTGCAACTTCTACAATAGAAAGCTGGTCCTTTAGAGGAAAGAGCAGGAGTGGTAACTTTGCAGGGGGGGGAGGAGAGGCAGTATTTACACTTAACTAATTCGTTGGTTGCAATTTTGCGCTGTCACATACAGTGTTAGAAACCGAGATATGAAAGCTAGGAGCCTTAAACCTAGGCTATGGGCACAACAACAGAATGTCTAGGTGAGCTTTTTTATAACAAGAATACAAAGCTGAAAATGAATGAGCTGCAGCTAAAATATTATGTTCATTTTTCACATGGTCTAGTCCTTCCCTTGCCCACCTCCTAATATTCTTATGATTCTCCAGTCTTCAGAGAGTAGCTGGAAGTGGGGAGGCAGAAAAAGGTCCTCCTTCCCTTCTACTCTGCAGTTTTAATCTGAAATCTTAGGCGCAGTAGTGTGCCCAGAGCTCGGAAACTGCACACGCTAATGAAATTCGCTATCTCAAAATGCGCCTAGAACAATTGGAGTTTCGAACACTGGTCACATAACTGAGTTGGCATCAGCCTGAATCTCTACTGCTTGTAGAGATATTACCATCCAGTTAAGGCTCCTGGCACCATCCATGCAATGCAACATGGCTGAAAACTTCCATGTAACTGAGCCTGGGCATGGACACAGGGGTGAATAACAACACAAAGCTGCCCTTTCATTTCAGTGGGGCGCATCAGCTGTAAGAGTTCTCTGATGGATCATACTCTTTCTTGACATGGTGATGTGTGAAAAAATACTTTTAAAAATATATCCAACTTTCATGAATCAGATACAGCACTATAACACAGTGGGACTAGAATTCTGACCAGGGAGTGAGTTCTTGGCCAAATGTGATTTTGCTGCCTCCTTCAACTGCTGTTGTGTTTCCATGTGTTTCCTTTTCCCCTGCCCTTTATCAGAGTATTAAAGTTTGCCGAGGGGATAGGACTGGGTGCGTCCAGTGGCTAGGAGAGCCTTTCACTAGCTCCAGAGAAGACAGCTAGAGCCATTTCTGACCAGAATGGCCTGAACACCGTAGTCCAAGCAGTCCTTGCAGACCAAATTACCGCAATTACCCCACTGTGTGGGCCTGCCCTTGAGGTTGATCCAGAGGCTGAAGCTAGTGCAAAAGACAGCAACTCATCTGCTCACCGGGGCAGCGTATTGCCATCATATCATGCTGCTGCTGAAAGAACTACACTGGTTCTCACTTAGCTATCAGGCTAAGTTCCAAGTGCTGCTGGTATAGGATACCTAACGGTTAGTCTCATACAATATATACACAGCTGATTGCTACGCTCTGCAGGAATGTGCATCTTGAAGATAATAGTTCATCAGGAAGTCCATTTTTCAAAATATAGGAATCAGGCCTACACTTCTGAATTCTCTCTCATTGTACAGTGGTGCCTCGCAAGACGAAATTAATTCGTTCCGCGAGTTTTGTCGTCTTGCGATTTTTTTCGTCTTGTGAAGCACGGTGTCGGAAAAGTTTCGGAAAAGCTTCAAAAACCACCAAAGTCTTCAAAAACCTCAAAAAAGGCTACCACACCGCGTGCTATGAGTTGCTCCTCGAAGTCAAGTCGCAACTGTATTAACGGTGTTAAGAAAAAGGAAACAAACTTGCAAGACGTTTCCGTCTTGCGAAGCAAGCCCATAGGGAAAATCGTCTTGCGAAGCAGCTCAAAAAACAAAAAACCCTTTCGTCTTGCGGGTTTTTTGTCTTGCGAGGCATTCGTCTTGCGAGGTACCACTGTATATCAATCATGTCCCTATTGTCTTTTAGATGCCTGTTGAAGACTTTTGTTGTTGATATTTATCCCAGGTGGTATCTGGATTGGATTTGAAATTGTTTTTATATACATAATTGTTTAATCATTGTTATACATGCAATTGTTTTCTGTATTCTTTTACTGTATTGTGAAATACTACTACTAACAAAAACAACCACCAACTTCATTTCTCAACAACCAACACAGGAGGAGACAAAGAAATATACTGCTGTTCAGACATAAATTTAATAATGCAAATAGCACAGAACACTCCCACCTCTTCCCATTCAAGGTAGTAAAGCAAGAAAATCCTGCTGTTAAGGAGAAGTCAGCTCAAAAGAAAAATTAACCTGAATCAGCTCTTCCAGCTCCACTTAAAGTTGCTTTTAAAAAGAAAAACAACAAGCACTGTTAAATAAAGTTAGCATTGAAAGGTACCAGTGGTATGCCGATGTTAACATCTTGCTGAAATGAACAAGATATAGACAGGTAAGCACTACAGACCCTTGCAGCCTGTGTCACTATTCTGCAGCCAAGTTTTATTCAAGGATCACTAAGCCAGCTTCTCTCCAGCTCGTGCCCCCACTGATGGACTGCAACTCTCATCATTCCTGACCACTTGCCATGCTGGCTGGAACAGATGGGAGCTGCAGGTTCACCAACATCTGCAGGGCAATAGGTTGAGGAAGACTAGTGTAAGCTATTATACTAGGCATACAATTGGCTTGAAACTCACCTGCACGTTATCAAACGATGGGTGGGATTCAACAATTGAGTCCCATCTGCAGAAGCCCTGCACAAGGACCTCCATTTGTACGGGGGGGGGGGGCTTCCCCCCTCCCCTGAAATTGGCTCATGGTGTGTGTGTGCCAGCAGAAATGCCAGAACAGCAAGCAGGTGGAAGGAACAGAGATCATATTCCATCTGGTAAGTGGAAATGCTTTCTCATACGGAATAATCGCCTTAGCACAACACTGAATTCCTCCCTGGACTTTTTGTTCTCCTAGGTATTAGCTTCTGTGGAACAGCCATGGAAGTAGTTCGCCGCAAAGAGTTTAAACACAACGGGCATATGATGGCGGGATGCCTAAGCCCTAAAGTTACGTTGCCTACTTATCTAAGCAGCAACCTTTCTAAACAGCATAATCGCAAACACCTGCTAAGAAGGAAGTCTGGTTGATTTCAATGGGACTCATGCATTGCAAGTGGTTCTTCAAAGCTCTTGTTTGATCCCAGCTTCCAGCAGTGTGTGCCATATGAGAAACTCCACATCTTCGAAGGGAATCATGTGGAGAGGCTTCAAGACAGGAAGAGGCATTAAAAGTCAGGCAATCTTTCTGGGAAGCCTGTTCAAAGAACTTTCAGCAAAAGGCAAACTATAGGACCCACCCCACCCCACCCCCCAAAAAATGCAGGAGTGAGGAAGAGAAGGCAATATTCTGGCGTAAGACTCTTTTTCTTACTTAGTTCAGAACTAGAAGTAAATAGCCAGGCAGGTTTTTTTTGACAAATACTGCCCAAGTACCATTATGAGCTGTTTAAGGGCCAAAAAAGAGAACTTGATAGTTTAGCAAATTCAGAGTGCTGGGTTGGAATTTGGGATGGGTTTACACTTCCCCTAAAAGGTACAGATATAGAACCCTGGGGATCTCTTCAAGACCTGGTACTACTGCTGAATTTAGAGGTAGTGATTGTGGCAGCCCAAAGTACCTTTCACCAGCTTTAGCTAGCCAAACTCCTCTCAGATTTTGATCTTTTATTTAAGCACCGGTTCCTGTGTACTTTAGGCAGAACTGCTCTTGAAAACGGATTGGAGGCTTCAACTGGTGCAAAATGCAGTTGTTCATGTATTGATGAGTGTGAAAAGCCATCTCCCTAGTCTTGGTTTGCACTAACTCCTTATTTCCTCTCAGTAAAACATTATTATTTGCAAAGGTATTTTTTTTTAACCCAATTCTGACTAGTGTAATTTCCCCTTCCTCCACTACTGTGCTTTAGCTCTCTTTCTGTATCCCCCTTTCATAGCTTTTATGACACTTTTCAAATAATTGTAAGTCATCTTGAAACCCGAAATTTAATTAGAAAAAGAAAAACCATGTAGGCTGCACTAGGCGCATTTGGGAGCACAGGGTGGAGGAGAATAGTTCTTATGTGCTCATCCTACTGTACACAGATCTTTATATTATTATTTTTTAGAACTCCCAAAAGAGTATGTTACAGTGGTACCTCGGGTTACAGACGCTTCAGGTTACAGACTCCGCTAACCCAGAAATAGTACCTCGGGTTAAGAACTTTGCTTCAGGATGAGAACAGAAATCGCGCTGCGGCAGCGGGAGGCCCCATTTCTAGTTATGATCGGACCTCCGGAACAGATTGTGGTTGTAAGTAGAGGTTCCACTGTACGAGGTAAGTCTAACAAAACACTTGAGCAGCAGGAAAAAAAATAATACCAGCTAGTTGTCCACACAACCACTTAAAACTGACAAAATACAAACAGTTCTTTTTAGGGGTGAGTTGCTGAGGTTAACCAATACTGAAAACACTCAAACGGAGAACAGTCTTTGCAATGAATGGCTAGTGAGAGATTCAAGTGAATGCGTTTCAGGCACCACATGCAGAAGCAAGTATTGTTTTTAATCCCACAATATTTTGTTTTTTTATTTATTTTATTGAATTTGTATAATGCCCTTTATCCAAAGATGTCAGGGCGGTTCACCATATACCTGTGGCAGTAAGGACATATTATGTGCACAGGAGCCAGAGGTGTTGGATGTAAAGTGGCCTTTGGAATACTCTCCCTCTTGTCTCCTCTCCCATGGTGTGATTTTAGCTTTCCAGTCGCAGAAGTAATTAAAAAAAGTACCTTCCCGAAGAACGGTCACCAAGAGAACAAATTCTGAAGCAGAAGGGAGGACTCTAAAACTCGAACGAAGTGTGGCCTTGGGAAAGAACTTCAGACCAGACTGTTCACATCCTATTACCCTATCATTTCTGCAACAAACGCATTTGAAATGACAACAAGCTGCTCTTGGAACTTCCTGTTCCAACAAGCTCTGCTTTGAAAATAAGTTTTTAAAACCTTTCACTTCTCGATTCCATACGCTGTTGGATGTGTTTTGATAGTACCGTAATCAACAAACCCCCCAAACCCCACCTGCACAATCTTTTTGGATGGGAAAGTTTTACTCAGACCTTTTGGTTAGGATCACATGCAGCAAGAGCACAGCTGCCTTTCAGTGGCCTGGGCTTCCAGGACGTCTGCTCCCATTATTCCACACAGAGTTCTAATTTAGTCCCACATCATAGACTTGGTATGTTTAGAAGAGCTCCACGTATGGGATCATTTGCATGAATGTGCTATTTATAAATCCTGTTTTACACATCGCTTTTGTTTTTAAATACAGGATGTCATACAAGGCTTTGTTTATGTGGACTAACTGGTACCAGGTGGAGAACAATTTCACCAGCCACGTTTACATACGCTCGTTAAAAACCCTCCGTTCCCAGGCCAAGTGAACTGAGCTCCCACTGATCACCCTCACTGCTACAACAGGACCTATTCTTCCTTTTTGGAAACATGCAACACATGTCCAAAGTTAGAATGTGTGTGTGTCCTGTCAGGTCTTAAGGGCATGCATTTACACTATTTAGATGCACACTTCTCTAAAGGGGGGGGGCAAACCCCTCAGAAACAGGACCTGGGAAAGAGGCAGGTTGTCACTTAGTTATTTTTTAAAAAGGGTGTTTGTGTATGTGTAGGAGAAAATGTTCACTCAAATCCATAGGCATGCGCCACTGCCACTTATTGCAGTGAATGCGCATTTTATAAGTGAAAATCAGACCTCAGCTATTACAGTTTCAGTGCCCCAGTTCAGCTGTCAATCTCGCTGTTCTCTCAGATTCCATGCTGTTTTCTGTGAGGTTAAAAAGCACTTTCCAAATGATAAAAAAGGAGACCCTCTGTAATGGATCTACGTCTATTTTGCTCAAACTGTTGCATACACACACACACACACACACACACACACACACACACGATAGGTCAGGAGGGGAAACTACAATTACTCCCAAGAGATGCAGTAATGAATGGTCAGAATCACATAGGTACAGTCTAGACAACACTACACCAGAAGAAGAGTTTGGACTTGATATCCCGCCTTTCACTCCCCTTAAGGAGTCTCAAAGCGGCTAACAATCTCCTTTCCCTTCCTCCACCACAACAAACATTCTGTGAGGTGAGTGGGGCTGGGAGACTTCAGAGAAGTGTGACTGGCCCAAGGTCACCCAGCAGCTGCATGTGGAGGAGCGGAGACGCGAACCCGGTTCTCCAGATTACGAGTCTACCGCTCTTAACCACTACACCACACTGGCTCTCTATCAGGCTAAATATTTGTTTATTGTGGAGCTCACATATTTGTAAGTTCTACTATGAAAATGAAGAATGCAAAAACCTAACATTTCATAGCTCAGGTCAAGGATGGAAACTTGAGGTTCTCCAGGTGCGTTTGGGTTCCAACTCCTACCAGCCACAAGCCAAACATGGCCAAGGCAGAGATCATGGTAGTTGTTGTCTAAGTACCCCATCCTTGGTTCAGGATAACCATTGCTCAGTGGAGAAATAAAATGTTGCAATTCCCTCGCATGCAGTTTATTGGAAATACTGTGCCATGAGATTCTGCTGCATGTCTGAATCAGCTATAAGGAAGTATCTTCTGCATTTCAGATAGGAATCAGACATGCTCATTCAGTTCCTTGGTGGTCAACCTCACATGGAAGGAGAATTCATTGTTTCTGGTTTACTAAGGTGGCAAACTGGGAACATGGGCATTTTCTGTGAAATTGTGTAAAGAGTATGTAATAATATGGTGTATGTATAATACGGTGTAATAATAAATAGGGAATCTAGGTTATGTACTTTCTTGATTTTCAGATACACATTAAGAATCAATTAACTGCAGAATTTCTCTTCCCTAAAACAAAGATTGCTTTAATGTTAAATACTTTTTTGTATATTACTCATTATCATACTCTGATCAGCCTCCCTGCTCCTAGTTATTTGGATGAATTATTATGGTCATTACAAAGGGGGGGATCAAGCAGCACATGATGGATGACTGGTGTCACCAGTGTAATTATGACCAGCAGCTTCAAAAAAAAAAAAAAAAAAAAAGTTAACTAATGCTGCCTGGTTGCTCTCTGAGGTTACACAGAGGTAACCCATTATGTAAAGAGAAGTGTGAGAGGGGAACTGTAATTCCTATAATCTCTGCATATTTATCTTATGCAAGTATTAATCTCTTTAATGAAATTACTTCCTGCAGTCAAATACCAAACCATATAGTGGCCTTAGAAACCACACTAAGGCCGGAAGAGCCATAAGTCTCCTCTCTCCCCCAAAAAAGGAGAGCCTTTGAAAGCTGCACATTACATTATCTGGTTTACGCTGCTCAGCTAAACAATCGTTTGTTCAGTCTTAAAGGCAGGCTTTGCTCATCATTCTGCACAGTGCTGACATAGTCTAGGTTATTCTGGGCACAGCTGGAAAAGGCAAGACATGCTCTGAGGTATCAGTTACCTGAAAAGGGAGACGCAAATCAGAAAAGCATTCAGAGTGTATGTTTAATATAAAAATTGTGGGCCTGATCCAGACAACCCTGAACAAAAGCAGTTACTAACTTCCCTTCATTTTTTGACACACTGTGGAAACCATAGTTTGCAAAACTTATCTATATGTGCATCTTCTCACTTACAATGAACAAGCCTAACATATTTGCAAGTGTTTTAAGCTACCTCTCAAGACAGCATTGCAGGTTGGGTCTTTCCTTTCTTTTTTAGAAATTAAAATTAAAACCTTTAGAGGCACAAGTTGTTATGTGCTGCTTTTATTTGCCATTCATTCGCCCAGTTTGCACATAATGCCACAGCTAAGTGTAAACAAACAACTTTCTTTGGATGACAACCATCCTACCACAATCTTCCTTTCATCCTGTCAGATGAAAATATTGAATCTGGAACTCCAAAAAATAAAAAAAATCACCTTCTCATCTCCTTTGTCAGAATAATCACTTCCACTATTTCTAAAGTTCATGGTGCGAGGGGCATAATTCATGCAGCCAAAATGGCAGCATCAACCCACAAGGCAGCGAAATCTTCAGCCCTAGGGGAACTTTAAGGAGGAGAAAAACCTAAGGTGGACAAAACGGCCAAATAAGAACTCGGCAACCACAATCTCAATATCTGTGAAATACTGACTGAATGTTGGGTGAAGAAACCAAACCAAGCAGACTGGAATTGAGCTGGGATCCTAAGCAGGAAGTATTCTACCCTGCAACATATTGTTGCTGGTCCGACTTGGTTTTATTTAATATCAAAGGTATTAATAGGAATAAAGGGGAAATTGTTTTATGAGTTAGGTGTATACCCCACTCTTCCTCTGAGGAGCTCCTCTGAGGAGCTGAGATCAATTTCCACACAGTTCGAGAGTTATTCCATCTGGGAACCTTTCGACTCAAGACTCTTTGAACAGCACACTGCACACTTTCTTATGTACCAACTTGTAATTCTTTCTGGCATCGGTCCTACACAAGGCCAATTCAGTACTGTTTTGAGGTTTGTTTGTTTTTTTTTACAACCAAAGGGTATATAAATGTTATGGAATATATACATTTCATGACACCAGGTGAAGCACCTAGGATTATTTTTCAGAATCAAGGACTAAAGTTGAAGATACATAGCACCTGATAGAAAACACACATTTGTTCTCAAAATCTTGTTGTTTCCTCATCTTTCCCCACTACCCTAACAAACAAGAAAAATGATATCATATGTGAGCAATAGACACTCCTAAAGTCTTTGCAGTAGTATGCTTCATCACTGAAACCTGGGCCACAAAGTTAGACCTGTGATGTGAACCTTACTCTCACTGCTAGTTCTCTTAAAAATAAAATAACAATTAGTATTAAGAGACACAGCAACCATAGTATGCACAATATTCAAATTAAGGCTTGAACACTGGTCTTTGTAGATATTCTTGCTATCGTGCCTGCGACTTAAGCAGGAAACATTCCAGGCCACTAGGTACCCGGGGTTCTTATACATGGGGTGTTTAAGTCAAGCAATGTCCAGCCCTACAACATACTGGTGCTTAATTGTGGCAGTAGGGTGAACAGCTGTGAAATATTTTCCTTACACTAAAAATGGCTTTGTTTTGTATTCGGGTTCTATGAAAGATCTGGTGCATACGGCACTATCCTCTAGAAGTGGCACCTATAGACAGATCCTTATTGCCTGGTGGATAGTTTTAACAGTAACTTACAGAGAGTAACTGTCACCACCAGGAAAACGATTTGCCAGAATATGTATCTGTCCACAGTAAGACTATAAGAATACATGGAGTGGACTGTATTAGTTATTTTGCTTTCACCGGTTTGATTTGTAATGTCAGATTGTAATCAAAATTACATGCTGTATTGCAAAGCTCTTTGATCCTGCATTATTAATTTGGCTCAACCACAAATGAATTGATTTTGAACAACATTGATCCACAGATGACCTTTCAGTGTCCTCCCCTACTGTTTCATTAAGGGCAGAAATGTGTGACAGGATATGGCCCATACTACGTACTTCTATGTTAATTGTGGCTACAGCACAAAACATACTTACCTGCAGGGAGTCAAACTGAACTGATAAAAAAAGTTTGTTTGTGAACCATAACAGAACCAGAACTTCTATAAAATGTTTTTTTCCAACTTTACTCAGACCATAGCCTTAAAATAAAATCAGGTGACCGGTTTAAAATGAGTGATCAACTTTGTTTCAAGTGTTAAAAATGAACAACAACAAACATCCACTAGCTTCCCAAGTAAAATGAAATTGTGAACATGTACAATTAAAGCCCGATAGCTATTTTATGCATTCCTCCCCCACAATTATACAAATGTTGCTTTTGCATAGGCTTCTATACTCTGCCCTCCTAAAAAGGTCTAAACGACCTTTTATGTTAAGGGTACAACTCACTTTAAATTTAAAAAATGGTACAAATGGAACTATTTCCCCTGTTATTTTCATCTAAAAGCATCCTTTGTAATATCTATGGGTAATGTCTGATCTGGTGCTAATGAATGAGCTCACTTAAAAGTTGCTTTGCTCATAAATGAAACACAACCAGTTACCAAACCTGTACTGGGGTGAACTGGAATAGCATACAAAGCAAGGTTACAGGTGTCAAAATAAATACAAATGCAAAGTACATGTCAGTCACAGGCAAACTGGGTTCCCCGCTCGCTTACCTGTAAGCACAAATATTTCAAGGGCTGTAGACTGACATGTGGCATGTGCAACTTAAGCTCCACATTCAACTTTAACCAACCCTTCCCCAAGCCTACCCAACTATGTTTAGTGCTTTTTTGTTGAAAAATAACAGTCCTTAAAAAGTTGTTATCAGAGCCCACAAATGTAACCCAGTGCCAGCAGTATCAACAGGATTTGGATTTGCAATCTCCAATATGGAACTCAGTGGAAACAAAGAAGGTGAATCTCTTGCCTCCCTCCACTCCATTTCCTGCCAGATATCTGCCTAATCCAAGGGAACAAATTTTATCCTGCACGAGAGTACTTAGGTAACTTCTTGTATTAGCAAGCATTCTAAACCACCAAACGCCAACTAACCCCCACCCCCCACCCCAGGATTTCAGCACCTTTGTATTACATATTGTGCTATCATTGTTTTTTGTTGTTTTTGCAGCGCTCAACATTACTTACAGAATTTATTTATTTTTAAGTGTGTTTTTTCCTACCAATAAAAGTAAAAATAAAATAAAAAACTTTTTTTGGTGTACAAAGCAGTTTCTATTTTAACATTTTATATCTTTCTGCAGAAGTAATTTTCTCTTCATCTTAATGCTCTAAAACTGCCCCCCCCCCAAAAAA
The DNA here is from genome assembly GCF_964188315.1 of Podarcis muralis. Lineage (NCBI taxonomy): Eukaryota > Metazoa > Chordata > Lepidosauria > Squamata > Lacertidae > Podarcis > Podarcis muralis. Next base: position 23,640,428 of record NC_135657.1, read on the forward strand.
AAGAAAAGAGCCTGCCTTTTTTACACATGTATTAATCTGGACAAATCAGCAAGATGAATATTTCTATACTCACTTATCATTAGGTGCATTTGTAAAATAGGGTTGCATTTGGAGCTCCTCCACATTTTGTTTTGGCTCTGTACTCTTGGCCCAATATTTCTAAACAACCACTGCAAAAACTCTATGAAGCAAGAGCTTCTATAGGCAGCTTTCTGCTGTATACACAGATCTAGCTACTGATAATGATGTATGCATATGAAGTTGTGCTGAGATGCTTCAGTAATTGCAGATTAACGATCACAAGAAAGCCAGGAATAAATTGGTCTGGAAAATATCACATGCTGTGCAGAAATACAAACCGTGCTGCGAATGCTCAAGACTGCAGCATACATAATGACTTATTGTGCATAGATGTTTTACGGTACGACTTCCTGAGGGGGCCCCCTATGCAATCCAAAACTTTCCTCTAGGGGTTCAAACCTTTCACTGAAAGTTAAGTCTAACTGAAGCATCTTGCACACAAATATGGAAACATGTTTAACACATGCTGAATGTTAAAATTCAATGATACAACAGGTTCTCCCCCCCCCCCCACCTTCCAAGCATGCAATATTCAGATTTATTTCATGGGAGGGGATTTTTCATACCGCAAGAGTAGTCTCACCAAACGAAATCGTTTGGTTTCTGCTTTCCATTGTACATGAAAGGCATTAACTAGCAAAAAAACAGATTTCCTTTAAGGCTAGGAAAGAACCAAGACTGCAAAGAGGTAAATACTTTTCTTCAAACTTTGTATGTATTTGTGAAGGAAGTTGTAGAGGAAGATTTACAAAAAAATAAATAAAAAAAAAACAAGGTTTGGGGGGAAGAGAAGAGAGGGAGATAGTCCTTTCCCCTTGTGTGTTAGCAAGAAACTGCGGTGGCTGTACTGGTGTTCCCAATTAAAGAAGGAGGAGGGAGGGAAAGAAGTTATACTTTACCGGTGCAGAAGTTCATAAGTGCTGATGAATTGCACACCGAAGCAAGGCAAGGCAACGCGTCTTCCATTCCTGCCACCTACGTTATGAGCCGCGAACCAGTTCTGTCTACGTTCCCTGCTTGCTGCCTTTCCCAGAGTCTCACGGCAATCCCGAGTTTTCCAAATCAGACAACATACTTTAAATATTCTGAGGAAATCCTGCCAGTCCAGATGGCCCGCCACAAAAGCACTTATGCAGAGCACAAGCAAGAAGTCCCGACAATCAGCTTTGCTCCTTCGGAGCCCTGGAACTCTACTGAGCAAAAGAGCTTTCTGCGTTTGAGAGCGAGTGTGTGTGTGTGTGCTAGAGAGAGAGGGAGAGAGGCAGAAGGGGGTGGGATACATAAGGGGAGAGGGGGAAGAAAATCTGAGACTGCTGTAAGGAGTGGCTAAACCTTAGACGTCACAAATACACTAATAAAGGCACTTACTAGCACAGACACAACACAGCAATCTGTCTTGCAGCACAAAGTAAGAATTAAAGAGCTCACTAAGGGCTAAAAGTTTGTTTTTTCTTCTTTTTTTTAAAAAGTTGGTGATTAAGCAGGCTATATGATTTATTATTATTATCTAGCATGCTAAGTTGACTGGGACACAACAGTGTCAACATAATAGAGACCCATCTTTTGTTTAAAGCAACTGAAACAAGAGATTGCATTCGGAGCCCTGAATCTTAAGCTCCTTTTTCCCCCTTCACATCAGGCTGAATTGCTGCCACAATTTGTACAGGCAGCTTAACAGATCTCTACCCGTGTGAGCCATCCTAGACCCTGTGATTATCATCGGAGGCTCTTCTTCATCTGCCTCTTCCACAAGAAGGGCGGAAACGTGAGAACGGGTCCCTTCCGTGGTGGCTCTCTGCTTGTGGAATGCTCTCCCCGTGGAGGCTCACCTGACACCTTCGCTACATATCTTTAGGCGCCAAGCAAAAACATCCCTCCTTTCCCAGACCTTTGGCTAATTTAACAAACTGTAGCCAATGGGTGGTATTATTTTTGTTTCGTACTATGGTATGTATTTTTGTGTTTCTATATTGTAAGCCACCTATGATCCTCAGATGAAGGGCGGTATAATTGTTTTTTAATGTTGTTGTTGGCGGCATCCTTCTGTCTCAAGAGACAATGGAGTGCGTCTCCAGAGCTGAAATTAAACTGCTGGGAGAATTAACGAGATCGGTAACTCGTTAAGGTTGCCTCCTGCATGGCTTTTGCTGTGTTATCAACACAGAAGTGATGTCTCCGGGGTGCAAGCATGGGCAGTGTGTATGCCCAGATGACAAGACCCCACTTTTAGCATCACTGATGTGGTCCAAAGTAAAGCAGAACAATACATTTGGCACCAGCTTGGCTGCAAAAGTTGCCAGAAAGAGGTGTAACATGATCAACCGTCTTAGGGAGTCCACTCCGGATTTGCACAGGGTTTACTACTTAGCCTTTTCTTTTCCCAAAGATGTCCCACAGATCAGCCGGTAAGACGTTAAGTAAACAAATGAACAAATAACCCAGCATTCCTGCAGCATCATAATAAGGAGATGGGTGATTTGGCCCCTTCATTTGTTGGGCATTTTTACTCTTTAGGGTAGGGTAGGGTAGTGATAAAGCGGGATATCAGATCCAAACTCCTTTTCTTCTTCTATTACGGTCAGAGAACTCATAATTTGATTTATAAAATATATAGTTCTACAATTAGTCACTTCAGGGAAAGACGCAAATAAAGGGGCAATATTTTATTTTTACTTTTAAAAATGAGAAATAAAGTCAAAAGGTATGCCAAGGGAGAGCTGTACTTCCTATGAATGCACCTAGAAAATAAAAAATAAATAGACACTAGTGGTTTGAAATCAAGTTAAGTCAATGTTGATAAAAAAAAATTTATCTCATGCTTTCTAAGAGCATGACTTGGGGCTTAAACGCTTGAAGTGGCAACTCTTCTGGAAGGCCCACTAGCAAGTGAAGCTTTTGGGAAGTGGGCTTCGGGCAGGGGTTTCTTAGTAGTGGTCCCCCAGCTATGTCTTTTTCCTATTTTGCCTCCTTATTGACTAGCATTAGCTACAGCCTCCTTTCTTTGTGCAAGGGTATTGCCAGCCAGGGGTACTGCAGCTGTTGCTGCTGATATAATTATGGTTTTAGTGTTTTTATATTTAGGGATGTTTATGATCATAGCATACCATGCAAGTGTCCAAGAAAAAAACCAGGACATCCAGGTTTTTCCCCCGGCGAGAGCACAGTGGTCATTTTGGTGGTCGTGATCTCACACAGCACCCCAAAACATGTGTTTTTGGGTGCTGAGAGCACAGCCCCCCAAAAAGCACATCTTTGGGGCACCATGATCTCACGCGGGTCACTTGACCCATACAGGAGCACTTATGGGAAGACATATGTCACCATTTTGGGAATCAACATGTTGAAGGGTATGGTATAGTTGAATTGTAGTTTGCATACAGCTGTGGCATTTGCTATGTAGCTACTACTACAAATCGTTCTGGGACCACTACTGATGAAAGGCTGCCAACCGATCCAACAAATAAGTGATAAAAGAAGATCCACGTCGAAAGATCAATGTGCGTAGCAAACAAGCTTCACCTAAGCGGACTTGCTCACACACATAAACAAAATTATCCAACACAGTCAGTTTGAAAAGGCATTAAGTCTGTGGTTTTACATCTAGTGTGGTTGGACACAACACTGCAAATGGCTGGAAGAGACCCAAGTTGGAATTCCTGCTTAACCATGAAGAAGCACACTGGGCAAACTTTGGTCGATTTCACTCTCTCAATCCGGCCAACCTCACACAACCATTGTAAAGGTGACATGGGATTTCCCCATGTACAAATGCATCACGGAAGAAGGAGAAGATGCAAATAAGGCTGAATGATACATCTACAGCTGCAGCGTTTTAATTTAGAAGGAGGGGGCAACACATGCACAAACAAGAATTTGCACCGAGTTGGAGAGGCATAGTAACTCCCAACAATTGGTGGGGTGGGAGGGAAGGAGAGATGCAGGTTTCTCAAGATTATCATTTCATTAAGTGTGTGAGAGAACTCATATTACAACTGCACTACAGTCCATTTAATATGATCATGCTTTTGTCTGACTTGCAAAATTGAGCAGAGCCAGAGGAAAGTTAATGAATGCAACATGTGTTCACTCTTTTGGTAGCCGTGCCTAAAGCCAACTGGCAGAACGATCACAGCAAGATAAATGTCAAAACAAAGCAATCTTACTGTGTGGAGAACTCTCCACCCCCAACATCTCTTAAATATGTTAAAAGAAATTTACATCTCTCCAAGCGCTCAGCCGTCGAAATGCAAGATTTTAATACAAAGATAAAGGAACCCTAGAAAAGAACTAGCATAATGTTTACTGGCTAACAAAGATACATGATATTTTAATTCATAAATGGGTGTGTAACATATAATACAGTAGTGAATTAGTGCATTACTGCAGCACTGTTCTCTCACACTTAATATAACTATGCATTTAAAAAAGCCCTCAGTTGTCATCACATTTCAGTGCACTGATTTACTCACTCCAACAGAGCTTACTGGGAATCACTGAATTCTAGAGAGGCAAAATCAGGTTAAACTGGCATTACAGTTAATTACTAATGTTTTACAAGACAGCGATTGTCAGAAAGATAGAGTAAATAAAATGCTTATACTACACTACATGCAACAACAAGAAATGTGCTGCAGAGTTAGAAATACTAAATGGTCATGTTCCACAGTAAGTATCAATTGTCACCTGTGGACGCAGATAATAACTTTTCCAGTTTTCAAGACTCCCATTGTTCTAGGTGCATTTTGAGACAGGGAATTTCATTAGCAGGAGCGGTTTCTGAGCTCTGGGCGCAGTACTGCGCCTATGATTTCAGATTAAAACTGCAGAGTGGAAGGAAAGGAAGACCTTTTTCTGCCTCCCCACTTCCAGCTACTCTCTGAAGACTGGAGAAGAGACCTCTATTAAGAATATTAGGGGGTGGGCAGGGGAAGGACTAGAACATAATATTTTAGCTGCAGTTAAATGATTTTCAGCTTTGTACAGTGGACGCTCGGGTTGCGAACGTGATCCGTGTGGGATGCACGTTCGCAACCCGCAGCGTCCACAACCCACAGTGGCGCGTCTGTGCACACGTGGGTTGCGATTCGGCGCTTCTGCACATGCACGACTGCCCAAACCTGGAAGTAACCCGTTCCGGTACTTCCGGGTTTCGGCAGTCCACTACCCGAAAACACACAACCTGAAGTGTCTGTAACCTGAGGTATGACTGTATTCTTGTTATAAAAAAGCATACCTAGACATTCCATTGTTGTGCCCATAACCTAGGTTTAAGGTGCCATTTTGCTCCTAGTTTTCATGTCTCTAACCTTCCAGAATTTCTTTTTGGAAGCTACATGAAGCAACAATAGGGAAGGCCCCTACTGTGCATATAGCCTCCTACTCACTCAAGTCTTGGTCCAACACTTTATCCTTGAAATTCCAATGGCACTCACTTCGCCCTTCACCCATAAATTACAAGTTCAAATGTGGGCAAGTTTTGTGCACTCTGTGGCTGTTCAACACTGTCTCCTTCGTATGTGTATGTGTGTGTGTGCATGCACTTGTGTGTCTTTGTGTGTGTGAATGAGTAGACCACTAATATATCTGCTTAAAGTAATGAACCTTATTCACATCTTTACTCTTTGCCCCACCCTCCAGGGTATATATTGGCTTGTAATCCTCCCCCCCCCCCAGCAGTTAGGTTTATTGCAGGATGCGTAAACAAAATAGCTCTGCTAAACCATTTCCTTTAGATAAGTTTAAATGTTCCTGTTTATGGAGGTATGAGGCATACACCCACGTCAAAACAAACCACTATCTCCCGTAACTCATAAATGTAACTGTTCTATCTGAACCCCTACAGCAACAAAACTTATTCCCCCGCTATGTTTCCATGAGGTTCTTTTCTTGTCTTTGCAAGCATTTTAGGACAAGGAGTTGAGTAAATGGATTTAATGTCAACTAATTTAATGACGTAAACGGCGTTTCCGTGTGCGGCTCTGGCTCGCCAGAGCAGCGATGTCACGCTGGCCACGTGACCCGGAAGTGTCTCCGGACAGCGCTGGCCCCCGGCCTCTTGAGTGAGATGGGCGCACAACCCTAGAGTCTGGCAAGACTGGCCCGAACGGGCAGGGGTACCTTTACCTTTACCTTAATTTAATGACAGGGGTGGGGATTTCTTAATATTTGAGAGTATTGATTTAGTATGATGCTTCTGCATTTGCATTTTCAGGAGGAGGCGAAAATTCAGATCTGAAAAATAAAATAAAAATCAAAGAATGATTTTTTTTTTAAAGGAGCGGTTTTATGAACCGACTATTCAGTGCAATCTTGTATAAGAAATGCACAGCCAGCTTGTAATCACACTGTGTGCATTTTCTTTAATACTAATGTAATTTTTCTAACAGAATATTGCCATTGTTCTGTTGCGGTTAATTGAACTTTCTGTAGACTATTTTGCCCCCTCATGATTTACTTCATCTTTCTTAGATAGAGGAAATGTGCTTTGATTCATGAGCAACTGGAAGTGCTACATAGAAATATTTATACTTAGGTGGCTGCTATTGATAGTTTGATAAAGTCAAAATTCTGAGGGGTTATGATGGAATTCTGAGTGAAGATAGACAATATTTCTTCCTGAATGACACTTGCATCACATCCCATATTGTTGGGAATCTTAATTTAACTGCACTGCTGCCTCTGGTCAAACAGAGTTTGAAAGGTTTCGGAACAATACCCAAAAACCGCCCCTTTAACAGAGGCAAAATTGGGATATGTCTGAGGTGCCGCAGCAAACGAAAGTCACCCTAAAGCTGATCAAGTTGTTTTGGCACCTGATGCAGAAAAATCCCAGGTGCCTCCTGGGAGTAAAAATTCAACAATAAGCTATTCTTTATTGTTCTTTATTACTATTTATTAAATTTCTATACTGCCCTTCACCCAAGGAAAACAGGACGGTTTACAATTTAAAAAAAAAACAAAAATACATAACATAGTAAGAAACAAAACAATAACCCTCCCCATGATAACTAACCATTTGCTGCCCTTTCATGGCACCCAAAACCACATCCCTCACACGGACTTTGGCAAAAAGGGTGTGAGTGACTAAAAGAGAAGGTTCTCCACAGTGTGTCTGTTGTGGGACCGTGTTGCCCTCTAGGAATTCTCTTCCACAAGAGTCTTGCTTTAAAAGAGCTTCAAAGTCCCAAGTAATGCACTTAGATCAGCCTATGCTTTTCAGTTCAGAAATGGCTCTGCCTCAGGCTTCAGTCATATGTGATCAAATTTATTTTGTTCAAGGTATATATTTAAAATGTCGGGAGCGGGGGCTCATAGTACAATTTAAAACGTAATAACCACTCTAGGAGAGCAGCAGAAAAATATAGGCAACAAAATTCAAAGTCAATAAAACGGAAAAAGTGGAAAAAGTCAAACGACAGGGATTGTTTACAAATATGAATGTTTAACATGCCAGAGAGAATGAAAACATTTTAAGCTGGTGCATATAAGATGGTTAAATGGATGCTGGGTGGCTGTGATGCCCTGAGCGTTTTATCTATGTCTTTTGGTTTCTTTGTGAACTTGCCCTAGACTTTCTTCCTTTCTGTGAACTAGCTATCAGTAACCCCAACATACAGCCTGTATACTCTGCAGCTTCTAGACTGAACTTCATGAATAGTCTTCTGAGAAATTGCAACCTCCATTTTATAGCCTGGAGGTCATAAAAACTAACTTACTTACTTACTTACTTACTTACTTACTTACTTACTTGCAATGTCTAGTAGCGTGGTAGTGGCTACACCTTGTCCAAATAAATATTTGATTTCTTTTACTTGCATCAGTGTCTGTTTCCTGATGCAGAATACTAATGAATGGCCCAAACTAATTCTAATGAGGAACTACCTCCTGTGGTATAGCTTTCTTAGAGCAGTTAAAGACTTTCTGTGAAAAATTCAGTGTTAGAAACTGAGATATGAAAGCTAGGAGCTAAATGGCACCTTAACCCTAGGTTATGGGCACAACAAGAGAATGTCTAGGCACGCTTTTTTATAACAAGAATAGAAAGCTGAAAATGAATGAGCTGCAGTTAAAATATTACGTTTATTTTTCACATGGTCTAGTCTTTCCCCTGCCCACCCCCCTAATATTCTTAAGAGAGGTCTCTTCTCCAGTCTTCAGAGAGCAGCTAGAGGTGGGGAGGCAGAAAAGGGTCTTCCTTTCCTTCCACTCTGCAGTTTTAATCTGAAATCATAGGTGCAGAACTGCGCCCAGAGCTCAGAAACCACTCGTGCTAATGAAATTCCCTGTCTCAAAATGCACCTAGAACACTGGGAGGTCCGAACACTGGAAAAGTTATTAGTTGCTTCCACGCCTGACAACTGATACTGTGGAACATGACCATTTAGTATTTCTAACTCTGCAGCACATTTCTTGTTGTGTAGTATAAGCATTTTATTTACTCTATCTTACTCCAGCATTTCTGACAATCACTCCTCAGTTTTAATCTGAAACATGGGGCACAGTACTGCGCCCAGAGCTCAGGAACTGCTCACGCTAATGAAATTCCCTGTCTCAAAATGCAACAACGGAAGTTTCAAAGACTGGGTTCGAGACACCTCCAGAACAGCTGGTGTGTGGCATGAAAGGAGCTCTGCCTGATTTGTAGTCACTCCCCTTTTTGCTGCAGCCTCTCCCACAATATTTTGAAAGGGTCCCAGGACCTCTTTCGGAAACAACAGGCAACAAGAAAGTCACACCGTGCTCACAGCTCAGGAACTAACCCAAGGTCTTTTATAATAGTGTTATTTGGGGGGGGGGGGTGTATTTAGTTCACACGTGAAGCCAGATGGTTAAATTTGCACTTTCTGAAACAATACGAGAACCAAAACAAAAGCAAATGAATTGGAAAACAATAAAAAGGAGACACCCGTGGCAGAGAGCTATATATCCCGACTGGGGAAGTTTGTCTGAACAAAATGTCTTCGTTTGTTTCTGGGAAAATGCAGATAGTGGCCTGCCTGTCGTATCTCAACAGGAATGCTATGCCACAGAAAAGAAACAGTTGTAAGCATAGAAAGTTTACTGGGTTTTCAGATGCCAATGCTAGTAAGCCAACTGATACTGTAAGACACAAGAAAGTTGGAAGCCCTACTTTTTAAAATGTTATATTCAGAAGTATCCTTTGCATGGCAAATAAAATCAGGGATAGAGACCCTATGGCCCTCCTGAATTTGTTGTGCTGCAACTTCCATCAGCCCATTCACCATACCACTGGTAAAGGATGAGAATTATAGTCCAGTAACATGTGAAAGGCCACAGGTTCCCCACTCCTGAGTCAGCATTGACTTGGAAGCAGAAACCTAAGACAGAACCAGGGAAGATTCGCATACTTGGGATGACAAAAGTATTTTCTTTTTATCTTCCGTACCACAGAAATGGGAGAAGTCCTGCATTTTGTGCGAATTAAGGAAAGAAGGACAGAATTAGAAACCCTATAGGTGCAATGTAAAAAACAAAACAAAAAATCAACCCTTCCATGTATATAGTTACTGAAAATCAGTATTTAATAGTAGCTTTAGGAAAGAGTTGAAGATTGAGGCCTTTTCATTGCGGAAATGGAATTCAACCTTTTGTTTTCTAAAGGTAAAGGTAAAGGGACCCCTGACCATTAGGTCCAGTCGTGACCGACTCTGGGGTTGCAGCGCTCATCTCACTTTATTGGCCAAGGGAGCCTGTGTACAGCTTCCAGGTCATGTGGCCAGCATGACTAAGCCGCTTCTGGCGAACCAGAGCAGCGCACGGAAATGCCGTTTACCTTCCCACCAGAGCGGTACCTATTTATCTACTTGCACTTTGATGTGCTTTCGCACTGCTAGGTTTGCAGGAGCAGGGACCGAGCAACAGGAGCTCAGCCTGTCGCGGGGATTCGAACCACCGGCCTTCTGATCGGCAAGTCCTAGGCACTGTGGTTTAAACGTGTCCGCGTTTGTTTTCTAGGCCTGCATAAATTAGAAATGGAATACATTTTGTCTCCTTCCTCACCCTGGCTGATGTTTAACATGGAGGTTCTAGTTTAGCATTTCGCTCAATAAGAACATACCTAAAAAAAATTAAATAATCAAAACTTAAGTTGTTAACGTTTACTACAGTATGATTACTAAATAAAAAAACAAACATGTCTACCCGTCAAACTTCAGATCTGCACATTCCGCCCATTCGCTTACAACTTTTCCCACTACAAATAAATTGCTAACTTAGTATCTGAGCTGCTCAAGAGCTGGCTTTGAAGGTGACAATTTTCCTTTGGCACAAAGGCAGCCCATATGCCTCACACCTGTTAAGTTTTTCACATTCAGGAACATAGATGCATACTCCACAGGAGCAGATATGCCTGCAGCCATCTTCTCCCCAGTTCCTACCCACCCGTCCCCAATCCCATGTTCTGAATATGAACAGCCCACTTTGGGTTCTACCCTTATGCTAGCAAGAAATACAGATTTCAAAAAACAAACAAACAAAACTTCCAGCAGCTCCAAATAGTTGGCATGCAACTAAGCTGGCACAGTGTTTCCCAGCTAATATCAGTTGGGGATGGGGATGGGGATGGGAAGGAACTCACTCGCCTGCTGCTTCCCCTTCTAACTCCCAGTCTTACATCAATGTCAGAAAAAAAAATAGCATGTAAAGTCACCTGGTTCAACGGGCACTCTGTTATCACCACAGCTCTCAAGCCCTGCAATTATGCCATAGACTGTGTTTAAAGAACTGCTCCATCAACAAACTCCTGGGCCAGTCAGTGACCACAGTCAGATGTCATTAGCATCTCAAGAAGCCAAGAATGGTTGTGTGGTCAGCAGGGCAGTGCAGAGTCTCCTGCTGCTCCCTGCTCTGACTGTAAGCCTCTCCAAACAGAAAGGCAGGCTTGTTTCCTACCGCATCCCCAAGATTAATGTGCGAGTCCTTCCTAATGCTGAAATTACAAAGCTTTTGGCGCTTGGGGCATAGTTATTCACTGGTTCAAGTTCAGTTTTACACTCAAAGGGTTGTATCTAAAGTCATACTCAGAGCAGACTCACTGAAATTAATGGACACAGTGGAAGTGCAAAGGCAGACTGCAATGTGAACCCACTGAATTACATTCATCAAGACTACCAATGCCAAGTTACAAGATTCAAGTTACAGTGGTACCTCAGGTTAAGTACTTAATTTGTTCCGGAGGTCTGTACTTAACCTGAAACTGTTCTTAACTGCCGCGCCGCCGGAGCACGATTTCTGTTCTCATCCTGAAGCAAAGTTCTTAACCTGAAGCACTATTTCTGGGTTAGCGGAGTCTGTAACCTGAAGCGTATGTAACCTGAAGCATATGTAACCCGAGGTACCACTGTACAAGACAGGTGATTCTGACTAAACACCAGGAAGATCTTTCTGACAGTAAGAGCTGTTCAACAGTGGAGCAGACTCCCTTGGGAGTTTGTGGACTCTCCTTCCTTGGAGGTTCTTAAGCAGAGATGGCCATCTGTCATGGATGATATAGTTGAGATTCCTGCATTGCAAGGGGTCCCTTCCAACTCTACAATTCTATGATTCATCACTTGTGGACTGAAGCAGGACAATGGATTTTTATCACACTACATGTGTGAATTGTGGGACGCGGGTGGCGCTGTGGGTAAAAGCCTCAGCGCCTAGGGCTTGCCGATCGAAAGGTCGCGATTCTAATCCCTGCGGCGGGGTGCGCTCCCGTTGTTCAGTCCCAGCGCCTGCCAACCTAGCAGTTCGAAAGCACTCCCGGGTGCAAGTAGATAAATAGGGACCGCTTACTAGCGGGAAGGTAAACGGCGTTTCCGTGTGCGGCTCTGGCTCGCCAGAGCAGCGATGTCACGCTGGCCACGTGACCCGGAAGTGTCTCCGGACAGCGCTGGCCCCAGGCCTCTTGAGTGAGATGGGCGCACAACCCTAGAGTCTGTCAAGACTGGCCCGTACAGGCAGGGGTACCTTTACCTTTACCTTACATGTGTGACTTGGTTTGCCAGTTCCAAGATGTTAAGTGCTACCAGCTGTTTTTGGAGGAACAGCTACTGCTTAGCATCCAATGATGTGGTTCCATTAGGGCAAGCATTTCGATTTGTGTAACAAAACTTGTCTCCTTTTGATGTTCACAGTCTGTTGCTGCCACCACCCAGGGCTTCCAAAAGAGTGTGTGCGCATGTACCAAAATAAATTTGATAGGTTTTATTAGTGCCACAAGACTCTTGTTTTGGTGCCCCCTGGAAACTCCCAAGTGTGTGTAGGACTGTGACCTAGTCACAAGTTAACTAGCAAGTCAGAGAACTAGCAATAGAATAAAAGATGTGAATTGCAGTCCAGAACAATAGGGAAACCACAAAGCCTGCTATCCCAGTGCTAAAGTAGATGCTACTCATCATATAAGCACAACAGTCCATTTCGAGACTTGACCTTTTTACAAGTTTGTTAATAGCCAGGTGGTAATTTTAGATTTTGGAATTTTTATGGTGCAATAAAAATTATACAAAGAATAGTGTAAACGGATATCTTGCTTGTTTAAAATACACCAACAATTATGAGAAGAACATTTCTAGTCTGTATGTAAAATACTGTTTAGATTTAGGTTTGCTACCTGGCTGGTTTTACACTGCACTTACAGAAAAAGTGTTCCCAGTCAGGCTTTGGAAGGCAAAGACATTTGGGGATATTTATATGCTTGTGTTTATATAAATCTAAAGAAGTGAGCTATCTTGCCTGAACAATGTTATGATTTGTTTTAAAATATTCATATACCATCTTTCACTGAAATCACAAGGTGGTATATACAGGTAGTAGAAAGCACAATACAAAATAAAACAGGACAGGACAGACAATCCTGTTTTGTTCCAAACTGACAGATAAAAGGTATGCAATCACTGGTAACACACTGGTTAGCCAGCAACCTGGGTTTGGGGCCATTCTCCAAGATTAGGTACCCATTGTTAATCAAGTGAATGGACTTGGGACAGAGTTCCAGTATGGTTTCATCAAGATCAGAAGTCTTCCAGAAGCAGAAAATTTTAATTTGTACCCTTCAAAGTCAGTCACATTTTTAACTCAGAAAGTTTCTAAATTCCAGAGCACACTTGACAAAGCTACCAAAGATGCAGAGCACTATAGAAGCGGAGATTGTGTTCTTAAAGGGTATGTTTTGTTAATTTTATGTTCTCTCTAAGGAGCTGACGAACACAGAGGGGGACACATTTTTTTTTTAAGTGTTTAAGTTTCATTGACAATCTGTGTGTCAACTGTGAATACCAAATGCAATGATTTAACCAATGCTCTAAAACATGCACTTTCATAGCTATTGGGATAATTTTAAAAGTGTACACGGTCTACCATTTACTACAGAAGGCATTTCACTATACGGCAGTAAAACATCAAACTCAGTTGGCCACACAAGCAATTCTTCTTGCACAAGCAAGAGCTGACAGTCCCATGATTTGTAGTACATGCAATTTTCCAACAAGGCTTCAGTGTTCAAGTTCCAACAGAACATTGAAACACCAAACACCTTCTTTTTAAACTCTTTGCGAACAATGGATCAAATGGAACAAAACTGCAATTAACTCCACCTGAAAGGGATGTGGTGTATTTACCATGCTGTAAAGTAATTGTGTCATGAGTACATTTCAAATACCTGGCAAGATAAGGCATCATGTAGCTTGAATTATGGAAGAGAGAAGGAAGGAATCTGACCAAGGACAAGGATGTGTCAGATTTCAGTGAAATTAGGAAGGCTCAATTTAACCTTGTTAACATTTCTACCATGGAAAAAAAAATCCAACAGCTTTTATCTCATTTTTTTTTTTTTTAAAAAGAAACCATTCAGATAACTTTTTGTCAGCCTGGAATATGGTGCCATAAGGTGAGTTGAGCGTGCTTTAATTACTGTAATTGGGATTTTACTTTAAAAGTTAATTACCCACCCTGAAGCCTTTGGAAAGGACAAGATTTAAATACAAATGTTATAGATCTAATTATTGGTAGCACAGACTGAAAGCAGAAACCACAATAAAAAGAACCAACAACATTTTTAAGGAGTTCCACAAAGGAACGCATAGTTTTCGCATTCTGCTAGGGCTGCAGTACAGTATCTATTTTTTACTTTGTAACTATTTACTCCCAAGCACATCACAGAAGTTTCAGATCCGGGGTTTCCTTCTCCAAAATAAATGCATTTAAAATATACACATTTAACTTCAATCCAGTCAACAACGAGAAGGAGAAAATTCAGAAAAGCTATTCCATGAATATGCAGTGCAGCACCACTATACATGGGGGGTTGCATTATAGTATAAAAACAGTTAATAAAATGCATATACTGCAGACTGTCGTGCATTTTAACCCAAGTGGATCATAAAAAGTTCTTGAGAATGAGCTTATCAAGGCCTTACAGAAGAATTGGCACAAACACAGTAATTCATCTGCATCTGGAGTCACTTTTCTCATGCAACACTCTTCAATCAAGACTGAAGGAGCCCTTACATTAATAGAAGAGCTTTTCCTGTATCCAATCTGATATGCAGAAGAAGCTTTTGAATCCAACCCAGAATGTATTATTAAAATCTGAAAATTGGTACCCATTTCTCCTTAATTTCAAAGCGTGCTCCAAAACCAGTTAAGATGCTTTCACATCCCACAGAAAGCTGGTTTGCTATGCATGTAGTACAAAACACTGCAATTCCTGTTCAAGTAAAAAAACAACAACCATACTTATAACAGTTAAAACTCAGAATACCGTGTTCGCCTCACAGTATTTGAAATTATATTTGCATCCCACACTTCTTTTTAAAAATTCATGAATGTTCTCCTGTTCCCCCACCCACCCAATTTTATCTTTATAGCCATTTGGTGTTCCATGTTAAGCAGAGGGGGGGAAATGAACGGCCCAAATCACTCAGTAAGCTTCAAGGCGAAGCTGAGGCTTCTCTGGTCTGCGTCCTGCCACAATACCACAATTTAGAGGATGCAGCAGGCAAAATCACACACGGGACAAAATGCTAGTCTGCTGCAGCTCAGTTTTCATTCGCACACTCCAGTCTTCCTTTGGGTGGGTGAGTACGGTGAGAATTATAAATCAGAAATATGTGCTTATGCTTTCAAAAAGCAAGCTTCATTTATAAAAAAATGGAGCATGAGAATGAATACACACACACACACACACACACACCCTCTCAGAATGACAGATGTTTCAAAAGTATGTCGTTGTTGCTTTAGGCACAATAAATATAGTTTTCATTTGCTTATAAAAGCAGAATGTTTTCACTATTTTCGTTTCTGTGCCAAGAACAAGAACGCCAAATTTGAGTTCGACAGATCTTTTTCACGTAAAAGGGGCTATATGGCTCTCGTGACGATTAATCTGAAAAGGGATCAAAGAGAGAAAACTGTGTCAACCAGGCAAGGTTAGCACGCGAGATTCTTGCCAGTAGGCATCTCCTACTTTTCAGCACCTCACATTCCACAGACCAGTACCAGTTAATGCTTTATCCACAGTAGTGAAACTTTTCAGTTTCACATAATAGAATATAAATGGTCAGAATAACCACTTGCTACCTACCCTGTCTCTACATAACTGTACAATACTGTTACACAGGCTGCCGGTCCAAAATATATAAAACTGTCCCATTAATCAGAGAAAACTCATCTGTGTTAGTAGCAGCTAGTCTGCTGCAGGGATGGATTTTGTATCCGTAGAAATCCCCAAGCAATAGGAATATTGCACCACTCCAAGGCTGCAGTCACTCCTGAGAACCAAATGAGTCTGAGGCCACTGAGGCAGATATAAATTCCTTCTTAGGGAAATTCATTCTCACCAAGCTTATGAAAAAGGGTCAGCAGTGCATTTGCTGCAAGTCTGAATCTTGAATTATTTGAGATACACACACACACACACACACACACAGAGAGAGAGAGAGAGAGAGAGAGACATGTGCACGCACGAAAGATTATAATTAATTTCATTTCTATACTGATTCATATTTTTAAGAAAAAAATCTTGAAGAAAGTTTACAACCTACATTGAAACATCAAACAAAACAACCCAGAAGTCAAAAATAAAGCATACATTCAAATTAACAGGAAACCAAAATATGTTAATTTTTTTCAAAAGAAAACGTTACAAAGGCCAACTACAGAATGCACCTTTAACACAGCAGTTAACAAAAAAAAACTTACAAATTTCAGAGAAAACATTACTGAAGATAGTCAAATATAAACTGAATACTTAATGCTGCACAATTAGCAAAATAATAAATTTTATGCACAGACCATACCGCATTTACTCAAATGTAATGTGCACCTTTTTTGGCCAAATTACGCTGTGAAAATTAGGGGGCACATTAGATACAATGACGCATTTACATTCACCAGTAAATACTTTTATTGTTTCTAGGTTTTCAGAACTGAGGTGCGCATTAGATTTGATGGCGCATTAGATTCGCATAAATATGGTATCTGCTGCTGTTGCTGCCAGTCCTGCCAATGGTGGTTCATGGTGAGCAACAGCTGTGAAAGCTCAAGCTGGATGACCTGGGACTGCAGGAAGAGACCCTAAGAGGTACAGATGTCTACTCCTGCTCTAGTTTTCCCCACAACAGAAAGAGATCAGCCAATTATCCACACCAGTCATACAAATATGCTTATGCAGCTCTGAAATATCAAATCCTGGGTCCTGGAGGACTCTCCAAGAGAGTCTAATTTTTAATAGTTTTAAGCATTCAGTGCATTTCACAGATATTCTCTCCATAATCTTTGTAACAGCCCTGCAAGGAACACCAATGTTGATGTTTATTTATACACCTTGTGCCTTTCTGCCAACACACTCAAAGCAGCTTCTATTTAATAAGGATTTACAGTCTATGAGACATGAACCCTTTTCTTGAAAGATGGGAAAAGGGGGAAAAACAACCCATACACAATGCTCAGTCTTTTGGATTTTCTGCTTCTGCCCCTGAAATCGGACATGCAGCAAGGAAGGAAAAGCTGCATTTATGAGAACATATCCATCAATCAACCAACCAACCAACCAACCAACCAACCAATCAAGGTTCTGTGTACAAAGGTCCCAGAAGATCCTTCATCACCATTAGTCATTAGTTCTACAGGCATTTCAGACCAATACAAAATTTCCAGAAGAAGGGGTAGACATTTGAGAGTTTCTTTGAGAACAGTTTTTGGATTAAAAAAAATGTTACAAAGATTTAAAAAGTGTGTGTGTTTAAAAGAAGAAGAAAAATGAGAAGTATACAGAAGATTCCTAATTAAGTTCTGCTTGGCATAGAATTAATGAATATGACTCACTTAGGTCCATTAATTTCAATGGGTCTACACTGAAAAATTGGCTGGATAAAAATCCTTGGTATCATCCCTGCATATACAAGCCATCTGGTCCGCAGTTCCTTTTTTTCTTAACATGATCAGAATAGAAGCGGCAAGCAGTAAATTGCCTTGACCCAGTGAACATTCTGTGAATTTTTATTGTGCAGTGGTGACTCAGAGAAAGGGCAAGTCTAAAACATACTTCAATAAGTTGTTATGCAGGATGTAGCACTTGTCTCCCAGTGTGACCCACTTCCCTTTCCTCCCAAGTCAAAAAGCTAAACACTGTAAATCAAAACCAACTTGTTACAAATCCAACTGAGCCCCGCTGGGTCCCGAGGGCTATTGCTATCATCTTTCCCACCTACCCTCTGAGTCTCCCTGCTGTTTTGCCTGGAGATTATTATTATAATTTCTGCATAGCAAATCACTCAAGCTTGGAGGAGAATTCATGAAACATTTTCCAGAAGCACTACAGAGAGCAGTATGGTGGATTGGCAGTCCAGGGCCTGACTAACTTTGCCATTTCTTTTCAGGCATTGCATCTGCATATCAACCTACATAATCATCATCATCATCATCATCATTCTTATGTATGCCAAAAATGCCCCAAGGCAACGTACAGTAAGCAATATTTTTTTTTAAAAAAAAAAGCAAAAAACTAATACAGCATAATTTTATAACTTGCATACAGGAGCAACAAAAAATGGCAATGCACTAAATTTATAAAAAAGAAAGAAACTTCGCAACCTCAACATGATCCCCATAAATATAACCAAGCTAGCAGATAGTCCCAAAGCTACAGAGAAGCTTGAAAGATCAACAAACAAATACCAAGGAGAAAAAGAAAGTCTTGTGTAGATGCCAAAAAGATGGCAACGACAGCACTAAGCAGACAGTGTTAAAGTGTTCGATCTATATATTTCTAAGGGCACCAAAGGCCAGATTCAATTAACAAGTTCTGCAAGGGGAAGTCCGCACAAGGGCCTCTGCTAGTGCTTTCCCCTCCTCCCAAACTGAATCGGGGAGGGGGTCAGGAGAACACCCCCCCAAAAAAAAAAAACCAGCATGCATGCAGGGGGAGAAGGGGGTGGTCTTTCCATCTGGCAAGCCGAAAAGCTTTACTGACAGAACAAATACCGCAGCGCTATGTTGAATTCCTCCAAAAGAGATCAAGGAAAGAAATAGTGTTCCTACAGGCTTGTTGAACCCATCACCAGGGAGATGGAGACAGGAGAGGGGAGAGAGAGAAAGCTCTAAAACTGCAAAGGAACATCTCTTTCAGCGCCACGTTTGCTGATGAGGAAAGGGCCAAAGGGGTCGTGTCAAGAGAATGTGCAGACAGAATGTCAAGAGGCATCACTGCAAGTTCCTCTGCTGAATCCTTATGTCTCTCAGCGCAGGAAAGTCAATCCAGTCCAGTGAAGCCAGCTCAGAGCTTCAGCAAAAAAGAGGGATAAAGAAGCAAGAAGTGTGCTAGTTGGACAAATAACATATGGAGGGATCCAGACTCTTACAAGGGTCTTTAAAGAGGAGCAATACTGCTGCTGCAATTATCAAGGAATGGCAGCGTTAAATTTCAGTTTCCAAGGAGGCCTGAAAGCTGTGTTAGCTTGCATTATGAAGACTGATTAACTTGGTTCACAAGGAATGTGAAACATAGACCAGGAGAGGTCATGATAGTCCAAGTCAGGAGTGAGTCTTGAGAGGTTTTAGCTATCTGACAGACCAATTTGACCTACAAGATGATAAGCAGGCTATTCAGCACTTATAGCATTGGAGAAAATGTAAGATCTCCATGAGGGCAGGGGCCATAGCTCTGCTTTGTATAAAGCAAAGTTCTAGGTTCAACCCCCAGCATATTGAGCTGGAAGAGATCCCAGTCTGAAAGCATGGAATGCAGTTGCCAGTCGGTGTAGACAGTGATCAGCTACATGGAATAACTGTCTGACTCAGCATAATGCAGCTTCCCATCTTCCTGATGTCATTTGTTGGCAGCAAGAATTTGTTCATAGAAACAAGGAAGCACAGAGGCAATAGCCATCTTCATTTGCTCAAAGAGTTTGTGTCCAAAAGTCCAATGCATAAGCTACAGGATAAAAGGTAAAGGGACCCCTGACCATTAGGTCCAGTCGTGACCAACTCTGGGGTTGCGGCGCTCATCTCGCGTTATTGGCCAAGGGAGCCGGCGTACAGCTTCCGGGTCATGTGGCCAGCATGACTAAGCCACTTCTGGCAAACCAGAGCAGTGCACGGAAACGCCGTTTACCTTCCCGCCGGAGCGGTACCTATTTATCTACTTGCACTTTGATGTGCTTTCAAACTGCTAGGTGGGCAGGAGCAGGGACTGAGCAACAGGAGTTCACCCCGTCACGGGGATTCGAACCGCCGACCTTCTGATCGGCAAGTTCTAGGCTCTGTGGTTTAACCCACAGCGCCACCCACACCCAGTCCAGGATGCCTTAGGGCTTTGTCGTTTGAAGTTTGATCTCTGATCATTTTTATCCTACATTTTCAAAACTCAGGACTTCTCATATCTCAGTTGAATCCACTTTAATATATATATATAATCAAAACCTTTACATACGAAAGACTAACATTCACAGTATAAAACCGACACTCGCATATGCTCAAAGTGCAGGTAGGAGGAACAGCATGTCACTGGCTGACCTCAGCCCCCGACCTCCATATACTGGGGCAAAGGCATGAATGGGCTTCTATAGGCATGGACAATTCCATGCAACTAGGGACACCCGTCAGCCAAGGTTACCAAACATGTGAAAGGCTGGAGTGTGCACACAGAAGCATCCTTCTAAAACTTCACATCAATATGCTTTGATTGTAGCCAGCAAGCACAATTCCACTCCTTGGCTCCATGCATGGTGAATCCAAGGCTGGAGTCAACTTATACACAGCAGGTGGGAGAAGAGGCCACAGCAGAATCCTAATGCCCAAATTTCCAAGTCCAAATGAAACAGATGTTGCATTATGTGCTGCTTTAAAAGACAAAGGAAATAAGTGGGCATTGGACACCTCTTCCAGGAGTGTGTCCCACTGCACTGGGGCCGGTTACGTTCTCTTGGAAACATGTAGCCCCGTGAATGTAGCCTCCAATCACCTGCCTAATGCATGTTAGAGATTTCCCCCAGCGCACTATACGCTAAGCTGCAATTGGGAGCTGGAGTCAAAGAGAGTACATTAAACAAATCATATATTATATTTATTTCCTGCCCTTCTGGTGTTAAAGCACTACTCAGAATAGCACGCAACATTTAAATTTACAATTTTCATAAAATATAAAACAATCCACCAAGGAAACAGGATTCATGGAACACAGAATGCTCTCCTCCCCACAAAATCATGGTTCAATATTAAGCCTCCAAGTTGGTAACTGAATTTGATTTTAAGTATATTAGGCAAAAGAAATTTTTTGCCCTTCCTCTGGTTCTCATCCTCTTCAGTTGCTCTAAGCAGGATACTAATACAGGAAGGAAGGCAAAATACTTGCACAAATGAGGAAGTGAATGTAACAGTAAGCATGTTTGTGGGTAGGTGATAAAAGGGCCAAACTGTGAACAGGAAAAGGTCAAAGGAAAACTAAAGAATAATGCTAATTTCCAAGTCCAAGGCTACTTAAAGAGGTAGATGAATGCCCAGTTATAGAAAATATAGTAATAAAGTGTTTAAAATGAAAAATAAGGGTTGGAAAAGCACTGAAAAGATTTGTGAAGTTTCAGGCTTCGTAAAGACGAATGGAGCAGAAATATGTGTGCACATATACCTATAAATCACAAGCAGGGAGAGTGCTGCTGAATTCAGGTCCTGCTTGCAGGGTTTACATAGGTATCTGGCTGGCCACTGTGAAGTGGTGCAGAAATAAAACGGCTAGCACATCTGCAAAGCTAAGCAGTGTCTGGTATGGTTTCAAATGTGGATGGGGAACCACACGTTGGGATTCCTGCATTGCAGTGGGTTCCTTGGGATCCCCTTCCAGCTCTACAATTTTGTGATTCTAAAACAAAGTGGAAATTCAACAAGGCTTACCTGTTACTGAGAATACATCTGATGATGCGGATTACAGTCCACAAAGGCGTATGCCATAATGAATTTCTTATACAGCAATACTAACCTGACTGGGCAACAGCAAGGGATGGTGCATCCACAAAGCCACTGCCACATTATCATCCCTGGTACTCACAGTGGCCAAGGGCAGATGCTACTTCAGCTTGGAGCCTGAAGTGATGGCCCTGGGGTGGCTTGGAATCCAGTGGATCCCAAGTCAGGTCAGCCTCTCACCACTCTGCTTTGGGGCTTTCCACAAGCTACGCCAGAATCCCAGTGGTTTCCAGGGTTAGGACTGCGCACTTCTGTCAGCCAAAACAAGGTGGTCCACACCAGAGGAGTCATGCCAGCATCACTCTGAGGGCAGAAGCTGGTGGAGCTGTTGTACAGGAAGGCCTCCAGTTCATTCAGCCCAACTCCATCCCCGCCCAACAAGGTGGATTGGATTGCTGCAACACGGACTACCACAGTTCCCCCTCTGAAAATTAGTAAAAATGATCAGACCCGTGTGCATCTTCGATCTGCATATACTCAAATGCTTGTGAATACTCTTTGAGCGCAGAAGTTTTCCTACCAATGTCAATTCACTGAGCACACCCGGGAGGAATATACATCTGGAATGACTTCCTCAGTTGCCTCTAGTAAAGAAGCTATCCCAAACATGAGAACAATCTGCATGCACTGGAGCCTTCCAAAGGACATCACCAGATAATGCCAACATTCCTAGGTCTTGGTTAAAAACAACTGCCAAGTACTGAAACAGTATAATGCTTTTCACATACCTCTGGATCAAGTATTCAAGACTGAAGCATTTTGTAAATGTATGAAAACCACGAGTCTGTCTTTAAACTAAAATCCCCTTAAACAAATGAATTCTGCACTATTGTGCAAACTGATAAAAAAAAAAGCAAAAGGCAATTCTGCATGCATAAAGACTTTCACTCCAAGTTTCAAAGGGACATCCTTTGTTTCAAAAAGGCTATCCCTTTATCCCAGCACATCAGCTTGTCATAAAACATAATGCGTACTGCTTATTTTAGAAAACCAGAACTCTGGCATCTAAAGAACAGATGCTATACCTCTGCGGTGTCATCTTTGATCAGGCAAATTTCCATAGCTGATTCTTAGTGGAAACCCAATAGTCCCCTTGACGGTTCTGACTCCTGACGTTTCTGAGAAGTCATAAATGTACTGTTCTTTAGGAGAAAAATATCTCCCAGGATAAATTTAGCTCTTCCATTGACATTTTATCAGATGCATGGTGTGCTCCCTGCTGCTACTCTATTCTTGTTCTTAGAACATGCAAATCAAATACTATCTGGACAAGATGTTCAGTAACAGGTGGGGCATGGCAGACTTTTAACAACAAAAATATTGAGCATTTTCCACATCAAAGTTTTGCAAACAATAAAAGCAAGTGAACACACTAGGTACCTAATAATAGTTATCTTCAGGCTTCCTCAGATTAACATTTCATCCTGGGGAAAATTGACTCTGGTTTACAATGTTCATCCAGGACTGGATACAAAATGAGACCTAATTAACTTTATTATGTGCACAAATCTCTTGTACACTTTAAGCAGATTTGGAAATACAGAGTCCTCTCACTCTTCGGTATACAGTGGTACCTCTGGTTAAGAACTTAATTTGTTCCGGAGGGCTGTTCTTAACCTAAAACTGTTCTTAACCTGAGGTACCACTTTAGCTAATGGGGCCTCCCACTGCTGCTGCGCAGCCAGAGCACAATTTCTGTTCTCATCCTGAAGCAAAGTTCTTAACCTGAGGTACTATTTCTGGGCTAGTGGAGTCTGTAACCTGAAGCGTCTGTAACCCGAGGTACCACTGTACTTCTTCATCTTGCATTAGCGTAAGGCTGATTTTGCAACCCAGTGTAAATTGGAACAATTTACGGTTTAATTTGATCCAAGACTCCTGGTTGGCAATTAAACTTTAATTAGAAATTGCATGGTATGCTAAAGATAGATTTCGAGAACACTAGTCAACAACTGCAGACCTTTCCACAAGCAGTTGCAATAAGGTGAGCGAGCACAAAGAGGTGGGAGATGCATGTAAGTCACTTCCTAAAATGTATTTGAGGCTGCTGCAGATATCCTCATTCCTCCTAACAAAAATCATCATCAATGTTGATATTCTCTGGACCAGAGTAGACATGTCCCAGATCTTCTCCTTTAGTGAGGCTAAATAGGTCCACCTTAGACAAAGGCAGGAAATGGCTTGAGCAAAGACAGGAATTTTAATTTACTGAAGATACAGTGCCCACAAATCTGTTGATTTCATAGTTCTATATGGATCCAGCAAGGAGGACAATAACTGGTGTTGTTACTACAGGCAATCAGTTAAACAAAAGGAAGGGTTGAAGAGCCATTGCCAGGTATCTACCCGTACTACAATGCTAAGCATTTCATCTGAACATGATCTACAGGGCATGAAGATAGGTAGCTTTCCAATGACTCGGGACAGTCTTCACCAATCTGGTGCCTCCAGATGTTTTGATCTACAACTCCCTTCAGCCCCAGCCAGCACCCCCATGTTGGAAGTCGTAGTCCAAAACGACTTTGGAGGATACCAGGTTAGCAAAGGCTGTCTTAGGGATTAGACTCACCAGCAAAAAGCTGAAGAACCAGAACATTTGGGCTATAAAAATAAACTGTAAAGTCATTAAGATGCAAGCAGGTACATCTGCGTGCTCAGGCATATCCTGAGGCCTATAATTATTTGCAGAGTAGTGCAAAAGTCAACGCTAAAAGCAATTTCACAATAGTAGATTGTGTCGGCTTGTTTTTCCTTGATCGTATAAATCTTTCACTGCTCAATTTTATGTTGCAAAGGTCCATGCAATCATGATCATCATCTTAGGGCTTGTGTAGACCACAATTATCTGGTTTCGGCATAATCAGCTGCTGATATTCATGTGAAAGGGTACAATCTACAGCCTGAAAGAACCTTACTAGTTAAGCTGCACTTCCAAGAAGAGGAGTTTGGATTTGATATCGCGCTTTATCACTACCCTAAGGAGTCTCAAAGCGACTAACATTCTCCTTTTCCTTCCTCCCCCACAACAAACACTCTGTGAGGTGAGTGGGGCTGAGAGACTTCAAAGAAGTGTGACTAGCCCAAGGTCACCCAGCAGCTGCATGTGGAGGAGCGGAGATGCGAACCCGGTTCACCAGATTACGAGTCTACCGCTCTTAACCACTACACCACACTGGCTCCTCACCTAACTTTTATGTATGTCATTAAAGAGGGTAGATGTATCTCCCTATCCCTAGTCACTGTCCAGGTTAATGTCTTTCACTAGTGGAGCATTTCTTATGTGTCAATTTCTACTCTGCAACTTGATTTGGATGCATTTCCAGATAGAAAGTTCCAGTAGCAAGCAAAGAGCAAGATTTTTTACCCAAGACCCCGGAGAGCTGCTGCCAGTCGAAGTAGACAAATTGACTAATAGCCTCACCTAAGGAACTGAATTTTTCACCCATTAGAACCAAAAGCAAGGCTCATGTCAATGAGGAGCTGTGCCTTCAGTGCTGCGTGACCACCTTTGTGGAAGTCCTTCCCAACAGAAGTTCCAACGGGCACCATCCCTGCTGAGTTTCAGAAGCCTGGTCAAAACCATTTTATTTCAGGAGGCCTTTATGGGATGAATGCTTATCTGATGTTTTAAAAGCGGTTTCCTCAACCTCGGCCCTCCAGATGTTTTTGGCCTACAACTCCCATGATCCCTAGCTAGCAGGACCAGTGGTCAGGGATGATGGGAATTGTAGTTTCAAAACATCTGGAGGGCCCGAGGTTGAGGAAGCCTGTTTTAAAAGTTTCTAACGTTCTTTATTTACATTTATGAGACCTTAAAATTTCTGTTGTTCAAGTTACGTTTTAAATATTTTACATTTTTGTATATTTTTTATTGTTCTAAGCCCCTTTGAGACCTGGGTGGTAAAAAGCTGGATATTTAAAAAAAATAATAAAAAATACATAAACATTACAAGTGCATTGAATTATCATCCTGATATGTTTCTCTTAACCTCCTAGAGATTCAACAGCACAATAGAAGGTTTAAAAGAAATGTTAGGATAGCCACTAGAGTGAAGGCCTTTTAGGAATGGCACAAAAACTACTTTTCTGGCTGAGAACATACGTTAATGGGAAACACATACAGATTCATTAAATAAAAATGCAAAGCAGAATGATAAAAAATGAGATGTTCTTCACAATTTTTACAACACCTGTAAAGATGGCTATCATTAATTCAAGCAAACATTATGTATAGGCATGTTTGGAGAAAAAGGATTAATCATGAACTTGGCAAAGAAGTATTTGCCGCTGGGGTCCAAATTTTCAAAGTGTTTGAATGGGAAAATTCAACTGTTCTGATATGCAAACTACACATTTGCTTATATCTGTGTGGACTGCTGCAGGCATAAAGGGGCGCATATTCTTCTGAAGGCCTGTTTTAACCACAAATTTAGCAAGTAGGGAATCCCCACACACACACCTTTTAAATTAGATTGCTAAAATCACAGAATTCTAGAGTTGGAAGGGACCCTGTGGATTACCTAGTCCAATGCCCTGCAATGCAGCAATATGCAGCTGTCCCATATCGGGATCAAACCTGCAACCTTGGTGCACCATACGCCAACCAACTCAGCTAATGAAAATACTATCTACATTTTTATAACAATCCCAGATAGAGATGTGAAGTGGTGTATGACCATAATGCAAGAGAAGACGTTCTGAACATGCAGTGCTCAAGCCACCTTGAGTCTCTGATAGGAAATTAATTAATTAATTAACGTGACTCAAGGCTGAGAAAGGCTTCTCTAGAGGAAATGAAGTAACTCTGGAAACTAGTCCTATAATACTAAAGCTAATTCACGGAGTGATTATTGTTATGTACTGCTATCCATGCAATAAGGAGAGGTTATCAGAAATATGGAATATTAAGTGGTTTATAAAGGTTTTTAAATAAAATTAAATTTAATAAAATTAAATCCATAGGCTTGGGGGACATCAAGGTTTGAAAAAAATACAGGTACCTGAGGGTGTGTGAGCTTAGGTGGGAGAGGTAACTCAATGAAGACTGAGCATACACACAGTGTTCGAAATTTTGCACCTGGCTTTTGACCACTTGAGACCAAATGAAGATGCCTGGATGCCAAAATGCCACGTGACATCTCCACTGTCTGGAGTTACATGCCTAGGGACAATTGGGCCTGCACTGTTTTCACACATGAATACCCCGTCCTGTAGAATTCTATCAAGTTATATTTAATCTGCACAATCAGAATGGATTTCTGGAACCAAAATGATTTTTTTTGTGTGCAGCCTGAGCAACAGCAGGCACCATTAGGAAAAAGAGGTCAGAATGGGCCAAAATATGTCTCTGGATCAAGTGACTATTCTTCTCAAAGCTCTTAACTCAAGGTTGTCATCTGAACTAGCCAGATGTTTAACTGAGAATCAAATCAAAGTCAGTCCATCATTTGAAATACTGTATAAGACTTCAGAGCCACCTTCTTGCCCCAAAATGGCAACTAGACATTTGGTGACTGTAACCTTGGTTTAAGGAGCCATTTGGCTCCTAGCTTATATATCTGAGTTTCTAACAGTGTGACCACAGATTGCTGTGTATCTTTGGCAGCACGGGGAGATGAAATAAAGAAGAATGGCTAAATGAACATTCAGTCCACACGGCATCCTTTCAGGGCAGGCACCACTCAATTTTACATCTGTGTAAAACAGATGTTACCAGTGCCTAATATGTTCATGCAGTCAGTTCCAAACTATTGCTTGAGGGGAGGGAACTTGAAGTCCACTTTACTACCTCAATAAAGCATCTGCAAAAGGTCAAAGTGCTGCCAAGAGTTGCCATAGACAGTACTCTGTACTAAAAGCCACCTACCAGAATCCATCAAACTCTGCTGCTGCCCAACTGCAACTGAATACAATTAGCAAACAAAGCCTGCCAGCAAAACTGTGCTCACTTGAAGGAATTTTACAACTTCCAGCACCGCTCCAGAAGAATGGACGTTAATACGCTTCAGCTGTCGCTTTACTCCAATAGATACAAGCACCAGATATTATTACGAGGAAAGGACAAAGATTACAAGAAAGACCTGAAGGCAGCTTCAAAGGGGTGTGGTTGTTAAAACCCTACATGGCCCAAGTCAAAAGAGAATTAATTTTGGCACACTCAGCTTCCTGTCTTCAAAGAAAACCTGACAAGGCTACCTTTTCTTACAGTAATAAACAGTTATTGGGACTAATTTGCATTCAAGGTCAGAGGGGGGAGATGTACTACAAAACAGGATACCACTAGTCCAGAACGTTTGCACATTGTCTCACATTTGTAACTTAAACAACAACAACAACAACAACAACAACAACAACAACAACAACAACAACAACAACACAGACTGAGCACAGCTGAAGCCACTAGCTCAAGTCTAAAGCTGTCACCAGGCAGGTGAAAAGTGCAGATTTACACCAAAATTAGGAAATGGAGAAAATAAATGCATGGATCCTTTTAACACCAAACCTGGAGATGTCTTATTATTCAGTCATAATGTTCTGGGGAAATATCTCTCTCTCTCTCTGCCTAACCCACTTCTCATTGATGCTGGGTGGCCTTGTATACTGCTCAGGGATATTTAGAGGAAAGAAGAAAAAGAAGTTATTTTTGCTAACCACCTGGTTGGTTCTTCATTTCTGTCCTAGCTCTTAAAACTATCCTCTGGGAAATTATCCTGTAAATGTTCTGTTGCAGGAATGGGAGCCCTTCTGACCCTCTGGGCCAGATCTTTATCTCTCACTGCCACCCCATGTGCCA
Organism: Podarcis muralis; assembly: GCF_964188315.1. Lineage (NCBI taxonomy): Eukaryota > Metazoa > Chordata > Lepidosauria > Squamata > Lacertidae > Podarcis > Podarcis muralis. The sequence continues at coordinate 23,668,761 of NC_135657.1, forward strand.
AATTTTGGCAGAAGGGCAGGTGCACTCTCTCCCTCCTCGGCAATTAATGCAAATAGGTTTCAGGTAAATTGTGTGTAACAAAGTAGCACTTCAATTAAGAAATAGTATACCTTGCAAAAAAGGGAGGAATTGCAACATTTCCTCTACCTGATTTCAATGCGTTCCTAGTTGTTCAATGGAAGCAGCATTAACTTTTGCCGAGTGATCATATTGCAGAGAGTAATTAGACATTTCAAAACAACGGGGAGGAACCTCACATAGACAACTACTTCGTTTATGCACAACAATTTTAAATGCTTTTGTTTGTTCTATTTTATTTTGAATTGTATTGTTTTGATGCTTTAAAAAAAAAATTGCCCCCAAGAGCAAAGTTGCAATAAAAAATAATATGAGAACACCTAGAAAAAGATGTCATGCCTATCAATAAGAGTGGGACTTTGCAGGAAACACAGAATTCTTGTAGGAGGTTCTCCACCCACCTTCCACTTGCTACAATGCTGTGGGTTAGGTAAGGTCCAAGGTCACCCAGAGGGATCATAGATAAAACAGAGACTTGAACATGGATCTCACTGTACCACACTGGATCTCCAGTAACAAGCAGAATACGTTGCAGACTGTAGATTTTAAGCTTCTGAGTGTTAAACAGGCCACCCACTTTTTAATTTACATACTATAAAGAAAGGCACATTAGCATAGTGGAAACTTCCAAGAAACCCCCCCCCCCCCCGGCTGTATAAATGATAATCTAACACAGGGTTTCCCAAACTATGGACCACCAGCAATCTGCAAGCTGCATTCAGTTGGTCAGTGGCATGTCTATATTAAATATTCATATTATTGATTTCAATTGTATTTTTATTGCTTCTTTTATTTGTTACATTGCAATTTGTTGCATTGCAACTGAAACTCTATGGAATGCAAATTGTAGTTCTATTAAATACAATGCAAGAAATAAAAAAAGCAATTAAAAATCATGCAGCATCTATCACAGCGTATAACAGCTGCTACAACCTGGGGCAGGGGGACCATTAGGTGATCTGTCAAGACAATCAGCGACGTTCGAGTGGTGTGTGGGAAGCAAAGGTTTGGGAACCACTCATCAAACTCACAGGACAGTGGTGGGTAGGACTACATCGCACGTGAATTATGAGTTTCCTGCAAAATCCCACTCTGCAAAATATTTGTTTTCTTGTGCATATAAATTCAAAGGTCCCTACTTTGAAAAATAATTTGACATGCAGAATTGAATCTGGTACTGGAGTTATAAACCAGTGATTCGCAAACAATGGCACAATGAAGACTACTTCTTGTGGCATCAGCAATCTTTTCAAACCATTTCACTTAACTTACAGTGGTACCTCGCAAGACGAATGCCTCGCAAGACAAAAAACTCGCTAGACGAAAGGTTTTTCCGTTTTCGATTTGCCTCGCAAGACGAATTTCCCCTATGGGCTTGCTTCGCAAGACGAAAACGTCTCGCGACTTTGTTTTCTTTGTCTAAAAACAAAGACATGTTTTGTTTATAAAGTTAATTTATTTTCCCTTCAATTTTTGAACTGCTCTTTACAGTATGTGTGACTTTAAAGAGCAGTTAATAAACTGTTGTTGTACCAAATTTGGCTTTGTTTGGACTTTTTTTGACCATAGGAACGCATTAATTGATTTTCAATGCATTCCTATGGGATTTCGTGCTTCGCAAGACGAAAAATTCGCTAGACGACAAAAATTGCGGAACGAATTAATTTCGTCTTGCAGGGCACCACTGTATATTGCAACCATGTGGGAGGGGAGGACACTTCACAGGCTTCATATTTTAAAATTAGCTTTGGGGCAGAGGGGGCAATTTTCTCTAAGACTTGGACATGGGGCTGGGGGGGGTTAAACTTCCCTTTCTCTGCGCGGTGAGGTCCCAACCCTGATCCAAAGTAGAAAGAAAATAGGACACAAAGAATGCATTTTAACATTTTGCTTATTGGAAGGGAACTCGTTTCACACCGAACATCCAGAGGGAGAGGGGAAGCTGCCCGAGTTAAAATCTTATGGTTGTGGCGGGCTTTGTGGACTCCTGTGCAGTAATAGACGCATGGTTGCACCCACATGCTAATATAAGGTGGTTCTTGCTGGCCCTTAGACTGGACAGCACATGGATGATTTGTACTCAAGCTATAGTGAAAGGTCACAATTCAATTCTGTATTTACTTCCAAACCTGCTTTGTTTTTCAGGTGGCAGAATTTGCTGGTGATATTCAAAAGCCTTTTAGCCAATGCACAATTCAGACTCTGGGTTGACAGACAAGACACATCCACAAGCTGTGTGGATTCCTTTCACTGAATGTAATGTTCATATAACGTATTTCTAAACAAAACTGGTCCCTTTCGACACTAACTAAACGGGAAAGATGCACACTGCACCCGAACAATGCTACAGAACCTGTGTTTTAAAACCTGAAGTCGTGGCTCGACATGTCTCAAAGCACTAAAAATAATTACAACACAATCAAAGAGCAACAATTGACAAGGAGGCAGATTTAGCATATGTACAGGGCAGCTACTCAAGGTGTGGAACTTGTTCAAGCATGTGGCGGAACAGATCCTTTTAAGAGATAAGCAGGCTAAGTGCTATAGAGTTTCACAAAGCAAAATCAAAGATTCAAAGAATCATAGAATTGGGTAGTTGGAAGGGATCTTGAGGGTTATCTAGTCCAATCCCCTGCAATGCAGGAATATGCAGGTGGCCCACATGGGGATCGAACCCACAACCTTGGTGTTATTAGCACCATGCTCTAACCAACTGAACTAACACCTCTGAGAGCAGTTACATGTTGTGGGAGGCATTCATGCCCACAGGGCTATCTACAACAGCAGGCAGTGGGCCAGGGCAACAAACTAAGATGTGCATGTGCACAAGCAAATCCTCCTCCATTTCTGTCTCACACCCACCTACAGAGAGACAGCAGCATGGAGAGGGGTCTTGAGTTGGCATTTTGCACTAATATGGAAATACTATTGTACCAATAAGCTGCATTTTCTCATTATTTACATGCTGAAAAAGCACCCAAGTGCTATTCACAGTCCATGACACCATCTAATTTCCAGTGTTTTCTGCTGTGTACAGCAAAAGTAGGGGACGGCCATTTGACCACTAAGTGTTGATTTTAATACCACTCAAGGTAGTGAATTGTCAAAAGCAGTGCTAACCTGAATAGCCGTGTGGTGGCCAATTTACTTTTAACGTAGCCAATAAATTGTAATTAGCGCCCCTCTCTGCACACGTTATAGTACAAACCCCTTATAATAACAGATGGAAAATGAGGAGTTAGCAAAATTTCCAGAGATGGAAGACAAGTGAAGGTTGCATGTCTTCTGGGACAATGGTTAACAATGAGCTGTAGAAACAAGATACTGGGGACACACACAATAAAATATGCTAGATTATTATTACAAATTCAAAAGGCACAGATGTGAAAAATTCAACATACATCCCACTAACAATTCCAAAAGTGGATGTCTGATCTATTCCTAGTTGCTGCTTCAGAAGATAACAAATCCAGACAAACTTAAAGTTTTACATTTGTGATCCTTACAGACTTGTAGCAAGTACACACTTTGCATTCAAGTGTTCATAGCTGTGTTTTCAACGGACAATTTAAAACAGGCCCACAGAAGGGATGTGGCCATATTTTGTACCACCAAGCAATCCCAAGTAGTTTCAAGCAAAGGCTCAGAGTGCCTCTGGTTATGAAGACATGGATTTATATAAGGGAAGGAAGGAGGGGTAGAGAATTTATGCTTACTACCTTGTGTGTAAAAGTGGCATTACCCCCACAGCACTCCCGAGCTCGTTTTATACAATCAGCTCCCTGCCCCCATTGACACTGCGTGTGTTTTTAAGAATGTGTGGCAGGGGTGGGAAACCTCCATCTAGCAAGACCATGTCTCCCAAGCCATGCCCACCTGCCCATCAGCCAACATGACTAAGCAACATTAGTTGATGAGTGGCTAGGTAGTTGAAACCTTCTGGGTGCTGCTTCACCTACCCCACAGGTCAACACTGACAAGTGAATGAGACTGCCCACCTATTGGTCATCATGACATCAGGTGACCGGCAGGTGGATCACAACATTCGCTTGTCCAAGTTGGGGTGAATGGTTCACCTCCCTTGATATCAGTATGGGGATAACCAGACACACATTTTAAGTATTTTACATTCATTTTTTTATACAGAGAGTCTTGCAAAATCCCTCCTTACAGGAGTTTGCTGTCAACCTTTGCTGTCGCAGATGCCTCTTTCAACACTACTTCCCCTAGCTCTAGGGCCAAGCAACACCTTCAGTGGGTTGGATTTAGCCGGGGGGGGGGGGGGCTCATCTGCCACACCTTAATTTAGAAATTTGCTTCTTGAGCTTCAAGATGTGTGACGATCCTTAAGTATTGGGGAGGGTTTTTAAATTTATTTTACAGTTTAAACATTTCTCTGTGCTTCAAAGTACATTAGACAAAGCAAGGATTCTCCAGGAAGTGAAAGTCGAACCACAAGGCATTATTGTTTGCTAAGCTTAGCAGATCCCTAATCAAACCTCAAAATCTCCTGAATATGCCACCACCCACAACCTTTGAAACAACTAAGGAGTTAAGTAGGAGACGTGTCATTATAGAAAGATGCATTAACATACTGCCCTTACAACATACACATAATTTTCCTCTCTGCCTACCCTAAAGCAAAGCCACAAAAATAATAGCCAAATATTCTTACAGTGGAAACTCTATTGTGCCCATTAGAAAGGATCATTGTGACAGCACTTACACAATGCATCACTTTTTCATAGCTTGCATCTCGCCCACCAGCTTTTTATATTGCAGACAGGAAAAACTTCCATTTGTTTACTTTTTTCATTACAACTAGTTAGAACTATGAGATGAAAGTGACTGCCAAACAAGAGCATTCAAGTTCCAAAGAGGTTTTCCGCATTTTATTGGTACAACTGAAACTTGATCCAGGTAAGACAGCACTGCTGTTGGCTCAGAAGACTGCTTACCTGGATGGCAGTTTGCAACTTGTTTTGAATGCATTTGCACCCGTGTCTGATCTCCCATATCTTATTCCCACGTGCATGTCAACCCTTGAGCCTTGACTTGGAAATCATAAAATTGTAGAGTTGCAATGGACCATGATGATCATCTAGTCCAACCCCCTAAACTGCAGGACTATGCAGCTGTCCCATAGAGGGGTTGAACCTGCAAGCTTGGCGTTATCAGCACCATATTCAAACCAACTGAGCTATCCAGGCTGGCCACTGAGTGATAAAAGCACACATGTATGAACTGTCCCCCTGGACTCCTTTGGGAAGAAGGGCAGGATATATACTACAACAACAGTCCTTGATACCAGTCAGAAAAGGGGGCTCATTATAGCCCCTGCATTACAGAATACTACTCCCAAATAATTTACACAAATATGTCAAGCTGTTTTCAACATTCAGTTGCTGAGAAATTTCTCTCACAACTCTTTGAGCCAACATAATCAAATATATATGAGCAAGTCAGAAAACATTAAATAAAAGCACCGAAGAGCATTCTACAAGCTTAGACAGAAGGGTGGTATTTGAAGTGAGATACGATAAAAGGAGGTTTTTTACTTGAACAGGATATTGATGGTGGTGAAGATAGTGGAACAGTCAACTGTTAGCAGCAATTAGTCCAGCGAAGCAAAAAGTAACTAGGTCTTGGCATAGGCATAAGCCAAAGACTGATATATTGGCAGAAGAGTATTAAATGGGAAAATATTGCAGTCCAGAAAACAATACTAGCAGCCTATGGTGCGCAGACAGAAACAAACATTCTGATTAGGTAGATCTCATTTTACTCTCCCAAGAGTAACTATTTAGGATATTCTCAGACTCTGTCAAAATTATAAAAATTACTACTTGTGGACAACATGAATATAAAAATGCACAATGGTTTTTGCCCTGTTCAAGAGGCAGAGAGCAGATATCTCAGTTGGAAAAGGGGAAATTACCTACGAAGTATTTTTAATGAAGATTCACCCTTGTCCATGTTACAAAAAAGAGGTCCAGTGCTGAGGGCCTTCTGGCGGTTCCCTTGCTGCGAGAAGCCAGGTTACAGGGAACCAGGCAGAGGGCCTTATCGGTAGTGGCACCCACCCTGTGGAATGCCCTCCCATCATATGTCAAAGAGAAAAACAACTATCAGACTTTTAGAAGACATCTGAAGGCAGCCCTGTTTAGGGAAGCTTTTAATGTTTAACAGACCACTGTATTTTAATATATTGTTGGAAGCCGCCCAGAGTGGTATAAATAATAATAATAATAATAATAATAATAATAATAATAATAATAATATCAGTAGACTAGTCTTGAGGAATAAGTCAAGTCCAAGACTATCTAAGGGCAAAGTTTTCCACCCCTATTTTAGTAGATTACTACTTAATGTCTGTTTATCACACATTAGTGGTATAGCTACTGACTCCAAATTCAAATGAACTGGGATTTCTCAACGTTATTCTGGCAATTTCATCATGTATTTTGCACCTCCTCTCTCTATGGTGTGGTTTGCAATCATTTTGTTAAAATCAATTGAGTGTATGTAACTTGCATGTAGAGCACACTCTGTCCAGTTTTACCTCCAGGTGGCTATCGTGTTGACAGTGCAAGCTGGAGCTTACTGACAGCAAACAAAACTGCTACAAGCCATGCATGTAAAATTCAGATACTCCATCCACAAGATAACACAAGGCCATGATTTTATAGCTTATCTTAGACATCATATTTCAGAGCACAGCAGTTTTACAAACCAAACTGAGATGTTCTGTATTGTGCAAGAATTTGACTCAATTGAAATTTACAGGAGACATGCCAGCTTGTGCAACATACCATTTCTCAAACGTGTCAGCTAACACAAGCATACATACCATGTATGCTGCAGGATTACACACTTCATTTTACAGTGATTTCACAATACAATAAAAACATATATAGAAAATTGGATATATAAAAACAATTTCAAATCCAATACAGATGCTGGCTGGAATAAAAGTCTCCACTGAAAGTAGAAAGTCTTCAACAGGCACCCAAAAGATAATAGCGATGGCGCCTTTTCGATATGGAATGGGAGGGAGAGTCAAAGCATAGGTGCCGCCATGCTAAAGGTTTGATTCCTACGTTGTCAGGGACTGGGCAGAGGAGGAATGGTGGAGACCACCTCCCCATCCTGACCCTTCCAGGGAGGAGGAAGAAGAAGACAGTATAGGTTTAAAACAGGGGTTTGAGGGAGGTAGCAGCTCAGAGGCAGATGAGGGGGAAAGCTGGGAAATCATGGGAGAGCCAGAACAACCCCCAGTTGATACGTTGTCCTTAAAAAGCATTCCAGACCCTTCATCTCCCAGAACCCAGCGAGCCTTAAAAGTAGGAGAACAAAGAGCTCGAAGACAGAGGGCACTTAACAGCACCCCTAGAGGAGACGATGAGAATGACAAATGAGGAAGTGGGAGATTCACTCGGGACAACGCCATTATCCAAGAAGCTGGATTCTATAGGCTCTCTCTGTAAAGAATGAAATAAAAAAAGGACTGTAAGAAACTTTTCCTTGTCTTTATACTTTCCTGGGCAACCAGCCGGGAGCCGCTGACAGCATCCTGACATAGGTAAAGGTAAAGGTACCCCTGCCCGTACGGGCCAGTCATGACCGACTCTGGGGTTGGGCGCCCATCTCGCTTAAGAGGCCGGGGGCCAGCGCTGTCCGGAGACACTTCCAGGTCACGTGGCCAGCGTGACGAAGCTGCTCTGGCGAGCCTGCACCAGCACAGCACACGGAAACGCCGTTTACCTTCCCGCTATAAAGCGGTACCTATTTATCTATTTGCACTTAATTGTGCTTTTGAACTGCTAGGGGGCAGGAACTGGGACCAAACGACGGGAGCTCACCCCGCCGCGGGGATTCGAACCGCCGACCATACAATCGGCAAGTCCTAGGCGCTGAGCTTTTACCCACAGCGCCACCCGCGTCTTTATACTTTCCTGGGCAACCAGCCGGGAGCCGCTGACAGCATCCTGACATACGTCATGCAAAATGGACCTCATGATAAGGTGGTATCTGCAGGATGCTCTCTCCTGCAGAACAAGTAAACTGTTGGCTGTATGATGAAGCCATCTTTTAGGTATTCTTGTCTCAAGGGCTATGTATGCCAGTACCATCATCTTGAACTTAGCTTGGCAGCTAATTGGCAGCCAGTGCAATTATTTCACAGCAGCAGTGTCGCATGATGGAGATACTCTGACCCAGTGAACAGCTGAGCCTCCGCATTTTGCACTAACTGCAGCTTCCGGGTACACTTCAAGGGCAGCTACACAAAATCAGCATTGCAAAGTATGACACTTGTGCCTACATCCCAAATCAAATAAAAGTTGCGCTTCTCAGTGCTCCTCCGGCTCTTGCATTTGGAAAATGAATTATTAAACTACAAGACCATCTGCTCTCTGCTATCCAGGAGACAGGAACGATGTCTCAGCAGTCTGATTAGTGCATTTTAAAACCATGGCTCCAGGCGCAGTAATGCCTAATCCACATGATACTAAAGGGAGAGATTTCCTGGTAATGAGGTAACCTGTGCCTACCAGCCCATGTTCCTTATAATGTCCAGAGGCTATGGACAGCATCTCTTGCCTCCATGGGATTAGAACGCAAAGTTTTCACAGTATGCTATAACGCAGCATCTTTTAAAATGCAATTACTACCATGCATTTCTTTTGAAAAAGTGCATGTCAACTTGAAACATAAGGTGCTTATTTTAAAATAACTAAAAGAGGAAACTTGACCAGAATCCAGAAAGAACTTGATTAGATACATATGGGATTTTAATGTACCTATATCACAGATTGAAAACCATGGGCTCATTGTTTTATTTTTGTTCAGCTTCACAAAAAAGAATGTGCAAGTGATAGAATTACAGACCCAGTTTCATTTGCAGGTGTTGCTTTGGCTGCCACGACTGGTACTGCCACTATCAGCTTGGAACTCAGGGCAAACATGGACATCTGTTCACCAAGCTGCTAACTAGAGCTAGCTTTCCACAAATCCATTTTTACTCCATATTCCAAATCCTTAATTGTTCATAATGTCAACACTTCTATTTGCCCTTTCTTTTTTTCACTCAAAGCCGGCTGGCACAGTTAGGCAGAATGCAAATACATTTTTTACTGCTTGTTTGCATGTCCAAGTCCAAAGTAAGCAAATAAAAAATAATAATAAGTGGAATTAATTGATTTGGGGATGCTAGCAAGCAATTTGTGTTGAGTAATGTACAATGATTATGGTCTGCCTGGAAGGAATACTGACAGCAATTATATATCGTAAAATCAGGAACCTGGCGTCAAAATTAGAAGTACTTAAATATATTGGCACCACTATGTACTGGGGAGCAAAAGCGGGGCAAGTTACCGGGTAGCAACATTAATAATCATACTTCAGAAAAGAAAATAAGTCGAACTCTCCATTTGACCACATATGAGCAAACAAATGCATGACAGAAGGCATACGGATCACACAGCCTGGGCATGTGTATCCTCTCTTACCTGCTTCAGGTTAAGCCTATATCCAACCTGGTGCCCTTCAGATCTTTGGGATTGCAATTCCAACTTGGGAAACATGGAAATACTATTGACACAGATGTGTCAATAGGCATTTGCCTGCCTGTCTATGACAAGAAACACCTGGGGAAAATAAGAGACTTCACACTTTCCTCTCTGTAATCTGAAGCTCTTGTACGTTTAGACACACACATAAAGAAACTGACTATGGGCATTGTTCAACACTGCCCTAAGCAGTTCCATTAGAACAAGGACTTCTGGCTGTGCAACAGAATTCCCCTTCTCTCTCTTCTCCCCCATGCAACACCCTCAAATTTCTTCCAGGGGATTGGGAGAAACCCTAGAACATATTTGGGAGGTGCAGGAGGCATATGTGGTTAGAGGAAAGGGAAGTTAAGTTCTGTTAGCACAGAGAGAAGTCTTTATGCTAACAGAACTTTGTTGGATACTGCCGATAGTAACCAGGGTCTCTTACTGAGTTCATGGCTGAAGAGAGAGGCATCCATGGTCACATCCACAGCCCCTCTCTCTTTGACAATTTCTCGTATCCAAGTAAGATTGTCTTCCATGAACACAGTCTTAACCATATGTCTGTAAGTGACTGCGGAGGCCAATTCTGGATCCACACGTCTGTCACCTGGGTTCTATATCAACAACACCTGTTCTGGAGCAGGATTTCCCCTAAATACTTATATGTTGCATCTATGGGGCTGAAAAAGGACAAGATGAAAAATGTGTGGGTATGCAGCATTAACATGGGCTGATGAGTGCTTAAAAGGAAGAAAAACAAACTAGTACATACCTTACAATTTTGGAATTTTTGGAGCTTATTTACAGCAAGTATCTAAATAGCATAAACTTTGAGGGCTAATTCAATTCTGGTTGCAGCACCTTTAAAATGATATTGCAGAGCTGCAAAACGAGCCGTAAGAGGGAATGGTGTATCAATTCTCATGAAATATGTGAAGCAGCATTTACTCTATGATTCCTGTGCCAGAACTAATGTGTAAGATCAGTAATGCATTTTAATACTTTAACCTGCGAAAAAAGCCCTAACCCAAAAAACGAGTAATGCTGTCATTTTTATGTAATTAAATCCATGACATTTTCATATGGAATACATACCATTTGTCAGAGCATGCACGCAGATATATGCCAGAGTCAAAAGAGCCAACAACAACATTTCATTATCAAGCTCTTTTTTCAGTTACTCATAACTTTGACAAATTGCATCCATATGGTCTGAAATTCGGTGTATATGATTTTCTGCAGACGATGTTTAAGGTTTTGAACCTAGCTATTCTGCCGTTTTTGAGTTTCTGTTTAAGAAAAATGATCTTCTAACATGCTCTGATCAAGAAACTGAGCTTATCAAAGCAAAGCTTATCTGTCTACACACCGCAGTCTTTGTTGGAAGAGCTCAAAGACTCTAGGAGAAAGTATGAATGATTGTAGGCAGCTTCCCACTAGATTTCGCACACACAAAATGAGAACGGATTCAAAAGGTGAGAGGGGTGTTTCACAGAGGTTTACATCACCATGGAATCCTCTCTGGTAATTTTCTAGGGGTCGCTGAAAAAATATTAAATTTGCTAAGATCACTCAAGAGATGCAAACTTTTTGACCATTCTGATAGCATGTGGGAGAGGAACATTTTTCTGGGGCCGGGGGAGAGAGAAATATATGCAATACTTTCTCATCAAACCTAAACTTAGTTTTAGTGCTTTGACAGCATAACATGCATTAGCTATAATTTAGCTAGAATATTAAACTCTACTATTTGGCACATTTATAAAGCTTACAGCATCCCCCTTTGGATGTTTACTCCGATGACTCCCTCTCTTTAGCAAGAAGTAAGCATACAACAGGAGTGTTGTACTATACCCAGAATACTACATGCTGCATACTGGAATAGTTCTCAGATGCCTTAATTAATAAAGTGATATCAACTCCATGGGGTGACAGCTTTCTTGAATTAATATGGCTAGTCTGGGTACAGTATGGAATACTTATTGAAAAAGAATGTTCGTTTTATAGGGTATTGGAGTGCAAGAGACTATACTGTAGTAGGAAATTTACTCCCATTGTTATAAATGGAAATTTCCTTTTGTTGTTCTGTATTTTTAATTGCATTTTTTATATTGAGTACACAGTGACTGTAACTTGCTGTTTTAAAAAACGAACAAACCACAAATATCTTGCAAATGCAAGCATACAGGTGTGAACTCAGACATAAAGCTCATGGAGTTCAAGGTTAAGGGACAAGGGTGGTGGTCTAAACCACTGAGTTTCTTGGGCTTGCCAATCTGAAGGTCGACAGTTTGAATCCGCTCAACGGCAGTAAGCTCCCGTTGCTCTGTCACAGCTTCTGCCAACCCAGCGGTTCGAAAGCATACCAGTGCAAGTAGATAAATAGGTTCCACTGTGGTGGGAAGGTAAATGAAATTTCTGTGCACTCTGGCTTCCATCACGGTGTACCACTGTGCCAGAAGCGGTTTAGTCATGCTAGCCACATGACTCAGAAAGGTGTCTGTGGACAAATGCTGGCTCCCTCGACCCGAAAGCGAGATGAGTGCTGCACTCCATAGTCACCTTTGACTGGACTTAACCATCCAGGGGTCCTTTACCTTTTTACCTTACCTACTAAAGTCTTAGTTTTGTGCAAGGAAAGGGTGGGTAGAGGCTTGGAGTTGCATCTTTGACCCCAAACCCTGATGCTCCCCACCTGTAATATACATACATAGATTATCATTCCAATGCTGCAGATTGTATTAGGTAAAAAACTGTGTGTGTGTGTGTGTGTGTGTGTGTGTGTGTGTGTGTGTGTGCTGGCAGACAATTATCTTCAGTGCTAAGTTCAAGGGGCTAGTTTAGGTGTATAAAGCCCTATATAGTTTGAGACCAAAATGCAGTCATACCTTGGAAGTTGAATGGATCCGTTCCAGAAGTCCATTCGACTTCCAAAACATTCGAAAGCCAAAGCATGCCTTCTGATTGGCTGCAGGAAGCTCGTGGAAAGTTCAGTTTCCAAAAATAGTTCGCAAGCCGGAACAGTCACTTCCAGGTTTGCGATGTTCGAGAGCCAAAACGTTCGAAAACTAAGCTGTTCGAAAACCAAGATACAACTGTACATGAAAGACCATCTCACCCCTTGTATACCCAACCAATCACTGCATTCTGCAAATGAGGGCCTCCTGTGAATATCACCCTATCAGGGGATACCTTCTGCATGATGTAGGAAATGGGCCTTTAGCGTTGTGGTACCTACACTTTGTAATTTCTTCCCCTTGACAAGCACCATCCCTGTTGTCTTTTTGGTGCATACTGAAGACCTTCCTCTTCCAGCAAGACTTTCCCACTCTGGATCTGTACTTGAATTTATTATTTTATCTATTAAAAAGGTAAAGGTACCCCTGCCCGTACGGGCCAGTCTTGACAGACTCTAGGGTTGTGCGCCCATCTCACCCTATAGGCAGGGAGCCAGCGCTGTCCGGAGACACCTCCGGGTCACATGGCCAGCATGACAAGCTGCATCTGGCGAGCCAGCGCAGCACACGGAAACGCCGTTTACCTTCCCGCTGGTAAGCGGTCCCTATTAATCTACTTGCACCCGGGGGTACTTTCAAACTGCTAGGTTGGCAGGCGCTGGGACCGAACGGCGGGAGCGCACCCCGCCGCGGGGATTCGAACCGCCGACCATGCGGTTTTATCTATTATCATTATAATATCGGTAACCATTTAGAAGAATTTTGAGTAAAACTGTCTTTAAAGCATTTCACTCATTCCAGAAGATAATATATATTATAGAAGTTTATTTCCAATGTTTTTTCCAAAATTCCATTTGGGAAAACTGAAAAGAATCCTGCCCGCCCCCCCGGGGGAGCAGAAGAGGGCATATTTTTCCATTTCCCCCCATATTTTCTCAGGCCTTCACATCTCTCTAATCATCTGCATCAGTGGAACATGGATAATTTGCTTAGATACAAATATGTTCTTCATAAGGCAGACATCACAATTTCATTTTCTTTAATCTGTTCTACTTATGAGACAGACAACTTCTTTTTACTTTTGTGTATACAGCTGCAAAAAAAAGCCACAAAAGATATAGGATTATTTTATGTATTTATCACTGTTACACCCATGAGAGTGAGAATGTGAAATTGATTAACCCGAACCTTTTAACTGAACCTTTGAAATACCCCAACAGCCACTCCCCTTTTTATCTCCTTACCGAATTTTCCCCACTTCTCACCATCTGACAAAGTGGGTGTGAGAGACACTCATGGGAAATTTGTGTTAGTCTCATTAAGATTCTTCTGGCTTCCCTTTAAATTCCTCATAGATTTTTTCTGATGAGGAACTTCCTGCTTGGCAGGGGGTTGGACTCGATGGCCCTTGTGGTCTCTTCCAACTCTATGATTCTATGATTCTATGATTCTATGATTCTAACTTCCGCCTGTACTTAAATTTGCCTTGAGTGTATCGTTGGAAACAACTCCAGTACAGTGGTACCTCTGGTTACAAACTTAATTTGTTCTGGAGGTCCGTTCTTAACCTGAAACCATTCTTAACCTGAGGTACCACTTTAGATAATGGGGACTTCCACTGCTGCTGCACCGCCGCCACACGATTTCTGTTCTCATCCTGGGGCAAAGTTCTTAACCTAAGGTACTACTTTGGGGTTAGCGGAGTCTGTAATCTGAAGTGTTTGTAACCCGAGGTTCCACTGTAAAGAAAGCTACTGGAAAGAATGCACATACCTTGTACAAAAGCCACATGCCTACGTTATTTGTTACCTGCTTCTTATACACAGGAGCCTGATGCTATCCTTGTATCACTCCTTTGTGTTTTTTTAGTTTATCACTGTTTGATAGCCTGCAGCTAAAAGCAACTGATCATTTCATCCGTTGAGAAGAGTGGAACTTGGTTCCGAGCAAGACAGAGTGCCCAATTTTGGCATATTATCTAAAGTAAGCCCAGCACTTATATATATATATAAATACACATGTTTAGTGCTGTTTGAATCAGCCTGGGTTACTAAACCCATACTTCTGCAAATATCCTGCTTTGTAAAGAGCTCTACTGCCTTATTTAAATCCAGTAGATTAAAATATAATCCGGGCAATAGGTGGGCTCTGTTTTCAAATACCAGGAGCAGCTATTGCTTCTTTATCTCAGAATCCTAGATGTGCAACTCTATATATTTACCACCTATAGCTTATTCAGTCTGCAATCTTCATCTTGGAACAGAGCCTAAAAACCTAGCTTTACACCTACAACACCCAGCCAAACTTTTTTCCTTGTTTTGTATTTTCCTTTGTCCTCACAAAAGCATCACTTGAGAATCTAGTCAAGTTTATTCCTGATTCAGTTGTCTGGAGTGCCACTTCTATAAACCACCACAGAGGTAGCTAATATGGCACCTACCAGGAGCTGTTGCACTACAACTCCCATCAGCCTCAGCCAGCAGAGTCAATATAGTCAAGGATGATGGAAGCTGTAGTGCAGAATCTGAAGGCAACAACGACTGCCCCTGAATTACAGTAAATTCTGAACATTGAAACATTAAACCCAATTTCTATTTCTAAATAAAACATTAAATCAACGGAACAGGGGCCATATTAGTGGGGGGGGGGGGTTAATCAAAAACACACATGCAATAGGTTTTATTTTTCTATTTGTTTGAAAGAATATAATACATCCTTGAGAATTAAATTACTCATATAGAGACAGAGGCTCTTTGAAGATTGTAACAATACAGAGCTTCAGCTCTGTAGAGAAATATTCCTATGTTCCCCCTCCTTGGGAGGATTTGCATCCTGAAAGGTGGGGTAGGAATAGTTGTAATAAATAAATGAATGAATAAAATAGATTTGAAGAGTACGGTCATAATAAATACCATATCCTTATCCAATCAGTATTGTGCTGTGATATCATGCTATTTCTATAAATAATCAGATCAGAAACCGTCAGCTCCAGAAATCTAATAAAATTCAGATTGGCTTTTTCTGCTATGTGAAACGAGCTTTCCACCTGGAAAGATCATCTGGGAGTAGAATGTAGCCTTGCATTCTAATCCATAGCAGAGCCCCCAAAAGTAGAGGGAGAAAAGAAGGACAGAGATAAAGTGCATGCACATGTTTTAATTTCCCCCAGAAGAAGATTAAACAAGCAGCTTCACTTCAGAAGGACTTCAACATTCTAGTATTACCAGAGAGAGAAATGAAGGCTAGGGGTGGAGAAGATAAATCCTCTGAACATGGAAGCAATTCAGCATCAGGGTTATTTAAGCAGCTGGCAACACAGAATCATAGAATCATGCAATTGTAGAGTTTGAAGGGACTCCAAGGGTCATGTAGTCCAAACCCCTGCAATGCAGGAATCGTAACTAAAGCATCCATGACAGGCGGCCATCCAGCCTCTGCTTATAAACCTCCAAGGTAGGAGAGTCCACCACCTCTGGAGGGAGTTCGCTGTACTGTTGAACAGCTCTTACAGAAAGAACACAACTGCTCGAAGGGCAGAACGATTCTCCAACCAACTGCATCCATGATTGATTAAGACTAATAAGTAGGCATTCAGCCTTCAGCATAACAAACATCCTGCATAATAATTTCTCATGAGTTCATAAATTCAAAAATATAATGTAATTGGGATCCAACAAAAGGGCTTCTCGGCTTAGAAGTGCATACGACATTCGCTCATAATCTATTTTGCATTGGTGTAACATCAATAGCCGCAGTATTGGGGGTTGGGGGATGCTACACCAGATCAAGGACATTTACACTGTGGAACTGAACAGGACGAGTTTCCTAGAGACAGTCAGAGGACAAGGGGAGGCTGGTGCAGTCAGCATGTTAACCAGCATCAGGACCACCATAGATGCACAAGCATGCACAGAAACTGTGAGTGTTAATGATTTGGACAATTGACAGCTCCACAGGATACAGCTCTTCCCACTCGTTACCAGGCAACATGGAAGGCACCATTGC
Source organism: Podarcis muralis (assembly GCF_964188315.1). NCBI lineage: Eukaryota > Metazoa > Chordata > Lepidosauria > Squamata > Lacertidae > Podarcis > Podarcis muralis. The sequence goes on from NC_135657.1 coordinate 23,685,355, forward strand.
AGTTAGCCTTGTCTATCACAACCATCAGCATATACAAACTACAGCAGGGAAATACAGCTCACACCCCACAATTGTGCAGCATGGGGTAACCTATGCAACTGTGAAATACAGTCATTTTTCAAGTACCACCCTCATTTGTCCAAAAGCTATAGGGACTTTATATCTCCAAGGAACCTGCATCCTGAGGTTTCGGATTCATAAGCCATACATTCTTCACAGACATAAGGAAGCAGTTAGCCTGACCAAGAATGATACATGGCTTCAGCTGTAGGAAAAGCCAGATTCCCAATGGATTACTTACTCGGATCAGCATAAATCGATGCAACAGCTTAATAAACGCTTCAAATTATCGCTGCAGAACTTGTGGGCCTGCAGTGCTGAAGACACCCCCTATGTTATTCCTGGGGAGAAAAAGTGATAAAACAGTGAAGATCTAACGTTCACCCAGGTTACTTCAAAACTATACTGCAATGATGCTCTCAACATAGAGCTGCCTGTGAAGACAGTACAGAAGCTTCATTACAGGATGCAGTTGCCAAGTTGCTTGTGCAAGTCAAGTGCCTGAGCATGCAATGCCAGTCCTGCATCCATTACAGCAGCTTCTTGGAAGACCTACTTAGATCCTTGAGAACTCACCTGGGCCCCACTCTCTAGGTCTACTATTAAGAACAAACAAACAAGTTGGGCGATATCAGGGAAAGGGCCTTCTGAGAGGTGGCCCCACACCTTTTGAATTTCCTCTCCTGAGAAATCCATTCGGCCTCCTCAGACATGACTTTTAGGTGGGCTCTAAAGTCTTCTCAGTTCTACCAGTCCTTTGTGTGGTTCTGTTGCCTTTTTATTTGTTTTATGTTTCTGCTGTTTTTTAGTAATTATGATGCACTTAACTGTATTTATTGGAGGGCTCTGTTTCTGTTAAAAATAAACCCCCCAAAAACTGTACACCACTTCGAGAGGGTTTTGCCCTGAATTCCGCTTATAAATGATTTAAATAAAGTCACTGTTACTTTGTCAAGTTATTAAAAGTGGTCTTAAAACAGATTTAAAAGAATGGCTTAGTACTTATGTGACCCAACTACTAAGGCATTTATTTGGAGGAGAGGGCTATCGACGGCTACTAGCCATTATTGTTCCGCCTCCACAGTTGCAGGAAGCAAAGCTTCTGAATACCAGTTGCTGGAAACCAAAGGAGGCAAAAGAGTGCTCTTGTGCCCGGGTCCTGCTTGCGGATTTCCCACATGCATCTGGTTGGCCACTGTGAGAACAGGATGCAGGACTAGATGGGCCATTGGCCTGATCCAGCCAGCTAGTCTTACATTCTTAAAGAAAATTACCGTATTTTTCCGTCTATAAGATGCCCCCAGGTATAGGGTGCCCCCTATTTCGGGGATCTCAGATTTAAGAAAAAGGGGGAAGAGGTATCCATGTATAAGACGCCCCCTAATTTTTGACATTATTTTTTAGGGGGGAAACCTAGTCTTATACAGTGGTACCTCGGGTTACAGACGCTTCAGGTTACAGACTCCGCTAACCCAGAAATAGTACCTCGGGTTAAGAACTTTGCTTCAGGATGAGAACAGAAATCACGCGCCGGCGGCAGGAGGAGGCCCCATTAGGTAAAGTGGTACCTCAGGTTAAGTTTCAGGTTAAGAACGGACATCTGGAACGAATTAAGTTCTTAACCATTGGTACCAGTACACAGAAAAATATGGTATGTAGTAATTATTCAACTCCAAAATTGCTGCAAGAAAACTTGGGACTCCTGTTACGTGCTGCTCTTGGGAGCACTGCTTTCTTGCCTGCTTGCTTTTGAAGCCTTCTACTAAGGGTCCTCACCAATGCCAGCCTGGGCCCCTTCCCAGGGCTGCTAAACATCATTCATTGCCCACTTATCTCCTGCCAGACTTCTGGATGTGTTTTACTAGCAGGGAGTTGGCAGCATTTGACTGGAAGCAGAGCCAGTGCTAGGTTTTGATCCATGGTGGCCACCCAACACCTAAAATAACGAAAAAAGCAATGTCTGACTTGACAAATGGCATTGTATTTTTGGTTAATCCAACATGGCAGGCAGATTAGAAGCAAACACTAAACTCACCACTTACAGTGTCATATTCTCTACCCGTTAAATCCTTTTCTCATATTAACTAGATTTTAATGTGGTTTTATTATTTTACACAAGAGCCCTAATGGTCGCTTTTAACATCACCTTAGTTGTGTGGAAAAGCCCCCCACCCTCCCAACCCTTTCACTCCAAGCCCACACTGCAAAAATACTAGTTTGTTGCTGCTTCCTCCTCTATGTAGCATTCATTTCCAGCAAGCAAGTTATGAAAACGGGTGTCTTGCACAGAGAGCCAGTTAAGAAATAATTAACTTTAATGTCACTGGCTATTATAATCAAGAACATTATAAAATGAAAGTGCCCCGTCTTCAATCCACTGATGTTCCACTTCCTTGCAGGCTTCCTGTTGTAAATTGAAGTAATGGAAGTCCTTGAAAAATGAGTCATCTCAAACAAGACCTAATCAACAAGATAATCATTAACTAAGAACTGGCGCAAAACCTTCAGTGGAATACAATTAAGCCATGTGTTCACTCCTCAAGAGAGAGGAAATGCTCAAAGTAGAGCAGAATACATACTCCAGCACTTTTCTTTGTGAAGCTGATGTTCGGGTTTTTAAAAACTTCAATGGGCTAAGTTTCTCGTGCAGTTTGAATTGCACTTAAATTGCACAGCTATATCTAATCCACTAATTAAAACTGAATTACTACCATCAAACAAAACAGGCGCTAGCGGACATTCCACCCAGCGCCACCAATGTTCTACACTGGCACCACACCTAAACCATATATTTAAAGGACTGTTATAACACTTTAACTGTTACAGCTTCCCCCCAATGAACTGTGGGAATTATAGTTTGTCGAGGGTGGTGAGGGCAAGCCTGAGAGTTTCAAAGTTTTTTTTTAGTTTTGTTAATTAAAAAAAAAAGCACACTTGCTATATTTGGCCCTTCTAATGTAATTTCCCCTAATCAAATTGGCCAAATTTGCACAGGAAAAAAATCTACTTTCTAAATTTTCTGGAAATCTTACACCACTATTATGGAGTTTAGCCTGGCACAGACATCGTCCATGCCAGCGGAAGACCCACCTTTTGTGCAGGCTTCCTGAAGCTGTTCAACTGACCTATATAGCAGCGGGAAACTTGACAGGCTTGTGATATTATCTGCTGTCTTAGTACTTTGTTGTATGTATGCATTTGTTGTAACTTGCCCTGAGGTTTTCTGATGAAAGGCATTGTTGATAACGTTTCGTGTTGGTTTTTAACGCATAAGGATAACTTAATTCTGGTTGCTGATGTGGCAAGAGCAATTCCTTTTCACTGTTACATTGGGGAAAAAGCACATTGTACTAAACACCCTCTTTAAAAATAATTAAAAGTGGTACCCTAACCTAAAATTGTCCATCCAAATGATCGTGGAAGCAGAGACTACAAGAAAAGAATTGTATGATTGAACAAAGACTTGTTTAGTATGTGAACTTGTTTAGTATTTTCATGAAGACTCAAGATGAGCAGAAAAGAGGACTCTGCTTCCCAATTGTCAGTTACCCTTGGACTGCAGAGACAATAGAAAGCACCCATCTGCCAGCTCAGGGTCAACCATTTACTGCATTTTAGTCCACCTTTTCTTCAAGGTGCTCAGGGCATTTACAGGATTGCCTCGCCCTGTTTTATTCCTAAAACAACTTTGTAGGTTAAATGGTGCAAAGAGCATGATTTCTCCCAGTGTCATCCAATAACATATGTGGACAATATTTTGCCCACGGTACATGACTGTTGTACATTAAATACGTGTTCCTTTGAGATCTCAGCTATGGATCAAGTAGCAATTGCCTCCCAGCACAATTGCAATGGCTAGGCACGTACAGTCTGGAGACTTGTGTTTTATTTCTCCTTCTGAACCACGATTTTGCCTCTCTCTCTGTCCTCATCTCCTACCTACATGCAGTGAAACAATTGTTAAGAGGATTACACAAGCAAGAGGATAATGCAAGCAAAACATTTCTCAGTAAATGCACACATTTTTTGAAGCTTCCAGGAATAGCGTTTTCAGGGTACAAGTTCCTGGATAGCAGAAGTATCTAACTTCAACATTTATTCTTCACTGGTAAGGCAGAAGTTATGAACCTTCCAACAGTGATGGGCAATCTGGTGCCCTTCAGATATTGTGGACTTCAATTGCCATCAGACCTAGCCAGTATGATCAGTGGCTGAGTACAATGGAACTGTAGTCCAGCAATATCTGGAGGGAACCAGCTTTCCTACCCCTCTTCTGCACTGTGTACATGAATACATTCTAGAGAAGGCATTTAGTTGTCTCCCATGTCACAGAGATCAAACTAGGCTCCACTAGAAGTTGGTGCAACTCGTACAGCACGTTGGTGACAAATATTCACACAGTTGTTCAAAAATAATTTTACAGCAACTATCAAATATGTGAGAAAGAGACAATTATTTACAAAGTATTGTTTTTAACACTCGATTGGAAGCCGCCCAGAGTGGCTGGGAAAACTCAGCCAGATGGGCGGGGTATAAATAATAAATAATAAATTATTATTATATTATTATTACAAAGTGCCATGAAAACTTACAAACTACCTAAAATTAAGTGAACTAGCAATATCAGATTTTACTAGGTTCTCGCAAATTCTTGACTCAGTTTTTCGGGTTTTTTCTTGTTTTTTAAATAAGTTCAAGAAGATTCAAGAAAAGGGTAAGTTCAACATTGTTCCCGGTAGCTGTGAGGTGCTGATGAAGCAGCATATGAAGTAGTAAAGAATACAGGGTGCCAGCGTTCTATCCCCGTTTCGCCCTAGCAGTCCATGCAGTTGAGAGGCTGCTGTTTTGCCCCCGGTGGGGCCAATTTGTTGGGGTTGGCAGACAGCACACTCCCTGAGCACAGTTTTCTGGGCTTCCTCAGCTGTCTCGTGCCATTGATGCATCTACTAGTGCTAACTGATAATAATCCAAACGGAATCTTATCAGAATCAACATAATACACTTCTAGGTATTCAATTAAATACAAAGTAAATATAAATTCTCCCACTATATACAAAGAATCAAAATTATGTACTTACATATCTTTGAAGAGACAATTTCTTGGCTTAAGCATACAAGACTGAATAGCTTAGCAAGGTAGCCCTGTTTGATTACAGATACATTTACACATTCTCTCATTATAGGTTTTTCAACAGGTCTTTTACATTAGTAGAGAGGCTGGGCATTTAGTGCCACTGGTCCTGTGCTATGGAAGACTCTTCCTGCAGAGATTCAGTGGGCACCCTTGCTTTTGATTTTCCAACATCTCTTGAAAACCATTTTGTGTAGATAGGCCAATGCAGTTGCTTAGCCAGTCATTTAAACGATTATTTTGTACTATTTTTTATTTTGTTGTATATATTGTATTGTACAATATATTGTATATATTATACACCACCATGTTGTATTGGATGTACTGCCAATACATAAATATTTTTACAAAGAAAGAAATAAAGAGCTGGAGGTAAGCATATGAAGGCTACAAAGGAAAGCACTAATTATATCATGTCTCTAAAACCTCAGTGAGCTGTTACTTATGTGATTTGCTTTGGCAGTGATCACTGTGATGGCGGCCATGATGGCCACACATCTCACGTGTTTTGTTGAATTTAGCACAATAAAGCCTCCTGCTAGGGAAAGAACAAACAGTTGCGCAACATTAGCTAACCATAGCATAATTTCCTCCTTATCTCATCTGTGAAAATACAGCATATTTGTTAAACCTAATTAAAACTAATCTGGAAATTGCTCCTGATATTATTAACACATGGATGGAGAAAAAGAAAGGGCCAGCAAGCCAACAACCATCCCTTCATTAAACATAATGATGGCAATGATTATCTAAACTGAGAAAAGCTCTCTCAATCGCCCTCTTATTTTAGCACGCTGCACTGCATCCAAAGTGATATTTGCTAAGTGGAGAAAGCAGGTGATTTATCCCTGCAACTGACAAAGGTTATAAATGCTGCACCTTTGACTTTGAGAATACTAGTGAGGTACGTAAATCAGGGGTGCCCAGGGGTGGGCAGAAGGTAGATTTGGGATCTACCAGTATGGGTGATTTCAGGCAAGGATTTCCAATTCCCAATCGTTTAACAATAGCAACAACAACCTCCCTCCCAACCCCCTAAATTATACTGCTGAAATAAAGAAAAACTGGGAGGAAGGCTGAACCAGGCTGTGAGCTCAGTTCAGTTCTGGATGTCCAAACAAATTTGTAGGCTCATAATTCTTTAATTGTAAATGTATGCCTTTTGCACCAGTTCCCAATTCATGAGTATCGATGTTTGAGTAAAAACCAAGGTAGATCCCATATGAGGTCTGCATAACCCTAATCTAATTAACTTCTGCCTGTGTGATTTGTTGCTTTGGCTATATTTTTTTCTGGATGGGGTCATCTATCTCATGTAGGATCGCCTCCTTCAAGAACCAATGGCCAGAACACTGATCCACATAGAAACACAGAACATAAGAGGAACCCGCTGCATCAAACAGAAAGTCCATCTAGTCTAGCGTCCCCTTTCCCACAGTGGCCAAACCAGGTATCTCTAGGAAGTAGAATGTGCAGGCTGTATCTCTCTCTAACTATTGCTCTCCAGAAGATGGTACTCTGGAGACATACAGCATTCTCCGCAAGTGTTCTCCAGAAACTGGTGTTCAGAGGCATACCCACTCCAATAGTGGAGGTAGTATACAACCATGATGGTTAGTAGCCATTGACAGCCTTATTCTGCATAAAGTTGCCTAAATCAGTGGTTTTCAAACTCCCCTCTCCACAACCACTTAAACAGGTGGACCACTCAATTTTTTTATGCCTGTTGGGGCAATTTTTCTGGTGCTGTGCTAGATTGCTGTATGACTTTTGCATTACAGCTTGAATGCCACAAATTCATATTATAATACAGCAAAATGCAATGCATTTCTGGCTCCTAAGCCTCTCTCCACAACTTTCAAATTGCTCCCTCCTGCCTATCACTACATTTCCCAAAGTTCTCTGGGAAGAGGAACCACTCTGAGAATTGTAGCTCTGAGAACAGGCGTCTCCCAACAAGTATCAGCATCCATAAACTACACTTTGCACAGGATTCTTTTGGGAAGCCATGACTGTTTAAAGCGGGATGTTGTTGATGCTTCAAATGTACAGTGCAGATGGAGCCTAGGACAGGGCGGGAAACCTTATTCAATCTGAGTACTCTTCCAAGAGGCTCCATTTGAGCCACACATAAGGCAGAGGTGCCTCTCTCCATTCAGGCAAGAAAAGAGGCATTGTCACAGTTTAAGGACAAACTCCAGCCAAGCAAAAGCACTCAAGGAAAGCATGGAGCAGGACGGGTGAGGGCTGTGGCCTGGGAAGAAGGGGCATGGTCTAAGGAGACTAGAGTATCGAGGGCTAAATCTCCGGAGGTCTGAGGTTTCTTCCTCACTACTGCACAAACAAGGACGCTTTGGAGATATAAAAGTATTAAGCTGGCAGTTTACAAAGCAGGGTGGGTGCAAGGGAGAGTGTGCCTCAAATGCTTGGGAAACACTACTATAACGCCATCACAAAATCATCTGGAAAGGAAACAGCTCATGACAGTCTCTGGCACGGAAAGGGAATATGGAAAGCATGTCGACCAGACTCAGAATTAACGAAAGTGAAAATATTTCTGAGGAAGAGTTGCACTGCATGCCGTACGGCGGCGGCCAGATGGTGTCGAATCCTGGCTTTTTCCTGTCAGCGCTGCAAGGGCCGGGGACTAGCTGTCAAGGAAGGAAAATTCCAAGTCACTGCACAAGAGCTGAGTTAGCAGTTAGGAGCCAGAGTACAAGCGAACAGAAGCCACTGGATGCCATTCACAGAACACAATGCCAAAAGCCATCACAACTCTCCTCGTTCTTTCTTCACTGTCATCAAAGGGGGAGCTGCTGCCCTCACCATCCTTGAAGAGCTGGCAGCCTTTCCAAGCCTCCCTGGAGACCAGAGGCCAGCTTTCCAAACCAGAAACACTCCCACGCAATTGTAACCAGCTTCAGATATATATATATATATATTTGCTCCAGCTCCCAGCAAAGACTGACGGCCATTTTTCACAGGACAAGAGGTTTCTTTAATAAGTGTGCGTTGAACTAGGGCTGAATAAAGTTCTTCCGAATAAGGCCTTTGTTCAGATAAATGATCTGCAGTACAATCTTGTATCAGCCCATAGGATTCTAGCATGAAGTACGGATCACTCCCCTTCAATCCACCGTGAGAGAAAGAACAAACAAAGGCTGAGACCCAGTTTAATTGGCTGAGAAGAGTGAGGGGAAGGAGTAGTTTTTGACTTCGCTCTAACACAGCACCACTCTTCCAACAAAAAAGTTCTCAAGCTATTTACATATAAAAACAGTGTAAACATTTACACAATTCTGGAAGCCTTAATCCTAACATTTTCATTAGACTATCTTGGAGATTACACCTTTTACAGTGGAACCTTGGTTCTCTAACTTAATCCGTTCTGGAAGTCCGTTTAACTCCCGAAACCATTTGAAAACCAAGGCGTGGCTTCTGATTGGCTGCAGGAACTTCCTGCATTCAAGCAGAAGCCACGTTGGACATTCGGCTTCCGAAAAACGGTCGAAAACCGGGACACTTACTTCTGGGTTTTCGGCGTTCGGGAGCCAATTTGTTCAACAGCTAAGCCGTTCGAGAATCAAGGTACCACTCTATAGGCAGATAAGCAACACTGGCTTTTTGGTACCATAGATGGAAGCTGGTGGCAGTGTAGGGAAGTGGGGATAGTGACACTTCGTCATGGTCCAACCCCTCAGTGCTTAGTCCCAGATGCTCCTTGCTTGCCCCAGGAGACCAGGCTGATTTGTCAGTCTTATTTGCCAGATCTGAAAAGCCTTGTTCACTTAATGAAAATACACCTGGAGGAACCCCCAGTCCTTCCTTTTTCCTGCAGCAACCTATGCCCTCTCGTCTGGCATGCCTCATCCCTGATCTGTTGAGAAGAAGCACATCCACTGCTTGAGGTCAGCTTCCTCGCTCGTTCCCACACTTCTTCAGATCCACTTGAGGCTTATGAACCAGCAGAGGGAACATGGAGGCTAAACCTTAGCAGTTCCCACCATGGCTACCTCCACAACGTCAATATTTTGTGGGAGCAATTCAAGCCCTTTTAAAAAGAAACTGTATTTTTGAAGTTAGGGAAGTGACAGGGAAACGCACCAAAAAGCAAAAATCTACAAACTAATGGAGAAAGCGTATAGTCACTGCACAAGCAAATCAGGATAATTCTGGCTTAAACGTGTAGTCTTACATTCTCCTCCCACAAACAAATGCTAGATAAATAAATAAATAAATAAAATTGTCCAGAGGAAACATATGTGAGCAATGTGTCGCATTTATATGTTATTAAACAATGCCTTCAGTTACAGTTAAAATGTATAACTGGAAATGTAACTCACATGGAAATTATCACATGATTTCTCAGTAAATAAGACCACATAGTCTAACCTCCGTGTAAGCTTTGTGTAAGCAAATGAGAAAGAATGTTTAACAAACAGGTCATGTGGAAAAGCCCCATGTTCTAGTCAGATCAGTAGCACTGGCTAGACCCATTGGGTGATATCCATCTACACCTCATTAGCAGTCTAAGAAATGTTCTCGTAACTGCCACAAAGCTATGGCCATCTCTTTCTGCCTTGGAAATACATTACAGAGGGTCAGGCCCGGGCAACACACCTGGACAGGTGACATTGACAGCTCCTGATGCTCCCTACAACAGGATGATGAAGAAGAGTTTGGACTTGATATCCTGCCTCCATAAGGAGTCTCAAAGCGGCTAACATTCTCCTTTCCCTTCCTCCCCCACAACAAACACTCTGTGAGGTGAGTGGGGCTGAGAGACTTCAGAGAAGTGTGACTGGCCCAAGGTCACCCAGCAGCTGCATGTGGAGGAGCGGGGAAGCGAACCCGGTTCACCAGATTACGAGTCCACCGCTCTTAACCACTCATCTTCCTAGGGCAGGGGTCTGCAACCCGCGGCTCCGGAGCCGCATGTGGCTCTTTTACACCTTTGCCGCGGCTCCTGGGCGGATACTAGCGAGGGGAGGAGGCACATTGTGCACCCAGACACTCCCCACTGTGGCGGGCGCTCTACTGGCTGTGACGTCGCATGGGGGCAGTGCGTGTGTTAGTCACACACCGTCCCGACGTCACCTTCCCGCCCGCTGTCAGATCGCGGCTCCGGAGATATATTTGTTTTAAATGTCGCAATGGTTTTGCGGCTCCCAGTTGTTTTTTCTTCGGAAATGGGTCCAAGTGGCTCTTTTTGTCTTAAAGGTTGCAGACCCCTGTCCTAGGGGATAGATTCTGTTTGTTAAACTGAAATGTAAGTGCCACTGAGGCTTTGCAATATATTAAATGTATTAAATCAATTAGATTTGTTAAAGGAGATTAAAGCATTAAATGCTTTAGAAATAAAATGCAGTTACCAGCCTTGTCACACATATCCTAAGCATCCACAATGGAAAGCAAAGGCATGACAAATATAATTGATCCAGTTATTGTGCTCATCACACCACCCAACTAAAAAGAAAGTGTTATTTCAGATATTGCAGTTGTCTACCCTTTGTGTGTTTCACCAATGCAATGCAATGCTTCTTTCCATGGCGCAGGGGATGGAGAGTACTGCCTGCAGCTGAGTTACCATGAAACCCTCCCCTCAAAAAACATCAATAGGAGAGTGTGCATTTGTGTACATGCATGTGCTTGCATGTATGTGTGAGTGATAGAGGCTATTCGCTTCCCCTCTCATGTAGCAGTGTCACCACTTGACAGTCCTTCTGGTGTTCCCATGGCCTAGAGTTCACCTCCTAAAAAAATGAAAAAAGCCATTTAACATGTAACTAGGGCACACTGCTCTAGTCTGAAACAGAGACAAAGCAGTACCAACCAATTACCACTGAAGTTTGTCAGCATACATGGCAGAAACAGACACTCCAACAGTTACCAATTTCACTTCAAAATACTGAACTGCGGAGGCAGCAGCTAGAAATGGCCTGGATTTTAAATTCTACGTGAAAGCAAATACAATAATTCCACCCTGGGTGGTGTTGTTTTTTAATCTCTTTTAACTATTTTATTATGCTAGCTTGATGAATTTTTAAATTGTTAGCTGCCCCATGTAGATATTTGAATATTTTAATTGTTGACATAACCCTTTCGGTTAGGGGCACATTAAAATTTATTTTGAATTTGTTTAAATAGCTAATAAAAGTTTCCATACAGATGTTCAGGAGTAAGCCCACTGTAGAAGTGCGCTCAGAACATTTTAGGCTAAAGCAGAATTTTCTCCCCAGATCTAGTAAAGAAGAAAGCCTGTTTTTCCAGATTTGTTTAAGTCACAAAGCTGAATTCCTTCTTGTAGCAATTTTTAAAGAGTAAAAAAAAAACCACCTTGTTTATTTCTTTAAAAATGAAATAAAGCAGAAATACATTTGAACAGATACAGATGCACGGTGCTGCAGAAGGCATAGTGAGGGTGGAAAAGAGAATCCTACTTGAAGAATAATAGAAGGGACAAATAAGAAGAGATAATTGGCATTTGATATGGAATGAGCACAGAGGGGAGCCGAGGGAAGCAGCACTTCTCTGTAGTAGAAAAACCTGTATCAACTCCCATTTTCAGGTTAATCCACATAAAGCTACATAACTTCTTTACCTCAAACAGAGTTGTCTTACTGGGTCCTCGTCTGCCAACACATAACTAATGTAAGAAACTAGGCAATCATCTTTTTTTAAAGAACAAAAAAATAATTCAGTTTCACACATTCTGGCACAAGCGCATGCCAAACATATTCCACTGCTGAAAACTCACTTCATTAACAAAAAACAAAAAAGCTAACCACTGTTGGCATTCTTATACAGAGCACATTAGCAGAATATTTGCATAAGCAAAGTCACATGTTATCCATATTAACAGCAATCACTTCAACTCAGGGAGTGGGGTGGAGTGACTAATCTAAGAAAGTCTGAGGAGTTCCATACAAAATGCTGGTTTCCAGCAATTACATACTGCAAGAAAATATAATTAGGTAGACTTGTAAAACGTTACTGCTTTGCTTGAAAATTTCTGGTTTGTATCACCTGGAACAAAACAATATTAGAAAGCACACTGTTTTTTAAAAAAAAAAATCAGAGCAGCTCTACATAAACTAGTGTCACAAGCAAGGAGGGTGGATAGAAAGAGGAGTGGTCAATTACTAGACATCCTATATTCTTTGAAAGAGCTATTTCCCTCATAAGGAAATGATACAAGATCTGAGTTCTTTTTCTTTCCTCCTTCTTAGTGACTAGCTGTTCACTAGGCTTACTCCCCTGAGCTCTACGAGTGCAGCTTTCTCCTGATTGAGGTGCAGTGTTTGAGGATGGGGAAATTCACAGGGAAAACAAAATGCTTGTTTACAAAGCTATTGTACTACCAACCTTACTGTATGCTTGTGAAACACGGACCACTTACAAATGCCTTGAAAGATTCCATCAACAGTGTCTCTGAAAAATTGTACACATCACTTGGGAAGACAGGCAAACTAATGCCAGTGTACTGGAAGAAGCAAAAATCACCTGTCGAAGCAATAATTCTTCAACATCAACTTCGTTGGACTGATCATGTTGTGCGGATGCCTGATGATCGTCTTCCAAAGCAACTACTCTATTCTGAACTTAAAAACGGAAAGCGTAATGCTGGTGGTCAACAAATAAGTTTAAAGACTCTCTCAAGGCAAATCTTTAAAAAGTAGTATAAACTGGGAAACACTGGCCTGCGAGCGCTACAACTGAATAACAGCTTTTACCAAAGGTGTCATGGGCTTTGAAGACACTCAAACACAGGACAAAAGGGTGAAATGTGCCAAGAGGAAGGCACGTTTGGCAAACCCTCATCGTGATCAACTCCGGCGTCCCCACTGTGGAAGGACGTGTGGATCCAGAATTGGCCTCCACAGTCACTTACGGACTCACTGTTAAGACCGTGTTCATGGAAAGCAAACTTACTCGGCTACGAGTGAGCGCCAAAGAAGGGAAGAAGACTAGGCTTACTGAAAACAGCCCGGCCATCTTGTTCTTGACCAAGTAAATTACATATTCCAAATAAGTTCCTGAAAATGGAGCAGTATTAAAAACCACTTCTACACTTTCCTCCAATTTCAAAATTATATGCTCTGAAACTCATTTCCGTTTTCACCGCGAGCAACGGGGAAAAAACGTTTTACAAGGTGGTAGGTGTGTCTACACAGCCTAAAGCAGCTGCACTAATTTAAATGTGGGAAAACTACAAAGATTCAATTTACGTAAGATATATCATCAAGTTTAAACAAGACAGGTAAATGGTTTTATTACCCATGTTACATAATGTAAGAGGGGGGAAGCTCTAAACAAATTATGTTGCGTTCAGGCAGATGTTTACAGCTGGCATTGGCAATGCAAGGGAATATTTCTCTTCTTGAAAAATTGAAGCTACTCACATGTTGACAGAAACTATATGGCTTTGAATTGTAAATTTTCCTACAGGCCCCTGGTGATTTTTTGTTTGTTTTAAAAACGGCCCATAGCTCCCAAACATCTGAAACCCAGACTCTAGTGGTCAGATTCATGCCCTTATATATGTCATCTCTGCATAACCAGTGCTTTTTTTCTAGAAAATGAGGTCCTGGAACTCACCATGAACGCCTCCCTTGTCCTCTTATAATGGCAATGGCGCCCACTTGAGAGGTGCTGGAACTGAGTTCCGGCTGGAAAAAAAACCCCTGAGCATATAACATTACCCAAACAAGTTTCCTTCATTCCAAATGTCACAAAACCAAGAAGCAGAAGCACCACCAGATGAAAAAATGTATCTCAAGGGCATGTTTCAATACTGTTCAATTCCACCATGATGCTCATTAAGTGTTCAACTCCAGAATGCACTCAAACAAATTATAATGGCCACTGATGAGATAGAACCCCCAGGCCTATGGAGCAAATGTTATCAAGATTGTTGGAGACTCAGATGTTTTCAAGCTAAAAGCAGAAATACTGGAACTGACAGGTAGCATGCTTATCCTAAGGAAAACTAGTAACAAGCCTCTACAACTACATGTAGATGTTAACTGCAGCAACTGTTTCGGCAGTTGCGTGACACAGCAACCTTGCTTATACAAAAAAATGCCAGGATGTGACCAGTGCTTATCTAGAGATGACCTTGGAACCTCACATATGCTGCTTTCAGTTCTGCACAAGAAAGGCCGACTATAAATGCAAGTAACAAATTTGCAAAACAATTTACTGAAAAATGACCCTGCCCTTGGGCAAAGTGGATGTTCTGACCCCTTTCAACCTTGTGGCAGCCTCATGTCATCCCAGTTTCTCTACTGCCTTGAAATCCATATTCAGTGCATAGCTCATTTGTTTTTAAAGGGATGTATTCAGCTCCAAACAGAAATAAATAAATAAAAATGGTTAGCAGTTCAGGGCTCCTTAAACTAAGGTTCCCGGTGACAAGAAAATCCCATTTCATTCCAAAATCCGTAAGAACCCTTGTAGTTCAAGGTTCATTGTGTGGGAGTCAGAATATTACTTGGCTCAACTCTCTTTCTTTGGAATTTTGTTTCTAGATATATACATTATAAGGGAACAGAAGAGTTACCGGTATATATTCTGTATGACATGCATTTCCTTATCTTTGCATTGGATAAATAAAAGGGTACAGACTAATAAAGGCATGAATACTTAAGAACTGTTTTCCCTTAAGGCAAGTGGTTTCATAGAATTTGCCCAAGGAGTCAGAAAGACACTGTGTACAGTGAGGGGGAAAAGTATTTGATTCCCTGCTAAATTTGCCCGTTTGCCCTCTGACAAAGAAATGACCAGTCCATAATTTTAATGGTAGGTTTATTGTAGCTGTGAGAGATAGAATAACAACGGGAAAAACCCCAGAAACCCAGAAGACAAAAGTCCCTCACTGTATCTCCCCCTCCCATATGGCACAGGATCATTACCCTTTGAGATTACAGCCTTCCACACCCATGGGATGGCTTGCAAGAATGGTTGTGAGAAGACCTTTCAGGGTGTTTCCAGGGCTAGTGCTCTAGGTTGTACACTACAGACAGAAAGCACAATGTTTAAATGCAAATGGAGAAATCTGCACTCTTCTACCACATCCTTTCTAGGTGCTCGACAAATACTTAAATTTGTTCTCTCATACACATCCGCATGTCCTTACTCAGAAGGATGGATAAATCCATCCAAAAAGTTATCCCCTTCAAGGTAAGCCAAATTTTTGTGCTTAATGTACTTGACAGCGTTCCTTCAACCAACTAAGCCATCAACCTCCCATGTTCCCAGGACATAGTTGAAGAAGAAGAGAAGAAGAGTTTGGATTTGATATCCCGCCTTTCACTTCCTTTTAAGGAGTCTCAAAGCGGCTAACATTCTCCTTTCCCTTCCTCCCCCACAACAAACACTCTGTGAGGTGAGTGGGGCTGAGAGACTTCAAAGAAGTGTGACTGGCCCAAGGTCACCCAGCAGCTGCATGTGGAGGAGCGGAGACTCGAACCCGGTTCACCAGATTACGAGACTACTGCTCTTAACCACTACACCACACTGGCTCTGGTTGAAAGCCTGCCAATTTAGCTGGATGCACTAGAAAGGCTCACATAATTCCAAGTTGTTAAAATAATATTGTAGGTAGTATTTAAAATAAGGACAGAAAGAGTGCATGGGTCAGAAGCCCAGGACTGAGAAGGCAGAAACTCTTAATGAAATATTGGGCACTCATAAAGAAATAAAAATAAAGACTACTTTGTTCTTTTCTTTATGGGTTAACACACACACACACACACCCATGATGCGAAGACCCCCATTAACAAGATTTTAATCATGAGTTTAAAAGACTAGGAGATCATTCCCTTCGTGTAAAATGACCTCCCCACTGAGATGGATCTCATCCCAACTTTGTATTCTTTCAGACACCCATTCAAAAACCACACGTTTCACCAACTTTTGCAGTTGTCTTGGGTTGTTGTTGTTTTTTATTTGATTATTCTACATAATGTGTATGTGTGTGTATCTTTATGTTACTTTAGGTTTTTTTGTAAACCACCCTATAATCATCTTTGGCAAAGGACAGTACAGAACTCTCTTAATAAATAAAATGTACATAATGTGTTCTCTAAGTGTGTCTTTCATCTATGGAACCTACAAAAGTTGTGCTAGCAACTAAGAATTTGTATTTGATAGTTATACTCACAACCTCATGTTTCTCAACCAGATCTGCTAATTAATATAATATTTCCAGGGATATTTGCAGGAGTGACCTGCTGTATATATTTTTCTGATGCAACACCAAAGCAAATTTCCTAACGCCACACCATGCATTCACAGAGAAGGTTGAGATTTGAACCCAGCTCTCTCAAGCTCAAAGTCCCAACTTACTAACCCCTGGCCCACAGCAGTACAACACATTTTGCTAAAGGGGGTCACAAGCAGTTTTCGGTCACAATAGTGCCAAGACATTCCCATTCTTACGCCACTGTATTTCCGCAAAGCGGTTACAAAAATGGGCATAAGTTACAGAGTTAGTTAAGATTCCATGAAAGAAAATAAATAAATGGCTTCAGCTGTGAAAGCTAGCTTGCAACATATGCATTTATACCCTCCCTCTAGAACGCTAAGACTTCAGCAGTTTCCCACGGCTTACATACAATTCTTTACTTCTAATCTCAAGCACAATTTTTCAGCAATTATCTGTAGAAATGGATTTGTTTGATCTCACAAGTTTCCACTAGAAAGTCCAAATTCAGAGGACAGCTGTGTCAAATATTTCAAACTGCAAGAGGCATGGTAGGAAGGTATTTCTGCCTGTACTGTCAGGGCACCATCTGCAATAACGTTTCTGACATCCAGATAACAATGACAGGAGGAATTATTAATGAGGCAACTGGCTCTGCAAAAAGGCTTACTTCACTGGGAAAACACATGCTCACAATAGCTGTGACAATTTATTCTCGGCTAGCTAATTAGCTTGAAGAATTTGCAGCTTTCCCAGCAAGGTATTTAAGCAAATGCACTTACACAAGATTCCCAAGGCGTTAAGAAAACATGGAAGCCCAGACAATTACTATTAGCAGGTACCAGCTAGGCATAATAAAGTTACACAACAATAAACTGAAACTGAATGCATAAAAAGATAGGAGGAAGGACCTATTGCGTTGCAAAAGAAGAATGCTCATATAGGTATGCATGCCTGGCTTATGAAGCCCTTACATTAGCTACAGTATGTTCAATATTTCTGTGAGAGAGGTTTCTACATGCAGACGGAACTATCCAATCAAGGCTCAGGATTTTCCCTGGACACGATTCTTCTGCATACAGAATGATTATTATTGCACAAACATTCTGTTAACACATCAAAGCTAAACATTTAGGCATCTGCCCATTAGGAAGAGAGAGCATTGTTAAAATGTGGTAAGCTTGCAGTCAAAGTACAGTCGTACCTCGGAAGTCAAACGGAATACGTTCCGGAAGTCCATTCGACTTCTGAAACGTTCGACTTCCAAAGCGTGGCTTCTGATTGACTGCAGGAAGCTCCTGCAGCCATTCAGAATCTGCAGAAGCCCTGTCAGACGTTTGGCTTACAAAAGAACATTCATAAAGTGGAACACTCACTTCCGGTTTTCAATCGTTCGGGAGTCAAAACGTATGAGTTCCGGGGCTTTTGAGAACCAAGGTACGACTGTAACTGCTATAAGAAGATGGAGGGAGAGAAGGAACTGGAATCACCCTTGATACCAATATTTAGTTGTAAGGACAACAAGTGCTGCAGATATCAAAGGGCTAGAACCGTTCCCAAGTGTATCGCACAATACTTCCACCAACATTTTTAGCAATAAGTTTTGATAGATTCAACGGAGGCTTCAAACACGGCTGGTACAGGATAGTGGCTAACAGGCTGTGCGGTGACTAATTAATAGTAAAAGCTCACTGCATGATCTTGAGCCAGTCCCCTAACCCACCACACAGAGCTATTGCAAGAATAAAATGGGGTGCAGGGAGCTGTATGATGCCATCAGATCCATGGAAGAAGGGCAGGAGAAAAATACAAACAAATAATAACAATAATTAATAGCATGCAGATGTGGAAAAGCAAAACATTCCGATCATTAGCTATTTATAAGGAGCTTTAGTTGTATAAACATCTGCAATGCCCACGTGCCAGATCTTAACCTAGAATATAGCTACGTATGTTTGAAAAGTTTGTACGGTTAGACAAAATAAACCCCCAACAATGTTGTCCTTTCATAGACTGTGAAGACAATGCTCTCCACCACTTTGGCCAATTCTTTAAGTAGCTCATCTTACCAGTAGTGGTGACAGCAATATAAAAGTAAAGGTAAAGGGACCCCTGACCATTAGGTCCAGTCGTGACCGACTCTGGTGTTGCAGCGCTCATCTTGCTTTACTGGCCGAGGGAGCCGGCGTACAGCTTCCGGGTCATGTGGCCAGCATGACTATGCCGCTTCTGGCGAACAAGAGCAGTGCATGGAAACACCGTTTACCTTCCCGCCAGAGCAGTACCTATTTATCTACTTGCATTTTGACGTGCTTTCGAACTGCTAGGTTGGCAGGAGGTGGGACCGAGCAATGGGAGCTCACCCCGTCACGGGGATTCGAACCGCCGACCTTCTGATCGGCAAGTCCTAGGCTCTGTGGTTTAACCCACAGCGCAATATACCTCTCCATTATTGCCTGGCAGCAGAGTGAGGGTAAGAATCGTTGTTCTCATTTGTAGCTTGTCTACATGGTGACATAAAGCCACATCAGAGCAAGGCCATTGCTTCCTGCATTCACAGCACCATGAAGTGCAGTTGTTAATGTTGCCCGGACTGCCAACAGGTGATGAAGCAAGGAAGGGCCCATTTCTTAAAACCGTTTGTCCTCCAGAAAAAGCTTATGCGATGAGAAAAATTTCATTTTAGAATATTTGGCTTAGACCAGAAGACTTTAAAAATCAAATATAACTCAGAAACGAGCATATTGAAACTGAGCTCTGTGTTAAGGACAAGACATGATCCGATAATGCTTGCCACACGTAGGCTCTCTTTACAGCAACAAGCACCAACAGCACAATTACAAATGGAAGAAATACTCACACGAGCGATAAGGTCTTAAAAAATCATTTCCATACAAGAACAAGGAACTCAGCGGTGATTTTATAACCTTGAATAAGCATATTCTGCCTGTGTGTGTGTGTGTATTTAAAATGTATTTTCTTTAGGCATACTAGAAAGGTAGGAGGGCGGCATTTAAAGGGTTGACCGAATACTATTGCTCTTTGATATGCTGATCAACCTCAACATTGGAATAAAGATGCTCATAAATATTAACTATCATCTTTGCATGAGTCACCCACAGGCAAAATACATTCTTTTTAAGAAAAAGGAATGGAGCCATTATAATTTCATTCTGCGTACTTTCTTGATCACAGGGTTCAAAATGCCCAGGAAAATTATTTGAGACTGGATGGAATAACAGGCAGGGAGCCAGATTTAAGCAGCATACTGCTAATTATGGTTCACCGATTTGGTTCAGGCAGATGCCCCAACTGCCAGGATAAACATTTTAAAACCTAGAGGGTTAGGCTCACGCTCAAGATCATTTCAATAAGTAACATTTTCCAGAAAACCCAACATGAAAGTGTTATGGGTTTTAGTGTAGGGCTGCAGAACTGAATTTATACATTGTGGTGTTATATGTACCTCAGACAAAGAGGGAGTATTTTGAAATTTATTTCCCCCTCATCATAGCTTTTAATACAGTACATGTGTACACATGTTTTCCTTCTGAAAGATTGTAAAGAATATCCTTTTTGGAGGAATGTTCACTTTTTCAGCTATTAACTGTTTTTTATGGGTTTATCTGTTAGCACATTTTCATCCCATCTTTCTTCAAAAAGACTTCAAGACAGCCAGCAAGCCTAACCAAAGTTTTCTTAAATAAGGAATGTCTGTACAATACGAACAAACAAAGACTGTTAATGGTATAGCAGCCATCCAATCTTCCCTGGAGAGCAAGTTCCAAATCCTTTACAGTGGTACCTTGGTTCCCAAACTTAATCCGTTCAGAAGTCCGTTCCAATACCAAGGCACGTTTTCCCATAGAAAGTAATGCAAAACGGATTAATCCGTTCCAGACTTTTAAAAGCAACCCCTAAAACAGTTATTTAACATGAATTTTACTATCCAACAAGACCATTGATCCATAAAATGAAAGCAATAATCTATGTACCTCGGGTTAAGAACTTAATTCGTTCTGGAGGTCTTTTCTTAACCTGAAACTGTTCTTAACCTGAAGCACCACTTTAGCTAATGGGGCCTCCTGCCGCCAGAGCACGATTTCTGTTCTCATCCTGAAGCAAAGTTCTTAACCCGAGGTAATATTTCTGGGTTAGCGGAGTCTGTAACCTGAAGCGTATGTAACCCGAGGTACCACAGTACTGTACTATAAAATAAGACAATAATGTAGATGGTTAAAAAAAAAACTTACCTGCACTAATGATAGTCATTGTTTGGATGGGGGGCTTTTACCCATTTCCACAGTCACACAATCAATCAATCAATCAATCAGTAGCTGAACTGGGTTCCAGTCACAAAAACAAGTCACAAGAACGAAGTCACAATTCTGGGTCACAAAAACGAAAAAGCCACACAAACAAAAATGCAAAAAAAAAAAAAATTACAATCCCAGCAAAAACAAAAGCACCAAATATCCCCTCAGAACACTGCAATCAGAAACGGAAGGCTTCATTTACAATTGGGGGGGGGGGGGCGCAAGTTAGCAGCACAACAGTCAAAACTGTTCGCAAACCGGAACAGTGACTTCCAGGTTCCAAGTTCAATCCTCAGCATTTCCAGGTAGGGCTAGAAGACTTCTGCCTAATACACTGGAGAGCCACTGCATAGACAATATCTAACTAGATGGACCAGTCCTCTGTCTCAGTATAAAGATTCAGTATCAGCAGAAATACCTTCCTACCATGTCTCACATTGTAGTAGTAGTAGTAATAATAATAACGCATTTAACTTGCATGATCACAGCTTTATCCACTTGGTTGCCAGCCATCCGCAACTGCACTAATTAAACGCATGTAAGGCACAGGGTGGCGCTGTGGGTTAAACCAGAGCCTAGAACTTGACGATCAGAAGGTCGGCGGTTCGAATCCCCATGATGGGGTGAGCTCCCATTGCTCGGTCCCTGCTCCTGCCAACCTAGCAGTTCAAAAGCACGTCAAAGTGCAATTAGATAAATAGGTACCGCTCCGGCGGGAAGGTAAATGGCGTTTCCGTGCGCTGCTCTGATTCGCCAGAAGAAGCTTGGTCATGCTGGCCACATGACCCAGAAGCTGTCTGCGGACAAACGCCAGCTCCCACAGCCAATAAAGTGAGATGAGCGCCGCAACCCCAGAGTTGGTCACGACTGGACCTAATGGTCAGGGGTCCCTTTACCTTTACCTTTAAGGCACAGAGCCACACTGGGTTTTCATGCAGGGGCAGTTTCGGGATGGTTCTAGCTATATGCAATTTCAGCTTTACGCACAATCCCCAGAACCTAACCCCCACCCAAGTTGCAAGTCATCTGTATTAATTACCCATTCTTCGTCCTAAGACCCCAGAGCAGCCATCAACAATTAAACCACAATGTTAAAAATGGTTTATGTTAATAATGGAACTATTTAACCTGTATATCATCCCAAACATGGAACTGATAACTTATCATGTGGTTAAAGCACCTTGCCCAGGAATAGAACACAGGGAGACTGGCCAAAAATTCTCCAATATGGTGGCAAGTTTTAAACTAGAAAGGAGTTTTAATGGCTCTTTTATTAATCTTTAGCCTACCTTGGCTCTCCATTTGAAAGAGACAGGTAATAAATGCAGTCACTATAATTGAGGCCACCATGTATGGTAAGCTAGTATTATCATCTTAATATTGCAGGTGGGGAAGTGTGATTTGCCTAATCCCACCCTGTGAGTTTACAGCTGGCATGGGATTTCAACAGGGGAGAGGAGCCTTTCTGGCTCTCAGGTCACCCCAGCCACTTCAGAACACTCTTGATGGATGAGAAGGAAAGCAGAGTCTGCAAGACACATGAGAATCTGTTCAACTGCTGATTCCTAATTTAGGAAGATAAACCTTCCTAGGTTTGTCTTCCTAGATTGGGACTTAGTATACACACACTGGGGGTGGTTCGGCAGAACATTCACTCAAGCTCCTGAACTTAATTCACTACTGCAAGAGTAGAAGCTTGGGGGGGAAATGGGGAGGAAGCAATTCTACAGAATCACAACACACCAGTAAAGCAATCACATACCGTATTTTTCGCTCTATAGGGCGCACCTAGTTTTCAGAGGGGGAAATCAAGGGGGGAAATATGAAACACCCCCCCCCCAGCTCTGGGAGCAGCGGACAGGCTGCACGCAGCCTGTGCGCTTTTCCCAGACCTTCTCCCTGCTATTGCAGGAGGTGGGGGAATTCCCCCATCTCCCGCAAAAGCCCACAGGAGGGAGAAGGGACTTAATTGGTCCAGAATTTGAAAGTTTGGCTTCTCAAAAGACTTTGACTTAGTGAGGCTCTACCCCTCTTCCCCCTACCCCAATAATAATAATAATAATAATAATAACAACAACAACAACAACAACAACAACAGGCAACTGACCTTACAAAATGAATAAACTCAACCTAAGGCAGCAGTCATAAAAAGCATGGCATGCATTTAATCAAGTCCCATTACACTCAAGCAGGCCTACTTCATAATGAAGGCATATACCCATGTCTGGACAGTAACACTTCAGAGTGCATGCAGCTGGAGCTGCACACAGAAACATGACATTTTACTGAAAAGAGCAGTAGTCTGACACCAGGCATGCAATATTTTGTTTGTTTGTTTGAACTTTGTTTGAATACAAGGACTTTTGTGTGTGTGCGTGAAGGAGTGTTAACATGTAAACTAAGGGTACACTCGGTTATGCCTTGCTAAAATACTGAGTCCATACCATTAACTATGGCTAGCACTAGCTATGCACATCTCCAGTTTCAACAGGACTACATGACACATCTGAGGTCATGTCCCTTAAGATCAGAAGCTGGTCGGTGCTCTTTCTGTATGCCCAATGCCAACATGTGTATCTCTATTCTTGGGACCTTGCCAAGTAAAAAAAGAACAAGCTATATTTGTGACAAATTCTTACATAAAAAGATAAGCTGATTTATGAAATTCGGCTCTGTGGAGATTAAAACTGATCACATGGTTGGAAATTGAGGAGGGAAAGAAAAGGTGAAATTCTGCATGAACATTCCAAGGTTATGCAGGCGATAAGCTTCTCCGGAGCTATGGAACTATCTTCCTATGAAGGCCAATGCAATATTTTTGCCCTGATCAAGAGTTATTAGTAGCTTATCATTAGTAGCATATTAGAAGTGATAAAAACAGAAGCTCCCTGGTGACTGGTCAAGTTGGCTGAAACTGATGTGAGCTGGAGTTCAACAACACTGGGGGGGGCACAGACTCCTCATCCCTCGATTATAATTCAAAAAGCAGAAATGTTTCAAGAAAGGTTGCACTTCTGCAAATACAAAACCCGAAGGATCTGTTCACTAGAGGCTGAAGTGAGAAGTGTGAGGAAGCTACAGTCTGCAGACTTAGATTCTATTCTATTTGCACCCACTTCCCCTAGTCCTGCTCAGAGACCCAAGTCGTGATTATTTGCCAGACAAATGGTCTAAGCAGTGGAGTTCCTCACAGAATGGAATAATAATTTTAAAATGCTCTTTAATGGCAGGGGGTCATTGCTGAGATTTAACCCTGCATTAATTCTGACCTCTTGCTCGATTGTAAAAGGCAATGTACATAAATGTGGGTATGCACTCATTCCTCCTAGTTAAATAATTTTAAGGTGTTAGTAGCTGCTCCAGATCTGTTGGGGTGGAAGCAGAGAGATAGGAAGGCCTTGCTTACATGTCACATTATCCAAATAGTTAATGTTTAAGTATGACTTAACACAAATGAGAAGTGTGGTAGTACACGCTGCTCTAACATCACTGCTTTATTTCACCCTGTAGATAGCAACAAACCGCAAGCCTTGGTTTCTCGTGCTTTATGAACACAGGCTCATGGTTTGCTCCTCTCCAAAGCATCAGTACGGTTTATTCTCTGCTTGTGGTTTGAGGAGAAATATTGACTAGTTAAATGTAAACTATGGTGTGACGTTCAAACACAGCCAGTGAGATACTCATGGGCACTACTACAATGATCGTATCTAAATTCTGGCTGCCAGGCTAACTGCTGGGAGTTTATTCCATCTTTCACAAAAAGCATCTGAAGAACTGCAAAAGACTAAAACAATTTGACCCCACAGCAATATGGGAAAATGAACATACAGTATCACAGGAAACAACTTTTGTACAATACACTTCATTCTCCAGCAAACTACTGTCTGCACACAGTCAGTTAAGACAAGTTCCTTCCTCGGGCGTCTATTTCAGAGAGATAAAGTAGCTTTTACAGTGGCAAATTATGTCATGTGGTCAGGTCACTCTCAGTTCCTTACAATGCGGAAGGAAGATTTAAGGCTCAACATGGGCAGGCAAGGGAGGCTGAGGCCTTTCTCATCCAGCCTACATTTTCCCACCCAAAAGTATTTCTCTCCCATCAGGGCTCCATAATCAGAGGTGAACTCCAAGCAGTAGCAAGAACAACTGTGGAGTAGAGATTCTGAGGAAGGAGTGTAAAGCATGGGCTGGAAAAGGGGTGTGATGTTGCAACATTAAAGGCCATTGGAAGCACAACCCCCACTTTAAAGAAAATCAGCCCACATTGGGTCACACTAAAGCATCCCATCTACTTGCATCCTAAATCTTTTTCAGCAAGGCCACTGGTGAGCCGGGAAAACAGCAAAGACGTGTGAAGCCCTAGACAAAAGTGAAAACACTATTTAGCTTCACTGCCTAAGGGCAAATAACAGGTTCATCGACGTTAACTCCCATGCCATAATCTCCAACCCTTTGCACACACCAAGCAGTGCAAGTACTGGATGCACAGGAAAGCAGGTGCATCAGCCAATTAAACCTCTGAGAAAAGAAGAGCAGAGAGAGATAAGCACACTGTACACCTCAACCAAGACTGCCAAAGGATTTAGTTTCGTTCTCCAGGCAGCATTTTACTCCATATTGTGACTGGTGGTGTTTGTTTTTGTTCCTTTTTTTTTTGCAAAAGATACAGGCTCGGCGACAGCGTGAGGTGGCACCCCACGCTTTTCCCTTTGAAACGCCCATTTGCAACCAAATGATAACGAGATCTAGACCATGCATGTCTCCCAGCGCTTTCCTCAAGGCTGGGTGGGGGGTACGCGAGGGGCGTGGGGGAACAAGATTTCTGTCTTCTTCGTCGACACCCCCTCCCCACACTTCAGCCAAGGGAGGGAAGGCGGCCCCGTCCCTCGCGAGGCAGACCAAGAGACTGACACGGTTCCCTCCGATGCCCGTCGCAGGTTCTCTTTCCACACACCCCCCCCAAAAAATGCACCTCCTCACCAAAATGCATTTCCTGGGCGGGAAGAAACGAAGGGGTTTTGCTAGGCAGTTCAGGAAGAGAAGAAGGAGATATTGGGGGACGAGCAAGCGACGGCGAGAAGAAAGATGGGAACTGCATCAAGGTAACCCTACACGTCAACCCTCAAGGAGGGGGGCGGGGGGATCACAGTAATAAAAGATCAAGGCGAAGAAGTGCGGTGCGTTTTCCTCCTTACGCACACACGCCTCCACCTGAAAAATCCCGGGCTGGGGGGCGGGGAGTCCATACCTCCCTCCCTACCTGCTTCGAGCGAGGCACCCCCGCCCGAGGGGGCAGCGCGGCACCTCTCTCCCTGCTCACCCTCCGAGGGGCAGCCAGGCGCCCCAACTTACCCAAACTGCCGGCGAAACCGTCCATCTTGGGCGCAGAGGAGCCCCGCGCGGAGCTGCTGTCGTCGCTTGGGAAGAGGCGGCGGGCGGAGTGAGGGAGCAGCTCATTCACCGTCGCGGCGGCGGCTGGCGGCGGCGGCGGCAGCTACTCCCTGGGTGCCTGGGGCAGGAGCTCGCTCGCTCGCCCTGCCCGCCTGCCGGCTGGGCTCTCCCAAGCCGCGGCGCTGCTTGGCTGTCGGGCCACCCGCCGCTCCTGCTCCCCACGCAGCTGGGCAAGGGCGACAAGCGGCCGGTACCCGCTCGCCTACCCGCCTGCGCGCCCGCTCGCTCGCTCCTGCCCTCGCGCAGCAGCTGCTGCCGCTCTCAGGCCCGCCCCGCAGCAGCCCTCTTTGCTTTCGCGCTTCCGACTCCGCCCCACTTGGCAGCCGGGGCTTCCCCTCCAGCGATGGTGGCGCTGCGCACGCCGCGCGGGGGTGGGGGGAGGAGGAGGAGGAGGGTCCGGGGCTGGCGCGCGCGGGAGCGCGGGGAGCAGCGCGAGGCCGAGCGGAGCCTGGAGAGCGGCGCACCGGCGCCAAGACCGGGCTCGCTCCGTGGTCCCAACCGGCAAGTGGGTCCGCGGTCTGTCTTGCAACAGGTTGAATTGAGTCGAGTAGTATGTCGCAAGCAAGCAAGCGCCGGACCATTAAGTTGCAGTCTCGGTGCATGTGCGCACTGTGAAGTTGCTGCTGTCTTCTGATGGGTGTGTCCTTTGCTCTCTTGCTCGGGAATAAGTCGTTTGGGGGGCAAGGCGTAGGATTCCGCAGCTGTATGTGGAAAAGAAGCCCCTTGGTCTCAGGTTCACGTTTGTTTGTTTGTTTGTTTGTTTGTTTGTTTGTTTGCTGCATATATAAGGCACCTTTTTCTGCAAGGAGCTGAAATGTGCAGGCACCCTTCTGAGCAATTTCTGTGAAATTAGCCAGACTAAAATGGAGAACGCCTGGAATTTATTTATATGGTGCCATCTATGTACATGTGGTTAATGAAGAGTCCTGCCATAATGGGTGGCACTGTGGTCTAAACCACTGAGCCTCTTGGGCTTCCCGATCAGAAGGTTGGCGGTTTGAATCCATGTGACAGGGTGAGCTCCTGTTGCTCTGTCCCAGCTTCTGCCAACCTAGCAGTTCAAAAGCATGCCAGTGCAAGTAGATAAATAGGCACCGCTGCGGCCGGAAGGTAAACGGCGTTTCCGTGCGCTCTGGCTTCCGTCACGGTCTCCCATTGCTTCCAAAGCAGTTTAGTTTTGCTGGCCATATGACCCAGAAAGCTGTCTGTGGACAAACACCGGCTCCCTTGGCTTTAAAGCAAGATGAGCTCCGCAACCTCATAGTTGCCTTTGACTGGACTTAATCGTCCAGGGATCCTTTACCTTTTTACCTTTTCTTTTAACACTCTAAGGCAGTCGTTTTCAACCAGTGTACTGTGGCACCCTGGGATGCCTTGACTGATGGTCAGGCGTGCCGTGGGCAACACTGGCCTCTGTCCCCCTTCCCTTCCCTCCCTCCTCTGATGCCCTCTTGCTTCTCTGCCTCCCAAAGGCTTGCAGAGCTGTTTGTTGCAGCAGCCCTGGCTGCAAGCTTCCCAGGCGAATGGTGCCTCGGGCTGGCCAGGGGGTGCTTACCAGGCCCCTGTGGGGCAATGTGAGGAGGCACCTCTCTTGTGGGGGGGGGACAGTTCAGAGACCAGGGGTGGCAGCTGCGGATGCCCAGAGAACTCTCAAGGAGAGGGGAAAGGAGGCTGAGGGAGCACTCCCCAAGGGAGGGTTCGAAAAGGGGCGAGGGGCTGCCAGCTCTGCAGGCAAGGGGTGACATAACTGGGTTCCTTTTAAAAAAAAATGATATTTATTAGAAGTTTAATAGTTACAAAAAAAGAAAGGAAAAAAGAAAGACAATAAAAAATCACAATACATCAAAAATAAAAAGAAAAACAGAAAACAATACAGCAAAACAATAAGAAAAACAAAAACACTTAAAAACACATCTAATATTTCCGTATCTTTACCTTTCATTTACTTGTTTCATCGACACACCTCCCTTTTTTGTATTCTAGTTCAATTAGCTATTTCAGCAAATCCTTTCCATCTTTCTCAATTTTTGTTCTATAATATATCTTAACACATTCTGACCTTAAATTTTACACTTTGGCCCATTGACAATCTATTTTTACTTAGTTCTTTATAACATTTCTGCTAAAACCATGTAGCTTCATTCCAGCATCCTTCTAACATTCATTAATTTTACAGTATTTCTGTAAATATACTTCAAATTTTTTCCAATCTTCTTCCACCGACTCTTCTCCCTGGTCTCGGATTCTGCCAGTCATTTCCGCCAATTCCATGTAGTCCATCAGCTTCATCTGCCATTCTTCCTGGGTGGGTAGATCTTGTGTCTTCCAGTGCTTTGCGATGAGTATTCTTGCTGCTGTTGTAGCATACATAAAAAAAGTTCTATCCCTCTTCGGCACCAATTGGCCGACCATGCCCAGGAGAAAGGCCTCTGGTTTCTTCAGGAAGGTATATTTAAATACCTTTTTCATTTCATTATAAATCATCTCCCAGAAGTTCTTAATCCTTGGGCATGTCCACCAAAGGTGAAAGAATGTACCTTCAGACATAACTGGGTTCCTGAGCCCCACAGGGGTGCCGCAGAAAGAATGTAGTTGGTCAAGGAAGCTGCGGACCGAAAAAGGTTGAAAACCTCTGCTCTAAGGACAGACACACAGGAAGGGAAAGGTAGGCGCTAGCAGGAAGAATGTGTGATTATCTTAGTGGTACATATTTTTTCTCATAATTCGTAACAAATAGAATATAATTTACATCCCATCTTGACCCTCTACTGCACAAAGGCATTGTATCATTACATATTGAAAATCATAGTAATATACCTGAATGCCTTTGCTAATAATAATCCCCTATATAACTTAAGGGGACATAATTAGGGAAGGTAGTTCATTAAATTATCTAAAACAAACATTAATCACAACACTACAAATGAAATATTTTATTTCTACTTACTGCTTCTATCATGCTATTAGGAATCCAATTTGCTCACCAAACTCAGTAGTGCACAAATTTCGTTCATGTCAGTGCGTTCTAGGAAATGTTCCATGACATTTTGTGGATTCTTGAAAATGGTTTCTTGAAAATGGTTTCCAGAATTTGTAATGTATTATAATGATACAGCTGGGATTTGCTGATGGCCAGAAATATAACTGTGTTCCAAGAAGTAGACACATTTATGAACGATGGGAATGTTAATCGCTGTTAACCACGGAGTTTTCTGCACAGTCAAAACTTGTCCAAAATGCTTTTGGATGTTATTCCCCGAGGTTCTCTTGCAATGACAAAAATGCAGTTGGTCATCTGCACATAATGGATTTTTTTTGGTTCCATTTTTAAACCACCCTTCATCAGTTGAGATCTCAAGGTGGTTCATTAAAATAATAAAATTTCAATATATAACCATTCAACAAGTGTTAAATATTTTAAGATAATGGTCATTGCACCAACACAGCTGCAAATTGACCTAAACCTTGAATTTCCATTTTCTTGAAACAGCTGACCAAAAAGACACATCTTTACCTGAGGCTGGAAGCCCCAGATCATCTGTACCTCCAGGGGGAAGGGGAGGAAGAATTCCATAGTTGAGGTGCCACTACTGAGAAAGCCCTGTCTTTCAGGCTACACCTGTTGGCAGGGCAATGAGAAGGGCCTACCAATCTAAGGGCCTAAGCTGGCTGATACAGAAAGAGGAGCTCCTTCAAGTATTTGTGTACCAAGTTATTATGGGCTTTACACACCTTGAATTCAGCCTCGTTAACATACAGGTAGCCATGTAGATCCTATGGAATCTGCATTATATGATTTCACATGGATGCACTGGTCAGAATTCCAGCAGTCATGTTCTATACTAGCTACAATTTCCAGACCATCTTCAGCAGTAGCCCTGCAGAAAGCACATTACAATGATGTAAACATGAGGTTACCTGGGCATGGGTTAGTGTGGCAAGGCTACGCCAGTGGTCCAGGAATAGCCATAACATCTGAGACAGATGTAGCTGGGAACAGACACTCTGTGCTACTGATGCTATCTGGCTTACCAGTGGCAATGCTGCATCTGGGAGTAACCCCCTTTCCCAGTTATGTACCTGCTCTTTCAGAGGGAGTGTGACTGGAACAGTACGGAAACCCCAATTTTCAGATGTGAGAATTGCTCACCAACAGCGCTGCCATCTTCTCAGGGTTCAGTTTCAGCTAACTGGCCCTTATCCAGCTCATTGCTTCCTACAGACACTGTTTCAGCACCTGCACAGCCTCACCTGGTACACATGCAGTGGAGATGGGTTTCATCTACATATTGGTTACATCATGCTCCAGATCTTCAAATGGCTTCATAGTCATATTAAATAGCATGGGGAACAGAACAGAAGCCTGCAGGACTCCACAGCAGAAATGCCCCAATACTACTTCCTAGGAATAGTCCTGCAGGTAGGAGCAGAACCACATAACACCCAACTTCTTCAAGCCCCAAACTGGGACTTGCGTCTTCTGAATCAGCGTCTTGCTCTTACCCAAAAAAAAGAGTGGCACCCAAAATGGCTGCCATGATCTTGCACGAGAAAACAGGATGTCCCAATTTTTCCTGGGTACTTGGGCGGTATGAAACCACTGTTATCACCCTGCCTCCAATTCCAGATTTTGAACGCTATCAAAAGCTGCTGAGAATTCAACAAGATCACATTCCGCCATCACCTTTCTGATGCAGATCATCAACCAGGGCTGTTTCAGTGCCAAACCTGGGCCTTAAACCAGATTGGAATAGGTTGGGGAGACTTGCTTAGCTGTGGAGCTGAATGGCCATGATGATACTTGTCCTCTTTTGGGAAAATAAACAAATACAGGTCTGGCTATATGTATGACTCCTTCAACACGGGAGGGAAGAATATATGTTTAAAATGCATCCTGGCAACAAGTACCATGCTCATTCTCCCACAATGCGTGGAGAAGTTTGGTGTTGTTTCTAACCTGCTTTTTATATAAACTTCTTGACTGGCAAGCCTGCAAGGGTTTTGTGTGGGAGAAGAGGGAAGACGGACATTCAGTGGGTGGCATGGTTAATAGGAAAGAGGAAGTTAAGACAGTTTCTTTTATGTAAAAGCAGATTGCAGCTGGGGTTTAGAACTCGCTTCCAGAGCACCTGCATGATGTCACCAGCTTGCTTCTTTCAAATCCCTGCTCAAAATCCACATTTTCCGTGAAGCCTTTGGCTCAGTTCCCTAATTGCCCTGAACTATTGTAGCTAAGCATGTGTAACTGAAACAATCACATTTTCCCTTCCCAGTTCACCCCTGTCTCCCCCTCCATTCCCTTTCTTTCTTGCTTGCTTCTTCTTCTTCTCTTGTTGAATTATGAACGTTATATAAATCAATAAAATAGTTTCTCTCGTGGAGAAAGCTTCAAGTCCTCATTATATTTCTACCTGCAAGGGCAGATTAGGGTTTGGTTTTGTCTTTATGGGGGGGACATTCAGAAAAGCACCCCCTACCTGAAATTCAAACTGGGGCAGCACTAGAAAGACTGGGTCATGTTGATGCACATGTGAAAAAGACCTGAAGGAATCTCCGTGTGTGTATATTCTCTTCATAGTCTACAGAGTGTTAGCAAACAATGCAAGGAGATTAAATTAAATGGAACCGAAGTCAAACATGTACGAAGATGATGTTAAACAGAACAGAATGATGATGCAGCTGTTCTGATGACAGCTTTTCTCCTGACAAGACCAAGATATGACTGGCAGGATTTGGCTGCCATATCACAGAAAGATTGTCTTGTCTGTCTGTGTAAAGTATAATAACTATCCAAGGGCTTCTATGGGGAATTAAATGGATGATGAATAATGCAGGTCATCCTTTGTCAATCTCCCTTTATGTCAATCTCCCCCCCCACCCTTGCACATTCTCCAGGTCTATCTCCACAACATTTCTTCAATTAAGATGCAGGGGTAGCAGTGACTGGGGGGCGGGGGAACACTTAGGAAATTCACATTTTTCAGGTAGGTGAGTTATTTTAAAAATCAGCATTTTTGCTGAATGTGAACTTTGATCGTGAGGAACTCGCATAGCCTCACAACACCACTGGGATATGCTGAGTGCAGAATACCATAAATAAGGCTTCAGACACACCACATATTTAAAGTACGTAATTTCAGCCCCCTGTCCCAGAATCCTGCGAATTGTAGTTTACACCAGTGTTTCCCAACCGGTGTTCCGCGGCACACTAGTGTGCCGCGAGACGTTGCCTGGTGTGCCGTGGGAGGGAGGCGGGCAAGTCGGGCAGCGAGAGGCGAGAGGATCGGGCGCGGCGGAGGCCAGCCCCGCGCTTGGAGAGGACGCAGCAGCCGTCGCCAAACCCGATCCTCCTCCTCCTGCTCCGCCGCCGTCCTCTGGCTCTCGGCCGGGAGGAGCCTGCGGCGACGGGGCGGGCGCCGAAGTTGGCAGAAGTTGGCGCGCCTCCTCGGCAGCGCCTTCGTCCTCCTCCTCCTGCCTCTGCTCTCCTCCGGCGGCGGGGGCGCGCCGCCGCCGGATCCGCGCGCAGCCTCTCGCCTCTGCCCCTCGCCGCGCCGGCCCAGCCAGTCAGCCAGCCGAGGGCGGGCGCGCTCTCGCTCCTCGCTCGCTCTTTCCGTGGCCGCGCCCGGCGCCAGCCCCGCGGGACGCTGCGACGGGCGGCCTGTGTCGCGAGGGGCGGAGCCCAGGGGAAAGGACCGCCCAGCAGGCGCGGCTGAGGCGCGCATGCGTGGCTGGGGGGGTGCGCGCCCTCTGCTCTCTGCCTCTCTCCCCCTCCCCCCTCTGGACCCCGCGCGCGAGGCTCTCCGGGGGCGGGAAAAGGGTTTCCCTCAGGCGGAAGGCCCCGTGGGAGCCGGGAGGGGGGCAGCCGCTGCTCTGGCTCCCCCCCGCCCCGAACCGGCTCTTCCTTTCGGTTCTGTCAGGGAGCGCGCTCTCTCCTCCCTCTTGCGCTCCGCTTTTCCCTCAGAAGAGCCCCCTGATCCCTGTAATCAAGGATTATCCTGCGGGGATCCACAGGGGCTCGCCAGATCCCCCTCCGGCCGTCTCTTAGTCCCCACACGATCCCAGGAGCGCGACGTGGAAGTGTGTGGACACCCGCAAAGGTCAGGGATGCTTCTCAAACCGCCAAGAGGCAAAGCCAACGTCCCTCTCACCTGGCCCAGGAGTCCCAGATGCGCCAGTTCTCAACAACAAATGCATCGAACAGGGTGTGCAACCCAAGTGAATCACTATTTTAATCCATTCGGGGGGGGGGGGGGAGATGCAACCCATTCTTAAATCTTTCCTACTGAAAATGACCTAAAAGTGTTACATTTGGACGGATCGCCCCCATAACTAATGTTGCATCATCTCACTATTTGCAGCAAGCATATACATTCTTTTCCACGGTTAACTTTTGTATACCTCAGAGCACCAAAGTTTATTTCCTAATTGCTTACTGATCTGCTGGTGAAGCAAGTTTTCTCTTGACTCCCCTTTGAACCATCAACATATCCTTTAACATCCTTTTGACACTAATCAATAAGTTACATTTTTTTATCTTTTTTATTTAGCTATAAATGCCAGGCCATCTCTTTTCTCTGCCTGGAGAGGAACAGATTGCTCTTGCCAGAGGTCAGATGTGATGGACTTGAGAGGATTCCCTGCTTTCCACCATTCTGTCTGTCTTGACTGCCCCCCCCCCTGTTTCTTTTTCAACTTTCTCTCCAGACTTCCCCTATCAGCATAAAATTAGGCAGAAGAAGCTTGGTTCCCTACCCCTGATCCAGTGCAGGGGGGTGGGACGACAAGCAGTTGTAGACAACCTTATTTTAAAAGTTCTCTTCATGTAACTTTAGTACAATTACATCCTCTGTATATCATTTATATCAGAAGTGGGGAGATGATAAATTATGCTGTATCATGCAGCACTAGGGACGCGGGTGGCGCTGTGGGTAAAACCTCAGCACCTAGGGGTTGCCGATCGCATGGTTGGCGGTTCGAATCCCCGCGGCGGGGCAAGCTCCAGTCGTTCAGTCCCAGCTTCTGCCAACCTAGCAGTTCGAAAGCACCCTTATGTGCAAGTAGATAAATAGTAGATAAATGCTGGCTCACCAGAGCAGCTTCGTCACGCTGGCCACGTGACTCGACCGGGAGGAGCCTGCGGCGACGGGGCGGGCGCCGAAGTTGGCAGAAGTTGGCGCGCCTCCTCGGCAGCGCCTTCGTCCTCCTCCTCCTGCCTCTGCTCTCCTCCGGCGGCGGGGGCGCGCCGCCCTCCCTGGCCGGGGGGCTCAGCGGGGCCCGCGGGGAAGGAGGCCATGTTCGCGGCGCGCGGGATCGCGGCCCCCCTCGCCCGCCTCCGGCCCGCTCCCCTCCCCCTGCGCGCTGCCCTAGCCGTGCCGGTCTCCTCCCCCTGCGCCGCCGTCCCCTTTCCACATTCTAGGAGCCGCGGTCCGCCTACCGCCCCCGGGCCGCGGCGCGGCTCCCAGCCCGGGCTGGCCTCCGCCTCCTGGGACGCGCGCCCACCCCCGCGGCCCCCCAAACTTCGGAGCAACTCTCCAGACGCTTCTCCCCCGCCTCAGTCTCCCTCCTTTCCACTTCTCTTCCCCCCTTCCTTCCCTCTTTCTTTCTCTTTCTCTCCCACCCGCCTTTCCTTCTATTAACTTTCCTTTCCCCTCCCTTCGTCCTTCCTACTTTTACTCCTGGGCTCCTCCCCCCTTTGCGCAGCCACAAATCAATCTCTCTCTCTTTTTCCCCCTCTCTCTCTTCTTTGCTCAGACGCAAAAAAGCGCCGCTTTTTGGAAATCCGGACTGCTGTCCCCGCTGAAACGATACTTTAAAAAAGGAAGAACCCACTGGCTCTTATTTCTGTTTAAAGCAGTAGATCCCGAACTCTTTTGGCCCACTGCCCCCTTGGTTCCACATCCCCCAGTGTCCCCTATGCTTACTCTATAGAAAGCATTACAGGGGTTAACGCGGCTCGCTAAGGAAGATATTAATAGAATTCTGCATTTGGGGGGAGACCCTAACAGTCATCTACCATTACCTTCTATGCTGTTACTATTTTTTATTTTTTTTTACATAAGTAAAAAGTGACCTTTCCCCATCTGGCATGGTGGTGTGCCTCGAGATTTTTTTCATGAAACAAGTGTGCCTTTGCCCAAAAAAGGTTGGGAAACACTGGTTTACACAGACCTATAATTCCCACCACCCTTAGCAACGATACGATAATCTTTATTGTCATTGTCCCGTACAAAACAACAAAATTGAAAAATCTACATCAGACATTCACAACCAACAAGCCTGCTCTCCCAGCTATCCCAGCCTGGTTAGCCCCCTAAAAACACTGTTACCCTATAATTAAATACAATATACTCCCATAAAGACTACCGTACACTGCATTTAAAACCAAAATCGCATTTGGATAGGAACTGTTTCTCAGACGGCTGGTTATAACCCTCTACCTTCTTCCAGAAGGCAGAAGCTGAAAGAGATCATTTCCGGGGTGCACACTATCCTGCACTAGCTCTGCTGCTTTCTTAAGGCACCTGGAAGCATAGATTTGATCCAAGGTGGGAAGAGTGCACCCAATTATTCTCTCCACAGCTTTTACAACCCTGGACAGCATTGTTTTTTCCCTGACCTACAGTTCCCCAGATTATTGGACAGGGGAGGGGGGTTAAGTGCATTAGATGTTTGTTGTATACGCAAAGCCTAATGTCTGCACTACCTCATAACTTAAATGAAGCCTAAGGGAAATTTAAAATGCTTATTTGATCAATTATGTATTGTTTGCATTTATAGCCGGACATTTACGAAATAGCCTCAGGACCAGTTACAAAAAAGCATAGCTATTAAAATAATAAATTGCAGGTCTTTATTATTTCCAAGAGCACGAGACATATCATGATCCTTCTGGGGAAGTTTGTCCATTTTGGGTCCCCACCCTGCACTCAGCTCTCGCCTGTGGCTCCTTGAAGCTGTCAGCATGGAACAGTGGCCACATCCTGGGAAATAGCTTCAACTGGCCAGCTAAACCGGGTGAGGGTAGCCAATGGGTCTCAAACCCTCAGTGAGTTAGGGTCTTCAGCTGCATGCAAAGACAGGCTCCAGTGGATTGAATGGACAAGATCAATAAGGATCCAACGGCCAAGAAGGCGGTTTCTGCATGTGCTGTTGAGGGAAATGAAATCCTTTGGGCCACATCAGTGAGGACAAGAGTGGGGTCTTGTCATCTGGGCACCCCAGGACCTCCATACACATTGCCCAGGCTTGCACCCTGGAGAGGTCACTTCGGTACTGCTAATGCAGCAAAAACAACGCAGGAGGCAGCAGTTACGAGTTACTTGTTTCTGCAGCCACAGCGGGCGCTGTGATTCTC
This sequence comes from Podarcis muralis, assembly GCF_964188315.1. Taxonomy (NCBI): domain Eukaryota; kingdom Metazoa; phylum Chordata; class Lepidosauria; order Squamata; family Lacertidae; genus Podarcis; species Podarcis muralis. The sequence goes on from NC_135657.1 coordinate 23,721,873, forward strand.
CAAAGGTTTGACTTCACCCCCTTGAGAAGATGGATGCCAGCACTAGAAACACTGAATATATGAGGCTTAACTGTCATATAGCAACAGTCATATATAACAGAAGGAAATATGAGAGAGCAGGTTCTCTTCATCAGTTCAGCTCAGAAGGCAGCAACTATTGGGTTCTCTTGTCACTGAATTCTTCCCATTCCTGCTGGTCATTAACAATACAGTAACTAGTTAATGTAACTAAGAACTAATGGCTGAGTTCGTTTTTCCCCTTCTCCCTCCCTGTCCCTTTTCCTTTCATGTCATCTCTTCTACCTTGTGAGTCTGAAGGCGGGGATTGTCTTATTTCTGGCTTGTAAGCTGCTTGAGAGCCCTTTTTTGGCTGAAGCTGAGTAAAAAATGCTTCAATAAACAAACAGGAATTAAGTGCACTAGTCAGTTTTTTACTCCCTAGTTTTTTCCTGCCAGGAAGGCTCAAAAGGCCTGGCTTCTTTCCTCTGTATTCTCTGCTTCCTATGGGGAGTGCAACCTTTCCCAGAGTCCATTGCTTCCAAAGTCAAGTGTTGATAGAGTGCTGTCATCTGTGTAGGCAATGTTTTGGTTTGTTGGAATCTCCTCTCTGTCCACCCCCAGATGGGGACAGAAAATTAATGGATATTTCCTTCCATAAGCATTATTAGCAAACCACTGGGGCAGATCATCAGTATCGGGTCCTGAATTAACTATATCCACCCAAAGGAAGTACATCATTCAGGTATCATATCAGTTACTGGCAGCATGGTATAGGAATGAATTTATATATGTGATAGCTTACGACCCTGGAATTGTGCCAATGCAAAATGATAACTTAGATTTTCCTTGATGACTTCTTCATGTCAGCTTTCCTCTGTTCCAGGCAGCCAAATTGCTATTGGAAACATGGAAAACATGGGAACACCCCAGGATAGCAAACTGCTTTCCATGAGCGCTCAGTCTTAGGAATCCCACCCAGGTTTTGCAAATCTCTTTGGATGCTGCAAAAACCCGAGGGGAAGCAAACTCATTTTTCATCTCTCATTTATTGTAAATTCAACATTGTATCTGAGGATGACAATCATTCGTTTTAAATTCTTCAAGTGCTTCCTTGCTTTCTCAGGGGAAAACAGGCATTTAAGGATAATTTATAGTCATAATCCCTAAAGGAGTTCATGCATGGGGCCCAAGCTAAAGGTTTCCTAATTGTACATTTTGAGAAATGCAATCAGTTCTCAAAAACGACATGTCCAGCAGTGAAGGGATTCATTTAAAAAACACCCCAGACCCATCTTTTACAGCAGGATTGGGCAAACTATATCAATGGACCACATCCATCCCATCTAGGCCTCCCCCAGTGGTTGATACTGGTGCCTTCTGCAGCCATGGAGATACAGAAAAACATGCCACATCTCTTGAGGGTTACCTTCTGATCAGAGTGAATGAGAAGAACAGTCACCCCTTTGCCAAACAACCCAGATGTCTCTGGAGAGTTTGGGCTGGCCAGGGATGCCTGAATGACTTACTATACCTGTTTCAAAGGGGAAAGGGATCCATGGATGGGATGGGGGGGAGGGAGTCAGGAGATCCAGAGTAATCTTAACATATGGGATTTGTATGATCTTTTGATGCAAGTTTATTTTTATTTTTTCCCTTTCCTATCTTTTTTCTATTTTGGAAAATCAAATTATAAAATTATAAAAAGAAAGTACTCAATAAACTGAGGTTCTGCCCCTCCCCAAAGCCTGCCCCCTGTAATGTCCTCTTTTGGGGGGTAATTTCACCTGTGATTTCGCAAAAAATGCTCCACAACTTTAGGGGGTAATCTCTTTTAAAAAGCTCACTTTGACTGCCCCCTCCTCAACAAAAATCCTGGCTATGCCCATGGATGCATTCTATAGTTTCTTCACTGTGTGAATAAGTACTGTATTTTTCACTCTATAAGACGCACCAGACCACAAGACGCACCTAGTTTTTGGAGGAGGAAAACAAGAACAAAAATATTATGAATCTCAGAAGCCAGAACAACAAGAGGGATCGCTGTGCAGTGAAAGCAGCAATCCCTCTTGCTGTTCTGGCTTCTGGGATAGGTGCGCTGCCTGCATTCACTCCATAAGGCGCGCACACATTTCCCCTTACTTTTTAGGAGGGAAAAAGTGAGTCTTATAGAGCAAAAAATACGGTACTTCCTTTTGTCTTTCCTGAATCTTCCAGCATTCAGCTTCATTAAAATGTCCACGAGTTCTAGTGTCATGAGAGAGGGAGAAAAACATTTCTCTAGCCACTTTCTCCATGCCTCACATAATTTTTATTAATTTCTATCATGTGGGCTGCATTTAACTCATGGGACGAAAGGTTCTCCATCCTTGTCGTGAAACTCAAGGGTTATATCCAACAATAGTTTTATTCAGAGAAGAGCTATTGAATCAACAGACTTAGCAGCTTAAATCAGTTGAGTCTGATGGATCTACTCTGCATAGTTACTAAAATCCCCAGCACACAAAGACACTAAAGAAAGCTAAACAGAGAAGAAGGCTAAAAACCAAGTTTCACAGCAAAAAAAAGGAAAAGTCCACAGCCACTTTGCATGGTGCATTTGTGTTTATAATTTCAATGTATGTTACTTGGAAACCTTTGGGTAGCAAGCAGCTAACAAGTTTCTGCAGCAGCAGCATTTCAATTCTAACAAAATCATATTTTTCTGATTATGATGCAGTAAAGCATTCATTGCCTAAATATCAGCGAGTGATCTTCAACCCATTGGTTACAATCCCACAGTGATTTCCATATTCACTGAGTATTGCTCATGAATTCTCGCAACAGTGCATTCTATGCAGGTAAGTAACAACAACTCTTCATCCTGAGTCCCCACTTTTGGTTTGCAAAACCAATAAGCCCTTCAGGTAGCTGTAACTGTAATATTTTCCTCAATTTCCGATGTTCAGGTGGTGAATGTCGTTACTTTATGTAGCCAGAATGGCAACAGCCGTGCACACAGGGGTGACAAAAACAAACCCCTGTGTTGCAATACAGAGTTATCTGCTCAAATACAGCAGCAACATGTAGCTAATGGATGTAATAAATGCTACCAATAATAATACATTTATTACATTCATTAGCTACGTGTTGCCGCTTATTTGAGCATGTAGCAGTAGGCATGGGGGAAGCCTCAAAGTTTGCAGAAATATAAAACATTCTTTTAAAAAATAAATCATAAAGGGGGGCGGCGGCAGCAAAAACAGTCCAACGTGGCTGAGTTTGCTCAGTAGCCAATTTTGACTTCTTGGGGGGGGGGCAGCACTGGGGATGGGATGAAGCATTTTGGGAAAGGGCATGGCCGGCTAGCCAGCATCCTGAACAGCTGCGCCGCAAACTGCACATTATGTTGCAGATTGGAGATCCCACTTGTTCACGTCATATTTTTGAAGCAATATAGAAGGGATACTGGACTTGGGTTCTAAAGTAGTTCCTAGCATGTACATGAAAGAGTAACTCTCATGTCTTAAATCATGGAAGAGGATTCTCACCATACTGTCACTATAAGTTATAGGTAGAAGTATGCCTACCATAAATTCAACAGCAAACTCCACATGGATCATAATTCATCCAGTGACCTTATTTTCCTTTCCTTCATTTGCCGTCACACCCGAATGATAGAGTAATGTTCACCTAATGCAAGGGCAGGGGGAAAGTTGTATCATCTGATGTATAAACCTTACACCTGATTGATGGAAACTTCCTTGGAATAAATACCACATTAGGAAGATGTAATGAAGGATCACATATATTTATTTGAAATTTTGCCATAGCCACCCCAAGAGGTTCCCATCAGCTCCTTACCATGTTTAAATATTCAGTATTTCAAATACAAACACCATTTTTTTGAAGCAAAAAAATATCAAGCATGAATTTAAAAACAAATATGCCACATTATATCTGAATGAGTAGAAAAACTATGTTATCTAAGCTTTCACCACCACCCCATCTTAAAAATGGGCAAAATAATTGGTGTCCAACACGACAGCATGCTATAAAGTCCCACTAAGGTAATGGATCTGATGTTCTTGAAATGTGCAGCCATCATTATCACCAACCCGTCCTGCGGTCAAATAGCTTGTCGTCAATTAAATTAGAAGTATGTGTCATCAAAAGGATATTAGATGTTTCAAAGCTATAATCACTTCAAATAGTTTAAATTAGCAGCACTTAGAAGCCTCTTTTGTTTCCATTTGTGCTTATAAAAACACAGAAGAAAACCACATGCCCCAAATGTACATGATGATCATACTTCAGAAGCAGATTATTGAGCCAGGGAAGACAGAATGCCTGAAGCATCCCTTTGTGTTCTCTAAAAATAGTTCGTTTCCATCAGTGAAACTGGGTGGGGATGCTGGCCTCAAGGGGGAAACACACTCTATAGCGTCTTCCCATTTTCTGTCTGTGCAGAACACCAACCGCAGGCTTTCACCGCAAACAAAAAAGAAAATAATAGCTAAGCTGAGAGATGAAGCTGACTTTCAATTTCAGCTGTCATTTTTGCAATTTCTGTCAATATCCTTACTGCAACATAAGCAACACAAGCAACCAGACAGAAGATCTCTAGTTATTACCTGCAGCGCACAGGTAAGGGTACAGCAATGCATCCGAAGGCGACTTAAGCCTATCCTTGAGAATGGCTTTATTCCAAAAAGGAGTCAGTTTTTATGAATCAAGTCGCGTCAGGCTGGGTAACATTAATATCTGCAATATATAGCTCTAAGGAAATGCAATAAATCAAATCAAATAGTTCGTGTTTGGCATTCATTTCCAAGTTCTTAAAGAAATGGGAGTGCCTGATCACCTCATCTGTCTCCTGAGAAATCTCTATGTGGGACAAGAAGCTACAGTTAGAACTGGATATGGAACAACTGATTGGTTCAAAATTGGGAAAGGAGTACAACAAGGCTGTATATTGTCTCCCTGCTTATTTAACTTATATGCAGAATTCATCATGCAAATGGCTGGACTGGATGAATCCCAAGCCGGAATTAAGATTGCCGGAAGAAATATCAACAACCTCCGATATGCAGATGACACAACCTTGATGGCAGAAAGTGAGGAGGAATTAAAGAACCTTTTAATGAAGGTGAAAGAGGAGAGCACAAAATATGGTCTGAAGCTCAACATTAAAAAAAAACAAAAACTAAGATCATGGCCACTGGGCCCATCACCTCCTGGCAGATAGAAGGGGAAGAAATGGAGGCAGTGAGAGATTTTACTTTCTTGGGCTCCATGATCACTGCAGATGGTGACAGCAGCCACGAAATTAAAAGACGCCTGCTTCTTGGGAGAAAAGCAATGACAAACCTGGACAGCATCTTAAAAAGCAGAGACATCACCTTGCCAACAAAGATCCATATAGTTAAAGCTATGGTTTTCCCAGTAGTGATGTATGGAAGTGAAAGCTGATCTCTGAAGAACTGATGCTTTGAATTATGGGGCTGGGGGAGACTCCTGAGAATCCCATGGACTGCAAGAAGATCAAACCTCTCCATTCTGAAGGAAATCAGCCCTGAGTGCTCACTGGAAGGACAGATCCTGAAGCTGAGGTTCCAAATACTTTGGCCACATCACAAGAAGATGTGGAAAAGACTCTGATGCTGGGAAAGATTGAGGGCACAAGGAGAAGGGGACGACAGAGGACGAGATGGTTGGACAGTGTTCTTGAAGCTACCAGCATGAGTTTGACCAAACTGTGGGAGGCAGTGGAAGACAGGAGTGCCTGGCGTGCTCTGGTTCATGGGGTCACGAAGAGTCAGACTCGACTAAACGACAGAGCATTCAATTCTGCTGTGTTATTTGATTCCATTAAAATAAATAAATCTGTTTGCAGCCCCCCCAACCCAGAAAATCATGAGAGCAAAGTGATGAAATTTGGGGTGGTATGGTGCTGTGGGTTAAACCACAGAGCCTAGGACTTGCCGATCAGAAGGTCGGCAGTTTGAATCCCCGCGGCGGGGTGAGCTCCCGTTGCTCGGTCCCTGCTCCTGCCCGCCTAGCAGTTTGAAAGCACCTCAAAGTGCAAATAGATAAATAGGTACCACTCGGGCGGGAAAATAAACAGTGTTTCCGTGCGCTGCTCTGGTTCACCAGAAGCGCCTTAGTCAAGCTGGTCACATGACCCGGAAGCTGTACGCCGGCTCCCTCGGCCAATAAAGCGAGATGAGCACTGCAACCCCAGAGTCAGCCACGACTGGACCTAATGGTCAAGGGTCCCTTTACCTTTACCCTTACCAGCATCCAGTTCTTTCCTGCTGTTTTCATGGGGGAACAGAAACACACATGTGCAGAAAGGGGGCGGGGGGGAGTAGCGATATGATACTGTCCAATGTTGTTTGTTGTGTCACACCATGCCCTCTGATGTGAATGAAATTCAGCATGGTATATCAGTCAAAAAACCATATCAGTCAAAAAACTACAGTTCCATAATGCAACAGTGTGAAAGGTATGTTAGGAAATGAGACATTATACCCAGGAACACAATTGCACTGAATGTCTGAATGCACCCTCTATCCATTTGTTGGAGACTTATGGGGTCCTTGGGTGCAGCAGGTCATTGAATGGTCCTGCTGCTTCTGAGAAGGGGAATGTCTTCACTGTCTCTGAACTGCAGTAGGTAGGTCCATGCCTACTCTTTGCCATCCCATATGCCCCATATAGAGACAACCTTGGCTGTGAACAACCAGCTTCCCATAATGAGTCAAGGGGAGTCCCAGAAGAAATGGTACCTGCTCCTTTACTGTGAAACCTCCCACATTCCTAAGTTGTGTGGTAGAGTATCAAACTGGAACATGGAGCATTTAAGTCATGTCAGCAAAAAAGGATTATAAATTAAGCAGCAGTATTTGATAGTCATGAAATACAGTTCTTTCTGTTATTGGCACACTGCTTTTTTAAGGGCACAATACCATCTTGTAAAATGGAGTTAACTGCGAGTGAAGGATTAGTTACCGCAGAAAATGTGTTTTCATTTCCATTACATATTCCACACGCACAAATTATAGCTCCTGATTAATGACATTGACAACTGAGGCAAAAGGCACAGACTCGGTTCAGGCACATTTCATTTACGCAAGGGTGCTCATTAATTTCCCCCCCATAGAATGAATACATCATTTCCCTCTATAAATCAATGCTTTATTTGTGCTCCCCTCTCCCCCAAGATGCCAATAACTGACGTTTCATTTTGTTCTTTAAAGGGAGCATATGTTAATACATAATGGGAGCCTGCCTACAAATTACATCCTAGCTTACAGTTCTTAAAACTAAGGGTAGCATTCAACTCAGTGTAGCTGGCCTTACTCAGGGTAAAACCATTGGCTTTAATAGATCTAGCATACTCACGCTGGTTAATTTCAGTGAGTCTATTCAGAGTAACACTTAGCTGAATGCCACCCACTGTGTCATGGGTACTGTGTTTTGAATTTTGAAGGAATTAAACCATATCTGCTGAAGCACAGGTTAAGCAAAAGGAACCCTCAATATCAGAGGTCCACAGAAAGAAGACAAAGACAAAGTGGACACACCAGTGGGCGAATGTTTCAAAACTTCCCAGAATGCTTTGCTGCAAACCTGAAAGTTGTCATTCTTGAACAATTTCAAAGAATACTGACTTTATAAGCAACCAGGCGATTGGCCCATCTAGTTCAGCCTTGTCTACGCTGAGTGGCCGCTGCTCTCCAGGATTCCAGGTGAGATCTCTCCCAGTTGTATCTGGAAATGCCTGGGATGTTTTGCATGAAAAGAATGTGCTCTACCACTGAACCACATGACCTTTCAAGTTATGAAGGAGGTCAGTTATTTAACTTGAAGAGATATATAGCTCACTGCAGGCATCTTTAGCAACACTAGGATGGTTTTAATATCCCAGTTACAGTTGATGTGAACTTTGCATATTGTGTATATTTTGCGTATACTTAACCTTTAACTGAATTGGCATCAATTGTGCCTTTTAGATTTCATTGTCATCTGACCCTGACCCTACTGTTTACTCCCGCTGCTCATTATACCTGCATTTGTGTGTGAAACACTTTTGTTACACTTCATGCATCAGGTGAAATGGGTTCTAGTTACCCATCTTAGAGGTGCCACGAGACTTTGCAATTCTTACTTCTGTAGACTAACACAACCACCTCTCTGGAAATTAGCTCCAGAAGATAAATAAATTTTCCTTAAAAAAGCAAAAAGTTATTTAAAAATGAAATGAAGCATGTAGTGACATACGTCTTGCTGTGTACATAACCAGACCTTTAAAGCACATTCAACACACCTTGAAGAATTATTGGAACTGTAGCTAACCTTTCACAGCCCTTCTATTCCCAGAACCCTTAAAAAAACTACAGTTTGCAGGATTCTTTGGGCAGTGGGTCTGGTGTGTATGCAGCTATGGAAAACAAACAGTAAACTTTAGGTTTACTAAAAGAAAGAAGTATATTTTATCCAAAGAAAAATAATAATAAAATGAACACAGAGTTCTCCTTTATGTCAAATGATATATCTTGCTGGACCGTCATCTCGTACAGCAGTTTTCAACTATGTTCTGGGAAAACCTAGACTTCCAAAAAAGTTCATTAGAGGTTGATCATAAGATTAGTAATGGCGACCAAGCTTCACTGAAAGACAGGTAACCTCCAGCTATGGATCTTCACTTGAATGCACAACTGCTGGAGACAAGAGGCTGATTTCTGAGGAGCACATGAGGCCTGGCCACCAAACTGTATGATATGAGTGAATGCCCTAACACACCCCCTATCTCCAGAATTCTACTTTATAGGCCCATTTAGTTCAGTATTGTCAACACTTCCTGGCAACAGCTCTTCGTGATCTCAGACAGGGGACCCTCCCAGCTCTCCCTGCAGACCCTGGAGATTAAACTTGCGACCTTCTGTATGCAGTGCAGATGCTCTATCATGGAGCTTCAGCCCCTTTCCACGAACCACTTATTTCCTGCTTTGTAGTTCTATGTGGGGCTTTGAAGGTGACCCGGAAACTACAACTAATCCAGAATGCGGCAGATAGACTGGTGACTGGGAGCGACCGCCGAGACCATATAATACCAGTCTTGAAAGACCTACACTGGCTCCCAGTATGTTTCGGAGCACAATTCAAAGTGTTGGTGTTGACCTTTAAAGCCCTAAACGGCCCCGGTCCAGTATACTTGAAGGAGCGTCTTCACCTCCATCGTTCAGCCCGGACACTGAGGTCCAGCGCCGAGGGCCTTCTGGCTGTTCCCTCACTGTGAGAAGCCAAGTTACAGGGAACCAGGCAGAGGGCCTTCTCAGTAGTGGCACCCGCCCTGTGGAACGCCTTCCCATCAGATGTCAAAGAGAAAAATAACTACCAAACTTTTAGAAGACATCTGAAGGCAGCCCTATTTAGGGAAGCTTTTAATGTTTAATAGGTTATTGTATTTTAGTGTTTTGTTGGAAGCCACCCAGAGTGGCTGGGGAAACCCAGCCATATGGGCGGGGTATTAATAATAATAATAATAATAATAATAATAATAATAATATAGCTCCTACCCTCCTGCATTCCTTCATTTCAGGGATCATTGTTGGAGAAGGAAGCTACTAAGCCTGCTAGACTTCTCTTCTGCTCATTTCCTGCCTCCTTCGTGTCTCCCTCCTTCCCTGTTTTGGTCCCTGGCCTGGATCATGCCTTGCTTTCAATCTTATGAACAAATCCCTCCCTGTGTCCACTGCTTCAGGTCAATTATTTCATTCATTCATTCATTCATTCATTCATTCATTCACCTTATTTCAAATTTATCCCACCTTTTGTCCAAAGAGCTCAAGATAAGGTACAAAGTTCTGTCCCCACAACAATGTGAAATAGGGTACGCTAAGAGACTGTGACCAGTTTGAGGTCATTCAATGGCTGAGCAGGGATTTGAACCCCAATTTAACTCTCTAATCAGTTAACTCTCTGGCTCTCACAGTTGCTATCTTTCTGATTTCTCACACAGCACATGCACTATGCTTATTCTATTTTTTTACATGTAGATCATTTTTATTTATGCAAGCATTTGGCTGATAAATGCATTGGAAACAAATATTCTACTTTATTGGTTGATTTTGCTGATCTTTTGCAGGCTTTGTTTTTACTCTCCTTATTTTGTATTTTATTGTTGTTTTTGTGTATTTTATTATATATTATTGTGTTCATTTTATTCTTGTTAGTCACCATCCTGATTTGGATCAGTAGAGCCATTAAAAGTGTCTGAATGGTGTCTAAAGCAGAGCTGCACAACTCATGACCTTCCAAGCTAAAGATAGATTGCCAGGTGGTGACCCATCAAACCTCCTGTTTCAGATTCTTGCCTATTCAGTGGAAACCACCATGTGTGGCTGGTAGGTTGAGTTAGGTATGGGGAGTCCAAAGTGTCTCATATGCAAAAGCCCAGGATAAGGCATTTGCAAAATAGACGCCTTTGTCTTTCTCATTCCTTTCCTGATTCCAACACAGATGTCTTACTTTTCTTTCCGAATGCAAAAAAAAAGCTTGATTCAAGCTTCCTTGAATATGCAAAGAATGACTGATCATTTGAAACTGACCCAAGGCAGAAAAATAAGTGTATTTTGAAAGTAATGGGAACAAGCAATGTGAATAAAATGCCTTTGGTGTTCTTTCAAACTGGCCCCATTACATTATTTTCTTTTCATAGAAAATCATATTGCTTGCAATTTTCCATATCAACTTACCTAGTTATTTAAATTAATTCAGCCTGGTTCTTTTGGCTGAAATAAAAGGAGAATGAATATGTATGCATATGAGTCAGGAGGTAGTGGGGAGGACCACATTCCTTCATTTAGTATCCTTACTGCGCATTAAACGATTATAGGGACAGTTTATCCTCTTTCATTTCTGCTGGAGAATGTGAATTGCCACTGGAATGCCTGTGGTAAGAAGAAGGGGAAATTCTATCGGCATTCGAGCGCCTAATCAAAAAAGTGGACTAAAGAGTTTGAAGAAGAGTTACTGGCTTGGATTTAGTTTTTGTGGTGATTCCTGTTTGTTTCCTTGCATTGCTTCCAGATCTTAGGAAAGGGGAAAGCCATACTGATTGGCTGAGGTCTGATCAAAAAACAGATTTGTATCTTCCAATGCAGCTAACTTTTTGCAGATGACTTGCTTCATGTTAAAATTAGAGATGCATATGGATAGGCCCTTCCAAAGATTAGAAGCAGCTGCTGATCCTTTGGAAACCTTTTTGAATGTTGCTTCGTGAACAATTTCCCTACAGAGTTGTCAATTGCATCACCTGAGGCCTTTCTTTGGCTTTTAAGTGAAATGGGTGGTCTCCCGAGAGAGCCTTTTCTGTGTTGGCTCCTTGCCTTTGGAATGTCCTCTCCAGGGAGGTCTGCTTGGAGACATTGTTACCACCATTTGATACCAGAGAAAAAGATTTCTGCTCCTCTCTTGGCCACCCTGGAAGCACAAACCTACACTGAAGCTGTAGGATATAATCTCTGTAAACAAATACATTATTATCCTCTTCATTGGGGATGTGGGTGGTGCTGTGGTCTAAACCACTGAGGCTCTTGGGCTTGCTAATCAGAAGGTTGGCGGTTCGAATCCCCGTGATGGGGTGAGCTCCCGTTGCTCTGTCCCAGCTCCTGCCAACCTAGCAGTTTGAAAGCACACCAGTACAAGTAGATTAATAGGTACTGCTGCAGCAGGAAGGTAAATGGCATTTCCATGTGCTCTGGTTTCCGTCATGGTGTTCCGTTGCACCAGAAGCAGCTTAGTCATGCTGGCCACATGACCTGGAAAGCTGTCTGTGGACAAAAGCCGGTTCCCTCAGCCTGAAAGCGAGATGAGACCCTATAGCCACCTTTAACTGGACTTAATCGTCCAGGGGTCCTTTACCTTTTTTACCTTATCATCATCATTTACCTGCCCCTCACCCTAAGCTCCCAGGGTGGGTTAGAACATTTTAGCACAATATTAGAAACCATTTAAAACAACTTACCATCACAAAAATGAGGTTGGTCCTAAAAATATACACCTTAAGACTCAAAAGGCAGTGTAAATGAAGGTGACAGAAGTACTTCCGTGGGGATAGAGTTCTACAGCTTAGGGACCACCACAGAGAAGGCCCTCTCCTGGACCACCACTTCCCGAGCCTCTGAGGGTGAAGGAACTACCAAGAGGGCACCCTCTGCCAATATTAGCACCCAAGAGGGTCTGTAGGGAAAGAGGAAGCCTTTCAGATATTTGGGACTTGAGTTGTGCAGGGCTTTAAATACCAACATGAGCATGTTAACTTGGGCCTGGAAATGAACTGGGAACCAATGAACCTGTTTTAAAACAGGGGTTATATGAAATCTGAATGGAACCTCAACCAGCAATCCAGAAGTTACTGGAGTATGGAGTACAGTGGCCCAATGACCTCTGTCCAAGAAAGGGTCATAGCTACCTTACATTGACTCACTGGGATACGGGTGGAGCTGTGGTCTAAAACACTGAGCCTCCTGGGCTTGCCGATCAGAAGGTTGGCAGTCTGAATCTTGGCAACGGGATGAGTTCCTGTTGCTCTGTCCCAGCTCCTGCCAACCCAGCAGTTCAAAATCACAGCAGAGCAGGTAGATAAATAGGTGCCTCTGCGGTGGATAGGTAAACAACATTTCTGTGTGCTCTGGTTTCTGTCACGGTGTTCCATTGCACCAGAAGCGGTTTAGTTATGCTGGCCACATGACCCGGAAATGCTGGCTCCCTCGGCCTGAAAGCAAGATGAGCACCACAACCCCATGGTCGTCTTTGACTGGACTTAACTGTCCAGGGGTCCTTTACCTTTTACCTTACCTTAGTCATGAACAAATGTATGTCTTCTTTGTTGCATGTTCCTGTAGCAGGCACAGGAGTCAATAACTGCCCAGTAATTCCAGAGTCAGCCTCCAAAATTATAGAGTAACTATATAGGGAATTGCCATCCATCGGAAAGTATGAGAGATTTTAGTATGTGGCGCCATCTAAGTTTGTTTGTTTTAATCAGGGGTGTTGGCCTGAAGGCAAGCATATAGGCAAGCAGAGATAGGTAGCCCAAGAGGAAACACAGTGACAAGAAAATGTAAATCCCGCCCTATCAAGCTTAGCTCTTGGTTCCATCACATAGTCTGACTTGTCTATAGCTCAGCAGGCTCTTTTTCTCATCACCTGCTACCTCATCCTGTTGTGTCTGGAAATTCCAGATAATGAACCTGAGATTCCCTGCATGCACATCACTAAAGGTCATGTGTTCGTGCCCCACACTGGACAACAGATTCCTGTGTTGCAAGGGATTGGATTCAATGGTCCTCCTGTTCCTTGCCAACTCTCCAGTTTCTACAATTCTGCAAATTCCCTACATGGCTGCTGCCATCATTGTGTGTCTAACTGCATGGACCCAAACCAGAAAGGTCCAGAGGTCTGTTGTTGTTGTTTTGCAAAGTTGCTATTTGGAACCATGAAGAATAGGGGACTTAAAGGTTGTGGACATGTGTGCATGTCAACCTATGAATCCTGGGGTCCAAATAGGTTTCTTTCCATCCAGTGTCCTACATTTTCTAGGGCATTTCCTTCTTTATCCCATCCCCAACACCATAGGAGCATTGTCTCTATCTAAAAAATGCAACACTTTATATTTTAAATTAAACTGGCCATAAAACATACCTCTTAAATAAATAGACTTATGCTTTTAGATAGTTTATAATGACTACCCAAGCAACTTTTTATACACAGCAATAACGGCACACAGATACCTTCAGTTTTCCTACCCAATATGCTTCAAATTATAATGTATGTTAAGCCAACAATAAAACAGACCTCTCAAATAAATATAATTATGTTTTTAAATAGTTAAAAATGATTACCAAAAGAACTTTTTATAAACAGCAATAAATGTGCACAGATCTCCTCATTTTTCCTACCTATAAATCAGTTACCCATTTACCAGTGTTCATGTTATGGTTGGATACAGACTATACTTTATAAGCAACAAAAAGGAATTAGTAATGAATTCTATCGTAGGTTGCACTGCGCACAGAGCTCAAATCCCAAGCAGTGTTGTGAAAATGGAAAGAGCAAAATCAATACCTGTGTTCTAGAAAAACTCCATAGCACTTTCCCCATCACGCTAGGCTCCTCCCGGTGTCATCTGGCTCAAACTCTTTGAGTTCCTCCTACTCCTCCTTGGGAGCAGACCATCTCTTTGAAGAAAGCCCCATGGGATTCATGACAGTTTTGGAACACAATCTCACATCATTCCTGACCATTGGCCATGCTGTAAGAAGCTCTTGGGAGCTGTCAACCAAAACCTTGAAGGGCACTAGATTGGGGAAGGTTGTTGCTTCTGTTGTTTAGTTGTTTAGTCGTGTCCGACTCTTCGTGACCCCATGGACCAGAGCACGCCAGGCACTCCTGTCTTCCACTGCCTCCCGCAGTTTGGTTAAACTCATGCTGGTAGCTTCGAGAACACTATCCAACCATCTCGTCCTCTGCCGTCCCCTTCTCCTTGTGCCCTCCATCTCTCCCAACATCAGGGTCTTTTCCAGGGAGTCTTTTCTTCTCATGAGGTGGCCAAAGTATTGGAGCCTCAGCTTCATGATCTGTCCTTCCAGTGAGCACTCAGGGCTGATTGGGGAAGGTTGCTAAATGTATATAATGAAAATTCAAAGTTAGTACACTTTGAATATAACTATTAGAAATTGCGCATCCAAATAGCCAAATAATAAGCAGTTAAAAAGAACTGCAATGGACACTTACTGACTCCCCCACCCCAAATCTCCCTTTGCACTTTGGTGGTCTCTGAGCTCCACCAATTCCCTGGCAGGCTTCTTGCTCCTAATGTATGTTTTGAAATACTTTAGCTGGTCACTCCTCAGATTCTTGGCCCGCCTGCTGTTGTAACATGCCAGAATATATGTTCCCATCGTTGTTTTCCCTCCATCATTTGGATAGCTCTTTACGTCTAAAAAATACGACTTTAATGTTGCAGAAATATGACTTTAATATAATGCTCTGCTCCAACAGGCATTTTCATCATCTTATCATGGATCCATCTTTCTGTTTCCCTGGGATTTCATCTTTCATGACTGTGCTATTATGTTGACTTTCTGACGACGTGCCATTGTGTTTGGCCAGCTTTTTGCCTTCTCAGTCAGCCCTTACATCAGGGGTGGGGGAAATTGCTCCCTGCCGCAATGTTGTTGGATTCTAACTCTCATCAACATCTAATTCAATCAACATGGCCAATCATAGAATCATACAATGGTAGAGTTGGAAGGGACCCTGAGGATTATCTAAGTCCAATCCCCTTGCAAGGCAATAATATGCAGCTGTCCCGTTTAGGGATCAAACCTGCAACCTTGGTGTTATCAACACCACACTCTAACCAACTGAGCTATCCAGTTGTTCAATGGTCAGGGATAATGGAACTTGTAGTCCATCAGCATGTGGAGGACCATAGGAGTTCTCTCTCCTGCCTTAAAGGATCTTTAAAACTAGTGATATAAAGTGAGGGTTTATACCAAGATTGTAAGGGTTTTTAACTTGGCCTTGCATCATATCCAACCATTCAACAAGAAGCCCAATAAAGAGCTTATTATGAGTGACTATTGCACTCGTGCCTTGTTTGCAAGCTTCTCACAGGCATAGTCTCTTAAATAATAACCTGAATAAAATTGGATCACACCAACTAATCAATGGTATATAAAAAAAATGGGGGAATCAACTGCAATAGTCACATTGCATGGAATTCATGTGACCCTCAAAATGTATAGGATGACTAGGTCAGCTCTGTGTGTCAACCTGTAATTTTTTTGTTGGGGGGGGGCAGGGAGAATCTTGAACTCAAAACAGGTGGATGAAGCCATTACCGGGGGTTGGGGGGGATAAACTTATATATAGTTATTGTAGACAGCTGCAAGAAGAATTTCAGTGATCCAGAGCCATATAGCTTTTGTTATGTGATTACATTCCTTTCCAGCGGACAGCTGTTATGCATCATTTGTGCCCACGCCATACAAGGCAGAATTCAGTGCAGATTGATGTTATCAGTCCCAGTTTGAGGATATAACTTTGGTGATCCCAGAGCTCGTGAGGCAACACGTTCTCTCTCGTAAATGAAGCACAGTGTTGCTGTTCCTCATTTCCTTGCCTGCAAACAAATGAGTATGAAAAAGTACTATTGTGAAGACATAAAAGCACTCCCACCCCCATATTTAAACTACTATTGCTGCTAATTCTTTATTAAATTTATATCCTGCTCTTCATCTGAGGATCACAGGGGGATTTACAGTATACCCATTTACCTCTCAACCCAAGAAGCATGGGGCTCTGCTAACACCCCAGAGGACAGGATCACACTTCAAAACGACCTTGACAGATTAGAGAACTGGGCCAAAACAAACAAGATGAATTTTAACAGGGAGAAATGTAAAGTATTGCACTTGGGCAAAAAAAATGAGAGGCACAAATACAAGATGGGTGACACCTGGCTTGAGAGCAGTACATGTGAAAAGGATCTAGGAGTCTTGGTTGACCACAAACTTGACATGAGCCAACAGTGTGACGCGGCAGCTAAAAAAGCCAATGCAATTCTGGGCTGCATCAATAGGAGTATAGCATCTAGATCAAGGGAAGTAATAGTGCCACTGTATTCTGCTCTGGTCAGACCTCACCTGGAGTACTGTGTCCAGTTCTGGGCACCACAGTTCAAGAAGGACACTGACAAACTGGAACGTGTCCAGAGGAGGGCAACCAAAATGGTCAAAGGCCTGGAAACGATGCCTTATGAGGAACGGCTAAGGGAGCTGGGCATGTTTAGCCTGGAGAAGAGGAGGTTAAGGGGTGATATGATAGCCATGTTCAAATATATAAAAGGATGTCACATAGAGGAGGGAGAAAGGTTGTTTTCTGCTGCTCCAGAGAAGCGGACACGGAGCAATGGATCCAAACTACAAGAAAGAAGATTCCACCTAAACATTAAGAAGAACTTCCTGACAGTAAGAGCTGTTCGACAGTGGAATTTGCTGCCAAGGAGTGTGGTGGAGTCTCCTTCTTTGGAGGTCTTTAAGCAGAGGCTTGACAACCATATGTCAGGAGTGCTCTGATGGTGTTTCCTGCTTGGCAGGGGGTTGGACTCGATGGCCCTTGTGGTCTATTCCAACTCTATGATTCTATGATTCTATTCTATGATTCTATGATTCCTGTAGAAACTACAAGTCCCAGGCTGCTTTGGGTGAAACAACTGTCTGTGACTTGTCACTCCGTTTTCAGAGGCTGCTCATATGCAGAGGCACCATCTTCTTATTGAGGAGGCCTGATGTGATGCCTGTACGTCACGCGTCCAATGTCATGTGACACCATGGGGAGCCGGGGCGGAGCTGAACGCCCTCTGAACATTGAGAGGGTCCAGCAAAGAATGTGTCAGCCGCTGCTGCTTCCACCATGGCAGCCACAACCGTGGCGTGATCCTTGGAGGCCAGATCTACATCCATGACACACAGATACACAGGCACACAACCTCCAATCCTAAGCAGATTCATGCAGTCTGGTGACTGGAAAGGGCACAATTTGCAGCCTTTGCCCACCTCAGCACTGTATCTTCCCTTTTTGTCAGCACCAAAATCTGAGCAGTCTTAGGGGGGCAGAAAGTTTTGCTGGGGAGGGGGCCTACAACCAGTAGCAGCAGCTGGCAAGGTGAACTACTTTCTAGGTCTTCCAGGCTGACCATCTAATTGAGTACTTTCAGTCTGGCTCCAAAAGGATTCTGTTGTCCAACCCATTATCTGTTTGGACCATGTTGGCTGCGAAGAGAGCCAAGAAGCAACATGGATTCAACAGAAGTTCTGTGCGCAAGACCTTCCCTAGAGGGCTACGCAGGGAGGAGGACTTGCTTGTCTATACAACTATTAAAGCATGGGTGGGGGACATGTGGCCCTCTAGATGTTACTAGACTATAACTCCCATCATTCCTGTCCAATGGCTGTGCTAGCTGGGCTTGATGGGAATCATAGGAGCAACTCCATGGGACCTTGGGTGCCCGAGCCCCCACAAAATTCCCCATGAAGGGACCGGGCACCCACAAATTTTGGCGCAAGGGCCATGCATGCTACATGGCAGCCACGGCCCCAAGCACCCACAGTTGCAGGGCCAAGCTGGCACTCCTGATGGGAGTTGTAATCCATCTAAGTAGGGGTGGTGAGGCGTTGTGCAAACAGCAAGAGTAAAGAAGCACTTTCTGAACACACTTGACATCTGCAGTGGCTGAAATCCATTTGAAACCCAAGAAATGGCAGCGTTCCAAAAACTGCTGAGAAAAATATGCAATTCGGCGGTAATCAACCAAGTAAGGATTATGGTGACAATATAATTTTCCTCGTTTCATTAGATGAGTCACTTGGGACCCTTCTTGAATATTTTTGGGTGTGGAGCACAGTTGATTCTTAGAACTTTCCATCCTGTGAACCTCCCCTAATCTTTTAATATGTTCAGTTATTCTTTCCTCCTCGCTTCTTTGCTTCTGTAGTCTTTTTAGCCATTCCATTCAACACAGTGGCATTTGTCTAGACTTTTTCAACTGGAAGGGCAGGTCTTTGCTTGAAAAGGACTGCCCTTTGCAGACTTTGACTGCAATGCAAAAGTCTAGAAGCTAAATCTAGCAAGCTCTGCCGTTAAGTAAGTAGGAGGCCAGATGAGAGTCTAAGAAGAGCCTCGCTGGATTAGGCCAAAGGCCTATCAGTGCCTTGTTTCTGACAGGGGCCAGTCAGATGCTGATAGACATTCGTGAGCAGGACATGAGACAGCAGCCCTTTCCTACTCATGTACCCCAGCAACTGAAAATCATGGGTATACTGTCTTTGATGCTAGAGGTGGTATACAGTCGTCATGAGTAGTAGCTAGGGGGGAATGCTCATTTCAGTTCTTCAAGTTTTTAATTTTTCCAATCTTCAACTCATTTCTGCAGCAACTTGCATTTTTAAAAAAAGCATCTTGCAAATTCACCAGAATTTTTTGCATGAATTACTCCTAATAAACATATCTTTGTGTGCAGTGACTCATCTATACATTTTTGCAAAGTGGTTTCCCCTAATACAAAAATTTTTGCATGTTAGTTTTGACAATATATGCATTTTAATGCACACTTTACCCAAGCGCAGGCATTTTTGCACACACCCCTTGGCTGGAGGATTGCATTGCAAAATTCAGAGAAAATGTGAATTTCAAAGGACGAATGTGGGTTGGTTTATTTTATTTTATTTTATTTTATTTTATTTTATTTTATTTTATTTTATTTGAAAAGTAGGAATTTGGCATGTTCAGCTTTGAAGGAAAACTGAATTGAATTTCTTCCTCGTCTCTACTAGTAGCCATTGATGGCTGTTTCCTTCATGGTAATGTCAAAAGCCATCTGGTTGGCAGCATCTTGTCACAGTGCATTCCGTAGAACTATGCACTATGTCAAAGTTCTTCCTTTGACCTGTTCTTAATCTCTTAACCGTTTGGCTTCATTGGACTGCTGAGTTATAGCATGATGAGAACGGGCGAAAGCACCTCCTTTTCCCCATGTCATGCATAATTCCAGGCAGCTCTATCATGTTACTCCATCACCATTCCACTGTCGCCTTCTCCTCATATAGAGGAGGGAGAAAGGTTGTTTTCTGCTGCTCCAGAGAAGCGGACACGGAGAATGGATCCAAACTACAAGAAAGAAGATTCCACCTCAACATTAGGAAGAACTTCCTGACAGTAAGAGCTGTTTGACAGTGGAATTTGCTGCCAAGGAGTGTGGTGGAGTCTCCTTCTTTGGAGGTCTTTAAGCAGAGGCTTGACAACCATATGTCAGGAATGCTCTGATGGTGTTTCCTGCTTGGCAGGGGGTTGGACTCGATGGCCCTTGTGGTCTCTTCCAACTCTATGATTCTATGATTCTATGACAGTTCCTCCAGCCCCTGGATCGGTTTATTTTATTTATCTATCTTTATTTTTTGCCAAATCATATTTATTGATTTACCAAATTTTAACAAATCAATCACAAATCTGTTGTATCATTTTAGCTGCCCTTTTCTTCACCTCTTCCAAACTAACAATATGTTTTTAAAGATTTGGCAATGAGAATTAGGTCCCTTGGCACATTCTGGGCACCAAAATTCTTGGAGTCACCATCCCGTTTTAGCTGTCAAGGCACCAGCTGTCCATCAGGAACACAGACTGTACAAGATTCCCAGTGGTATAATGAACCTCTAGCTTTCTGCAAGTTGCC
Organism: Podarcis muralis; assembly: GCF_964188315.1. Lineage (NCBI taxonomy): Eukaryota > Metazoa > Chordata > Lepidosauria > Squamata > Lacertidae > Podarcis > Podarcis muralis. Next base: position 23,742,154 of record NC_135657.1, read on the forward strand.
TTCACTCTTTTGGGAACAGAAGAGCATCTTTTGGTGCCTGGTTTATATATATTACCTTTTAATTCCATGATATTTCTTCCTTTTTCTAGTGTTGTGGGTGGTGTGTGTGTGTGTGTGTGTGTGTGTGTGTGTGTGTGTGTGTATCAGGTGCACTGTTTTCAAGTGCTCTTTATCTCCCTTGACTCATCATCCTCTTTAGAGGCTAAATTAAAACAGTCTCTTCTGGTCTCTCTCCTCATAAGGCAAGCCCTTGGGACAGAGCATTTTCATTGCCCTCCTCTTGACCTTCCTTTTTTTGGATAAGTCCTTTTTTTAGAGCATCGTTATCAAGAATGTCGTAGCACAACAAAGACATTTCAGGGCAAGAGGTCCTCCAGCGGCAGCGGTCTGGGATACTGGGAACTTAAAAAGGCACAATGTAGATGATCAAGGATTGGATTTCTCAAATCGCTCTGTCTCTTTGCTTTAAAGCAGCTGCATAACTCTTAATTTTGAGCAGAGCAACAGCTATGGGGGAAGGGGTACCTAACCCTTTCCCCTCGTTCCATTTTCACTGTGAAAATCAGCCCCCTTCCCCCAGTTACTCGGGGGGGGGGGGATTTGCAACCCAGCTATAGGTAACTAAGCACACACATGCATGGTGGAGCTAATAGTTTCTAGGGGAGGGGGAGGTGTTGGTCAGGAAAATGGGATTGGGGAAAGATGAACACTCTTTCCCCCGGGCACTTTTGAAAGCAAAAAGTTGGGAGATTCAGTCATAGATTTCTTGTGACAGGGAAGGATCACCCTCTCCTGTTCTGCCTCTCCCATTCCCGTTCCAGAGCTGCAATTCCCTGAGGATTGGTTTGGGGACACTGAGGTCCAGCACCAAGGGCCTTCTGGCGGTTCCCTCACTGCGAGAAGCCAAGTTACAGGGAACCAGGCAGAGGGCCTTCTCGGTAGTGGCACCCGCCCTGTGGAACGCCCTCCCACCAGATGTCAAAGAGAATAAGAACTACCAGACTTTTTGAAGACATGTGAAGGCAGCCCAGTTTAGGGAAGCTTTTAATGTTTGATGCATTACTGTATTTTAATATTTTGTTGGAAACCGCCCAGAGTGGCTGGGGGTGTGTGTGTAAATAAATTATTATTATTATTAGGGAAGGAGGATTGGTCTGAGGAACGCCAGAGTGCCTTCCTGGAAGGCTAACTTTCACCCGAGAACGCTGCCTTGGCAGCATCCTTGCATGGCACTGCCCAGCCAAAGAGAGGGACAGAAACGCTTCAATGACTCTCCTGCTTCTCCCCACCTCCCAGGTCAAATACGACTTGGGAGCAGAGCTGAGGCTGGGTGTGAACAGTGGCATAGCTAGGTGCTCCGACACCCGGAGCGGCACACATGCCATGCACCCGGCGGCAGGACGATCCTTTCACAGGGGCGGGGGCGATCCGCCCACGGGGCCAATCTCAGTACGGCTGCGTGATCCTCCCCATGGGTTGATCTCGGTGTGGGGTCCCCCTGCCAAATGTCAACCCTCTTCAGGCTGAAGGGGGGTGACATTCGGCATGTCCCCCCACAACTCCCAAGCCTACAGCGAGCCAGGGGAAGGAGGAGAGCTGCAGAAGCAGCTTTGACGCTTTGGCAGCTCGCCGGGCTTGGGGGAGTGGTGGGGGACGCCGAATGTCACCCCCCTTCAGGATGGCACTTGGTGCGTATCGCACCCCCCGCACCCCCGTTGCTACACCCCTGGGTGTGAGAGGTTTCAGGGGGTGGTGGTCCCTTGCCTAGAAATATTGAGAGGGCTGAAGCCCCTTCCATGCCCTATAGCTGGTACCCCTGGCATGCAGCCCAGCTGAGGAGATGCAACAACAGTGCTGCCACACTCCTCCACTCCGCCCTAGGGTCCAGCCCAGCTGAGGAGAGAGAGTCAACAATGCTGTTGACTCCCCTGTCAGGCTAGACCTGGGAGTGGAGCTGCTACAGAGGCAGCTCCTTCACACACTGAAGCCAGGCTCCAGTGAGGGAGCCTGTTGTGGGGGGGCACCTGGATGCGCCCCCTTCTCCAAAGTGCACCCTGGGCCACAGCCCCCTCAGCCCCCCCCCCATGCCATGCCACTGGATCAGCCTTCCCATTTTGGTGCCTTACAGAAGTTGTTGAACTCCCACCAGCCCTAGCCAGCATGGCCAATGATCAGGGATGTTTGAAACAGTAGTCCAAGAACATCTGGACTACAGATGTTGATGGCTGGTGTAGACAGAGTTAGACTGAGTAATGGTCTGATTTATACCAAGTCCTATGTCCTAAAACACTTGTGAATAATTGACAGGATGCTTCTGAGAGCATGTTCAGACTATTCATTTGTTTTCAGAACCAGAACTGAGCTCACATTATTATTATTATTATTATTATTATTATTATTATTATTATTATTAGTTGTTGTTGTTGTTGTTTCCATTTATATCTGACTTTTCTTCCAAGGAGCTCAAGGTGGCATACATGGTTCTCTTCTTTCCCCCATTTTATCCTCACAAGCCTGTGAGGTAAGTTTCACACTCACACCCACAATTCTTGTACTACACTTAAGCATTCTTCATATAGCCAGCTAATTGGGGGGCGGGGGGTGGGAATAGCCTTTCAACTGTTGCTTTTGTAAACCAGAAAGTGGTCAGAAAACCTTGTTGGTTTACTGCAGATCACCCAAAGACCTCCCAGTGGATTTTGACCTGTTTTCTTCCTAACCCTGGATTTTATATGTTTGGAAAATAGGCCCTGGCACGTTTCACAATAAGCTGGCGCTATCTCATGCCTAAATTAGCCACAACTCAATAGGTAAATACTTCATGCTTTTGAAATATCTTCAGGATCCAGATATGGCTCACAGGCCCAAAGCACTTGTTTCATTCACAGATTGGCTACACCTCATCTCAATTCCACGGGGCTTCCAGGGATTTGAATGGCGGATTTCATCGCAACGTACCCCAAAGGTAATGTGTGGGAGACACAACGAAGCCACGAGGGGTGTCTGGAAAGAAGAGATTATCTCTTGCATGTGAAAACAAGCCCCCAAGTGATCTTCTAGAAAAGGAAAAAGTGATTTAACTGAACCCGCAAATTCTTTCTCGGCCATGTTCAAAGCAGCTCCCATACGAATGGGCACAGCTTTGTGGAAGTCCAACTATTCTGGAGCACGCAGAGCAAGTGCAGCCGTCTTAGTTCTTTACATAACAGGCATCACCAAGATGTCTATGATGCTTCATTAGTCCATATTTCACAAGCCTTGCATACTTCAGATGCTTAAGCCATCAAAGCTACCAGCAGTTTACAGCCTGTGCAGAATTATTAGGCATGTTCAGCACTGATTTGTTTGTATTTGGTTGCGTGGCTCAGACATGGCATCGAGCTGCTGCAGAATGAGGCATAGACAACACTGATGATTATTATTATTAAAAAATTTAGTTTCAATTCAGTTTGCAAAAAAGCAACATGTCCAAGGAATTGCTCCAACCTGAGCCTTAGATTCCTTTGTTTCAGATGCTGTTCAGATGTTTCTTTAAACCGCCCTGCTCCAGACTGTGAGTGACCAAACAGCGAGACAAACCATTTTTATCATCTTCGGCAGGCAAATGAATAGTGGGGCTGCGATATTCCAGGAATGTCCGAAGTAATGAGTTCCAAATCGGCACAAAGTGTGTTGGCAGACTTGAGCTGTGTTCTACTTGACATGTGTACCTAATAAAGCCATACCAAGCTGCAAAAGAAGAAGTCGTTTTTAATCTGGCCTTTAGCTCTACGGACTTTTTGTCCGCTTTTGTACCGTTGCAGAAAAAGCAAAACAAAAGAGACTTTAGTGTACCAGTGTTCCGCACCAGGGCTCTTTGAATCGTTCCAAACTCCTGCTCTAGTCATTAGTTTCTGTGTACTTTGGAGGCCCACATAAGACTTCATGGGATCAGGCCGTCAGATTCATTTTCTTCTTGCAAAATACTCATGACTGTGCAGTCTGAATGATAGTTTGCTCCTCTGGCAGCACAGCAGATGTTTGTACTGCAACAAACTGTAGCTTTACTGTAGCTCCGTGGTAGAACATCGACCTTGCATGTTGTTCTTTCTTTTTTAAAGAATCGTTTTTATTTGATTTTACAGATGTAAATTTATAACAAAACCAAATACATATCCATATCAAGAGATTTCTCTGAATCTCAAGACTTCCCCCATCCCCTCCATGGGTCCTGTTGTCAACATTTTCAACTGCATATTATTTCATAGTCTATGTTTTGTATCTATCCATATTGTCCATAATATTTGTTACATTACAAGTGAGATTAAAATCCTGCTAATGTTTTCATTGGCTTGCAGTGGTCTCCTAAGTAAATGATAAATTTCCCCCATTCTTTCTTGAAGTTTTTGTCTTCTTGGTCCATGAGCTTTCTGGTCAGCTTTGCCATTTTGGAGTAGTCTAACAGCTTGGTTTGCCATTCCTCTCTAGTAGGAACTCTTTCTTCTTTCCATCTCTGGGCTAGAAGCATCCGTGCTGGTGTCGCCGCATACCTGAAAAGTCTCTCCTGTTCCTTTGGGATGTCGGTACCTACAATTCCTAATAAGAAGGCTTCTGGGTTGTTATTTTTTACAAAGGTTATTTTCAACATTTTTTTCAGTTCATTATATATCATTTCCCAGAAAACCTTTATTTCCTTGCATGACCACCACATGTGAAAAAGGTACCTAGAAGGTCCCAGGTTCAATATCCAGCACATAGGGCTGGGAGAGACTTCCTGCCGGAAACTCTGGAGAGCCACTGCCAGTCAGGGTAGATGTTAAGTTGTGGGTGAACATATCAGACGACACAGCGATTCTTCAAACAGCTCTGGTTTATTCACAGGCCCAGAACAGAACAGAACTGAAGGGTTCAGCCAACCTGCTTATATAGAGCTCCACTACAAGGCAACATTAACAACTTTCTGTAACTATCCAATCACTGAACGTCACTTTCAATTCCTTATTTGCATATGTGGACCTGAGTGAAAACTATCTACAATATCCCCCTGCTGGCCCAGGGTGAGAACCTCAGTACATAACAGTAGACAATACTGGTCTAGATGGACCAGTGGTTCTGACTCAATGTGAGGTGGCTTCATATGTTCCCAGCAGCTGAAGTTGCATCCTTGTACAGTCATACCTAGAGTTGAAGTAGCTTCGGGATGAATATTTTCGGGTTGCGCTCCATGGCGACCCGGAAGTAACGGAGCCGCTACTTCCGGGTTTCGCTGCTCGCACATGTGCAGGCGCTCAAAATGACATCACGCACATGCGTGGAAGCGGCGACCCCATTCGCACCCAGAGGTACCACTGTACAGAATTGGCCTTATAATGAGCCTTGGTTTTGTCTGCTTCAATGGTGACACTTCTAAGGAAGAGTGGCTCTGCTAGGTGAATGTAGATCCACGTTCTCAGGGCAAGGAGCCCAAACAAAGCCCAGGATGGCCAGCTGGACTACTGCCAACCTCTCAGCAAAACAGCAGCAGTCCTACTGAGATCTCGTCAGCCGCCGGCCGGTGCCCAGTTTGCAAGTGACGCTGACAGGATGTGGGAAAAGAGCTTACGTGCTGCGAGATTGTGTAGTATAGCTCCCTTCCCACTTCCTGTCAGCAAGCATTTACAGATCGGCTGTGGGCCGCCTGGGCTTCTGCTGCTGCCGAGATCCTGCTCCCGCTTCCAAGGAACTGGGAGGGGAAGGGAAGGCTGCAAGCCAGGTGGAGACTCTGTACAGTCATTGCTCAGAAATTTCCTTTTAAAAAAAAATCAAGTGGACAAGATCCTTAAAAGAACTGAGTCTCGTGAGTGACTCTTGCGCTGTTACACCTAAAAGCTGACCAAAGGAATGTGCTGCGTATTAGGAAGGTACACAGATTATTGTGTTATGTATTGTCTAAATGGGCACAGGCTGGGGGTTGACCTACCCCAGACATTTAAAGCACAGCCAAGGCAAATTTAAGCACATGACTTCCCCCGAAGAATCCTGGGAACTGTAGTTCCCCCCCCCTCACAGAAATACAATTCCCAGCACCCTTAAGAAATTCTAGTTCCCTTTGGGGATAATTCAGATGGAAATGCACAGGTGCCAAAATAATAATAATAATAATTATGTATGCCACTACTGCGACCCCTGTTTTATTAGCCCCAAATGGAAAGCAAGCGAAGTCCCAACTAAAGAAGAATGGCAACTTAAACTGATGGAATATGCGCAGCTTGTGGACCTAATATACAGAATAAGAGAACATGAAGAACATGTGTTTAAAGAAGATTGGAAAATGGTTATTGAATACATGGGAAAGAAATTGTGTACACTTGAAAACGTGAGCAGCATTAAGATAAATTCAACAGTGTAAATAAGTTTTGATGGCTGTAACAATGGAATAATGAATGTTTTAGTTTATGTAAGATATGCAGGGATTTATGTTATGCAAAATGAACCATGGGAAGAGAAGAAGAGAAGTCATTGATATTTTCAGGTTGTTTAAATAATTTTTCTAAAATGTAAAACAGAAAATTTAATTAAAAATATAGAAAAAAGGAAAAGAAATTGTAGTTCCCAGGACTCTCTAGGGGAAGCTATGTGCTTTAAATGTGGGAAGGACGTGCTTTAAATGTGTAGGTTTATTTAAAGTGGTATGATACAGAAATTTATTTTAAAAAATTATGCATGGCATGGAGAAAGTGGAAAGTTTCCTCCCTCTAGGATGAAGTATTTCTTCATGGAGCACACAATCTATCTACGAAATTCACTCCCACAGGAATCAGGGATGGCTTCCAACTTGGATGGCTTTAAAAGAGGATTTGACAAATTCATTGGGGAATAGGGCTGTCCATGGCTTCTAGCCACGATGGGTATGCTCTGCTCTATGGTGAGCGGCAGTAACGTTTCTGAATACCAATATTCTGTTCAAGTTGGTGCCTTGTCATAGGTCATAGGTACCATATAAATACAGTGGTACCTCGGGTTAAGTATTTAATTCATTCTGGAGGTCCGTTCTTAACCTGAAACTGTTCTTAACCTGAGGTAGCACTTTAGCTAATGGGGCCTCCCGCTGCCGCCACCGCCACCGTCGCCGCACAATTTCTGTTCTCATCCTGAAGCAAAGTTCTTAACCCGAGGTACTATTTCTGGGTTAGCGGCGTCTGTAACCTGAAGCGTCTGTAACCTGAAGTGTCTGTAACCTGAGGCACCACTGTAGGTTTCTTTCAATCCAGTGCCCTACTGTAAATAAGAATAGCAGTAGTATAAACCTGAGTGACTATCTGGTCAGGTTATAGCAGTCACCCCTAACCTGGTGCCTTTCGGACATTTCAAACTCCCAACCTGGTGTAAGTTATAGTTCAAAACTTCTGGAAGGCATAAAATTGGGAAAACCTGAGTCACACTCTCATAAACCGATCATACTTTCTTATGTAGACCTGAGCTGAAGTTTCTCCCGCACCTCTTCAGATTCCACCCATTTGCAGGTGGTGAAATTGGGGGGGGGGGGGAGGAGCTTTTGAAGATTTCAGAAGGATCCTTGAGCATGAGCTCTGTACATATATGTGAATTTACCACAGGTGGAAGTAGTGCTGATAAGACACCATTTTCTTTAGGGGTTTTTTTTTGGGGGGGGGGAATGATGGCTGTCAATGGGGCAGTGGAATGGTGATGGTTTTTTGGGGGAGGATGATGGCTGTCAATGGGGCAGTGGAATGGTGGTGGCAAGTTAGCTAGGAGATGTCTGTCAATCCCTAAATTTTGGCTGAAAACTCACAACTTTACAACTGTCTAGACTTCTGCACTGTCTGGTCAACTTTCTTTTCCCTGATATCGATCACCAATCCCAGACACTGTAAAGTCCATGGAACTTCCTGTGTATTGCATTGGATTGTGGGATGCATCTTATTGTTTAGCTCTTAGCTTGCTCTCAAGAGAAGTCACACAAGCACATAAACAACTTCCTTAGGATGGGAATTGCAAGGGAAGAATAGTAACAATGCACAAATTGTCTTAGGTAATGGAGGACAAGGTGCCTCAATCTCCTCATCTTCAAAATGCTTTGGGGGAACTGTGGAGATATGATGGAGAATTCCCTGAACTGATCAATCAGCACGAAGGTATATTTCTATAAAGAGAGCAGTCTAGGCACCAGAGTCTAGTCTATGTTAAGCAACAGTGGAAACCACCAAGGAGGATTTTATATTTATATAAAGGTGCCCAGGACTTTTTTTCCCAGCCAAAACTCACCAGAACTGAGTTCTGGCACCTCTCAGGTGGGCACCATTGCCATTATTAGTTAACAAGGGAGGCATTCATGGTGAGTTCCACTACCTCTTTTTCTAGAAAAATAGCAGTGAAGGTGCCTATGAATCCCAAAGAAATTGGTTTATTTTTCACATACTGAACTCGTTTTTGTTCTAGCCTAAAAAAATATACTCTTTGCAAATGCTGAGACACTAAGTCTTTCCCTAAATAAACAGTTTTTGCAAACAAAAGCTGCTCTCTGCTCTTTTGTTGCCAACTGCTTGTATACACATCACTGTGGCATTTTGCTCGATCGGATGTTTTCCTGCTCTTCCTTCCCACTCTTAATGCCATGAAAAAGAGGGGGAACCAGAGAGGATTTTAGCTTAGCAAAAAGGTGTGTAAAAGGTGGATAGGTTTGATACAGTTTGCACTTGAAAGCAAATCTCTCTAATTAGCACCTTCCAAAACAATACTACTACTACTACAACAACAACAACAACAACAACAACAACAACAACAACAACAACAACAACAACAATTTATTATTTATACCCCGCCCATCTGGCTGGGCTTTCCCAGCCACTCTGGGCGGCTTCCAACAAAATATTAAAATACCATAATACATCAAACATTAATAGTTTCCCTAAGCAGGGCTGCCTTCAGATGTCTTCTAAAAGTCTGGTGGTTGTTGTTCTCTTTGACTTCTGGTGGGAGGGCATTTCACAGGGAGGGTGCCACTACCGAGAAGGCCCTCTGTCTGGTTCCCTGTAACTTGGCTTCTCGCAGTGAGGGAACCGCCAGAAGGCCCTCGGAGCTGGACCTCAGTGTCCGGGCAGAACGATGGGGGGAGACGCTCCTTCAGATATACTGGACTGAGGCCGTTTAGAGCTTTAAAGGTCAGCACCAGCACTTTTGCTCGGAAATGTACTGGGAGAACTGAAACATACAAGAACTGAAACATGGCCATCCTTTGAAACCCTGACTTCTCTGAATTTTGCAATGTGCTTTATCGTTGGCATCCATCTGTCTCAAGAGACAATGGAACACATCTTCGGGGTGAAGTCAAATGGCTGCATTTGTAAAATTTTTATTAGGGTTTTTACAATATTACAAAATAGAAAAAGAAAAAAGAAAAGATACAAATAAAAACAGTTAAAAACAGTCAATCTTTTCATCACTTATTTTTCATTTACTTGTTTCCTGGACCTCCTCATACCTCCCTTTTTTTGTATTCCAGTTCTATTTATTAGTTCAGCAGTTTCTTTCCCTCTTTATTTTACCCCGATCTTTAATCATAAATTATTATAACCTTGAATTTTTACTTATAAAAAACCATTTTTTCATATTCTTTTATACCATTACAGCTAGAAACCACTTAATTTCTATCCAACATCATTCTAACATTCATTAATTTTACAATATCTCTGTAGATAGTCTTTAAATTTCTTCCAGTCTTCTTCCACTGACTCTTCTCCCTGGTCTCGGATCCTGCCAGTCATTTCCGCCAATTCCATGTAATCCATCACCTTCATCTGCCATTCTTCCAGAGTGGGTAAATCTTGTGTCTTCCAATATTTTGCAATAAGTATTCTTGCTGCTGTTGTAGCGTACATAAAGAAAGTTCTATCCTTCTTTAACACCGATTGGTCAGCTATGCCCAGGAGAAAGGCCTCTGGTTTCTTCAAGAAGGTATATTTAAATACCTTTTTCAATTCATTATATATCGTCTCCCAGAAAGCCTTAATCCTTGGGCACGTCCACCAAAGGTGAAAGAATGTACCTTCAGTTTCTTTACATTTCCAACATTTATTATCGGGCAAATGGTAGATTTTTGCTAGCTTGACTGGGGTCATGTACCACCTGTATATCATTTTCATAATATTCTCTCTTAAGGCATTACATGCCGTGAATTTCATACCTGTGGTCCATAACTGTTCCCAGTCAGCAAACATAATATTGTGTCCAACATCTTGTGCCCATTTAATCATAACAGATTTCACCGTTTCGTCCTGAGTATTCCATTTCAACAGCAAGTTATACATCCTTGACAAATTCTTAGTTTTGGGTTCTAACAGTTCTGTTTCTAATTTTGATTTTTCCACCTGGAAGCCAATTTTCTTATCCAAATTATATGCCTCCATTATCTGATAATAATGAAGCCAGTCTCGCACTTTGTTCTTTAGTTTCTCAAAACTCTACAGTTTTAGTCTATCTCCGTCTTGTTCCAAAATTTCCCAATATTTCGGCCATTTAACCTCCATATTGAGCTTTTTCTGAGCTTTCGCTTCCATTGGTGACAGCCACCTTGGGGTTTTATTTTCCAATAAATCCTTATATCTTAGCCAAACATTAAACAATGCTTTTCTAACAACATGGTTTTTAAATCCTTTATGCGCTTTGACCTTATCATAGCACAAATATGCATGCAATCCAAATACATTGTTAAAACCTTCCAAATCCAAAATGTCTGTGTTTTCAAGAAGTAGCCATTCTTTCAACCAGCAGAAAGCTGCTGATTCATAATAAAGTTTAAAGTCTGGCAGGGCAAATCCACCTCTTTCCTTTGCATCCGTTAATATTTTAAATTTTATTCTAGGCTTCTTGCCCTGCCAGACAAATCTTGAGATATCTCTCTGCCACTTCTTGAAACAGTCCACCTTGTCCACAATTTGCAATGCCTGAAACAAAAACAACATTCTAGGCAATACATTCATTTTTATAGCAGCGATACGGCCCAGCAATGAAAGCTTCAAATTTGACCATATTTCTAAATCTTTTTTCACTTCACCCCAGCATTTTTCATAGTTATCTTTAAATAAATTCCCATTTTTTGCTGTCATATTGATCCCCAAGTATTTAACTTTCTTAACCACTGTTAAACCTGTCATGTTCTGAAACCTCTCTCTCTCAATTGGTGTTAAATTTTTCTCTAAAACCTTGGTTTTTGACTTATTCGGTCAAATGGCTGCATTTGCAGCACCAAAGTGACCTCTCCAGGGTGCAAGCCTGGGCAGTGTGTATGGAAGTCCTTGATGACCCAACATGCCCCCCTCAGCCTTCCTGATGTGCTCCAAAGGAAAACAGAGCAAGACATTCGGCACCAGCTTGGCTGTATGAGTTGCTGGAAGGAGGCGCCATCCAACCATCTTAGGGACTCACTTTGGATTTGTGTAGGGTTTACTCCAGGCATAGACAGACTCGGCCCGCCAGATGTTTTGGGACTACAATTCCCATCATCCCTGACCACTGGTCCAGTTAGCTAGGGATGATGGGAGTTGTAGTCCCAAAACATCTGGAGGGCCGAGTTTGCCTAAGCCCTGGTTTACTCCTTAGCCTTTTCTCCTCTCAAATATATCCTGCAAGGCAGCAGAGGTTTAGGGTCAAAATTTTCCTTCTCCAAGATGGGCTACTTTCCCAGGCTGATGAGCCCCATCTTCCTCTCACTTCCCTCTACAGCATGTGAAGATTGCCTTCTTCTTCTTTTTTAATTTTTTTAATTGTATTGGAAATTTTATTTACAACATAACATAAACCCCCACTCCCCCAATACAGAAATACAATAAGCATAACATACAACAATTGTTGTTGTTGTTGTTGTTTAGTCGTTGAGAGTCCCATACAACAATACAAACAACCAAATAAAAGACTTCCTTTATCCTGTATCTGGCCTCTTTATTTACTTCTTATAAACTGTTTCTTTTATGAATAATTATTAAGATTTTTCTAATTATAACTTAAATATCCACAAAGTCTCTTGCAGGCATTAATCGAAACAAATCCAGGTATGTATTTTAGGGCACTGTTTTGTGAAGTATTCTCTGCATTTCCCTCAAGCTTTTTGAAACTCTTGTCTAGTGTGATCTCTAATTGCCTCTGTTAATCTAGCCAGTTCAATATACTCTAACAGTTTGTCTTGCCATTCCTTTTTTGTTGGCACAGTTTCTTTTTTCCAGTTTTTAGCAATTAGGATCCTTGCTGCTCCTGTGGAATAGAGGAATATTTTCTGATCTTCTCTTGCTATACCTGTGTCCATTATCCCTAGTAGAAAAGCTTCTGTATTCAGTTACAGAAACTGCCTTCTTGACCATTGGACCCACTGTTGGTCTTGTCCCCTCAATCTGCCAGAGCCTGTCTTCACATGCAGGGGAAGCCCCTAACTCACCAAGGGTTTGAGACCCATCAGCTACTCTTGTCTGATTTAGCCGGCCAGTCGAAGCCATTCCTAGGGTGTGACCGCTGTCACATGCTTACAGCTTCTGTGAGCCACAGATGAGACCTGAGTGCAGGGACCAAAGGTGGGCAAACTATCCCAGAAGGAGCACAGCATATCCCCCTCCCCTAATACCCCATTCACCCCACAGTGTGCTTAACCACAGGTAAATAATGGATAGCTATGAAGCACATGGACGCGGGTGGCGCTGTGGGTAAAAGCCTCAGCGCCTAGGGCTTGCCGATCGAAAGGTCGGCGGTTCGAATCCCCGCGGCGGGGTGCGCTCCCGTTGTTCGGTCCCAGCGCCTGCCAACCTAGCAGTTCGAAAGCACTCCCGGGTGCAAGTAGATAAATAGGGACCGCTTACTAGCGGGAAGGTAAACGGCGTTTCCGTGTGCTGCGCTGGTGCAGGCTCGCCAGATGCAGCTTCGTCACGCTGGCCACGTGACCCGGAAGTGTCTCCGGACAGCGCTGGCCCCCAGCCTCTTGAGTGAGATGGGTGCACAACCCTAGAGTCTGTCAAGACTGACCCGTACGGGCAGGGGTACCTTTACCTTTACCTATGAAGCACATGAGTATAGAATTGGGGGGAATGCTTTCTCTGATACTGCTGTTGATCTGTTCCACAAATAAACACCTCGCTGAAACATCATAGAGGCCATGAGCAGCCACCTCTCCTGGGATGACGTCTAAATTATGAAGACAGAAGGTAGCAGCATTTGGTTAATTGTTTTTCTGGAGGCAGACATGGCAAATTCTTGCTGCTGGGTATTGCTGCAACTCTGTCTCAAAATAAGCTGTAGCATTTACATTGATGGAGACAGAAAGGACTTTTTAAAACATGCCAAGCCCATTGGGATATATTTATTTCTTTTTCAGAGTGATTAGCCTGTTATCTAAATTAGGCATGATGATTGCCCTTTGCAACCACATCTGTCTGTAATTTAATTTATCTGCTACCCACTAACCTGAACTGTCACCATAGTGTATATAAGAAGCACATCTCATAATTTGATAAGTTAAAAGAAGACAGTATTCATTAAATTCATCCCAGAAGACAGGCAGCAGAGCCTGGATGAGAAATAGTAACAGAAGCAGAAGTCAAAATTGCCGGTTTTTAAAATATGCGGCCCACAGCTTGCATATTTTGTTCCTAATGTGCAGACATTGCACTCTGTAAGCAGCACGTTGGAGACAGATATAATGATTTCTAACACCGGGATACATTCCTTCTGCACAGTTGAAGGTCTGTGTGAAGCAATTTTATGTGAGAGCATATTTTACATGAGACCAAGTGAGGGAGACGGGAAAGGTGGCATCCTGGCATGTTTATAGGCATAGACCTGGAGCAAAAGCCAGAATTATCAGAGACACTCAAAGCCTATATTCATCTCAGCTGCATCTCTAAATGGTCACCATCACTGAGCACTTTTACCATCTTTAAAAGCACGCTGCAAGCCTCAATTTTCAATGAAAATGTTGGGTTTGTTCACACAGCAACTTTGCCAAGCTGCATTAACGAGGCTGTCCCTTTTTAAAGCATGAAATTCTTTATGTCACTAGTCTTCAGCCTTGTTGGTCTCAAGACACATCCTTAATCCAAACTTGCAATCATGAATGGACTTCATTTTCATTTCAGTTAATTAAATTAATTAATTAATTTTGCCTTTATGTCCCACCTTTTTCTCCAAGGTGGCAAACATGGTTCTCTCCCTCCTCATTTAATCCCCACAACAACCCTGTGAGGTAGGTTAGGCTGAAAGGCAGTGACTGGCTCAAGATTGTCCACTCTGCTTCATGGCTGAGTTGGGGATTTGAACCCTGGCCTTTCAGATCCCAGCTCAAAACTCTAACCGCTATACCACATTGCCTCTTTTTTATGTTAACATATTAGAAGGCGAGACTTGCCAGTTTTCCAAATGCAATTTCAGATTTAACTAACCTCTATTAACTCTTCCTCCTTTCTTCTTTGCTGATTCCCCCCCCCCCAAAAAAAAAATAGTCCTAGAGAACAGGAACCGCAATGCAGTATATTTCATTTCAGTGAGCCCAAACAAAGCTTCAATTGTCCATGATGCTTTTACTGGAATTAGCCCACTCGGATAAAAATCCCCTTGATCTGCACATTGATCAGTGCTACTGCCTAAATATAAATCATCATTCCAATAGTCCATTAATGATTATGCCTATGTGTGCATTTTTGTTAATGGATACTCCTCCAATAAGGAAAAAGGTTGATTATGCTGGAGCGGGGAGAAAAATAGGAATCAGCATCTTCTACAGAAATATTACCGTAACAGCAACTTGGGGCCCAAAATCTCATCTTAGTTTGTCCTTGAACTCCCCCCCCCACTCCCCACATCATCAGCAGACCTGAAGGAAACATGGCAACAGATGGTAACTTGAGTGCACTTAGGAATGTCAGCAGCATCTTGACGAGATCTGGTAAGGAATTCCTTCCAATGACAACATTTCAGAAGCTTGGTGGGTTTGTCTGCTCCAGGGCATCTTAAGCAGGGAAAGGAGGGGTGAGTCGTCCCCTATAAAGACCGTTTTGCATTTATCTCATACCCTGCATCTCATACCATGTTTATTTTCAAAGTGTGTTTTTTGTGTCATAAAGTCTTTTGGGGCGGGTCTGATTTCTTGGTTAATTCTTTTAATAAGGTAAAGGTAAAGGGACCCCTGACCATTAGGTCCAGTCGTGACCGACTCTGGGGTTGCAGCGCTCATCTCGCTTTATTGGCCGCTTCTGGCGAACCAGAGCAGCACACGGAAACGCCGTTTACCTTCCCGCTGGAGCGGTACCTATTTATCTACTTGCACTTTGGCATGCTTTTGAACTGCTGGGTTGGCAGGAGCAGGGGCCAAGCAACGGGAGCTCACCCCATCACGGGGATTCGAACCGCCGACCTTCTTATCGGCAAGTCCTAGGCTCTGTGGTTTAACCCACAGCACCACCCGTGTCCCTTAATTCTTTTAATATTTTATGGTTAATAAGCTGCAGAGGCTCAGGGTTAGGGAACTGGGTGGGTGGGTGGGGATTGAAACTTGGATTAAAGTTTGAGCCTTAGGTGAAATGTTGGGGCTTAAAATCATAGAATTGTAGAGTTGGAAGAGACGCCTGAGGGGGTCCAACCCCCTCTGCACTGCAGGCTTGTAAATGTGGCCTCTCCTTTGATGAGACACAAGTTTTGCAGTCTCGAATTTGCAGTCTCTTAAATCTCAAATTTAACCTCAAATTTCATAGCTAAGTCTGAGCGCAAACAACTTGTTGGGTCCTGTTATGTGAAAATTTGGGGTTGGCCTAACAGTACCCCTAGTGAAAATAAGAGGAAAATGAAGAAACAGACACAGTAAGGTCAAGAGACAAGTAGACGACTGGGTCCTTTTCAAGCAAGATGAACCTAATCATTTGTTAACACAACAGACCCTATCTTAGTGTAAGACATACTCAATGCCCAGGAGTCACCCAGTTATATTCAAGTCTTCGTTATCGTCACCAACATCACTGCCTACAAATAAAAGCAAGAAATGCAACAATTCTAACAAATAAGGTATTTGTGTTAGCTGGATTGTTTCAGTTTGAATTTTTTAAGCTTCTTATTCTTGCTGAGCTGAGAGCAAAGCTGCCCACACCAGGCTTTCGCACTGGATTCAATCAGGCTTCGAACGTCACTCCTAACCTCAAATCTTTGCATTGGCTGCCGCTGAAATGGTGTGTTGATGTGCAGTTTTTACTACTTTCAAAACCCACAGCTCTTGGCCAGCTGAATCTGTTACTTTATTTTCTTTCTTAGTGACTCAGACATGTGGCTGTTGGCTCTCTGGGATGGAGCGAGTGCTATGAGTTGCAGACCAGGAATGCTTCCTGGATCATCACAGCGATATAGATGAAACCCCATCTGCTACTAAAGTTTAGCATAACCTGGCATTATTCCAATACCATGACATACCTTTTGTCATGTGACCCCAGACGCAAGGGTCATAGCTCAGTAGCTGAGCACATGTTTGTCATGGAGAAAGGTCCCAGGTTCAATCCAGCAAAGACTGTTCTATGGGCAGGAAGAGACCCCTGCCTGAAATCATGGAAAGCTGCTGTCAGATCCTGTAGATGGTACTAAGCTAGATGGAGCAATGGTCAAACGGAGACTCTAGGCTGCATCAACAGAAGTATAGTGTCCAGATCAAGGCAAGTAACAGTGTCATTCTACTCTGCTATGGTCAGACCACACCTGGAGTACTTGTGTCCAATTCTGGGCACCACAATTTAAGCAGGATATTGTGATGGCCTGGGATTCCGAGTCTGAGAGTGATCCGGAGGAATCCCAGCCGGCACAGGAGTCCCCGCCTCCAGGGCCGGCTGAACTGGGGCAAGGCCTAGATGCTGAGGAAACTCAAGAGCAGGCACCAGGTGAAATCATTCAGGCCCCAGAGGTGCTGGAAGACTCAGTGGCTACAGGTGAGCCTCCCCCGGGGCCCAGTAACCCTTCGGCCTCTCCTGATCTGCAGAGGCTTAGGGCAGAGAGGCGAAGGGAACTGGTGTCTCCCAGGAGGAGTGCTCGCCTTAAGGCCAAGAGAGGCGGGGCTTCTGGGGGCCGGGACCGCCCCCGGCCTTAGAAGAAGATAAAGGTCAGGCAGCCCGGTCCCAGGTTGCGGGAGCAACGTCGTTGTGGAGTACCTGTTTTACCCAGTCCTTGTTCGGCACTCCCAGTGTGCCTATTCCTCGCCCGGCTTCCTGTTTCTGACTCTCCGGTGTTCCTGTTCCTCGCCTGGATTCCTGCTTCTGCCCTACCAGTGTTCCTGTTCCTCGCCTGGCTTCCTGCTTCTGCCCTACCATCGTTCCTGTTACCCCGCCCGGCTCCCTGTCTCGGACCTTGCGTCTCAACTAGTGATCATCTACCCTGCTAGAGACTCTGAACTGATCTTGGCCTACGGTAATAGTACCTTATTCCCCCTGGGACCAGCACAGATATTGTCAAGCTGGAACATGTGTAGAGGAAGGCAACCAAGCTGATCAAGGGTCTGGAAACCAAGCCATATGAGGAACGGTTGAGGGAGTTGGATATGTTTACCCTGGAAAAGAGGAGACTGAGATATGATAGCCATCTTCAAATATCTAAAGGGTTGTCCCATGGACGATGGAGCAAGCTTGTTTTCTCCTGCTCTGGAGGGTAGGACCCAAACCAATGGCTTACGAGAAAGGTGACTCTGACTAAACTTCAGGAAGATCTTTCTAATGATAAGAGCTGTTCAGCCATGGAGCAGACTCCCTTAGAAGGTGGTAGACTCTCCTCTCTTTGAGGTTTTTAAGCAGAGGTTGGATGGCCATCTGTCATGGATGCTTTAGCTGTGATTCTTACATTTTAGAGAGTTGGGCTAGATTGCCCTTGGGACCCGTTCCTTTTTGATTTTATGATTTTATTTATACTGCTGTAGACCAACTATGTGATTGAGAACCATGTCTCTAATCTACTGGAAGGGTTGATGCACATATAGCTGTAAATGTGCATAAATCCTCTTCTCATCTTCTATTGAAGGTGAAGAGCTTGAGAGTGGATGCATGAAGTTAGGAACAGCAGGTGTGATCTCCTCCCCATCCTTGCAGTCATTCTGCTCCATGGATAGGAGACCTTTGGCCTTACAGATGTTGTGAGACTCCAGCTCCCAAAGCCAGCATGGACTCCAAAGCCATGTACAGGGATGGTGGGACCTGGGGTACAACACCATCTGGAGGTCCACAGGTTCCTCATTCCTGTTCTACTCACCTGGAGAATAGGGCTAGTGTGTTTAAAGTGCTCTATACTATCCATTTTCTCAATTAAGATATGGCCTACTTTCCTGATGGAGAAAGATAACGATGAGGGAGTGTGGAGAGTGAATGCTGCCAGAGGATTTTATTTCACAATCTCTTCCAGCAGACAGAAAGCAATGAAATCATTTTCTCTTTGCAGATCAAGAATGTCTAATTGTAGTTGACTCACTGCTGCTACTGCAAATCTGCCGTCATTGAACAAAGCTTTGCCGAGATGGAGGTTGTCATCCATTTCTCTGAATGTTTAGGCATGAAAGATGTTTGTGGTCAGGCTGATGGTGTAAGCGTTTATATTTCAGGGATGTTGTTACTGGAATACTGCAACAGTATTGAATTCCTCATTCCTGATTGATTGCATCATTCCCTCCCAGATTGCTTACCCACTCTTTGTTTACTTGGTCCATCTAGATCATTAATGCCTACACTGACCGGTAGTGACACTTCAGCGTTTCAGACATGGGACATTTCTGTTCCCATTTCTACTTGGAGATACCAGACATTGAACCTGGGACCTTTTGCATACAAAGCAGATGTTCTACCACTGAGCTATGACCCTCCTATTGTACTAAGGTTGTATTTCCAACCTTACTGTATGTTTGTGAAACATGGACCACTTATAAACGCCATCTCCAGCTCCTCGAAAAATTCCATCAATGGTGTCTCTGAAAAGAATTACATATCACTTGGGAAGATAGGCAAACTAATGTCAATGTACTGGAAGAAGCAAAGATCACCAGTGTCGAAGCAATGATTCTTCAACATCAACTTCGTTGGTCTGGTCATGTTGTGCAGATGCCTGATTATCATCTTCCAAAGCAACTGCTCTATTCCGAACTTAAAAATGGAAAGCGTAATGCCGGTGGTCAACAAATGAGGTTTAAAGACTGTCTCAAAGCAAATCTAAAAAAATGTAGTATAAACACCGACAACTGAGAAACTCTGGCTTGCGAGTGCTCCCATTGGAAAACAGCCTTTACCAAAGGTGTCATGGGTTTTGAAGATGCTCAAACTCAGGACAAAAGGGAGAAACACGTTAAGAGGAAGGCACATTTGGCAAACCTTCATCGTGATCAATTCCTGCCCAGAAACCTATGTCCCCACTGTGGAAGGACATGTGGATTCAGAATTGGCCTTCACAGTTGTTTACGGACTTATCGTACTTTTAAAACCGCGTTTATGGAAGACAATTAACTTTCCTCTCTCTACTTTCTACATGCAATGCCACTTCTTTCATGTCACCTCTTATTTGCTTTTTCTCTAGAGCAATTTGCTCAACCTCTCCCTTCTTCTATGTGGTCAACAGTGAGGATGGGGATGAGCAGGGCTATTTTTCTAGAGAAAGAGGTGCTGGAACTCACCATGAACGCCTCCCTTGTTCTCTTATAATGGCAATGGAGCCCACCTGAGAGATGCTGGAACTGTGTTCCACCAAGTTCCAGCTAAAAAGAAGCCCTGGGAATGAGCCTCCACCACTGACGGAAAAGGCAGAGACAACCCGAGGAGACTCAGTTCCCTAGATATGCTGTGGTGGCTGCTTCTGCTCCACCTCATCGACTGCATCAGGCCAAGAGTCAACCATGGACCATCCCAAACTGCTAGGCCTTGGGCTTCTGTCCAAAGTCATCAACCTTTAATGCCAGTCCTGCCTCCTGCCCACCAAAAGCACCTGCAATGACTTCAGGGCTGAAGAGGGGAGCTTGCAGGAACATGCACTCAGATGTTATTACATTCATCCTCTAAACTTGCAAGCCTGGGGTACTGGTGACCCTCTGGATGTTATTGGGTTAAAACATCCACCATCCCTGACTGCTGAGCATGTTGGCTAAAGCTGATGGGAGCGAGTTGGAGTCCAACACCATCTGGAGGGCCTGCAGGTATTTTAGGTACTCTAATAATAGAGAATCACATCCTTTCAAAATGCTTTCGGAAATGTCTGGCAGCGGTTCTTGAGGAGGGATATGATTTTTTTGTACTAAATGCCACAGGATGAATTCAAAATAACCTGGAGTAATCTGACATCATTTTTCATTACATTCTGTATGGTTGGTGAGGATTATGTGCAATGAATTGTTTTTTTCCTTTTCCTCTTTTCTTCTAAACCTTTAAAAAAGCAAATTCTAACGTAATCCCCTTTTATTGATATGGCAGTTTTCCAGGGCTAAGTAGACAGACCACTGGATGCTTCTTCTCTTTGGAGACCTGGCAGGATGCATCTCCTGATTTAGATTTAATAAAGTAAAATTATGCCATTATGCTTGATCTTACCCAGGTTTATAAAAATAAATTCCATGGGAGCCACTTTAATGCTGATGGCCAGATCACACAAAAGCCTCTGAAAACTATCCTTCAATTGCAATCATATCTGAAAACACAAGAAGAAGCTTTTTCTTTCCTTTTTTCTTTTCTTTTCTTGTGAAATCAAGGAAAAGGCCAGATGGAGAAAGAAAGTGGGGTGGGTGGGTGGGTGGGTGGGTGGGGGTCTTGGGATAACAGAAGGAACTGTCCAACACGATCATTCCTCTGGATTTGATCCAGATTTAGTCATACTAAAAGAGGAGACCTACTGAAAAAGTCTGGAACCAACTCTTTGCAAATAAACATTGCTTTTGGAAACACACCCATCTTTTGTGTTTCAACCCCTTCTGCCTTTATTTCACTGAGTACCATATCAGCAAATCTAGAAAACAACAGCCTGAAACTTGTGGATAAGGAGATAGCAAGTAACTGAGGACAGACGTGTAACTGCTCTGATCAGAAATCCCATCTGTATCATCAGGCAATACTGTACATAGATCATATATGATATGGGGTTGCCTCCACTAATAGTTAATTCCCTTAAAACCCTTCCCACTCAAAATAAGTGTAGGAATTAAGCATGCACGACTTCAGCTATGCCCTGAATCACACGAGGTACCCTGGGCATGGTGTGTGCATATGTGTATTTCTTCCTATATACAAACAAACGTAAGGTGTCATCATGCTCTACAGTAGGTAAAGGAAAAGGGAGCCCTGACCATTAGGTCCAGTCGCAGACGACTCTGGGGTTGCGGTGCTCATCTCGCTTTATTGGCCGAGGGAGCCAGCGTATAGCTTCTGGGTCATGTGGCCAGCATGACTAAGTCACTTCTGGCGAACCAGAGCAGCACACGGAAACACCATTTACCTTCCCGCCAGAGCAGTACCTATTTATCTACTTGCACTTTGACGTGCTTTCAAACTGCTAGGTTGGCAGGAGCTGGGACTGAAAAACGGGAGCTCACCACATCGCCAGGATTCGAACCACCGACCTTCTGATCGGCAAGCCCTAGGCTCTGTGGTTTAACCCGTGTCCCTTCTGCAGTAGTGGTGGCCACCAATAGGCAGCCACAGCAACTGCAGCATGAGGAATGCAAGGTAGGCCCCAGGCAAGCTGTTTAATGGTGCAGGGGAGGTGCTTCCCACAGTGGTTTAGCAAGCCGATGTGTGGAGCACCACCTCCCATTTAAATATACCTGCAGCAAGGAAGGAGAAGGAACAGCTGTGGGGGGACAGGTAAGGTGTTGAATGAGGTGTAAAAGGAGAGAAATTGGTTGGAGACGAGCAAAAGGGTAGGTGAGGTTGGTGAGTGCAGCAAACAGGGGCAGAAGCCTCCAGTATATATGTGTGACATGTCAGCAATTGCTGAGGATAAGCTGGTGTTTAACTCTGTGTTCTTCCTCTCTCCCTAAATCAGCAATTTGCTTCAGGTATGTCTTCTTCTTCTTTGGCGATCACTCGTAGCCGAGTAAGATTGTCTTCCATGAACATGGTCTTTAACAGTGGGTCCGTAAGTGACAAATAAAATGATTTTTATTTGTGCAGTAAATAAAATGTGACACTAGATGGCGATGGTGAGCTATGGCAAATTCAGTACATTTTTCAAAACTTTTTTTTTTAAAGCATTTTCACAGCGTTTTTTTATATCTGTGTAGATTCCACCCTAGTTGTTGAAGGCTACACTCACAGGTGTTGATTCATCCAACGTGCTTTAATCAGTCTGATACATATGCAAAATGCTAATCAAAGGTGCAGCAGGCAATGCACATACTGTAGTTAATCGAAGGCATGGATGCGCAAAGGGATGGTAGGCTGGCCAGCTCTTCAAGTGGAGACATTGAGACATGCCCTTTGGAATCCTATTATAAATTAATGGGGTGGGCTCCTTAGCAAGCAATCTAGCAGTCCGCCCAGAAGATGGAGCCTGCTCCATCTGTTGACACCTTCATTGGTGTCTCCATGACCTAGGAGATGGAGGAGGCGGGCGGGGAAGGTGGGGCAACTCCTTTGGAGAAGCAAGGCTAGACCCATTGTCTGACGGCTTTGGGGTGGGCAGTGCGATAGATAGGCTCTGACAGCTGTGAAGAGTGAGGCATGGCTTGTGGTTCTTGGGGTCAAGGGCAAGATAGCAGGTGGATGGGACTCCCTCCCAACTTGGACACCCCCCCCCCCAGATCCTCAGTATCAGGCTGTCAGAAGTGAGCTGACCATAAACCACACAAAGTAAGTGAAGTTGACTATTAGAAGAAACAGGATCTACTCAAGAGTGCCATGCCTAATGGGCACAGCAATTCCTCCGCAGTAGGTCTTGCCCCTATGAAGCAGCTGTGGAGTCTGAAGGTCCCCACCTTCCCACAGCTGCCTAAGTCTCCTTTTCTCCAGGGTTTCTCTTAAGCAATCTGAGACTACGTCGGCATGCCTGCCTTTGCTCCTCCTGCTTCATGCCTCACCTGGTCATGGGAGACCAGGGAGGAGGGAAGCTTGTCACAGCAGGAGAGGAGACCCCTCTGCTTCTTCACCAGCCTGACTCATCTCTGCCTCTTGGCCTCCTTCCTCTCCTGCTTCAACTTCTGATTCAGGACTTTTCTCTGCCACAGACTTTCCCTGCTCACTACACCCTGTTCCCTTTTCAGCTTCCAACACCTCCTTCTCCCAGTCTTCTCCCTCTGACCACTCATTGTTGTCCCACCACCAGTCCCCAGGCTCTGAGCCTTCTTCCCTTGGGTGTTCATCAGCTGGTGCCCCTGACCCCAATCACCCACCACCCCTGGTCCTGGCAGCAACCTCCCCATCCCTCTGAAATCCCTTCCCAGAGTCATCAGCAAACTACCTATCTGCATCTTCTGGTTCTGCCAGCCTGTGACACTCTCCTACCATCCGGGCAAGCAAAAAGCACTGCCAAGAGTTCAAAGACGCAAGATGAAAGAAGGGTGTGTCTGGGGATTGGGTGTGGCCCAAGAACCAAGGAGAGAGGCCTGGGGGCCCCACATTTGGCCCCCAGGCCTGAGGTTCCCCATGCCTCCACTGGAGCCTGCACAAAAGCACAATGTATCATAACTGTTTCTGAAAAAGGAATATGGTTGATTTGCCTAATATTGTAAAAGCTGATCTTGTTTTGCAACCAAGTGAGAGTCGCACTCGCCGGCGCTTCTCTTTGCTGCATAGACTATTTATGTGGGGGAGGGTGCTTTGAGAAGGAATGTGCCATTATAGGTTAACATGTGTGCTGGTCACGCTGCCCTCTGCAAAAGGACAGCAGCACTGCTGTTTTCCTGCCCTTAGGGAAATGCTGTTCCATCTCTCCAAATAAAGGTTGCTGGAGTTTACAGGACAAATATAGTGGCTACGAGAGACCAGAAGCCAAAGATTTATCTGGTCGGCTTGAATCAGTGTTTGCAATTCAGTCCACTTTGTCTCGCACTGCCTGCCTCCCACCAATCATGCAGAGACTCATCCTGCATTGTGTAGAAAAATATCTATCATGTTTGAAGTGGGGAGGGTGGAGAATTTTGCAGGAATTGAACGTGAATATGAGCTCCATGGTGTTTGCTCATTCGCCAGCCATGCGAGCCGATCGGGTTTCATGCAAGAGCTAGAGATGTTTAAGAGTACCAGGAAGCTGTTTCATACTGCATCAGTCCATTGGTCCATCTAGTTCAGTATTGTCTACACCGACTGGCAGCTGCTCTCCCGAGTTTTAGGCAGGAGCCTCTTCCAGCTCTAGCTGAAGATGCTGGGGACTGAACCTGCAAGTTCAAGTTTCTACATGCAAGTCATATGATCTACATCCCTTCCCTTAGCTACCTTCCCCTTCCCAACTCTCTCTCTCTCTCTCTCTCTCTCTCTCTCTCTCTCTCTCTCTCATATCTTGTTACATGCCACCCCAATATCCTCTAAGCAGCTGCAGAAGATTCCAGAGGTTCCAGGTGCTTACCCAGGGTTGTGTTTCTGTTGGGAAGGTTTTAAACATTTAAACATTCCTTTTTCACCAGGCTGTCATGTATTCAGTAGTCTGTGTTTGCCTGAGCTTGAATCTGGACTAAGGAGTCTGAGCCCCCGTGTTCTGGTTCGATACATGCTATCCAATCACAGAACATTTCAGGATTTGGGCCTCTGCCATTGGCCCTTAAACTCTGAGTTATGATTTGCGGCTTGGAAGTTTAGTCAGCCAATCACATTGGGAGTGAGAGTTGCCCAGGCCTTCAGAAATGTATATAAGCAGTTGCTTTGCTCCTGTTGCCCAGTTCTGTTAGTTCAATAAAGGTTCTTACTGTTATCACTGTGTCTTGCCTGGTGGGAACCCACCTACACTTCACAGGCCTTTGGCTTTTAACTATCTATGACCTTCTTGAGTGGGTGAGATGTTTTAATACAGGGTTTCTTTCTTTCTTTCCTTCTCTCTTTCACTGTTTTTAATGTTTGCATTTGTTTGTTTTTCTTAAAATATTGTAATCACTTTGAGTTGCCATGGGAACAGTTTTTTCACCAGATCTTGGTATCAACCTTCTATCAACAGTGCCACAAGTCATTTGGCTAGCAACAACAACAACAACAACAACAACAACAACAACAACAACAATTATTATTATTATTATTATTATTATTATTATTATTATTATTATTTAATTATACCCTGCCTATCTGGCTGGGTTTCCCCAGCCTCTCTGGGCGGCTTCCAACAGAATACTAAAATTCAATAATCTATTAAACATTAAAAGCTTCCCTAAACAATAGTGTCAATAGGTGGAGGTAGACTTGAGGTCCTCACTCCTGATAAGGCTAGCTGGTGGCTGATGCCTGCTTTGGGCCTGTCCTATAACCCACTGTCCAGAAACTTTGCTTAAAGAGCAGGATTGGGGTCCCCTGGGAAGCTGCCATTTTAAATTCCCCGCAGCCAAAGTTGTTTAGCAACATACGTACAATATTGCCATATCCCTGGACCTACCCAGTTTCTCTCAGTTCCCATGTCTCCTCAGATCTCTATGATACCAGCTCCACAGTCAAACTGTTATTATTCAATGATGTTGTTGTTTTGTCGTTTAGTCGTGTCCGACTCTTCGTGACCCCATGGACCAGAGCACGCCAGGCACTCCTGTCTTCCACTGCATCCCACAGTTTGGTCAAACTCATGTTGGTAGCTTCGAGAACACTGTTCAACCATCTCGTTCTCTGTCTTACATTCCAGGTTCTCTTACATTCCAGGTTCCTATGCAATATTTTTCTTTACAGCATTGGACTTTCCTTTTGCTTCCAGGCATATCCGCAACTGAGCGACCTTTTGGCTTTGGCCCAGCCGCTTCATCAGCTCTGAATCTACTTGTACTTTTCCTCCGCTCTTCCTCAGTAGCATGTTGGACGCCTTCCGACCTGAGGGGCTCATCTTCCAGCGTCATAACTTTTATATGCCTGTTGTCTTTGTCCATGGAGTTTTCTTGGCTAGGATACTGGAGTGGCTTGCTGGTTCCTGTTCCAGGTGGATCACGTTTGGTCAAAACTCTCCACTATGACCTGTCCATCTTGGGTGGCCCTGCTCATAGCTTCTCTGAGTTATTCAAGCCCCTTCGCCATAGCAAGGCAGTGATCCACGAAGGGGTTATTATTCAATAGCAGAAGAGTACTGCATTCATTGTATCCTCTATTGCTTCTGAGAGACTTTTTTTTTCACAACACACAGGATAAACTGGTAAACATTTACCAATTGAAAAGTACACATACTAACCAAAGAAGTAATACACATGGGTTAAAGTGTAGAATTTAGCAGAGTTAGAACGACACATTTCGCTGATTTATTGTGTGTAAGAGAAATTGATTGACTTTGCTCAGCAGGTTATTTGTCAACAGTAGGACAAGCCATCAGAAATTTGGACTTGAAGCTGTGAAAAAGACACCAAAATGGCTTGCTTGGTTGGAGCTGATGTTTCCCAGTGTCTTGGAAGGATTTGTAGCAACTGGCTGGTGCGGCGTGTAGCAATGCCAACCCAGTGTGAGCTAAAAGTGTTGATGACCTAGAAACATGATGCTTTGCACATGACTCTTGTGTTTACAATTAAGATAGATAGATACATAATCTGGGTCACATAATGGCTTGCTTTCTTATGTGCTGGAATCACATAATCACATAAGATGAAAATGAAGCCCAGTACCATGTGGTTCAAAAATGGATTTCGTGCAACCCCTAGAACACTGACTTTTTAAACAGTGTGTGTGTAGTTATTTTTTTTTTTCATTTTATTTTGTTATTATGCTATGTATTTTTGAGTTTTTATATTGTCAACTGCCCTGTGATTTTTGGATGAAATTAAATGAATAAACAAGAAATAAATTAAACCATTTCTATGCTGCTTAACTGTAATAGTCTTTAGGTGATTTACAAGTATACCATCAGCTCGCTAGAAAATCCTCCATGAATTTTCAAGAGGTTTTGTGACACTTCTTGCACTTTCTTTCAATGCGAGGGAGTTGTCTGAATTGCTCTTCTAAAATAGATTATTTTGTTCTGTAAAATCTGCAGAGCAGAGAGAAATCTCTGCTTGGCATCCAAAGCTTATTTTCCTTTCCTCCTGGCGACAATCCAGGATGTGCTCAAAGCACATTCAAGTATTGCAGAGAGGCTGTGGCAGAACTACCTGCAAACTCCAAACAGTGTGCCAAGGTTTCTTTGATGCACACATGGAAAACCTCCCAGATCTGTTTTCGTGTGCCTAAAAAACACATAGTTTGTACCCATATTTGACTCTGACCCTCTTTTAGCTGTGGGGTTCTCATCATGTATTTCTTCTCATGGACTGGCTTATCTACTCAAGGAACTGCAGATTTAGGAGTTCAGGAAACATATGAGGTGGGCAGTCATCTGCTTTGGAGCCAGGCTGGTGAAACATCAGTCTTGCATTAAGCACGGCTCCGCGACTGAAATTCCACCCCATAATTATTTACAGTTCTTCAACGTGGCTGAAAAGAATCCTTAACTGCCCAATATGGAGCTGGCTGGCTCTATTTCTCTAAATTACGTACATCATACCGTTTTATGATTTATTGATATTTAGCTGAATGTTTTATGGATGGCTTTTCTGTTTTTACCGATGTCTGTCTTTGTGGTTTTGGTTTTAAATGCTGTACCTACATTTTTCTTTTTCTCATTATCTTCCTGTGTTTTATGCAAAATGCCCAGGGATGTTGCATATTTTCTAATTTTTAGAATGTATTTATAATGTTGTACTGTTTTAGTGTTGTTAGCCGCCCTGAGCCCGGTTTCGGCTGGGGAGGGCGGGATATAAATAAAATTTATTATTATTATTATTATTATATCAAGTGGTATGTAAATATTTTTGATGATGTTGATGGCACACACATCACAATTCTGTGCCACAGTAACCCAGATTCTGGAACAACCGGCGATGAATTTTGTGACCCATATAAATCATGCGAGCTGAGGATATTTACATTATTTTCTTATTCATTTGGGACAGAGCAAGGAACTCTACAGGATGCTGACATATCACCTTCTAGCTATTGAAAGTCATATTCTGCAAGGCCTCCACCTCTTGAGATTTCACCAGGCACCTCACCACATACACACTTTCAAGAAATTTTCTCCTCCATCACAAGGACTTTTAAACATTACTTTTAAAAATAAAAGAAAGCAGAGGTTTTCGGGAAGCTGAATTCTGCGGCCAACACTGCATTTTGTAAGATTTATACACTCTTGCTAAATTAGAGTATTTACACTGGACTCCACAATGGAGTCGCCATCTATGATAGAGTTGCCATATTTCATGAAATAAAAATCCAGAGAAAAAAAGTTGTTGAGCTTTATTTTTGCCGATCGCCCACTTGCACCCCACCCCGATCATCAGCTGCTGCCAACGCCAGAGCCCAAACCCAAACCTTAAACTGAGTCACCTGCGCACACAAAAGTAAAATACAAATTAAAAATAAAAAATCAACCCCCCCAGCCCAGAGAATTCCTGTAACTTGTAAAAAACAACAACCCAGATGGGCATGTAGGCCCTCACACAGAGGGCATGTCCGGGGGGGGGGGGGTTTCCTGAATGTATGGCA
Organism: Podarcis muralis; assembly: GCF_964188315.1. Classification (NCBI taxonomy): domain Eukaryota; kingdom Metazoa; phylum Chordata; class Lepidosauria; order Squamata; family Lacertidae; genus Podarcis; species Podarcis muralis. The sequence continues at coordinate 23,770,776 of NC_135657.1, forward strand.
ACCCTACTATGAGATCTATGCTGGAAAAGTATCTCTCTGGGTACATCACACTACAAAGACCACCTTTTCCCTTTTGCCAGGGCAACCCATGGCCTTCCTTCTGAGCTTTTCGGTCTGACTCTCCCTCTCTCATCATAAGCTTTTCTTGCACTGGCCAAAGGCCCTCTCATCTTCTGTCTCTCCCTCTCTCCCTCTGTTTCTCTTCACTGCCACAAGATGTGATGGCCACTCGCTCAAATGGCTGGATCTGCGTTAGCCACAAAGCTAAACAGAACCTCCCTTCTCAGATGTACTTTCTCTTTCAATATCAGATGCTGAGTACTAACAACTGGGAAGGCTGTTGCCTTTGTGCCCTGCCTGTGAACTTTCCAGAAGTATCTGGCTGATCACTACTGAAAACAGGACACTGGGTTAGATGGTCTCTTGCATAACCTTCCAAAATTGGCTTGGGTCATGGTGGTCAAGGGAACCCCCAGAACAGCATGCCAAGAGGGGGCGGGGAATAATTACATCTGGCAAGTTGAAATGTTTGTGCTGACAGGATGACTGACATAGTGTGATGTTGAATTCCTCCTTCTAGCAACCAAACAACAGGCCTTCCTTAGTTGGTTAGGCAACAAAACTGCAGTTGATTAATAAGGAACTGTTTGACCTATTGTTCCACCAAGTATGCCTCAAAATCTATTTTTTTAACCACCACAAATGTAAATAATATGCAAGAGCTAGCCTGTTATGGTGCCCTCCGCTGCTGGAATCTAAACTTGAACCTTCCTCCCAAGTAAATCCTGCTGCTTCAGTGAGGAAACTCATCCATATTGGGAAATCTGCTTATTACTTCCAGTCAAGATCTGTCATTGTTCAACTGAAGCTGTTGCGCAAGGCCAAAGTACCAGCATGATTCAGAGCAAACCACTTCAAGAAACCCTGTTGAAAACATCCTCTCTAGTTTCATGGTGGGATGGTGTGACTCAGCCTCTGGCAAACCTATTGTCCTACCTGTGGTTTTTCCAGTAGCTCGGTTCCAACTCCACACAGAGTTCACTGAAGATGTTAACATTCAATCGCACACATTCTGAGGCTGAGTCAGTGAGCCCCTGGTTGGTATATATGTATATCAAGATTTGTATATGGGCTTTGGATGCTATGGTTTTATCCACTGTCACGAGCTCAGGGCTTATTCATGCTCAGGCATGGGCACTTAACCAAGTCGTGTGCAGTAACAACATTTACAGTGGAATTCTAAGCATGTCTACGTAGAAGTAAGTCCTACTGGATTCAAGGGGGCTAATTTCCAGGTAAGTGGGGATAGGATGGCAGCCTTATTCAATCTTTCTCTGTGTGTCTCTTTCCGTGATCTCTGTCCAACTGGATTTGAAAGTGTCTAGTAGGTTGGAAGGAAAGGACTGGTTCTTATACAGGTTACATGTTCATAGCTGTTGCAAGCACCTATTGGCTAGTGCCTGTGCCCTCAGAAACCAATAACACTCTTCCCCAGTCTGTCCCAGGGTGTAACTTTTAACCGTATTTGTGTGTGTGAAGAACTAAATGTCAATGCCTATAAATGAACACACAGCCCTATTTTAAAAAGGGAATACAACAGTGCAAGCCTATTTCATTTCAGTGATGCCCTGCCATTTTATCTTATCATTAAACTCCACTTTTCACAGATATATTTGTTCTTCTACCACAGCTGCAGGGAACCCTCCAGATGTTGCTGGTCTACAATTCCCAGAGTTCCCCGGGAAGAGGGATGGATTGGTAAGCCACTTTGAGAGCTGTAATTCTGTGAAGGGAATAGGGGACTCCTATCAACTGTCAGCTGGACCATAAAGAAGGCTGATCGCCGAAGAATTGATGCTTTTGAATTATGGTGCTGGAGGAGACTCTTGAGAGTCTCATGGACTGCAAGAAGATCAAACCTATCCATTCTTAAGGAAACCAGCCCTGAGTGCTCACTGGAAGGACAGATCCTGAAGCTGAGACTCCAATACTTTGGCTACCTCATGAGAAGAGAAGACTCCCTGGAAAAGACCCTGATGCTGGGAAAGATGGAGGGCACAAGGAGAAGGGGACGACAGAGGACGAGATGGTTGGACGGTGTTCTCGAGGCTACCAGCATGAGTTTGACCAAGCTGCGGGAGGTGGTGGAGGACAGGGGTGCCTGGTGTGCTCTGGTCCATGGGATCATGAAGAGTCGGACACGACTAAACGACTAAACAACAACAGCAATCAACTCTCAGGCCCTTAACAAACAGAGTTATTTGGGGGAAGCCGTGACTGTTTAAAGCGGTATCATAGTGCTTTAAATGTATGGTGTGAATGGCCACTCTTCTCACAGGTAGTGCTCCTAGTCTTTTGCAGAAATGTTTTCCATCTAGGGACATTGTTATGTCTGAAGTGGTCCAAAAGCACTGCTGAACTCGAGTAACGCAGCAAACTATTATACATTTTGTCGAGAGACATGAATAAAGTACAAATCATGGCCGTGAAGATTCATTTCAGTCTCGCGCATGTTGTTCTGAGAGGTCATGATTTACACAGGCCTCAGTGCAAAATTCTTCAAAAGGCTTCATACAAAGAGCAGAAAATTTGTACTGACAAGCTGACAGTTAATTTAATGATCGCCACACAAATACACCATTAAAAAAGAAAAGGTTTGTCTAGCGCTGACCTTTGGCTGCTGTTCTTCTCCGTTTCCAGCCGACTAAATTCAGCCATTTAAAAATAAAATAAAATAAAGATTTTGCCTGAAAGGAATGTTGACTGAGTGTTGGATGACTCAAACACCAGACATTTAAGAAAAATAAAAAAAAACTTTACATGCTTCGTGTGTGAGTCATAATGTAATTTTGGCTCGGTCAGTGGCCATTACAGAGTTGCCATTGTAAAGAAAGGATTTCCTGATCTTGTGCTACTGAACCATTCTCTTGCAGCAAGAAGCCATTCTTCAAAAATCTGTGCTTTCAAAAAAAAAAAAATTGCACATTTTAGCTTTCTGTGGGATGCAAACATCCTGCTTTCGTGAATAGTTGTCAAGAGGATGCCCCACAAACCTCTGCCTTTTGTAAGCTTCTCTTGTCAAATTATATTGTAAATGAACTAGGAAAAACCACACACACACACACACACACACACACACACACACACACGGTTGGCCATGTCCTAAAACTATTTAAAAGGGGTTATTAGGGAAAACGACAACATTGTACTTCCAATATCAGAGGCAGCATGCCTCTGAATATCAATTGCTGCAAAACACCAGTGCGGAGAGACTTGTGCTCACAACTTGGTTTTGGGCTTCCTACAGATGTCTGACAAGGAGAAGGGGACGACAGAGGACGAGATGGTTGAACAGTGTTCTGGAAGCTACCAGCATGAGTTTGACCAAACTGTGGGAGGCAGTGGAAGGCAGGAGTGCCTGGCGTGCTCTGGTCCATGGGGTCACGAAGAGTCAGACACAACTAAACGACTAAACATCAACAACACAGATGTCTGATTGGCCATTGTGAGAAAGGAGTTCTGGTCTAGGTGGGCCTTTTTATAGGACATTCAGCCAAGGAACTAACTAGGAATATGTAGCATCTGTTGTGCATTTTGTCCCAGGTGCATGTATCCTCTTAACAGAGGAAAATAGGAACTTCCCTGCAACACTCCAAGGAACGGCTGCTTAACCTCCCACAACTCCGGCTATTGTTACACACAAGAAAAACCCTGCTAGATCAGACCAAAGGCCAATCTTGTCTAACATCTTGTTTCACACAGTAGCTCACCAGGCGCCTATGAGAAGCCCAAAAGCAGGATATACAGGATATATAGGCAACTGTATTTTCCTACCTCACCAACTTGTAATTCAGAAGCTTGCCACATCTGGATCTGGAAGCAGTCATCTGCCATCATAATTCTGCAGCCAATGAATGCCTGATCCTTCATGAATTCGTCTCATTCTTTTTTCTTTTGTAATGACACACCAAGTGGTGGCAGAAGGAAAATGTGCAGGATAGCGGTTCTAAAATGTGCACAGTACTTTTCTTTTCTTTTGTAGCATCAGGTCCTTTTCTGGAGTTAGGGGAATGAAGATGTCATAGACACGAAGATGGACACAAAGGAATAGTGGGAAGAACCAGCTGGGGAACAGCCAAGGGAAGAAGGCTGGTTTATCCTCTGGAACAGGATAAAACCAGCTTGCTTAGTTCATCCTGCTTCTCCATAGCTCCTTAATGGAACCTGAGTTCAATGAGCACTACCAAGGCCTCCCATAGTAGCCATGCACTCCATGGACAAAGCATTCATTTGGACAGCCACTGGTCTTGGTGTAGCTGATGTGCTATTGAAACCAGATGTGACTTGATGGCCCAGTTGCAATGTGGTTTGAAGGAGTTGTTTTGTTTATATTGTCGGATGTAACAATACATACAATTGTGTATTATCTGACCCGTCTACTGCAATTATTAATAACACGTGGAGACGAATCAGCGTATAGAGAGGAGGTCCAAAAAATATCTACATGGTGCCTAGGGAACAACTTGCCCCTTAATATCAGCAAGACAAAGGAGATGGTGTTGGACTTTTGGAGGAAGAGAGGAGAACTAGCCCTGCTGTACATCGGGGAGGGCTGTGTGGAGAGAGTCTCTTCCTTTAAAGTCCTAGGAGTTTATCTCAGTAAAGACTTTACTTGGAAAATAAATACAATCCAGGTGGTTAAGAAAGCCCAACAGAGACTCCATCTCCTCAGAGTATTGCGGAAGAACGATGTCAGTCAACATCTGATGATCTCCTTCTACTGGTCAGCAATAGAAAGTGTCCTTTCATACTGCATCACGGTGTGGTACGCTGGTTTGACATCATCTGATAGGAAGTGCCTACAGAGAGTGGTGAATACAGCACAAGATATTATGGGCTGTCCCATGAATCCACTGGATGAAATAGGGGAAGAACGTTGCCTCAGTAGAGTGAGGAAAATTCTCAGGGATGATTCACACCATGGCCGGCACTTTCTTGATCTCCTGCCCTCGGGCAGAAGATATAGAAGCATGATTAGTCGCACCAACAGGGTAAAGAACAGTTTCTATCTGTGGGCTGTTAGGCTGCTGAATGAAAAGATAACAACAGGGCAACTGACTTTCGGGTTTGGTGGGTGTGCGTCAGTAAACGAGGGGAATTAAGACTAAGAGAGCTGAGTGGGGGGTGCTCGTGTAATCTCACTGTATACAAGTTGTACAAGTGACAATAAAGTATAAAGTAAAGTATAAAATAAGGTGCATGAAGCTGGATATGTAGCATCTACTTTGAAAGTATTGTTTACATGGTCTTTGCAATCTAGTAAAGGTACCCCTGCCCGTACGGGCCAGTCTTGACAGACTCTAGGGTTGTGCGCCCATCTCACTCAAGAGGCCAGGGGCCAGCGCTGTCCGGAGACACTTCCGGGTCACGTGGCCAGCATGACATCGCTGCTCTGGCGAGCCAGAGCCGCACACGGAAACGCCATTTACCTTCCCGCTAGTAAGCGGTCCCTATTTATCTACTTGCACCAGGGGGTGCTTTCGAACTGCTAGGTTGGCAGGCGCTGGGACCAAACAACGGGAGCGCACCCTGCCGCGGGGATTCGAACCGCCGACCTTTCGATCGGCAAGCCCTAGGCACTGAGGCTTTTACCCACAGCGCCACCCACGTCCCCCTTTGCAATCTAGAGCCATCTAATTTGGTGGCTAGCACTGTTTCCTGTAGGAGCAAGTTCCATAGTTTAACTATGTGCTGCATTGACCCTTGCTTTCTTTTATCGGCCCTGAATCTTCATTGGGTGTCCATGAGTTATGTCAATAATAATCCATTCCAATGAAATAAACATATCTGACTTTGATGTGAATGAGACAGATGCAATGGGTGGAGATCTCCGTTTAGAAACATGAGTTCTTGCACCCACACAGGATCACTAACCTGGGACCCTGATGTTTTACCCCAACGTTTCTAGGAATAATTGCTGCATTTATTATAGTTTGGTGCAAACCGACCTCTGAAAGTAGTTGAACTAAATCACGATGAAGTGTGGCTCTTCTAATGATAGCGATGCTGCATCTGTGGGCACATGCCTGTGCATCTGCATCCTTGGCATGCCTCCAGGACAGATGGAGATTCTGATTTAGTAAAACTAATATAGTTGAAGCTGAGGAGGACAAAAAAAAAATTAAAAATGAAAACCATTGTGCCTTTTCTTTGACTTTCTTATTTAGTTTTGAAATGGAAAAAAAATACTGTATTTTTAATAATCGTTTTGGAATCTGGTACAAAGCAAGATATTTGTCTGATATTCCAAACCACCGAAATAGAGGAGGGAAGGAAATGAGGAGAGAAAGATATGTGTTTCGGTCTCAGACAAAAATTCTCTGTTCAGATTCATCCATGCAGGAAGCTAATCCGCGAATACCACCTTCCTTTCCTACATCAAAGAAAGAAACATTTGCAGCCGAAGCCAAAGCATGCTTGTCCTTCTACTAATGGACAAAAATCCAGCGGGACTCTTCTTATGAGCTGCCAGGGCTAGATCTGAGCAGGGCTGTCTTAAGCATATGTGGCGCCAGGGTGCAAAGATCAGCCCGGCGCCCCCCTCCCAGGTTGCCCAGTCCCAGGCATGCAGGAGGGCGGAGCTGGCCGGCCGCCTCAGCATCTTGCTGGCTCAGTCGCCCCCAAACTTGCGGTGAAGAGCTGCCCGCAGCAGCCCACTGCAGCACTCTGACCAACTAGCAGGCTCTTCCCCAGACTCAACTCTTGGGCCCCAGACTCTTGGTCTGGCACCCCTAATAATAATAATAATAATAATAATAATAATAATAATAATTTATTATTTGTACCCCGCCCATCTGGCTGGGTTTCCCCAGCCACTCTGGGCGGCTTCCAACAAAGATTAAAAATACATCAAAATGTCACACATTAAAAACTTCCCTGAACAGGGCTGCCTTCAGATGTTTACTAAATGTCAGGTAGTTGTTTATCTCTTTGACATCTGATGGGAGGGCATTCCACAGGGCGGGCGCCACTACCGAGAAGGCCCTCGGCCTGGTTCCCTGTAGCTTTGCTGAGAGCCCGGCACCCGGGTGCCCTGCAGCCCTTGCGCCTATGGGTAAGACGGCCCTGGATCTGAGACCCTTCCTCTCTGAGTGCCACTGCTCCATCAGATGAGCTATCAATGTCTTCCAGGCAGTGAAGTATTCTCAGGATCAGGACTGGAACGGCCACTCCTACCCAGGCTGGACATTGCTCCCTCCTGGATAGGAAGGACTATGAAAGCTTTGTGGTTTCAGTGGGTCATGCCTGAGCAAGAACATCTATTACTCACAGGTAGGCAAGGAAATAGGACCACACCTTTGCCCCTACATGGTGCAGTTAGGTTAGTCTTTTCCCCAGCATCTGCACAACGAGGGCAGCTATTCCCTCATGCCACTTGGACCCCTGGTTGGATGGGTGTTCCAACCATGTGGCAAGCCTGTATGGGAGTTTCCTGTGAAGATGAATTGTTAAACCACTCTGGAAATTGTAGCTCTCTGAGGGGAATGTGGGCCTCCTAACAACTCTCAGAGCCCTTAACAAACTACAGCTCCCATAATTCTTTTGGGGAAGCCATGACTGTTTTCATAGCACTTTAAATGTATGGCGTGAAACAAGGCCAAATGTGTTAATCATTAAGGTGGCTAAATCATGGCTATTGTTTCCTCCCTCTCTTCTCCTACAAAAATCCCCATAGTTATTTGTAGCATCATGAAGAAGAAGAAGAAGAAGAAGAAGAAGAAGAAGAAGAAGAAGAAGAAGAAGAAGAAGAAGAAGAAGAAGAAGAAGACGACCCCACCCATCTGGTGTTATGCTGTAATATTTTGCTGGTGCCACGTTTTCCAATTCCAATAGCATTTTATTCCACAGAATAGAGTATGATAAAGGCAAGCATTGTCCAACTCCATTTTCCCAGCAGCTTTGGGAAATACTCACTGAACTGCAAAATTGAACAGAGCAGTTTGTTGCACTGTATAGCACCAGCTGTGAGAACTTTAACAACAACAAAAAACCAACCACCAAGCAAAATCTCATGAAAACAAACAGCTATAGAAATGAACTCTCTCCTCTTTCCCCCCTCTTTTTATTTTTGCAGATTGTTAACAAAGTGTTCCTAACCGGATGGGTGTCTAGCTAGGCTTTTACAGCAGCACAATATCCCAATTCACCCAGGAAGCCAAAGAGGCGATGATTAATGATTAGCAAGCTGTGTCCTTGTCTCTCCCCACCCTTCTTTCTGTTCTTCCCTGGCATTAAGGAAATGCAGAAAGGAAGTTGAGATTCAATTTGCCATTTATTTACATGTATGAACAGAAACCAGAAGCCATGTTTTCAAAGACACACTTCTGACCTCTTTATAGGGTGGGCGGGCCTGGCCCAGTTTGACTTCTGGCGTGATTTGAAAGCCAATACAAAGCATTGATTTATAGGCTGAATTTGAGCCTGTCATTACCTGCTTTCACTAGGCACACAAGTTCTAGTCAGAGGTACTTAATTTGTGAAGGGATTTCATCTCTACATGTGCTGAACAGTGCAAAATTGAATGTGAAACCTAAATATTGAATGTGGATATGAATTCTCTACTGGGCCAGTCAAAGTGGGCCTCCAAGAAGAATGTGATGGGGTCAAGATTTGCTTTTCTGGCCATGCTAATCTTCTCTGTATCGTTCCAATTTTAGTATATGTGCTGCTGATTTATAATGAAATAAAAAAATGTTTAGAGTAACATTTGTTTAAAAAACCAGAAGCTTTTTTATTAGGTATTATAGAAGCGGAGGTTCCAAAAGACCAGAAGAAATTGTTTATGTATGCTACGACAGCCGCCTGGACACTGCTAGCCCAAAGATGGAAAGAGGAAGCAGTCCCGACCAAAGAAGATTGGCAAACCAAGTTAATGGACTATGCTGAAATGGCGAAATTAACCGGAAAGCTCAGAAACCAAGACGACGAGAAATTTAAAAGAGAATGGGAAATGTTTGTTATATATTTGCAAAAGTACTGTAAACATCTTAATACATTGGCAGGATTTTAAAAGCAGTTGTAATTTTAGAGATGGTACAGGAAATTTGAGGTTAAAATTGAAATTTGGGGTAGAAATGATATGTAGTTTAAAAAGAACTTTAAGGAACCAGGGGGAGGGGGGAAGTCACGGGATTAGGATAATCCCATTTTGTTTTGATGCAAACCTTTTTTCTTTTATTTTTCTCTTTATTTTTAAAATTTGTTGTAGTGTTTGTTCTCTTTTGTTTATTTCTGATGTTTGTTACACTTGCAGAAAACCCAGTAAAATTATTATTATTATTATTATTATTATTATTATTATTATTATTTTAAAAAAGACTTGCTTTTCTGGAAGCATAGCAACATAAGAAAAGCCCTGCTGTATTCTCACAAGTGGTCAACAGATGCCCATGGGAAGCCAACCAACAGCACCTGTCCTCAACTACACTTTCCTCTCTTGCGGGTACCAGCACCTGCAACGTAATTCACTGCCTCCGGTCTTGGTGGCCTTTTCATGTCACATAGGCCATGCTTATGCCCTCTGAAGAGAAAGATCTCACCAACCTGTGGAGCAGCTCAACCAACCTGAGTGGGGCTTAGCAGCAGATACTTCTTTCATCTCCTTCCTTTTTGCTACAGGCAAAGGAGAAAGAACGGCAAAGAATGATCTGGCAAAGTAGGGGTGGTGAACCTCCAACTCACATGCCTAATGAAGCAGCATGAGGCTTACTTGATAATATGGGGAATGGGTGACAACCAGCAGACCTTCAGGCAACTGAGATTTGTTATAGCTATTGGGGTCAGGGACAGGGAGGGTCGTGAAAGCAGCCATGCAGACAAATACGGGTTAGGTCAGGCCAGGATACAGCCTGTTCTGAGTTTAATTGAACTCATTGAAATGAAAGTCCTTGAATATACCTTGGCTAATCTCTGCAGTGTCAACTAATTCCTATAATTTGTTATGCTGACGATATTTGGAATGTTACATATTTTCATCACATTCAGACAATGGACATTGATGGTTGCCTCCAGTTATATGGTTTGTTCAACCAGGATTGAACATTGTCTAATCTGATGAGTTAATGGCATAGGAATCATGGAATCATAGAGTTGTAGAGTTGGAAGGGATCCCGAGGGTCATCTAGTCCAACCCCTTGCATTGCAGGAATCTTTTGCCCGACGTGGGGCTCGAACCCATGGCCTGCTGGATCAGGTGAAGGGACCATCTCGTCTAGCATCCTGTTCACACAGTGGCCAAAAAGATGCCTATAGTATAAGCAGGACCTGAGTTCAACAGGCACTTTCTCCATTTGTGATTCCCAGCAACTCATATTCAGAGGCCTGCTTTATTTTAATTTTTACTTTCCTTATCTCTGGTACACACAGACTGCAGCCAGGAAATGGCATTCTTAAAAAAACAGGTTTTTCCAATTAAGAAAATGTTCCTGTGGCCATTGTGCTAGTGGCGAGGAGACCCTGCAGCTTGACATTTGAATACGCAATCTGCGTCTCATATTTTGATCTGGCACACAGTGAGCCGGGTCGAAAGATCTGCATGCTTTCTGAAAAATTTCTGCAGAGACACAGTCTTTTCCCCGAATGCCTTTTCTCCAGTGAGCTGCAGAAACTTATACAAGACCTGTCATATGCTCCTGGTCACAGGACTCTGCCTTAACTTAAGCTGTCGGCATGAAACATATTTTCCATATCTTAATTCATGAAGGGAGTTGTAAAACATACCACAGCATAGTTTTGTATAACTTTGGATGCTTGCATGGAGGCTGAAACCCATGAAGGCTGAGGAACGTCGAGTATTTACATATCTGGATCACTTTTTAAACATACCAGAAAGCATATGCGCTGAGCATCTAGCAGCCCTCTGGGTTTTAGAATGCATTGGACAATGATTCACTGCATATCGTCCTCCATCTCTTATCTCACGGGGTCAGTGTGCAGATGAATGAGACAACAGTTGTGAAGCCGTTTGCGCATTAACATTGCTGCAGAAATTTACCAATACTAATGCTACTATTAACCACCTCCCATGTTCAGACAATGATGTACCTCATGTGAACACTGTAGAAACCATATTATACAACCTTTTCAGTGGATGGCTAAAAATCCAAACTCGTTTGTTTGTTTGTTTGTTTCTGTTTGTTTGTTTGTTTGTTTGTTTGTTTGTATTTGGGCAGAGGAGGCACAGGTCATGCACACCCCACATGAACCAGTAATTTGGCAGCTCCATCACCCAAGAACCGAAGCTACATTACACATATGTAGGCAGAAAGCATGCTTGAGGGAACAGGTTTGGGCCTACTGTCTGTGCCCACATTCTGCATAACTTCTAGCATGATCTGTAGGAACCAAACACATGAGCACTCCACCATCTTCAAAGAGATCCATCAACTCATGGGTCTCTCAAAGAGCTGAGCCAGTAGATTGCACATTTGTTTCCAAATAAGTGTGCAGAAGAACACAGACATTTCAACACAATTTGCCCTTCTTCAGGTTCCTTTCCAATAGAGGTGTGAAGAGCCTTTTCTGTGGTGGCTCCCTGCTTGTGGAATGTTCTTCCCAAGGAAGCACACCTTGCACCATCATTGTCTGTCTTTAGGCACCAGGCAAAAGCATACTTATTTACCCAGGATTTGGTTTTTAATTGGGAGGATAGTTAGGTATGGCAGTGACCCTTGTTGTACTCATCCTTTCAGTGGGGTGGGCAGGACTTTTAAATATATTTTCAGATGAGCCTTTTATTTTTGGTTTATTGCTGATTTCAGATCTGATTTTAATGTCTTTGTTATTTCCATTTTTATTGTGCAAGTTGCTTTGAGACATCTGAGTGCATAAAATGTGACTAATGATTATGATGGTCATTAATTAACTGACCATTCAAATTGTCCCATTCACATCGAGATGGTTACATTTTCACAGCATAGCTATAGATTAAATTATGATATGTCACAATACCTGAAAAGTCACATGAGGGTAAGAAAAAAAATAGCATCCTTTTTTTTTTCAAGCCAAGCATTATCTAGTCTAGTATTTTTTATATTAAAAAAAACCACATAGGCTTTTTAAGAAATCATAGTTTAAAAACAAGCTTTTATTTATGAACTCAGCTCCCTTACAAAATGCAAAATGCAAATGTAATGCTAAACAAGTCCATTTTTCTTTTAATCAAAGTAGTTGAACCCAAACATCCATGATTAGATTCCTTGGATATGATCTTTGTCACTTTTCCTTCTCCCACTGGAAAAACCATCCAATCGCCACAATGACAGAATCATAAAGCTGAAAGAGATCTTGGAGGTCATCCAATCTAGCTCAGTGATTAAGGCAGTATTTTCTGGGCACACTGCAAGCGCAGCATTCCTGGCAGCCTCTCCTTAAATACTTCCTGAGAAGGAAAGCCTATTATTATTATTATTATTATTATTATTATTATTATTATTATTAATTTCCTGAGGCAGTCTGTTCCACAGTTGAACTGCTCTTACTGTTAGGATGTGTCTCCTAGCATTTAGCCAAAATGCTTTATTTAGACAAATGCTCTATTTTATTTTAGCCTGATTCTTCTCTCCTACTTTGTCAGTTGCCAAGCAGAAATAAGCACAGCATTTGTGACTCAGTGTGTGTGTAAAAAAAGCAAGCAAAAAAAGCCTTAAGGCCTTTAGATGAATGACATTGTCAGCATTTTTTTCTGAAGGAGGATTAGTAACGTGTATATTCTAGAGGGCATTTCAAAAATCCAGGAATGCTGACATTCACACAAGGATGCTGACAGTGGCAAATGGGTTTTGCCATTGTCCATATTTCCTCACATTTTGGACAGATGAACGTCCCCCCAGGAAGGCATATCGACGTCTTGGTGGCAAGACAGAAAATGCCCCAAGAAGGCTGAAGTCCCAGATCAGTTAGGGTTTTAGAGGTTTAACTGATCCTTGAAACAATAGCATGTGATGAACAGGACTCATACAAGAAAGAAAAAGAAACATCAGGTTCCTTCCAAATTCTGCTGAGATGGTTAAATTGTCACAGCATGGATGTAGCCTTTGGACATCAGAGCTTTTCTTCACGGCAGATTACACTAGAATTATCCTGTGACGATTTGACACTACATCAACTTTTCTGGCAAGGATGCTGGGGCAATGTTTTAACCATTAACGGTAGCACAGCCATGCCATGATAATGACCTGTGAAAGTTGATGCCGCAGTGGCAGAGAATTTGCTTTGCAAGCAGAAAGTCATAGAATCGTAGAATTTTAGAGTTGGAAGAGACCCCAAGGGTCATCCAGTCCAACTCTCTGCAATGCAGGAATTGCAGCTAAAGCATCCATGACAGATGGCCAATCAATCTCTTCTTAAAAACCTCCAATGAAGCAGAGTCCACAACCTCCCGAGGGAGTCAGTTCCCCTGTAGAACAGCTCTTACTGTCAGAAAGTTCTTCCTGGTGTTTAGTTGGAATCTCCTTTCTTGTAACTCGAAGCCATTGGCTCGAGTCCTACCTTCCAGAGGAGGAGAAAAAGAATAAAAGATATGCTTTGCCCCAATGTACCACAAAGTAATGGGACGCGGGTGGCCCTGTGGTCTAAACCACTGAGCCTAGGGCTTGCCGATTGGAGGGTTGGCGGTTCGATTCCCCATGATGGGGTGAGCTCCCGTTGCTCGGTCCCTGCTCCTGCCAACCTAGCAGTTCGAAAGCACGTCAAAGTGCAAGTAGATAAATAGGTACTGCTCCGGCGGGAAGGTCAACGGCGTTTCCATGCACTGCTCTGGTTCGCCAGAAGCGGCTTAGTCATGCTGACCACATGACCCGGAAAAACTGTCTGCAAACAAACGCCGGCTCCCTCGGCCAGTAAAGCGAGATGAGCACCGCAACCCCAGAGTTGTTCGCAACTGGACTTAACTGTCATGGGTCCTTTTCCTTTACCACAAAGTAAACGTTGGCACCTGAGTCAGAATCATAGAATTGTAGAGTTAGAAGGGACCACGAGGGTCATCCAGTCCAACCTCCTGCAATGCAGGAATCTTTTGTCCAACGTGGGGCTCGAATCCATAACCCTGAGCCTACAGACCCATGCTCTGCTGAATGACCTTCTTGATGAGATTCAACAGAAACTCTTGCTGAGTACATTAGTCCACAGTAATTTTGTCCAGGAAGACGTTCTGTATAAGACAGCCCAGCTAATTATTTGTTCCATTTTACGATTTTATAGGAGCTTGTTCTCATGACTATTAGCTGATTTGATGTGCCCATTTGGATATGAAAAGCTGGAAAGAAATTATGCCATTAAGCATATCTGAGTCATTTTGGCTCTAGATCTGAGCTCGCTGTTGTATGCAAGAGAGGAAAAGGAATTTAGGTGCAATTTTAAATGCAGATTGACCACTCGGTTGCCTGTTGAAACTTGAGCAGTGAATTTAGGGTCCACAGATACATTGACGACTGTGTCAGTTTATTAATCAGGCTCATAAACAACTTCCTGGAAGGGCTCTAAACACAACCTTGCCCATGGAGATCCATTCTCTAGCCCACGGATAGGAAAAAATCTTTGGCCTTCCAGGTGTTGTTGGACTTCAGCTCCCATCATCCCTGACCGCTTGCCATGATGGTTGGGTCTGATGGGAGATGGAGTCCAACTGCAGGACAAGAAGCTTATCATCTCTGCTCTAGTCAATGGAACACAGAAGGAAGAAGAGAGGGTGTCTAGAAACTGGATTGTACTTCAGGGAAAGTGTACAGTTAACTCACAGTGCCTGAACATTACACATCGGCCAAGTCCACCTTCCCCAACATGGTGCCCCCCATGTTTTGAACCCCAGTTCCCATCAGCTCTGGTCAGCACAGCCCTGGAGGCTGAAGTAAAGCTGTGTTGTTGTTGTTGTTTAGTCGTTTAGTCGTGTCCGACTCTTCGTGACCCCATGGACCAGAGCATGCCAGGCACTTCTGTCTTCCACTGCCTCCCGCAGTTTGGTCAAACTCATGCTGGTAGCTTCGAAGACACTATCCAACCATCTCGTCCTCTGTCGTCCCCTTCTCCTTGTGCCCGCCATCTTTCCCAACATCAGGGTCTTTTCCAGGGAGTCTTCTCTTCTCATGAGGTGGCCAAAGTATTGGGGCCTCAGCTTCAGGATCTGTCCTTCCAGTGAGCACTCAGGGCTGATTTCCTTAAGAATGGATAGGTTTGATCTTCTTGCAGTCCATGGGACTCTCAAGAGTCTCCTCCAACACCATAATTCAAAAGCATCAATTTTTCGGTGATCAGCCTTCTTTATGGAAATGTGTAGTGGTAACAAATAAATAAATGCAAGACAATAACACTGCAGATGACTGGGAAGACCCATTGCTTGGTTATTTGAAAGGTCAATTGTTTTCAACAGCTATTTATTTCTAAGGAGATTTGCTTAGGATTTTCAGCCTAACTAAAATCCCACACAGAATCCTCATTAATTCTGGGCCTCTTTTTCTCAAGTTGCAGAGTATAGCGTTGCCTGCTGCACTCCCATTAAAATGAATGATAAATCAAGAAGTCTCCCAGAATAAACAGCCTTCTTTCCATCAGGAGAAATATTATATTCACGATGTCGTTAAGAAATGGACGCACTTGAGGAACTGAGAGGCATTACATTAAACATACCTTCCGGGGGAGATTCTTCCATTAACACTTTTTTTTTTTTATCTTGCAAGTCTTTGCATGGCAGGTGATAAGGGCAAGAGGTCTCCACCCTTTGGGGCAATTAAGAAAGGCGGAGTTTCAAGTCCTGGGCTAAGGTCTCTGCAAATCCCTCTTATAATCTTCTCAGAATGTTCTGTACAAAGAGCATAGCAGTGAGAGAGAAATCCTGTGAGAATAAGAGATATTTTGACTGACAGGATGCATTCATTTATGTGAATCTTAGTAAGTGCATGAGGGTGTATGGTGACGGCTGGGAGAATCTTGCTTCTTTTTTCTGTCACAGGATGGTGCTCAAATCAGATATTACTGCTGTGCGTCTCCGATGAGATAAGGCCACCATAAATCTAAATTCTGTCCTTGAAGTTCTATGTTATGTTCCTAAAGACAGTCTTTGTTTGCAGCATCTGCCCTTATGTTTGTTTGTTTTTGGCCTTTGGTAGCTATCATTTAGTATGTGTTAGAATCATGAATCAGGATGGCAGCTCAAAGATTGAATAGTCTAGCCCAGGGGTCAGCAACCTTTTTCAGCCGTTGGCCGGTCCACCATCCCTCAGACCATGTGGTGGGCTGGACTAAATTTTGAATAAAAAAAATGAACGAATTCCTATGCCCCACAATTAACTCAGAGATGCACTTTAAATAAAAGGACACATTCTACTCATGTAAAAACATGCTGATTCCTGCACATCCGGCCCCCTGCGTCTTAGGCTGCCTATCCCTGGTCTAGCCCCTTGCTCTTGCAGGAAACCCATCACTGTACTAAAGCAGACCATTGGGCTATCTGGCTCAGCAGCTGTTCAGGGTTTCAGACAGAGGTCTCACCCAAACTTGTATGCCAGGAATGGTCCCTGGGACCTGGGATGCTCTACCACTGAGCTATAGCCCTTGTTCCACCATCCATGTGACAGTTCTACAAATATCAAGGACAGCAGCCATATTATCTCTTCATGGCCTCTTGTCCAGGCTAAACATATCAAATTCCTCCCACGTTTCCCCAGAAACTTGATCTCCAGGTTTATATTGATATTGCATTGTTGTACTTGGTCATCGTGTTGCCTTGGATATCACTGATAATTGTTTGCAATACAGGGGTTTAATTGTTTGGTTACTTATTGCCATTCCTACAGTCTAGCAGCTGTGATCCACTGTGGACTGTTGCTAACATATTGGGCAAGTATTATTTCCCCTTAACCAACCAAGCAAACACACACACATGGCTTTTTAATCTGTGGCAAGCGGACAATCTCAAAGCATTTAAGGAAGAACAGAGCCATTCACAATCTGTAAGTATGCACAACTAGCTTGGGGCAGGGACACTTTGTATGGAAACGAGGGCGTTACAAGTGTGTCCTGATTTTCATGTGTGAAATCTTGGAGCATTTAGTGCCGGTAAGGAAGGCTCGGGACATTTGATTCATTCTCTGCCCCAGGCAAAACGAAGGCTTGGCAGGCAGCTAGCAAGTTCTGCAGCATTTATTATTTTATTTTATTATTATTTTTAAAATTACACTTCATTTATCTTTATTTTAGGGCTGAGGTCGCTCCCCATGGTGAAATGAGACTCTATACTGCATAGGCTTAAATATTAGCAGGCTGCTGGAGAACAGGGGGCTTATTATTAAACAAAGCCTGACTTTTCTGGAGACTTGTTTGGAGAAATGTTGCACCTACAGAACAGAGAAAAGGGAATTCTGGATTTTTTTAAAAAAAGGTCAAAGCATTGGCGAGTGGAAGATTGATGAATGAAAGATGGTGAGTGTGATCAGAACAGGGGCTTGATAGTTTGTCTTGTGTTCTTTGTCTAACAACACTCCCTTGTAGCTATGGGCAGAGCTGTAGCGGCGGGCCTAGTCAGGTTTTTTGCCCGCTGGTGAAGCCTCCTGAGGGGCACCACTGAGGCTCTCAGCGTTTGTGTGTGTGTGTGTGTACTTTGACCTGGGTGAAATAAACTCCAGTGAGTTCAAGATGGCCTACGTGGTCCCTCCTCAATTAATCCCTAAAACAACCATGTGACTGACTCAAGGTCACTTAATGAGCTTCATGGGCAAGTGTGGATTTGAACCTTTGTCTCTCAGGTCATAGTTTGGCACTCTAACCACAATGGCTCTTAGCTGATGGGATTGCACTGGCTGAGAAGTTCACAAAATTACCCTTGCAGATACAATGGTGCATTTCAGAACAAACATAAAAATAACTAGAGGAGATGGCATGAAAATGTGGTGTGTGTGAGAGTATATCCCCAACAGAAACAACAAAACAAAACCAGCTTCCTTTGTAAAATCCTGTGGCAGGCAAGGTCATTTCCTTTCTGAAACTTTCGAGAATAAGGAATCTTCTGGCCAATTTCCCTCTTTGCATATATCATATAGTTCCTCTATAGAAATCTGTGACATGAGAATGTGTGTACAAAGCACTTCCAGGACCCTGGAGGCACTGGGTGTTTCCTGCCATGTCAATAAGCTGAGAGCAAAAGTTTAGTCTTCCTGAGTCGATGAGCCACAGCAAAGCAAGCCTTCTAGTTGCAGGGTCTCTGGCTAAGGAGGCCTATTCAGAAGTAAATTTCCCTTGATATGAACTGTACAAAACCATCGGGATTTCAAAAGAACTACAGTGGTACCTTGGTTTATGAACTTAATGCGTTCCGGAACTCCATTCTTAAACCAAAGCATTTTTGAACCAAGGCGTGCTTCCCCATAGCAGTGGGGGACTCAATTTACAAATGGAACACACTCAACATTGTTCTGCTTCCAAGGCAAAGTTCACAAACCAGTGTGCATGCACACGAAAGCTCATACCAAGAACTAACTTAGTTGGTCTTTAAGGTGCTACTGGAAGGAATTTTTTTGTTTTGACTATGGCAGACCAACACGGCTACCTATCTGTAACCTACTTCTGGGTTTGCAGCGTTCTTAATCCAAGTTGTTCATAAACTAAGCTGTTCTTAAACCAAGGTACCACTGTAATAAATAGAGATGAGCATATGCCTTGGTGTAGGCATCAATCTTACGTCAAAGGTTTTCTGCTGCTGTGGCCTGTTGTAGCATTTTCCATTGGAAAGGACCGGAGTATTAGAATACAAGTTTCACACATAAATAATCTCCCCAACAGCTCCAGTTAAAGCAGGGAATGGGGAATCAATGTTGCTGGTCTACAGCTCCCATCTTCCTTGACTATTGGCTGTGCCGGCTGGGGCTGAACTATGACCTCCCTCAACCCCTGTTGTAATTCTGAACTGTCTTCCTCTTCTCAGGAGTGGTCAGGCTGGGGAGGCAGTGGTCTCCACCATTCCTCTTCTGCCCAGTCCCTGACACCCACAAACAATTATTTGCACACACACCCCTGCTAAAAAGTCCCATTCATTTCAGAATTTGCCAAAATTCCAAGTGACCAGAAGAGGCTTTTCATGTACGTGACTACTGTTGCCTGGACACTATTAGCCCAGAGATGGAAAGAAGCCACAGTCCCAACCAGGGAAGAATGGCAGATTCAACTGATGGACTATGCAGAAATGGCAAAATTGAGGGGAAGAATTAGGAATCAGGAAGACCAAAATTTCAATAAGGAATATATAATTTACTTTAAAAAAATCATTGCAAACAATTAAAATTATTAGTAGGATTGGAATGACACTTGTAGTCAAAAGTTGGGCTATGGTTTTATTGAAGATTTAAAAGAATTGGATTAACAGAGAAGCTGCAGGAGAAAAAGTTAATATAAGGACATAATAGGGGAGAAGGGAAGCCAAAGGTAACTTATGGAAGTTGGCTTATGTTTGCTTTATGATTGTTTGTAAACCTGAACATCTAAATAGAAGAAGAAGAAGTCCTGTTAATTGTAACCTTTCCTCATCAGAGTATAACTGCAGCCCATTAATCACCTTGAAACCCCCCCCCCAACAATATCCTTTTTCAGATGTTGTGACCAGAGCTCTACATGGCATTGCAATATTTTTGTTGATAGCAATACCAGGAATCCTTTTAAAGTGGAAAATACATGGTGGTAATGTAAATACTTGACAACATCCTTCTCTGGAGGAAACGAAGTGCCCATCTGCATTTAGGGCTCATCTCACTTCCTTGTTAGGGCTTGTCTAAGTGCCCGGCATTTGTCAACAGCATAAATCAATCTTCCTCATTTAGTCCGCCTTTATCGTACCATCAAGGTGGAGGCAGAGCTAACCCCTACAGCCATAAAATGTTAAATGAGCAAATGCATGAAACTGATTTAACGATTTACTATTTTTGAAGAGGGCGCGGATCCCTATAGTTTCGTTTATATTTATGGACTGAAATGTTCATACTGGGTGTACACAAAAATGTATATACTGGGGTAAAGTGTCTGTAAGTTCTCCAGTCAAACTGCAGATACAAAAATTCACATACTAAAGTGCACAAGAAAATGCACATATTAGTGGAAATAGGATACAAAATGCAGTATATGCACATCTAACAATGTTTTTACTCTCTGTGTTTTAATATATTTGTTTTTTATATCATTTTAATTCCATTATCGTTTAATTACTTTTAAACTTTTATCTATTATACGTCTTTAGCTATCTGTGTTTGTTTCAATGTGTGTGAGCTGCCTTGAGTCCCAGTTCTGGGATAAAGGTGGGCTATACTTTAAATAAAGACATAAATGTGGGAAGGGCTCTGCAGAAGTATGTATATCAGGCAAGTTTACATAGAAAAGTGTGTATATTTCACAAAAATGCTTTAATGATGACTTAGAAAACAAAACAAAAATGCAGACTGATGCAGAAATCAGAAAAACTGACTTTCAGATTGGAAAAATGATATATTGAAATAAACCAAAGCCATCAAATTTCCCTGTCCCTTGATGTTAGACACTAATTTGAATCATGTGATTGGGCTCCTTTCTTTCATTTATGGTGGCGGATATGGGCTCAGTTGGGACTATTAATGTGTGCAGGTGGGGTGTGTTTGCATGAAACATTTACTTTACTGACCCTGGCTCAAATTAAATCCTTTATTGAGACCATGCTGCACAATTGTTATTTTCTAAAAAATTTCCCCTTCACACTGTTTTCTGAGTGAAGATCACCCCCAAGAGCAGCTTCCCCCCCCCTTTTTAATGGGGAAAACAAGATGGGGAAAAAAGAGATCCCTCACAACACCCAGTCCCAAATATGGGTTTGAAGTGAGGCAGGGTGAATCATGGGATTTGCTTTGGGTGTGCCATTGGAACATGTGAAGTGGGAGGGACACCTGAGTGTGTTCATTACCACTTAGGAAAGTGGCTGCTGGGAACTTCGTAACACTAAATGGTTTGCAGAATGGGGTGCAGACAGGACTTCCTCATTTTATGCGCTCAGTGGAGGGAACCTCTCAGATGGAGCCTTCCCTTGTCTGGAAGCCACAGAGCCAGGAGAGAGGGAGACAGGTGGCATAAACAGCTGCAATAAAAATTACAATGTGTTCGTCTGTTCGAAAGTGTGTCCAACTAAGATCCTTGGGGATGTCTGATCCTGACTCAGGAAGAAATCAGGAAAGAATTTCACAGCCTGTTCCGCACAAATGTCTGGGATTTGATACAGATTGTGCAACTTCCAGGTAGATATCAGCTACATTGCCTCCCCTTTTCAACAAATTAAACACTGGCTCATGATATTGTTGACTGGGCTTTAAATCAAACTGCTTACATATGCTGCAACCAATGCTTTTTATTATGGTACTCACTAGTACACAGTACCATTACCTTTCTTTTTCTTTTCTTAGTCCATGGCAGCCATTTTGTGCCGGCATCCATGGTACATTTATCAAGATATGAGTACCAGCACATAATAGTGGTGGTTGTTGTTGTTATTATAAAAAGCACTAGCTACGGCTGCCTTATTTTTTTTCTTTACCATTGACAATACCTATTTTGTGGTACCCAAAATGGTCAATCACTATACTCATTGTTGGGGGGAATTCTGATTTATAGTACCGTTGGTGTGAGTAAGACAAGGCTACAGTGAGCCTTTCTCACTAGTGGAACAGACACATTTCTAGGTCCCATGAATATATAGATGGCACTATATAAATGAGTGTGGAAATGAATAAAAAAATAAATATCGTCATCACCAAAGTGAGGTCCTTCCAATGGTTCCCGTCCCATCTGCTACAAATCAATTTCTGATGTCATTACGACCATATTATCTACTACTGTTCTGGTTAATTGCTTCTATATTGCTAATGGTGAGCATATCCTAGACACATCATTTGCACACAACATTAGTTGTTTTGCTTGAGAGTATTTGCTTGTGAGTTTTTGTCTTCATTCAACTAAAGTAACTAAAACTAAGGATGGGATTAAATTAAATTGACTGTAATGATGAAATAACCTCTCTCTTTTTTAATGCTGAGTGATCATAGTGAAAAGAACAATACTGAAGGGCCACTAACTTCTGCAAGTGGTTTGGAACTGGCATTTATTGCTTAGAAAATGAAACACAGTGCATAAATTAGGCAAGGAATAGGCTTGACTCACTAAACACTGGTTTTATGAATGCCCTAAATCTGCTGCATTTACAAGGACACTCAATTTCCCCATTATACTATTAGCTAATCCCAGGAATTACACATTTACAATTTACAGACTACTGGACATTTTTCCTGCTGATGTAAATCTTTTTGTGAGGTGTGTTTCTTGTTAGGTGCTTTTTTCTTACGGCTGAGAAAAAAGTTCACTGGGTAACTTAAGGCAGGGGCAGTTGCTTGTCTTTTAATGGTGGGAAAATCAATATCCACCAATACATATGGTTATAGGGTGACTTTGTTTTGTTGGTGTTCAGTAGTGGTTGGTAGAATGGTGCTCACTAGAGCTTTCGTCATACCATCCTGACCACTTCCTAAGTTCAGAGAAGAAGTGTGTGTCTCATTTATGGTGGAAGCATGTTTAATATGGGAAGAGACACTATCTGCATCCAGATTGTGGAGCACCCTGCTCCATGAAGGGCACTTCTTCAGCATTCATCTCCTTCCTGGGGTTCTCCTGAACTGGAAACATATAGCACAATGTTACAGGTAGTATGGGTGAACCTGACCCTTACTTCATTTTTGGGCTTTGGCTAACTATTGAAGACTTTTTATTATTATTCCAGTAGACCTTTATTTTATTAAGCAAGGTCTGTTGTCGTATTCTCATAGTGGGCGACCAGATGTCTGTGGGAAGTCTGCAAGCAGGACCTAAATGCAACAGCACTCTTTGTGCTTGTGATTCCCAGAAACTGGTATTCAGAAGCATGCAGATGGCCTTAGGTTCAATCCCTAGCAGTGGCGTAGCATGGGGAACCATGGGGCGGTTGCCCCAACGACAAAAATTCAACACCTGGTGTTGCCTGAATACAGCTGTGCGCTTCCATCACTGGGCTCCGTTGAAAACAGCTTCTCCATGCGAACCAGGAAGTTACCTCTCCAGACAATGGAACGACTCTTCTTTTCTTATCTCTGCTGCTGCAATCTCCTGGGTGATGTGGATGCTGTTAGGAAGTTGAATGTGTGTGCATACTGTGCCCATTTCCTTCCCTCCCACCACCCCCTCCGCGCAGCCCTGGGAGCTGGCAATCCACACTACACCACTGATCCCTGGCATCTCAAATGCTCTGGCAGCAGGGGATAGTAAAGTCCTTTGCTTGAGGCTCTGAAGAGGCACCCACAGTAGATGACGCTGGCCTAGGTGGACCAATGGCCAGACTCAGGATTGTAGCAGCTTCCTATGTCCATAATAGGCTGTTGTCCAGGGATTCTAGGAAGAACATACATTTCATAATACCACCATACAGACGTTTACATATTTGATTACGTCAGTAAATTCCTCCTCCTCCTTTCTCAGCTGAACACAGCCATTTTATTGTACCGTTCCTCATATAACTTGCACTATGAAATCTTTATAGCTGCTACCTGTTCTTCTTAAAGAGATGTTTAAAATGCTTCAACAGTGTTGGCCATGTGATGTGAAGCAAGGGTTAGAGAGGGCAGGAGCCTGTGAGAAAGAGAGAGGGAGAAGAGGAAGGAAGAGAAAACTGAACACCAAAGGATTTTAGCCCATGTTTCCAAATATTTGCTGACAGCATGGTTTGGCTCAGGGCAAACCTAGGGATGGGCATGTCTTTCAGTATCAGTTTCTCTTTGTTTCTCATTTTTCTAGTCTTAAGTTCAGTGTTCCACATCTCCTTACCGGTTTGCAAATTTCTCCTAATATACACACGTGTGTATGCAATTATGTCCATTTGCAAAGCAGTTTTCTCTAGTGTAATGCAGTTTTGTACTTTATTTTTACTCATGTATGCATTTTTATGGACATTTTACTCCATTATATGCATTTTTGCATACATTACTTGGCTGGAGAACTGCATTGCAAAATTCAGAGAAGTGCGAATTTTGAAGGATGGCCATGTTTTGGTTCTCGTATTCTTCCAGGAAGTGAACTGAAATTCTTTCCCATCCCTAGAGTAGACCCAGTTAAATTAATGGAGATGGCTATCTTATTCCTGTAATGTGTTTTAACTGCTTTTAGTAGTGAATTTTAAAGCCCTGGGATCTGCTGGTGAAATGGGGGTAATAAATTCAGAAGCAACTTAGGAACATTAATTTTGATGGCTCTTCACTGAGTCTAACTTGGCTGAATACAGGCCACATGGTGGAAATCAACATCACACTCTGACAAACGTTCTGTTTGTGCAAGCATTTCAGCTCTCTCATCCCCTTGCACGCTGTTTTGGGGTTCTCCCAACCCCGCTAAGCCAATTCTGGCATACATAGGGGGCATCCTGAGGGGGAAGCCCCACGGCACAAGCAGAAGTCCTTGCACAGGGCTTCCACTGAAAGGACTGTTTGGGTGAATCCTGACCACGATTTTTAAAACAGGGATATGATTTCTCACAAACCCTTACTGTAAGAAATTTGTGGTGCTAGTGAGGGAACCCACTCTTGTCTGTCTTGAAAGTGTCATTATAAACTTTATCTGAGTTGATTAAGCAGTGCTATTTTTTTCCTATTTAACTTTGCTCTCAAACGGTGAAGTGCCATTTTAAATTATATCCTACTTGATTCTGATAGAGATGTTTCTGAGAACAATGCAACACCAAAACCTTGCCAGTCTCAACTGTCTGCCATGCTGTATATCTTTTAGACCACATACTGGTGAACGGAACAAAGGAAAGGGGTTCAGTTGTCGCAATAACATAGCACCATCTCCTGGCTACATTTCGGAAACGCATAATATGCTGTAGAAATGCAACTTTGTTTGCTGCAGGGGAAAAAATGAGGTTCAGCTGCAACGTTCTGGTTCTGTAACTTTCAGTAGCTGAGTGGCCCCTCTCAAATCTACCAAAATTTGGAATAACTTCCTGTTAATAGCCTTTCTAACCTAAAGATGGGACACTGGTGGCGCTGTGGGTTAAACCACATAGCCTAGGGCTTGCTGATCAGAAGGTTGGCTGTTCGAATCCCCACAACGGGGTGAGCTCCCGTTGCTCTGTCCCTGCTCCTGCCAACCTAGCAGTTTGAAAGCACAAATTGCAAGTAGATAACTAGGTACCGCTCTGGCGGGAAGGTAAATGGCATTTCCGTGCGCTGCTCTGGTTCGCCAGAAGTCATGCTGGCCACATGGCCCGGAAGCTGTATGCCGGCTCCATCGGCCAATAGAGCGAAATGAGTGCCGCAACCCCAGAGTCGTCTGCAACTAGACCTAATGGTCAGGGGACCCTTTACACATGATGTGTCTTGCCTTCTCCCACTCTGCTTGTGGACACACACACTGAACACTTCCATTTTCCTTGTTAAGAATATGAGGGGATCTTAGATCTCTCTATGATCCTTTGTTTTTAGAGTGCCTTTCTTCTCCCATTCTGTAGTTTGATGAAGACTACACAAACACATCAATAGATGATAGCAAATTGTCCATTGGTACATGGAAGCAAGATATTAGTATGTTATTATCCAATCCTATATATGAAAATAGCAAATTCATTATCCGATTTAGAATCCTTATGTTGCCCAAAATGTTAGTGTCCATACATAAGGTTAGACTTGGGGTAAGCTCAAAGTTTGCAATTCTACACTTCTATGGCTACCTTTATTTTAAAAACAATGGTCCTAAAGACTGGATATGCTCAATGGGAGTGGAATACTGACTGTCTCTTGGTGTAGGGGGTAGTATAAAACTTTAGGGGTGCAAGAATGTAATGGAGTATTCTAGAAAAGGGTGTGGCTGGCTGGCTGGAATGCTGGACAGGAGCACTCCACACTGCAAGGTGCCCTTTGCCCATTACTCCATGTGAATCACCTTTTAAGTATAGATTTTTTTGTTTTCTTACTCGTTCTGCTTCTCCATCCCTGTGTTATGGAATATAACTTTAAGATGCTATGAAACCTTACCACAGAAGTTATGAGCCCTGAGCAGCCATCCTGAGTCCTCCCTGCCTATGTTCCCAGCTGCCTATTGTGCATATGACCGGCACTGCAATACTTTATCTCAAGTGTGGCAGAGACATCAAACAAGGCCTGTTCCCCTCAGAGCTTGCTAAGGACAACATTTGTGCTTGTTTGGTTTTTTCCAGAGTTGCACTGTGTGTGTGTGTGTGTGTGTGTGTGTGTGTGTGTGTGTGTGTTGTGCCTGCTTGCTCCAACACCCCCATTTTGCATTTGAGGTACCTTTTTTAAAAAGAGCGTTTTGCCACACAGAAGAACAATAAGTATGCCTAATCTTTTCCAGATGGTAGATTCCTTCCACACCGCCTTCCCTTGTGATCCCGTGAAATTCAAAACGTCATATAAAGCATTCGAGGAATACAGAAATAAAAGCGCAATTAATTCCAGCACAAAGTAAATGGTCCACTAGAATCTTCTGAGTGCATTTTTAAAAAATAAATCAAAAAAACATTGTTGAAAAGAGGATGAGGTGGGATGAGAAAAGTTCACCCAGCTTACCACACTGCAATGGCTGGCATCTCCAGATAAGGCTGTGCATATCCCCTGTCTGAAACCCTGGAATAATAATAATAATAATAATATTTATAAATAATATTATTTATACCCTGCCCATCTGGCTGAGTTTCCCCAGCCACTCTGGGCGGCTCCCAATCAAGTGTTAAAAACAGTACAGCATTAAATATTTAAAAACTTCCCTAAACAGGGCTGTCTTCAGATGTCTTTTAAAGATAGGATAGCTGCTTATTTCCTTCACATCTGAAGGGAGGGTGTTCCACAGGGTGGGCGCCACTATCGAGAAGGCCCTCTGTCTGGTTCCCTGTAACCTCACTTGTCGCAATGAGGGAACCGCCAGAAGGCCCTCAGCGCTGGATCTCAGTGTCCGGGCTGAACGATGGGGGTGGAGACGTTCCTTCAGGTATACAGGACCGAGGCTGTATACCTCGGAAGACATCTGCCAGTCACCATAGACCAGGCATGGCCAAACTTGGCCCTCCAGCTGTTTTGGGACTACAATTCCCACCATCCCCGACCACTGGTCCTGTTAGCTAGGGATGATGGGAGTTGTAGTCCCAAAACAGCTGGAGTGCCAAGTTTGGCCATGTCTGCCATAGACAGTACTGACCTATCAGTACCAATGCTCTAACAGTACAAGGTACCTTCCTAAGTTCCTAGTGGGAAGAAGCCCATTGTCACCATAAAGCGTCCTCGGGCATCTGGCAAGGCTCCAGCAAAAGCCACCAATGATGTATTCCTTGAACCCCTCTTTTAAAAAGTGACTGAGTCCAAGAGTTCCTGTTTTAATTTGTCACAGTGCTGCATGACACCGATTCAGAGTGCTGCTATAGTAGCTACCTGCTACCACCAGAGGCACCAAGGAAGGTGCCACATAGTCAAGACACTTCTCAGAGCTAGAGTTGTCCCTGAGTGGAAAGTAGATTAAACATCTCTGGGCTGCATGCGCTTGAAACGGACAGTGTGCAACATACCCATTCATGCACTTGCCACTGCTCTGGTGTATTCTGAACCCTTGACAACATCGTAGGACAACTGTGCTTTGTCCTGGATATCTCCAAGCAAACAAACGCCCTCCTCCCTTCCTTTTTAAATTGTGCAAGGCAGGTGACTACAGAATATATAGAGGACCGCCGAAAACTGCCTTATACTGAGTCAGATCATTGGTCCATCTAGCGCAGTACACCAGGTGTCACCAGGGCTTTTCTTCAGCCGGAACTCTCCGGAACTCAGTGAGACCCCTCTCAGGTGGGTGCCATTGTCATTCTAAGAGAACGAGGGAAGTGTTTCTAGAAAAATAGCACTGGATGTCACCAACCTTTTTGGGCCAGTAGCCACATTTGGAATTTGTAGGAAAGGCTGTGGATGCCAGTCACAAAATGGCTGCCACAGGGGTATGGATGCCAGAACTCCGTTCAATCGAGCTGCTCCTCCTCGGATGTGGCTTCGGAATCTCCTCCAACGGTGATTAACGACCTAAGCCTTTGATGAGGCTTCAGGCACGTTCCCATTCCGCAGAGTATACAAACAGCAGCAGAAGGACAGGAAATATATGAGCTACATTGCTACGTTTTATTTCTAACTACTCAGACAGAAAAGAATATACATCTGCTCTCTGTGAGAGTCAGTGAAGCAACAGGAAACAGTAAAATCAACATCCGTCTCCCATGAGACTTCCAACAGTCTGGAATGTAAACAGAGTCTTGTGACTCCAAAAACTGCACAGTGGCATAAACAGAAATCTAACAGTGGCTTGACACAAAAGACTGCCATACAGGAGAGGCCGAGTCAGTGCAAACTGAGTAGGAAGAGCAACCAGTCTCTCATGCCTTGAGGATTTTTGAGGGGATATTTATTTGCAGGTGCCATAGGAGGTATACTGGCACCTGCAGATACCATGCTGACAATCTCTAGTCTACACGGACTAGCAGTGGAGTGCTCAGGTTCCCCAGCCCAACCTAGAGATGGTGAGGATTGAAGTTGGGATTCCCTACATGCAAAGCAGATGCTCTACATCTGCATATATTGGCATAGTACCATAAGCAATGTGAGGATTATTCTGCATTATGGTTTGTATGGATGCTTGTTGGGGAACAGCAGATTTCATTCTCTTCAATGCTGCATTTGCTAATCATAATCAAATGCTGCATGTACGAGAGCAAAACTTGGGGAGTGCATACTCCCCTCTTCCTGTTCCAGCTACTTTAACAACCATGAAGGCTTTCTTTGCTGTCACTTTAGGCAGTTTGCCATTTAACCTCTTGCAGCTTGGAATCCTATTTAGCAATTCCTATTGAACACAAATAAATAACACGATGCTGGAATATGTTTCATGAGAAGGCTAATTCCTTCCCGCTTCCCTGCCCCAGCTAATGTCAACCTGCTCCACATTTCAACCTGATAAATTAGCATGCAGTCAACAACTTGTGTTGACGGCATAAATTGAGCTGACAAATTGGCAGGTTCCATCTCTCTCTCCCCCACCCTCTCCTGTCATGGAGATTGGCAAAGAAATGCTTCCATCTGGGATGTGAGACTCCAGGAAAACCTATTGTGTTTGCAAATACCACTGAGCTGAAGCTTTCCTTTGCTTGAAAGATGTCCTTAATTCAGTTCTAGTCACAACCATGATTCATTTATTCAGAAAGAATAAGTGCGTTGGCTTATGAAAACAAGAGTTCCGTGCATCAGTGCAGAAGCCCTTACTATTTGGCTATAGATCCCAGCCTTCCTGACCATTGACCATGCTGCCTGGGGCTGATGGGAGTTGGAGTCTGGCAAAACTTGGGGGGGGGGGTGTTTGCCAAAAGGTGGCATATAATTAAACAATAACATAACATAATGTTATGAGTTTGGGTGCATTGCACTAAACTCCCGGGTGCCAGATTCCCTTAAAATTGCCTTAGCGTAATATATGACCTTGAATTTGACAGGATATTCAGAGGATATGTTTCCCTGGGAACTAATTGCTAGATTATTGCCTGGAATGGGGCAAAAGCAGATCCTCTCCTGTAACTCCTAGCTAAGGATCTAGGTGTCTCTGTGTGATGAGAATAATTAAAATCTCAGTGTGAGTCGAAGTGAGGTAGAGAGAAGTGAGCCAACATCATTTCAGGGTTGCTGGCAGCTTCTATTGGAGGTCTGATGTCGGACAGTGAATTTGACTGAGTGAGAGCAGGGTGGGGACGCTTTCTCCCTCTAGATGTTCCCAGCCTGCATGGTTAGTTGTTAGGGATGATGAGGGAGATCTGCCAGCAACAGCTGGAGGACTGTAGGTCCTCCGCCCTCGTGCAAGCTGTGCCTCCACCTATGCTCAGCCTCTGCGCTTGTAAAAGAAGAAACCCTCCAATATTACAAAATGATATAAGCCTCCAGTGACCCCCTTTTTAAAGGAAACGAAACCTGGGTGAGCCCTGTACCCTTAGAACTTCTCTCTGCCTCAAGCAGTGGAGAGAATTGCTGTAGCATGGAGGGAGAATCATAGAAATGCTAATAAATGGGGAGCTTACAAGAGTAACAGCAGGATAAGTGCTTTCTAGGGGAACACATTCGGGGAGCATTTAACAATAAATATGTAATCAATTTAAATTATATGGGGAATTCCTGAATGACATTAGTGTATTTTGGCATGGCCGCAGAGTTTAAACACACTTAGCTATTCACAGAGTAATAATAACACTGCATTATAGAATCAAGGGGCATTACAGCATTTAGAAAGAGAGTGCCTTGCCAAACCCTGAGGTTCTGCTATTGCAATAATAATAATAATAATAATAGCTCGTCAAGGAGTTAACTGAGAAGACTGTAAGTGTATGTTGGGGATTGCGCACCACCAAGACGGGAGACAGGCTGGCAGTACTCTGTGTGCAGCACAGAGTAAAAAAATTACAATAAGCCAAAAGCCTATACCATAATAGTAGTCATAAAAATAGTAAATCCAAAGCAAACAGATTAAAATCAGGCTGGTTAGTATTTGCCAGCAAAGGCAAATGGGAGAATAAATGAGTTTTCAGCAGGCAACTAAATACTGGAGGGTTGGGGTTGGGGGGGGGACTGGCTCCCTTGATGAAGAACTATATTCAATCATGGCTTTTTGCCTTTGCTCCCCTCTCCCTTCTCGGCAAGGGTGCAGTTCAGGGATGTTGCTGGACCACAACTCCCATCAGTCCCAACTACTGGCTGAGCTGGGTGGGGCCAATGGGAGTTGGAGTCCAACAACATCTGGAGGTGCTGCAGGCTTTCCATCCCTGATGTCATGGGTTTTCTCTATTTTTATGAGTTGTGATCGCCAGCAGAAGCCATTAGAATCAGCATCCAGCTAAGTCATGGGTGGCGGCGTGTGTGTCCTTTAATAGTTGTGTAGAATATGTATGCCTGTTGTCTTTGTCCATGGAGTTTTCTTGGCAGGGATACTGGAGTGGCTTGCCAGTTCCTACTCCAGGTGGATCACGTTTGGTCAAAACTCTCCACTATGAGAGCTGGACCATAAAGAAGGCTGATCACCGAAGAATTGATGCTTTTGAATTATGGTGCTGGAGGAGACTCTTGAGAGTCCCAAGGACTGCAAGAAGATCAAACCTATCCATTCTGAAGGAAATCAGCCCTGAGTGCTCACTGGAAGGACAGATCGTGAAGCTGAGGCTCCAATATTTTGGCCACCTCATGAGAAGAGAAGAACTCCCTGGAAAAGACCCTGATGTTGGGAAAGATGGAGGGCACAAGGAGAAGGGGATGACAGATGACGAGATGGTTGGATAGTGTTCTTGAAGCTACCAGCATGAATTTGACCAAACTGTGGGAGGCAGTAGAAGACAGGAGTACCTGGCGTGCTCTGGTCCATGGGGTCACGATGAGTCGGACACGACTAAACGACTAAACAACAAAGAATATGTAATTCCAACAGGTTCCACTTCTGGCATCTTGAATAACATGCTCTACCTGCCAACATTCTCTGTTTTACACAGATATTAATAGTCCTCCCTTGCATTTGCACAATACATTACAACAATGCAAAAAATACAAGTCTTTATAAGAATTTACAATCAAGAAATAGGGTGGGTCCCCCAACATAATACATACATAGCATCTAAGGCCAGTGTAATATGGTGCATCTTCAGCAAATCGCCTTCTATAGCTGCTGGAAGTCATGGATGAAGTCCGAATTGGGCAGACTTGCCGGCAGAGGTGAGAATTAAGCCGAAGAGCTGCAGGAGAGGTGGATTTTTTGTCTGAATGGTTATTTCTCGAATGTTTCAAGTTGCTAGATGTGTTGCAAGTCAAGCAAGAGCTAGCATAAGTCCAATATCTCCTACCCGGTTAAAGATGATAGCCTGAAGGGCTGCTGTATTAGCATCGGGGCGGGTGAACCATCAGCCGATTAGTATAAAAGATATGATTCCTACACTTTCTCAGCCAACAAACAGCTGAAATATATTATTAGCTGTAACAAGCATTAATATGGCTAGTAAGGTAAAAATAAAGGGACCCCTGGCCATTAGTTCCAGTTGCGGACGACTCTCTTGTTGCGGCGCTCATCTCGCGTACAGCTTCCGGGTCATGTGGCCAGCATGACTAAGCCACTTCTGGCAAACCAGAGCAGCGCACGGAAACGCCATTTACCTTCCCGCCAGAGCGGTACCTATGTATCTACTTGCACTTTGATGTGCTTTTGAACTGCTAGGTTGGCAGGAGCAGGGACCGAGCAACAGGAGCTCATCCCATTGTGGGGATTTGAACTGCCAACCTTCTGATCAGGCCACCCGCATCCCTTAATATGGCTAGTAAAAATACTAAAAGGTATTTGAAGAATCGGGTTATGTGAGGATCTTGTGATATGTATCAGTTGGCGAACTCAACAAATTAATGACACAGGTAAGGATTCATTTAGGCGGGGGACCGTAGACCCCCACACGGAGGTTTAATTCCTTCTCCTATCAGGAACGTCTTGTGGTGTTTACACGCCGAAATGCAAATTTGGAGAAGCACCCAAAAAGGTGCTGGGGCCATTTTCTTCTTATTTTTTTAAAAGATATTTATTAAAGTTTCAACATTTTACAAAAAAAAGAAAAAAAAGAAAATACAAAGTAAAAACAGTTAAAAACAGATCAGTTTTTCCAAATCTTATCTTTCATTTGCTTGTTTCCCTGACCTCCTCACACCTCCCTTTTTTGTATTCCAGTTCAATTAGTTAGTTCAACAAACCCTTTCTCTCTTTGATTTTATCTTAATCTTTTATCTTAATATATTATAGCTTTATATTATCACCTGTTAGCAAACCATTTTACATATTCCTTTATAACATTGCTACTAAAAACCGCTTAACTTCAATCCAACATCCTTCTAACATTCATTAATTTTGCAGTGTTTCTGTAGATAGTCTTTAAATTTCTTCCAATCTTCTTCCACCGACTCTTCTCCCTGGTCTCAGATTCTGCCAGTCATTTCTGCCAATTCCATGTAGTCCATCACCTTCATCTGCCATTCTTCCAGAGTGGGTAAATCTTGTGTCTTCCAATACTTTGCAATAAGTATTCTTGCTGCTGTAGTAGCATACATAAAGAAAGTTCTGTCCTTCTTTGGCACCAAGGTGCTGGGCCCATTTTCGTCAAATGCATCTTCAAACATAAGAGCCTGCTGGACCAGGCCAACGGCCCACCTAGTCCAGTGTCCTGCTCTCACAGTGGCCATCCAGATGCCAGTGGGAAACCTGCAAGCAGGACCTGAGGACATGAAAACCCTCTCCTCCTGTAGCTTCCAGCAACAGGTATTCAGAAGCACTGATGCCTCCAAGTGTGGAAGCAGAGCATAGCCATCATGGCTAGTAGCCACCCATCACCCTCTTCTCCCTGAATTTGCCTAATCTTCTTTGAAAGCCATTGAGGCTGCTGACATCACTGCCTCCTGTGGCAGCAAGTTCCATCGTTTAACTATCAGCTGCATGAAGAAGGACTTCCTATCAGTCCCAAATCATCCAACATTCAGCTTCATTAGAAGCCCATGAGTTCTAGTGCTATGAGAGAAGGGGAGAAACTCTTCTCCATCCGTTTTCTAAATGCCATACATGATTTTTATAAATGTCAAACATGTCACCAGTGTGGTGTAGTGGTTAAGAGTGGTGGACTCGTAATCTGGTGAACCAACTTCGCTTCCCTGCTCCTCCACATGCAGCTGCTGGGTGACCTTGGGCCAGTCACACTTCTCTGAAGTCTCTCAGTCCCACTCACCTCACAGAGTGTTTGTTGTGGGGGAGGAAGGGAAAGGAGAATGTTAGCCGCTTTGAGACTCCTTATGGTAGTGATATAGTGGGATATCAAATCCAAACTCCTCCTCCTCCTCCTCCTCCTCCTCCTCCTCTTCTTCTTCCTCACCTCTTAATCCACCTTAAATTGGGTGCCTTTCACTGAGGCCACTATTTCCCCTTCCTTCCTTCCTTCCTTCCTTCCTTCCTTCCTTCCTTCCTTCCTTCCTTCCTTCCTTCCTTTTGTATTCTTTCTTTCCCTTTCCCTTCCCTTTTCTTTTTTTGCCTTTCTATGGCTTGATTTGCTTGTGAAACCTACACTGGACAGGGTTCCTCAGTTTATAAAATGTTCTGGTATCCTTCATGATGCAAGTTCCGTGACAGGCTGCAGAGTTGCATAGCAACTGTAACCATGACTTACTCACCCTGAAAGGTTCTTGCCATCAACCTGAAGCTTTCCAGACTTGGTTGCTGTCAAAAGGGTGTGGAATTTCCTTCTCTCTCTCCTTCTTCCCCCGCCCCCTCTCTGGATATCTACAAATTTGCCTTGATGCTTTTGAGTTCTTCCTGTGCAAGTTCGCCTGAGGAGAGACAGACCACCAGCTTCCTGGTTGATTCACACCCCAATCCGTAGGCGAGTTAAGCTGCAATTTTTGGTTTTAAGACAGCTCAGTCCAGCTGATATCAGTAGGGTAGGGCTAGGGATGCCATGGGGCAAATGTGGCCCTCCATGCTTCTCTAGTTGGCCCATAGGAGTCTCCCCAGCCACAACCTGTCTCCTCAAACGCTACCTCTTTGCTTTGCATTCTCCCCCTGTCTTTTTGCTTGTATCCTTCAACTCTGATAATGCTTCTTGCTTGTCAGGATGAGGGATAGAGAGATATTTCTAAGTGTGTGTAGAAACTAGCCTAACTTGTAGCTCCAAGTGTCCCAATTTTCCAGGGACAGTCCCAGAATTACAGAAGCCTTCCCGGTTTCTGATTTAACCCAGAGTATTCCCATTTCCCCTTTTCCTCCCCTCCGTATCTTGGAGAACATTTAAAAGTGGTGTGTGTGTGTGTGTGCGCGCAAAACAGAGTCCTGTTTATACTGAAAATAAAATTCCGGCACCAACAAAGCCCTTCTTATAATTGTGAAGGAAAATGTCACCAATCCACTTTAAATTCTTTAATTGCCATGCTTCAGCAGCAGCCATTTTGTGTGTGTGTGTGTGTGGAGTTTATTCCCTTATTGTAAATGAAGAAGTCTACTGAGAAGTAATTCCCACTGTTTTCAGTGGAGATTTCTAAGTTCAATAGGATTTACTCACTGGTAGTAGTAGCATAATCCACCTTTTTCTCCCTTATAGGGACTCAAGGCAGCTTACAGCTAAAAAATAAATTTAAAAATTCATTCCATTTATCAGTTGAAGGTGTTGTACATGATCCCATCCCCTCACACATTATGTTTGCTGTGAGATCAAATGTGGGAGAAGCTTCCTGATGTAGAATAGGATGTCCCTATTTTCAGCAGGGTATGCTAACTGCGTAAGGGTAAGATTCGCTTTTGGTGCCCTGCCCACTTTCATCTCTTGCTCCACCCATCCTTTGCATGCGGCCCCCGAAGGCTGCCCAGGAGGAAAGGAAGAATCAATTTTGTTGGAAAGCGAAGGCCTCCAGTAGGTGCTGAAAAGATATAGGCAAGGATAGCAAATATCGACTTGAAAGTATTGTGCTGGAACAGGAAGGTCTTCAATAGGTGCTGAAAAGATCCTTGAGACAACACCTGTTTCATGTGTGATGGAAGGGAGTTCCCAAGAAGGCACCTGCTCAATAAGTATTGGGAGAGGGTACCGGTAGCTGCCTCAACTCTGTCTGGATTCAGCACAAATCAGCCTGATTTGGTTCATGATTTGGACAAACCAGTTGCACAGCCCTAATAATTATAATTAATACTGTGCAACTGATCTGGCTGAATCCTGGGCTTGAAACTGACTTGGACCAATTTGTGACAAATCTGGATTGAGTCAAGGCAGCTACAAATTGCCACAAAGCAGAAACTCCCTTCCATTACACATAAAACAGGTGTTGTCTTGATGATCTTTTTGACACCTATTGATCCACCACAATACTTTCAAGTGGATATTTTTTATCCTTATCTATATCTTTATTGGATTTGAAAACTCTTTTAATTGTTTGCATATATGAAATTGCTTTATAGCTGTCTTTATTGCAGCCTTGCTTTGAGATGTTTCATAAATGAGAAGCAATTAATTAATTACCGTACATGTCAAACTGAATGGCCTGGGGCAAGAGTGACTCTGGGCTGGATGTGATGATTTGCATGTGTCTCCCAGCGCTGGTGAAGTTCTAGATAACCTTACATCTCCTCAAAGCACAATGCTGTTCAATGAAGCCAGCATACATGCTCAGTTTAAGATCATTGAGTGATGCCCGTGTATGGAAATGGCATTGTAAGAGTCAACGAGAATAGAAGAATTAGCATGTGCGATGGGTGGGATGCATGGTTTCTTCTTTCTCTGTTACCAGGAAGAGAAATGGATGCAGGATACAGGTTTTGATTAATCCAGGTAGGGAACCTGTGGTCTTCCAGATGTTAGTAGATTTCAACTTCCATCAGTCCAAGCCAGCATGATGGAAGCCAGGGGGTGATGGAAGCTGTTTTCCAGCAACATCAGAGGGCTATATATCCCTGCACTCATGTGAGTCTGTGGGATCCAGTATAACTAGAGAATAAAGAGAAAGTCAAAGTTTTATGGGGATGTCATTGTCTAGTCTGAATATGTCACCAAGAGTCCTTAAATGAAGCATTTAAGAACCAAAGCTGCATATTGCCTAATTTTATACACTTGTCCTAATATTTGATGTCATGTCTGTTCTACAGATTTTATGCTACAGGAGAAGAAGAAAGGAACATAGAACAACAGTTTTTTCTGGAGCAGGTATACACAGCACACCAGGATCTATTTTTAATCTGCTTAGTGGTGGGCTGGTTAAGACACCTGGTTAACATCTGGGAAAGCTGAAACCAAGTAGAAGATCAAGAACTCTTGCTCGCTCCCTTTCATTTTTGCCTGTTTCGATTTCCCCTGCAATTGTTTCCTGTCTTCCAGGCCTTATGACACCACAGCAAGGAAATGTCTACAGGATCGGACAAATCAGAACCAGCTGTTCTTTGTCAAATTCGAGCCCCCAGAAAACATGATGGAAAATCTGTGAGAAAACATTTAAGAGATAAGCAGGTTGGGAATTGTGTGCTGGTGAATTGGCACAGTGCATCAATCATGTAAACAGTTGGGATGTGCAAAGCTGCTGTCATCAGCTATCACAAATTTGGTCATCATGTATCATTGCTTCTCTTTCCTCCAGGCAACTGTGCCAGATGGGAGAACCACGCCTATTGCATGGAATTGTTCAGATAGAATAGGCCTGTAAGGATTGAGCTTGTAGAGTGAGAAGGTGCCACAGGATTTACGTCCTGCTGTGAGGCCAATGCTTCTACACAGACATTGTTCAGAACATTGCGCAGAACGCTCTCCTTTCAAGAGAGAGGGATGGGATTGCCAAATGGAGAAATGGACATGGCATTAGTCAACTGTCAAAAGGCAGCATCATGGATCTCTTGGTGGTGCCAACTCCACTTCCAGATGTCCTTATCATGTGCATTCATCATGATTTGTGCTCATGATGCTGTTAAGGTATATAAACTGTGGTCTTTGGGGGAGTCACTGTTAGTGGTCCTTCATGGTTTGGATGCATAGCTTGGATCTACCAGGAGCTGTGTGTTCAATACGGTGAGCCCAGTTTTATGAAACTCCCAACCTCAACTGGCCCTAGGTTGGGTTTCGTTTTGGTTTGTGCCTTTTCCTCAGTGAAATAAGGATTATTTACATTAGGCATTTAGTACAATGTTGTTACAAGTTAGGGCAGAAGTGCCATTGGGCAAGATCAACACAGTAAAGGGGACTGGCATAAGATGCCTGAGGAGAAGATGAATGATGGCTCACCTTAAAATCAGGTTAAGGCCTCTTCCTGGCTGTAATCTCTCACCCTGTTTGCCCAGTGAGACCCTGAACAGGGTTCAACACCAAGTGACTCCTAAGGAAGGTGCTATCAGCAAGGGCTGAGTGGAATGATGAACTATCCCTGTCCTACTGCCATGCCAGCCCCTGCTGATAGTCAATGAAGATTTGGCCTGATTTTCACCCAACATCTGATGTCTTGTCTGTTATTTCTCCTCATATGCACATTTCTGCATGCAGTTTCCCGAGTATACACCTATTTGCAAATTAGTTTTCCTTCATATACTATAATGCATCTTTGTATACATTGCTTGGCTAGAGAACCGTGTTGCAATGAAAATTTGAAATGAGGTTCCCATTCTGTTTCAGAAAGTGTGAATTAGGTAGGCTCGCCTTCTTCATTTCTTCAACCTTTTCTTCACTATTTTAATTAAAGGATTTCCATGCACTTTAGGAACCGATGATTCCTGAACAGATGTTCCTCGAAAGCCACAGGCACCCTTGTTTTGACATATTCTGTTTCTGGAATGATAACCTTCCCGAATGAGCCTTTCATCACAAGAGTAGTATCCTTCAGGGAACGATACATTCTCAGTTGAGGATGGGCATGAAGGCAAACATGTCTCAAAAATGAACAGCACTGTTCTAGTTCCAAAATAATCATGTTCTGCCATTGCCAATCCCCTGGGATATATGCTATCAAAAGATGTTTTGATAAAATGATTAGTGGTCTGTCATTCAGTCAGCCTACTAAATCAAGGTAGGCTCATGCAGCATGGAAGTACATGAGTTAGGTATTCCAAAAGAAACATGCCTTCTTTTCCTCAGTCAATGACTTGGCGTGCAACTTTGACTTTTGGAAATTATTCTAAGACTGCCGGCATCAGTCTTTCAAGAAGGACCTTATGAATGCATTGTGCTCCAGATCCAATCCCAATTAGATGATTAGTCTTATCTTGACATAGAGTCTAGCAGACCACTTTCACATTGCCCCAAAACACATCACTGAAAAAGAGGGTACAGATATGCATAAAATTTGCATATGC
Organism: Podarcis muralis; assembly: GCF_964188315.1. NCBI lineage: Eukaryota > Metazoa > Chordata > Lepidosauria > Squamata > Lacertidae > Podarcis > Podarcis muralis. Next base: position 23,809,749 of record NC_135657.1, read on the forward strand.
TAATTAATATATACAGGTGAGCACTTAGAAATTCCTCCTATAATTTAAGCAGAGGTTTAATTGATGTTTTAATTTTAATGGTAGATAGAGAGATGATAGATGATAGATAGATAGATAGATAGATAGATAGATAGATAGACAGACAGATAGATGATAGATAGTTGCTGTAAGCCACTTTGAGACCTAGACGGCAAAAAAGCAGGATATTGATTTTTTTAAACAAACATGTAAGTAAGTAAGTAAATTTGACTCAGTAAAATTTGCCCACATATCCTCTGAGGGGCAGCAATGTACATCAAATGCCACTTATCCTGAAAACCAAATCAGCCACACCACTACAGATGGTGAGTGATGAGATGTCATTTTCCTTTATGACCTTGATAGGTAGTCATTGATTTTCTTTGCTGAGTCCGACAATCCAAGAATCCAAGCAGATGCAGCCAGCCCTAGAGTTGAGGGGAAAGAAAAGGCTCCAGAATGGCCATATAATTATGTTTTTAGGAATAAAAACATAATTTTGCATAGGAGAATGGGGCTTTTTAATATTTGCTTTTACAAGATGAAAGTGCTGCTCAAGTAGACCAATCCAACTCCTCCACTCGTTTATGAATGCATGCAAAATGTGGAATGAATTATTTGCTCTCACTCAGTTTTACCATAGGTTCTTGAAGTAGTCCCAGAACGAGATGAAGGGCAGTTTTCTACGGAGGACAGCAAAATGGCAGCTGATGGATTGCAGAAGGAGTCATATAACTTTAGATCCATTTACTTCCCCTCCTCATACTCAAAATGTGCACTGCTGTTTTCAAAAGCAATTTGGGAGGTAGTGTAGTTTGAGAGATGCTGCAGCCCAAAGGGATATTTGACAATGCTCCCTGTATCCCACCGTTTATTATGTAAGGAATTGCAAAGCCAAGATGTGCACAGTTCTTCTGTATGAAGAAGATAAATTTTACTAATCCAGACCATTCCCTTCCCTTCAGGGACTTTTCGTGGCCCCAGACCTTCCCGTCCCTCTTATCTGATATTCCGAAATTGTGGTCCTTCAGGTGTTGTTGGTCTCCAGATGTTATTGTTAACAGGTTCGAAAGGTGAAACACCCATTACTGTTGGAGCCATGTGGATGGAACCAGATTGAGAATTGGAGATGATACAACTGCCTTTGTCTCAAGTTCACTGTTAAACAACAAAGGGGTGCTACTTCTTTGTTCATTCAAAAAAAATCTCCTTGATGCCTTCTTTGTTTCCTTTTTTAAAAAAAATGCCACCAGCCTTCGCCAACCTGGTGCCCTCCATATGTTTTGGACTACATCTCCCATCAGTCCCTGCCTGTGTGCACAATGGTAATGGATGATGGGACCTGTAGCCCTCTCTCAGGTCAGGAACCCTGCACAATCTGGGTTCCTGATAAAATGGAGTATTCAAACCATTAATCTCTCTTTGCAAACCTTTGTGCTTACTGTGCAAAAGGGCAGCAGAGAAGGGGATGGCGAGTATTTGCTAACACCCCCCCCCCCCGCACAATTTGAGACCTTGTAAATTATTTTAAAGAGGGCAAATATAGTGCATTAAAGTTCTCCTCCAGCTGCACCACACCCTGTGTTTCAGAGGGATTGCTCTAAAACACACACACTTCTCAGTTCTGCACTGTATCGCACAGTTTCAGGTTTTATTTGCACCTCTCCTGTAATGACCTTATTTCCACATACCCAGTGCAGAGTTTAGCTATATATTACCGGCCTGACAGCTCAGAACCTATAAAAATTTATGAATTTGTATTAAAACCAATACCTGATTATGTCAGTGTTTACGAGGCTTCCCAGAAGCACTGTATCCTTTGGTGAAACTGAACTCTAGCCCACCCAGCCCCCAGAATGAGCAATAAAACTGGCCACATTCACTAGCCCTCCTGGCTGTCATCAGCTCCAAGAGCTACTAGTTCCTGATCCAGTTGGTTTAAATAATTGTCTGTATTGTAAATGGATTCTTGGTTTAAAATTTAAGCTTAAACGAATCCAGGAACATGTCTGAGGCGTCCCCTTTGACTTGGACAGCTGCATCATGATTTAGCCCCCATTCACACCATATCCCTTAGCACTCAGATACCACTTCAAACAAACATGGCTTCCCGCAAAGAATTCTGGGAGCTGTGGATTGTCAAGGGTGGTGAGAGTTTGTTAAGAGACCCCTATTCCTTTTCCAGAGCTATGATTTCCAGAGTTCCCTAGGAAGAGGGATTGAATGTTCAGTCACTCTGAGAATTATAGCTCTGTGAGGGGACTAATCCTTTGACAGCTGGAGGGCCACAGAGTCCCCGTCCCTGTTTTATTGTAAGTAACCAGCCTTATGAAATGGCTTCTAGTTCCTTCTCCAAGACTAAACAGGAGATGTAATTGCAGTGTACACAGGAAACAGATTTTTATCTGTGCTTTCAAGTGTAACAAAGTATATTTTCCCCACGACGGCAAGAACTATTCAGGGAACAATGTTGTTGATTTGAAGATTGCATCGGATCTTGCTGAGCTTCAGGAATTTATGGCTAGGCATAAATTAGACCTACAGCAGAACAGGCATGTATGTCACAGAGATCCTGTAAAACAGGTTTGAGCTAGAAACCATGTAATTTCGTCTGATATATTCTCTGGAGGAAAGTGAACTGTGCTTTTAAAAGAACCTTTTTTAAAAAAAATTGCTAGGGCCAGAGGATCCTTCTTCAGAAACAGACTACAGTACATCTGTTCTACTTTGATAGCTTTTTGAAAGTTTGTAATAGAAACTAGCTAAGTGATAGCTATGGATAATCTTTGGTGAAGTCTCTTTCTTTCTTTCTTTCTTTCTTTCTTTCTTTCTTTCTTTCTTTCTTTCTTTCTTTCTGATAACCATAAGATTGTCTAGTTAGATGCATTTACACCTTTGGGGGGGGGGGGAAGCTGTTGAGCTTTTTTTTTTTTTTTTTTTTGGAAAATCACCCCAAGGAAATGTTGAGCTTGAGTTTTTGAAGATTTCAAATACCCGGAAATTTTGCCTATTTCCCAAAATTTCCCCAGGCTCTAATTCCCCACCTTCTGAGACAAGATCCATAGGAGCCACAGCACAGAGCTGGCTGGAATCTCTTGTATGCTGCAAGATCTACCTGATAAACTATTAAATAGCTGGGCAGTTTTTGTTTTTTGTTTTCTGAAAACTGATATTCTTCATAGAAGCAACTCACTGAGTAGGAAGAAGCGCGATGCTAGCTTCCTGGCAGATGGATTGGTGTTGCTCACTGGGAGGAAGAAGGTGAGAGGCAAAGTGGCAGGGAAGTTGGGAGGGTTGGTACAGTGCAGAGACACTGGCAGGAGTACTGAATTGGCTCCGCTGGTGTGTCGGCACTACACCAACCTCCTCACTGTCCTGCCCCTTTCCCTGCTAGGATACTAATATAGTTGCCCCACCCCCACCTAGCAAGCCACTTTTGCCATTTCATGTTTAGAACATGCTCTCTCTGCACACAAATGATAACACTGCTAGGGATGGGGGGGGGGGGATCTGATTCAGTTCACATTAAAAGCTGACTCTATTGTGTTTGCACTTTCCAAAGCCGTACGAGAAGCAAAACACAGCCATCCTTTGAAATTTGTACTTCTCTTGAATTCTGCAGTGCAGTTCTCCAATCAAAACATATTTATGAAAATGTGTGTATTACAGGAAGGTATGCATAAAAATGAACACATTAGTGAAAATGCAAAAATGCATTAACTTGGGAGAAAAAAAATTGTTACTTAGTTTTAAAAAATACATACAAAACTATTAGGAGAAATTTGCACTAAAACGCTGAAGGGTTTACATGATAATTTAATTATAAAACTTCACAAACTGCTGCAGAAATTTGTAGAATTGAATTAAACGCTGGGAAAGAATGATGGAGAAAACCAAAACTGATAACTGTTTCCATTCCTAAATACTACTGTTACTAATAATCTTCTACATCATGGGTAGGGAAACTAAAGCCTGGGGGCCGGATCTGGCCCAATCGCCTTCTAAATCCGGCCCGTGGACAGTCCCGGAATCAGCGTGTTTTTACATGAGTAGAATGTGTCCTTTTATTTAAAATGCAACTCTGGATTATTTGTGGGGCATAGAAATTCGTTCATTCCCCCCCTCAAAAAAAATATAGTCTGGCCCCCCACAAGGTCTGAGGGATAGTGGACCGGCTGAAAAAGTTTGCTGGCCCCTGTATCTACATCAAGGTGAGCCAGCTTAGTTGTCAGGATTGGGTCCTACACTCCACAAAGAAGTTAGGAAAAATGCTTGAGGTTAGGAAAAGGTGCTTTGTGTTAGCATGTATGCTATAGAGAAAAATAATCCTTTACCAGCTGATTCTATAGCCCTAGGCCAGTTTACCAGAGACTTGGACTTGCTTCTAACTAGACATATATAGGACTGAACTCTAATTCCATTATTTTTAGCTGTCCATAAATTCACCTTCCATAATTCAAATACCTTCTCAAGCCCCACTTCAAATCTGTGTGGTGCAACCTGATTGCATCACTTTCCTTCCTCTGAAATTATTTTAACAGATTTGCTCTCATGTAATATTTGTCCTCTCTCTGCACTACCTTCTTTATGAAGAGGCAATGCAATTTGAAATGCTCACAGATCAACTTGATCAACACACAGTTCTAAACTTGGTAAATTATTGCAATTGCAATGGTGCCTTCTAGTGGTTGCTGTCGCACTTAGCACAGTCGGATTTTTAGTTGCAGTTGTTCGTTCTAGTCCTATAGTGCCATCAGTGTGGGGAAGAAGTGAAGAGGCTCCCTGCATCATAGCAAAGGTCCATTTCGTCTAGCATCCTGTTCTCAAAGGGACCAACCATCTGACTCTTTGGGAACACGCATGCAGAATCACTCTCACCCGTTGTGATTCTCAGCAACTGGTATTCAGAGACATACTGGTTCTGGCAGTGGAAGCAGAACAGAGCCATTGTGGCTAGTAGTCATTGGTAGATTAACCAGAGGAAGAGGTCCATCAACCACACAAACAAAATAACCAATTCATGCACCAATACATATCCTGAATGATGAATTAAAAATAAAACGCAAGTACAATAAAGGATTCAGTATAATATTGTTGTGAATTTGTTTAAAGACTCTCTTAAAGCAATTTTTTTAAAATGTAGCATAAACACCGACAACTGGGAAACACTGGCCTGTGAGCGCTCCAGTTGGAGAACAGCCTTTACCAAAGGTGTCATGGGCTTTGAAGACGCTCGAACTCAGCTAAGAGGAAGGCACATTTGGCAAACCCTCACCATGATCAACTCCCACCATTGCCGGATTTATGTATAAGCTAAACAAGCTATAGCTTAGGACCCCACTCTCTTGGGGGACCCCAAAAAATTTAAAGGAAAAAAACAACTGGATGAACATTTCCAACATATAAGATAAAAAATAAAATAAAACCTACAAACAGTTAGAGCTTAATAATTATTTCACTATTAATATACAGTACTTCTTCTTAATTGTATTTCACTACAGTGGTACCTCGGGTTAAGCACTTAATTCGTTCTGGAGGTCTGTTCTTAACCTGAAACTGTTCTTAACCTGAAGCACCACTTTAGCTAATGGGGCCTCCCGCTGCTGCTGCGCCGCTGGAGCACGATTTCTGTTCTCATCCTGAAGCAAAGTTCTTAACCTGAGGTACTATTTCTGGGTTAGCGGAGTCTGTAACCTGAAGCGTATGTAACCTGAGGTACCACTGTATTAATATACTTCTTCTTAATTGTATTTCAGTTCAACAATTACTTTGATAAAATACATATTTTGTTATATGCAAATGGCTTTAGATACCTATTAGGTCCATAAACTACCATATAGCATATATTCAACACAAAAAAACAGCGGCAATTTGTTGTTGACAAAGGACAGCTGGACATATAAAGGGCCCCATTACCTTCAGTAGCTTAGGGCCTCATCAAACCTAAATCCGGCCCTGACTCCCGCCCAGAAACCTATGTCCCCACTGTGGAAGGATGTGTGGATCCAGAATTGGTCTCAACAGTCACTTATGGACTCACTATTAAAACTGTGTTCATCTTACTCAGCTATGAGTGATCACCAAAGAAGAAGAAATGAATTTGTGCAGTGGGGGGCAAATTCACCTAAAAGCAGTGGCATAGCATGGGGGACACAGGGGCAGTTGCCCCAGCCACAAAATTGTTAGGGGTGCAAAATTTCAATACCTGATTGCTGCCTCAGTACATCTGTGTGCTTCCATCCCTGGGCTCCGTTGAAAATGGCTTCTCTATGCAAACCAGGAAGTGACCACTCCAGACAATGGAACAACTCTTCCTATCTTATCTCTGCAGCTGCAATCTCCTGGGTGATGTGGATGCTGTTAGGCAGCTGAATGCGCATGTGTACTCAGTCCATTTCCCTCCTTCCCACCACCGCCCCTCCATGCAGCCCTGGGTGTTGGCAACCCATGCTACACCACTGCCTAAAAGACCTGGGTACCAGATCCTCCCCATGTTTTCTAGAGTTAGTAAATGTAGGCGACTACTAAATGCTTGAAGACTTCACTCAGGTGTGCGACAGCTTTGCAGTGTGAAAATGCAGGTTGAATCGGTTTCATGGCCAGGAGTTGCCTGGAGAGAGGAACCATCACATAGCACAAAGAAAAGTAATGGACAATTGATAAAAGTGCCAGGAAGCGGAGGAGAAGGAGCCCCTCCTCCCACGAGGGGATGGTGAACAGAGACAAAGGCCAGTTTTAGGATTTCAGAGTTTGATGATATAAACTGGGAGTGGGAGGTTGCCAGGGTAACAGGGGGTGTGATGTCACCACAGGAAGAAATGTGTCCTTTTAAAACAGGCTTGGAGGGAAGGGAGAGGACAACTCCAAGCATCCTGGCAGGGAGAGGATCTCCCATCTCTGGGTTCCAGCAGGATCCTGCTGCCGGAGGCCATCGCCTCAGTTTGCCTCACGGTAAGTCCAGCCCTAACCCTGGCCAATGACAGGGGGCTAAGTGTGCTTCCTTCCAGCACTGCTGTCTCAGGGTCTTGAATGCAACTGAATGGTCCTTTTCACTCTCACAGCAAAGCATTACCGGATCCTCCTGCACCTTCTCAGTAGTTCACATATCCATCATTCTCTGGAAGAAATGAGAGCAAAACAAAACAAAGTAATCCGCCCACATCTCGCTTTCAGCCTTGTTTATTATAGAGCTGAAACTCAATTCTTTGGGGGAAGTATTTCATCAAGTCCCCCTTTTCCCTTCCTAGGTATTCCTGGAGGGACTGCAAAGCGGAGGCGGGCAAGACAAATTGGAATCATATTATTAATGTATTTTTTTATAAAATAAAAAAAGCTAACAAAAATACATTTTTCAACTTGTTTTCTTAGCAATATGACATGAAAAAGAACCGTGTTTACTTCTGCTACCATTTCCTTTGCATTTTGGTGTCAGGTGAAAGGATGAGGTAGGGAATGTTTCCATTTGTTGCAACTCTGCCCCCCCAGCCCCCCCAGCGCCCCCAGCCACTATTGAATTAGTTTTGCTAGGTGGCAAACTCAGGAGGCCAAAGCTCTCTTTCCCTGCTCAGTTATTTTTGAGTACATGTCAGCAGTTGGTCAGCTTCAGATTCTCTGGACTTAATGGTCTTCAGGTCACTTTAAATGGTCACTTTAGATAGTGATGTGTATTACTTTATTTTGTTCATTGTGGGATGCCATCTGCACTGAAGTGTGGGTGAGGGGCTGGTCTGAACATATAACACCACTTCTGGCTGTTAGTGTGCATTTGCACACCCTCCAACATTTCTCTGATGAACACAGAGGCAAAGGTAAAGGGTAAAGGGACCCCTGACCATTAGGTCCAGTCACGGACGACTCTGGGGTTGTGGCGCTCATCTCGCTTTATTGGCTGAGGGAGCCAGCGTACAGCTTCCAGGTCATGTGGCCAGCATGACTAAGCCGCTTCTGGCAAACCAGAGCAGCGCAATGAAAGGCTGTTTACCTTCCCGCCGGAGTGGCATCTATTTATCTACTTGCACTTTGACGTGCTTTCAAACTGCTAGGTGGGCAGGAGCAGGGACCGAGCAACAGGAGCTCACCCTGTCGCGGGGATTTGAACTGCCGACCATCTGATTGGCAAGCCCTAGGTTTAGACCACAGTGCCACCTGTGTCCCTTTTATTAAATAGTAATAGTAGAAGTAGAAGTAGTAGTAATTTTATTATTTATACCCCGCCCATCTGGCTGAATTGCCCCAGCCACTCTGGGCAGCTTTTAACATGTATAAAAACATAATAAACATTAAAAACTTCCCTAGACATGGCTGCCTTCAGATGTCTTCTAAAGGTTATATAGTTACTTATTTCCTTGGCTCGGGGGTCATATAACTCCATACCCTGCCAAGGCCACTTAGAGAGTTTATGGTTGAGGCAGTTCTATTCTTCTAGAAAAAGAGTTGCTAGAACACACCATGAATGCCTCCCTTTTTCTCTTAGAATGGCAATGGCACCCACCTGAGAGGAGCCCGGACTGGGTTCTGGCAAGTTACCCCTGCAAAATAGCTCTGGGTTGAGGGGAGATTTGAGCCAGCAGCTTCCCGGCTGCCACACTTAGCTGCAACACACCTCCAGAATTCTTCTGGCATTTAAATTCCAGAGATCGTATACAAAAGTAGGATGTTATAAATTGCTTTGGGAATTTTTGTAGTGGGAAGTGATATGTGCATTTAATAAACCTAACCTAAACCGATGAGGTAAGAGGCAGCCAAAGAAATAAGGTGCTGGTGAAAAACTGGTGTTGGTAGTTGTAAGAGTTTCTGTTGTGGGTATATTTGCCCCAGGGAAGTGCATTTGTTTGTGCGAATTTTCTGTTTCACTTTGTGAAAGGCGGTCAAACTGATTCAAGGAGGTTGGGGGGTGGGGAGTGATGAGGAAAGATGCAACCAGACTGACTCTCCATTGTTCTGACCCAACAGCAAGAAAACTCCATTGGGCTATCAGTGATGCTACTGGATAACCGCATTTGATTGATCGATCAATTGATTTCATGAAATTTATACACTGCTTGATTGTGAAATCCTCGAAGCTGTTTACAAAAGATAAAATAGTAAAATAAAAATCATGACCCTACTTTAAAACATACAAAAGTTAAAATACTAACACAGATTAAAGTTACCTCAGCTTTCCAAATGCCGCCGTAGGCTTGCATAACAGGAATATTTTTAGCAGCTGCTGAAAAGAGCATAGTGAACACACCTGCTTGATCTCAATAGGCAGGGAGTTCCAAAGTGTAGGCTAATTTTTATTTTTATTTTAATTGGGTTAACACCCTGTGAAGCTATCATGTCCATTATGGGATCCCTAATTGGTTGGGATCATGCAGTGAAGAAACGCTTTCAAGTAAAGCTGCAGCTGAAGGAGCAGCAAAATAGGGGAAATGAGAGTTATGAACCAGTGTGAAAAATGCACAAAAACGTGTTTGGGCTTCTCATGAATCTTTAATACAACTCCCCTTGCCCTGCAGGGTAACTTTAGCATTGGAAACCAAACCGCACCGTATCTTGCAGTTGCCTCCATCCACAGTAAAGAACGTTTTATGGTAAGTCCCTCTGAAACACTGTTTAGATTCAATTACAGTGGACCTTGGTGACATCTTTGTGTAGGAGGAAACGGAACCCAAAAGTTGGCACTGGGTACTCTTTGCTTTTTTTTGTAATCTAAGAAACGGAACAGGGCACAGTATATTTTTGGAAGTTGGGGTTATTTGTACTGTTCTTCAGTCTGATTCTTATTATAAGAAACAATTATTTTGGCTGGCAGCTTGTATTTGTAACATCTTGCCTAGAAGTTTGTTTGGATGTGGTTCAGCAGCATGTAAATTCAGAAAATGGAGAGCTGCCAATAGCTGGGAGGAAAACATCTTGAGCATTTTCTCAGTAGCTGTTACACAATCCCATGTCCATGTGCGCCATCTTGGTAGCTGTGCTGCAACTGATCACAGCTTCCAACACAATTAATGAGCTCTCAGTGAATTGACCAGCCGACTGCATTAATTCATCTTTCATTCGTTATTTAAAGATTACTCAGCAAACAACATTCATTCATTCATTCATTCATGGCTTGATGCCAATATGCAGTTTCCAGGTAGCAAGACAGGGAAATTTAGGAACTATTCTAAACCTATATGGGAGAGCTGCATTCAGGGTCAGCCCAAGACATTTTGCTGCCTGAAGCAAGATGGCAGCTTCCCCATTCCTCAGGCAGAAAATGATTGGCTGGCAATTGAATTTTACTTCAATGGTGCTGACACAATAGTGCACTCCACCACCTACAGAAGCAGCTTGATGGGTTGGTTCCCAGGAGGAGGAGAGAAAAGTTGGTATGGTGCAACAAACTACAGACCCTCCAAGTGTCCCTATTTTCCAGGGACGTCCCTAATTTACAGAAGCTGTCACAGTTTCTGATTTGATTGCAGAATGTCCCTCTTGTAATCTGGTGAACCGGGTTCGCGTCTCCGCTCCTCCACAGGCAGCTGCTGGGTGACCTTGGGCCAGTCACACTTCTCCGAAGTCTCTCAGCCCCACTCACCTCACAGAGTGTTTGTTGTGGGGGAGGAAGGGAAAGGAGAATGTTAGCCGCTTTGAGACTCCTTCGGTTAGTGATAAAGCAGAATATCAAATCCAAACTCCTCCTCCTCCTCTTCTTCTTCTTTGGATGTCCCTATTTTCATCAGAGAAACGTTGGAGCATATGGAATTATCTGACCCTCAAGCCATCTGAAAGCAGCCCTGTATAGGGAAGTTTTTTTAATGTTTAATGTTTTATATATGCTGCAAGCCATCCAGAGTGGCAACCCAGTCAGATGGGTGGGGTATAAATAGTAAAGTTATTCTTCTTATTATGGAATAGGACGTGCCTATTTTCATCAGAGAAATGTTGGTGGGTATGAAACTAGCAGGATAAACTACAGCAACCCACCTGCCAGGAAGCTAGCATAGCAGCTCTGCCCCACCCAGTGAGCTGCTTCTGCCCACAACCAGCAGACTAGCTTATGGGCTCAGGGCTCAGTCTGCCTAATGGTTGGGCTGGTCCTGTATACAGTGGTGCCTCGCAAGACGAAAAGAATCTGTTCCGCGATTCTCTTCGTCTAGCGGTTTTTTCGTCTTGCGAAGCAAGCCCATTAGCGGCTAAGCAGATTAGCACTATTAGCGGTTTAGCGGCTTAGCGGCTATTAAAGGCTTAGCGGCTAAGCTGCTAAAAGGCTATTAGCGGCTTAGCGGCTTAGAAAAAGGGGGGAAGCGGGGGGGGGGGAAATGGCGAGACTCGCAAGACATTTTCGTCTTGCGAAGCAAGCCCATAGGGAAATTGTCTTGCGAAGTGCATCACAAACGGAAAACCCTTTCGTCTAGCGGGTTTTCCGTCTTGCGAGGCATTCGTCTTGCGGGGCACCACTGTATATTATACATGCCCTGAATTGTAAAACATAATGGTAAGAAACAGCTCCAGATTTAGAGTGAGAAATAAAAAAGAAATACTGTCTCCCACTTATGTCTGAATTTACAACCACAAATGTTCAGTGCCGGTTAATATAAAAGTAACTGTGGATAAGTATTGGGAGGCTCTAGCATTTTTGAGGTGTTACAACCAAGGGAGCAATAACTAAAGTTTTTGCATCTGCTTGCCATCTATGTTTTGATGGGTTAACTTTTTGATTTGGACCATACAGTCGTACCTTAGAAGTCGAATGGAATCCGTTCTGGAAGTCCATTTGACTTCCAAAACGTTCAGAAATCAAAGTGCGGCTTCTGATTGGTCGCAGGAAGCTCCTGCAGCCAATCAGAAGCTGCGGAAGCCCAGTTGGATGTTCAGGTTCCAAAGAATGTTCGCAAACTGGAACGCTCACTTCCGGGTCTGCGTCATTTGGGAGCCAAAACATCCAAGGCGACTGTATTCCAAATTGGGGGGTCTGTACATGTGTGTGTGTGTGTGTGTGTGTGTGTGTGTGTGTGTGTGTGTCTTTCTCCCATGATCAGCTGTGGACCCTTCCCCAAAGTGAAATTGAACCCAATTCATGCTCACAATGCTTTTCCCGTAACTCATGGGTTCAGCAGTTTGCTGGCAGATAGAAGTGGTCCCCTTGATGGAGGCGGAGTCAGTAGACTAGCTTCTCGGCAAATGGGTCACTGTTGCCCACTGACAGGGAGAGGGAGAGGCTGTGAGGAAGTTGGAATGAACAGAACCAATCCAATGCAACGCACCTGAGCCACCTACCCAGGAAACCACTGCCATTTGCAGCAGTAAGAAAGACACTGGCTTCCTGACGTGGAGCAGTACATGACACATGTACAAGGTGCGCAGTACCCAATCTAGTTTGGTACTTGGGACAAAATCCCCAGAAACCCTCCTCTATTTCACACTACAATGACCGCTCCCCGCATAAAACGGGGGGCGACCTTTGCGTGGACGCGCGCAGCCCCTGGATCTGGAGCGGCTCCATCAGCATAGGCTTGGCTTGCCTTCCCTCAGGTGGGATACCTGGAGGTCTCCGCCTACCCCAGTCAGTTGTCCAATCCAACCTGGGGGAAGCATTGCCAAGGAGATCAGGCCAGGTGGGGGAGGGATTACCTGCCCACACAATAGAGGGAGGATCTTACCTGGGAATCCTCACTTGGCTCCAGAGCTTCTCCTACCCTACCCACCCTCAGTTAATGCCTTATTTTGCAGGTTAGCTTTTCTTCACAGGTTTTGCAGGTTAACTTTTCTTACAGGTATGTGGGCGCTGCTACGTTAAGGTCGCTGTCAAAGGGCCGGAAAGGAATTTCCCTGCATTGGCAGGTTTCGCCTTTCCCGTAGCAAAACGTCACAACTTTGGCGGTATCAGCCCTTGGGCGCAATCCTTTAGTCTATCTTCCTCTTTGCGGCGGCGATACCAGGGTTCCTGGGAGGCTTTGACCGTATGCCGAAAGGTCGCCATTGCTCTCCCCTGCGGCAGCGGCGTAACGGGGGCGGCTATCTCTGCTTGAACATATGTTCTCCAGAGCCGGCCCATCCCCCACACAAACACACACACTGGATAACCCTTATGCTCCCTAGGTCCCCGGCTGGGGACTGGGGAGGGAGAACGCCCAATGCCTGAGCCAAGGTCTACCCACATTTGAAATTTAACAAAGTTGTGGCCAATTTAATCCCATAGCACATTGTCTTGAGTCGTTATTCCACATGACGGGAGGGCGCTCGGGACCTGGGGACTCCGTCTGTCCACGCAAATGCAATTGTTATAAATTTGCTGCAAACCTTTCAGGACCCCCCCTCACCTGCCTTAGATGGCTGCCCCACTCTGCCTAGTGACAGGGGCAGCCAGGGTTAAGATTTGCATCAAGCAGACCCTGCTCAACTCGACTTAGCTCATGGGAAATCAGACTGGGGCTTGTGAGTGTCCCTGTTTAATTTCTCTCTGCAGCTTTAGAAATGTTGGAAGACTGGGATTTGCTCAGCTTCATAACTCTTCTCAAGTGAAAGAGTAATACAGTCGTACCTTGGTTTTTGAATCTAATCCATTCCAGGAGTCCATTCGACTCCCGGAACAGTTCGGAAACCAAGGCATGGCTTCTAATTGGCTGCAGGAGCATCCTGCAACCAATCAGAAGCCTTGCCGGATGTTCAGCTTCCAAAAATCATTCAAAACCCGGACCAATCACTTCCGGTTTTAAATTGTTCAGGAGCTGAAACATTCAAGTTGAAAGGCGTTCGTCTCCTGAGGTTCCACTGTACTTGATATGCCCATTAGACAGCAAAACTGTTTGATGACATTCTTTTTCTATGGCTCAACAATTTCCGTCTGTTTCTCGATCAAATCTTTGGGGCTACAAGGAGATGAACCACTCCCAATGAGGGATCTCCCATGCTAGCTGAGTTTCCTAGTGGTCCCAGGTTTCTCCCAAGACAATGATATCGATAACAGTTTTCTCTTTTTCCATCTTTTTCTATCCAGATCTGTGTGCTTAACAGGATCTTTGGAATTTGACATTTTTCTAAGGTATCCCCATTAGTGTTCCTTGGCAATCCAGGATTATCCTCCAGCAACAGGAGATTTAGGCCCCATCTACACGATATATTTAAAGCAGCATCATACCACTTGAAACAAACATGGCTTCCCACTGGAAAATCCCACAAAGTGTATTTGAAACACACTGCAAAATCAGAGAAGTATGGATTTGGTGGCCTCGTTTTGGTTCTTGTACCATTCGAGAAATGTTGTAAATTAGGTAGGTTCACTTCTGAAGCCTACTCAAAGCATACCTTCCAACATTTCTCCAAAGAAAATAGAGGCGTCCTATTCCATAATAATAATTTACTATTTATAATTTACTAAATTATAATTAATAATTTACTCTGCCCATCTGACTGGGTTGCCCCAGGCACTCTGAGCAGCTTCTAACATATAAAAAAAAACCGTAATAAAACATTAAACGTTTAAAAACTTCCCTGTATGGGCTGCCTTCAGATGCCTCAGGAGCTGCTTAACTCCATGCCCTCCAACATTTCTCCAATGAAAATAGGGACACCCTAAGGAAATACGGGTGGTGCTGTGGTCTAAACCACAGAGCCTAGGACTTGCCGATCAGAAGGTCGGCAGTTCAAATCCCTGCGATGGGGTGAGCTCCCGTTGTTCGGTCCCTGCTCCTGCCAACCTAGCAATTTGAAAGCATGTCAAAGTGCAAGTAGATAAATAGGTACCGCTCCGGCAGGAAGGTAAACGGTGTTTCCATGCGCTGCTCTGGATCACCAGAAAGTGGCTAGTGATGCTGGCCACATGACCTGGAGGCTGTACACCAGCTCCCTCGGCCAATAAAGCGAGATGAGCGCCGCAACCCCAGAGTCGTCCACAACTGGACGCAACGGTCAGGGGTCCCTTTACCTTTAAGGAAAAGCAGGATATTCCAGTATCAAATCAGAAACCAGAATGGCTTCTGTAAATCCAGTACTGTCCCAGGAAAATAGGGACACATGGAAGGTCTGTCAGAGGCTTAGAAAATTGAGGGCAGACTGCTTTTTTTGAAACCCGGTTGTTAAAGAATGGGGAGGAAGAATACCTTGGAGCTCTGTAGGGAGCAAACTATAGTTACCAGGATTGTTTAAGGGGCGTCATGTGCTATAAATGAATGTTGTGTATGCAGCCTCACTCCCTGGCCTGTTTAAAATCTCAGATCTAGTGTCACGCTCAGCCTCCATCACTAGATGGCAATACACCACTGTCTAAAACCAGGGCCCTTCTCTGACAGCTGAAAGAGACTTATGAAATGCTGAATTTTCTTTCCTGTTCTTAAACACCTTCCAAACCCCAGGCCCAGATACTGTTTCTAATTTGTGAATAGGGAACTGGCAAGCCTTCGCCAATTCTCAGCGCTGGATCTTGGCACTGCTTCCCGTTTCCTGGTCTCTTTGAGTTAAGGGAAGGAGGCAGACACAGTTCCAGCGTGCTGCAAAACACAGAAGGATTCCAACAGCCGGATCCTTCAGCACAAATTAAGCAAGAGATGTATTATCTGTTGCGCTGCTGCTTTGAGAAAAGATCTCCAGTGGCAAGGGAGGGAGGAGGGGAAGGGTGGCTGCTGGCATCTGAGCAGAGAGCAAAAGAAGGCGAAAGTAAGTTTTTAAAATAATAATAATAATAATAATATGGGTTTTGTTTGACTTGAGAAATGGTAATTCATAGGGCTGACAGCAGATTTGAAGCAGCCGTTCAGCACAAAGCTGTGGCAGCCTGGTGCGCAACCCATCAATGTTTCATTAGCGCAATAATGGGGCTACTTTGGTGCCGCATCCAAAACTCTTCTTCAGCTCCTCCAGGGATGCTGCATGCAATGTAGTTGACTTTGCTGTTTGCAAGGATTCCTCCCCACCCACCCAAACCCTGGTTAAACATGTGGCTGGCAAAGGCGAACTTCATAATATGGTGCCCTGTGCGAGCCCAAAATTTAGCTCCCCCCCAAAAAAAAATGTATCTTCCCCCAGGGAACCAGGCAGAGGGCCTTTTCGGTAGTGGCGCCCGCCCTGTGGAACGCCCTCCCATCAGTTGTCAAAGAAATAAACAACTATCTGACATTTAGAAGACATCTGAAGGGAAGTTTTTAATGACTGATGTTTTAATGTATTTTTAATCTTTTGTTGGAAGCCACCCAGAGTGGCTGAGGAAACCCAGCCAGATGGGCGGGGTATAATTATCATCATCATCATCATCTCTGTGCTCTGTGTGGGGGGGAGGACTGTTAGAATTCTTGTTCCGTGTTTGCAGTCATGAGATTGTTGTCTATCACATGACGGTGTATGTTTTCATTCCACAGTGTGGGAAGTGACAGAGACAGGATGTTTTGTGTTACAGCGGTACCTGGGTTAAGAACTTAATTCGTTCTGGAGGTCCGTTCTTAACCTGAAACTGTTCTTAACCTGAGGTACCACTTGAGCTAATGGGGCCTCCCGCTGCCACTGCACAATTTCTGTTCTCATCCTGAAGCAAAGTTCTTAACCCGAGGTACTATTTCTGGGTTAGCGGAGTCTGTAACCTGGAGCGTCTGTAACCCGAGGTATCTCTGTACTGTGTTCCGTGAAGTGGAACTATTGTCCTTTGTCCTTTCTCTTTTTGCTGTCTGATGAGAAAGAGGAAGGAGCTTAAGCAAAATGCTCCGAGTGTATTATATGTAAATAAACTTAGATTAGCTAAAATGCTGTGCTACTGAGTTCTGTTACGCAAACTGCAAATACTCTGCAGGATCCCTAAGTGAGCTGATGCTTCTTGGTATCAGTCGCGCTGGTGTTCGGGCTGGAGAAAGCTTTTGAAGCTCCCGAACGACTGGCCAGGAGGGAGAGAACATGCCAGTCGGGCATGTGTCTCTGCCAGGGTCCTACATGCGAGTAGGATGATCCTAACAAGGACTGCCTAAACTCAGTGCTGTGGTTGGGAGAGGAAAGGGGAAGGCGACGCATGCAGCCTTCTTGCAGGTTTCTCCTCTTCCCTCCTCCTCACCATCTGATCACGCTCCCCCACATTGGAGAGCTGTATTGCTGAGTGTGGATTTGTCCCAACTCTGGGGCAATTCAGGGCTGCCTCAACTTGCTCTGGCCAAATCCCAAGCTGTCCTGAATATACAAGATACAGCTGGAGCTGAATCTCCATAGGGGGTGGGTGAGTTGACTGGGGAATAACATGATTCCATGTGGTAGTCAACACCCTGGAAGGGGAGGGATAATTGGCCACTTTCAGGGATGGTGGTGGCCTCAGGTTTTAGAAGTCAACATGCCCTCCTGCAAAAGGCCTTCATCTCAGGAGCTCAAAAGCCGAAGCACCATTTTAATCAAAGACTTCAGGCTGTTTTCTTTGAGCGCCTTCTCCTCCTTGCCACTCTCCCCCTGGCAGGAAAGAAAAATGACAGCCAGGCCCTGATAATGAACCGTGGCCCAGTATTTCATTCCCAGGTGTGAGAATAGATGCCCCTTTGTAAGAGCGGAGATCTCCGAAGCATTAGCAGAGGTCCATAAATCACCTTTACCTTGAAGAATGGCATTCCTCTCAACTGTCCAGGCAAGAACGCCCCGGCCGTCTGGAAATGTTCACCTGCCTTGTCTCTCCCGAGAGACGCAATAAGCAAAGTGTCACATTTCCCGGTAAATCATCACAAATCTTCTTGCAGATCTGTTGAGAGAAGTTATATAGGCCGTGCCATTTTATTTCTTCTTCTTCTTTTTTTTAAGCAAATCAAATGGGCCAGGTTTGGCAATTTGAAATGAATCTACTTTAAAGAAGGAAAGCAGGACAGGAAGATTTAACTGAACAGACTGCAAGGTGTGCAAAAGAGAGTTGGATAGCACTGGGTGTAGACAAACGCAATGTTTTCGGTTATTCTCACCACCACTCCCCCAAAAAACCCCCTCCAGTTTGGTTTCTTCTGCAGCTCCAATCTGCCCTCAAAACATTGGTAACCAGAAATTTATAATGAAGGGGGAGGGTGTGCTGGGGGTACTGCATAGTGTGCTCTTTAATTTAAAAGAAAATGATCTTTAAACCCAAATAGAAAGTGAGCCTTGCCCATTTGTTTTGAAGAAGCCAGTGTGCCTGCATGTGCACATGGGTTCATCCTAAATAAGGAGGAGAAATTCTATTTCCTATCTACTTGTTTTGCACTTCTCTAAAGTACTACACAAACTGAAACGCAGCTACCCTGGGAACGTTGCACTTCTCTGAATTTTGCAATGCAGTTCTCCAGCCCACCAAGGTGTACAAAAATGTATATGTTAAGGGGGAAATGTATATATTAGTGAAAATAACAAAATTGCACTGTGTTATGGGAAATTGCTGCCAAATTTGCATGAGGTTTCTTTTTTTTTCAAAGGCAGTGGCAAATTGTTGCAAAAATGTAGAGAACTGAATTGAAGGTTATAAAAACAGACACTTTAAATGGACCGATTTGTCCATCCCTAGTTCATCCTTCGAATGCACACATTGTGCATCTCCAATCCATATCAAAATAATGTTAAAGAATTGTTGCAAAAGTGCTTTTAGAGCTGGAAGAGGGAAGTATGTTACTAGGCTAGAGTGGTGGAATGGGAACTAGCCAAGAGGAACCTACAGCAGCCATGCACAAGGTTAACTAGACAGTTTTAGAAATGTGGACTTAATGGTCTAATTGCGGGGGACCTTTAGATAGACATGTGTATCACTCCAGTTGTGAATAGCACAATTACCATTTCTCCTCCACACCACCACCATTCTATGCTTTACAACTGCTTCTACCTGAGTGTAACCCAGCCAGATGGGCAGGGTAGAAATAATAAAATTATGATGATGATGACGTTTGTAAGATTCTACTTGGTTACACAGAAAAATATACCGTATTTTTCGCTCTATAAGACGCACCCAACCATAAGACAGACCTAGTTTTTAGAGGAGGAAAACAAGAAAAGCCAGCAAGAGACATGCTCGCTCGGCACAGCTCATTAAAAATAGAGTGGCTCTTGCTGGCTTTTCCGGGAGGTGGGAGAAGTGACTGACGGGCTGCCCTCCGTCCCTTCTCCCACCTTCCTAAAAAGCCAGAGCAAGCTGTGCAGCTATCTCTGAAGCCAGCACAGCAAGAGGGAGAGCTGTGCGGTGCCTCTTCTTGTGCTGCCTTCCCAGCAAAGCATGATGAGGGACGGAAGGGAGCCCTTACGGAGCCCTGTCCCTCATCCTGCTTTGCTGGGAAGGCAGCTCTCCCTCTTGCTGTGCTGGCTTCTGGGATAGCTGCACAGCCTGCATTCGCTACATAAGACGCACACACATTTCCCCTTACTTTTTAGGAGGAAAAAGGTGCATCTCATGGAGCGAAAAATACAGTAATACGTTTTCTCATTCTATTCATCCAGTAAGTAAAAATAAGGTGGAGCTTTTCACACTTTTTATGTTGGCTGTCTGCATCCGATTTGAGAATTGGCTAGATTTCATTACTCACTCCTAATCTGGGAGATGCCGTATTTTTGCTGGAAAAGGCAGGAGAAGATTGTGGTCTTGTGTTCAGGTCCTGCTTGCGGGCTTCCCATAGGCATCTGGTTGGCCACTGTGAGCACAGGATGCTAGCTTAGATGGGCCTCTTCTTATGTTCATATACCCTTATCTCTACTGCTTCCTCCCTTCTTTGCCAAGGAGTTAGATGCCCTTTCTTTCGACAGCTTGTCTTAGAGGACAGAAGATGCAATTTTAGGCAAACCACTTTTGAGCAAAATCTGGCTTTGAAGAAGTTGAAAAACTGATTCACTTCCTCCCCGCTAGGCTGAATTATATAGTATCTCAGTGTATGTAATTTATTTATTTATGTAGCACAGCATCTGCTTCCCAGAGGGATCCCACTCTCCTAACAAACTCAGCGGCCAAAGCAGAGTACAGCACCAGGAGGTCAAGAGATTTAGCTCAAGGTCAAGCCATAAGTCACAGGCGGAGGCTCCACTGGGACTCTCAAAACTCAAGGTCCTTTGTTTGGGCTAGGAGATACCTTAATCCTTCCTGCACATTGTATGGAGAGGGAGAGGGAGAGAGAGAGACAGCTGCATCCTCAGACTGCAGATGCTAACAACCTTGAGGCAGCCGAATTGTGCGCAATGTGGAATCCTAGAATTGTACAGTTGGAAGGGACCCCAGCTAAAGCATCCATGACCGATGGCCACCCAACCTCTGCTTAAAAGCCTCCAGTGAAGGAGAGGCCACAACTTCCCGAGGGGAGACCATTCCACTGTCAAACAGCTCTTCCTGTAGAACAGCTCTTCTTGTCAGAAAGCTCTTCCTGATGTTTAGTCGGAATCTCCTTTCTTGTAACTTGAAGTCCTACCCTCCAGGGCAGGAGGAAACAAGCTCGCCCCATTTTCCACGTACGGCCCATGAGATATTTGAAAATGTGCATCTGCATTTCTGCATTACAAAATTCGCAGTTGAATCCCATCCTTCTGCCATAGAGGTCAAGGACAGCCTATGACTCTCCTCTACAGAGGACATTCCTCTGTTTGAAAGGCTGTCTGGTCCAAATTGGGGTTAAATATAAAGGGAGAGCAGGGTGGTGGTGGTTTGAAGTTGCCTTAGCTACAGTCTAGCACCTTTGCAGCAGGCTGAGCAGGTCAACCCCATTATATGGTGAGATCATGAGTTGCATTAATTTCTGAAAGGATTTCTTAGCTTCCACCTATATCATGGGTGGGCAAACTAAGGCCCGTGGGCTGGATCAGGCCCAATTGCCTTCTGGATCCGGTCCGCAAACAGTCTGGGAATCGCTGCATGGATTGCCAGTGCGCTCGTTCTTTCCCTCTCCCTCACACGGAGGCAGTGGCAGCGGCGGCGCCTCCTCCCTCCCTCCCTCCTCCTGGCTTCTCCCCACCCTGCCTAGAGGAGGAAGGGGGCTGGGCTTTGTTGGTGCCAGCAGCAGCAGCACTCAAGCAGCCGCCATTTTAAGCAGCCCCTCTCCAGAGCCCTTTCATGCACCGCTCATCGTCCCTCTGCCGCCACCAGCCCCTGCCGCTCGCAAGACACAGGTAAGCAGCCACCGGGGCTCATGGTGCTCTTGCATCACCCCCCCAAAAAAATATAGTCTGGCCCCCCACAAGGTCTGAGGGATGGTGGACCGGCCCCCTGCTGAAAAGGTTTGCTGACCCCTGACCTATACCTATGAATTTATATATGCTAACTGCATGCAAATCAGTGTCTTGTTTTGCATCTTCTTTTGGTAGGCCATTTCCTCTTTTGGGGTGATGCGTAAGAGACCGCCAGTGGTGTAGTCACCCAGGGTTGGAGGGGTCTCAAAGATTCAGTACTATTTCTGCAGCAGGGCTCCTAAGGAGTCCTGGTCTCCTGCGTCCTCGAGCTGCCCAATCAGCATGAAAAGAGAGCTTTTTCGCCGCTGTATGCTTCCAGGCTAAGGATATAGGGACACTAAAAACACAAAGGAGCTTCATTGGTGTGCAAGTTCTGTTACATACACAGGAACTTCACAGAAAACACAATTTATGTTTGGAGCTCTCCAAACCATTTGCCCACACATGTGCACAGAAAATAGAAGATCTAGCTGAAAGGCAACACACAGAGTTCCGCGCTAATCATTGCAGAATTATTATTATTGTATAATCTTAGAAAGTTGTATAATCTTAGCATAGGAGACAAGGTACCTTTGGCCTCCAAATATAATATTTGCCACCCACCAAGTTAATGGGCATTGCCATTCAAATGGTGTGTGTGTACTGCATCATATGGACGATTATGAGGGGCGGGGCTTACCTGGGCCCCCCAATATTTTATTCAAGTTTGCACTCCTGAATCTTAGAAATGGCATGGCTGTGACAGACAAGCTTGTGCTGGCTGGGTGATCTGCTTAGTGCTATATTTAATTCCTACCAATAAAGTATTCAATTAATTATTTTTTCCATGAAACTCCTGCCACTTTTCTGAACCCAGGTGAAGTTCTAAGCAAGCCTTGGCCAACCTGGTGCCCTCCAGATGTTTTGAACTACAACTTCCATCATCCTCAGCCAGCTCTTTGGTCCAAAATATCTGAAGTGCACCAGTTGGCAAAGGCTGTTCTGAGTGTTAACTGATGCCTCCCTGCGGCTCATACAGTCGAGTGATTCCTTTTAACAAATAGCTGTTTCAACCTAATCTCTAAGCACAACTCAGCAAATGTTCAGGAATTTGCTAACCTTCTAACAAGGTCTAGGCATTTCGTGACCAATCATCTCTTCGGAAGGCGCCAATCAGCTCACAGCGCCATATCTGATGATTCAGCCCCAGGAAGATGTCCTTGATCTTGAATTTTTGATTGTGACGTGGAATTTTCTGGAAAGGTCAGTCGCGAAAAATGTTTAGAATCACTCAGTGCTAATCTACGGTGTCAGCAAAACCATTTCCCTGACATTATTGTTTTGACACTGAGAGTAATAGAAATGATTAAGCCAGGAAGAGAGCAGTGCTTATTTGACTGCTGTCAGCTGCTGAACCACAATAGCCCAGCACACAGACGCTATTGAGCCACTGAAACATGAAACTCAAAAACCCTGCTGCAGAATGTTAGCAAGCACAACACCAGGCCTCAGAATTTCAGAGATGTTTAGTCTCGGTCAGGTAGGAGCATTCCACATCAGGGGCATGGTCACAGGGAGGTCTGGGGGTGAACTTTGAGTCTTTGCACACTGGGTCCCACATCGTCTGCCTGGTTTTAAAGAACAACTACATTTATTTATTTATTACTTTGCTTACAGGACATCTGGACATGCTGTGCCAATGAGACCCAAGATATCCCCCATCTTCATTAGCTCGGAGGCCCAAATTTATATCTACACCTATAGACCAGTGATTTCCCCAAGTGGACAATGGGTGGCAGGGGGACACAGGAGGTACAAACGATTATCAGACTTTGAAAACTGGCTTCACTGGATCAAGTCCATCAGTTTTCTTGAATTAATCAAACTAAATAACTTTAACTGGATTTTGAATCCAATCAAACCCAAATTCTCCATGTTTGTCTTCAAACACACTCCCATGCTTGACACCAGTGAATATTGACACTAATCCACGGTCAATGTTCGAAAGAACTGACAGAAAAATCTCTGCAATGAATTGCTATTGTTTTGTGTTTTATTGTGTTATTCTTCTTAGTGGTTCGTAGAAACTGCTATTCTGAATAATGCTTTTTTATATGGTAGAGTAGGGGGCATTGGGGAGGAGTTTATGGAACTGAGAGGGCAGTGGCCCAAAAAGGTTTGGGAACCACTGCTTTAAATTTAAAGGATGCTACAACCAGAATTGTCTTCTTCTTAAGAATAGCCTTCGTCATTCTCTAATAGCTAGAGATTGATAATTCTGAAAAGGGAGCATTCATTGGACAGTATAGGCATATTGAAAAGAATTCTGCCCTCCGCCCCTGTTATTTAAGCTTTGGAAGTGTTGCTACTCAAGGGACTACTTAGGAACAGTAACTGCTCATGTGAATGTGACAAGAGAGACAGAAACACATGGAGTGTTAGAAACTGAGAAGCAGGACATTCCTGAATATAAGATCTGTATTCTTCTAGGAGTTCCAACTCTTCTTAAAAAAAAATATTTTCCACCTCTGGCTCAAACCCACAGAATAAAGCAATCTGGAAAGTTTAAATGCAAAGAAATGCACACAGCCTCAGAACCTTGATAAAGCGTTGGCTGGCCGTGACTCCTTGGGGTTTCCAGGGATGCGTGTGGCATTGTGGTCTAAACCACTGAGCCTCTTGGGCTTGCTGATCAGAAGGTCGGCGGTTCGAATCCCTGCGACGGGGTGAGCTCCTGTTGCTCTGTTCCAGCTCCTGCCAACCTAGCAGTTTGAAAGCATACCAGTGCAAGTAGATAAATAGGTACCACTCCAGCAGAAAGGTAAACGGCGTTTCCATGCGCTCTGGTTTCCGTCCCAGTGTTCTGTTGTGCCAGAAGCAGTTTAGTCATGCTGGCCGCATGAGCCAGAAAGCTGTCTGTGGACAAACACAGGCTCCCTTGGCCTGAAAGCGAGATGAGCACCACAACCACAGAGTCGCCTTTGACTAGACTTAACCGTCCAGGGGTCTTTTACCTTTTTACCTTTTACTTTGGGGTTTCTGGGAGGATTATTTTCTAGTCCTGCCTAGAGATGTTTGGGATTTTCAAGGATCATTTTGCTTGCAAATCATGGGCTCAGCTTGAGACCGAGAGCCATTCTCACAACTGGTAAACTTCTGCTTTGGCCCCTTCAGCTCATTTCAATTCCTTGCTTATTTGCCTCTGCAAGACCTGCACATTTAATTCTGTTTTGTCATTTCCCCCCAACATTTTGCTTTGTGGTGCAATGCAAGTCCCTTCCTCTCCCGAAAGCCTTTTACTTTGAGTTGAAGCCCAACACCCAGAAACACAAGGATGTGCGAATAACCCAAGATCGGGGGTGTACCTAGGAGTTGGTTGGGTTGACCTCCGCCGAGGATGCAGGCCCAGTGAGTGTGTGTGTGTGTGTGTGTGTGTGTGTGTGTGTGTAATCACAAAGAAAAGTGGAGAGAGCTGGTGATTGCCAAGGGCACAAGGGATGGGCGGGAGTTGATACAGCTCCTTGCCAAGAGTGCAGGGAAGCATTTCCCCAATATGATCAGCAAGGTTGCATGCAGTGAAGGCTGGCCTACCAGGACAAGTGGAGCACAGCTCCACCTGCCT
Organism: Podarcis muralis; assembly: GCF_964188315.1. NCBI lineage: Eukaryota > Metazoa > Chordata > Lepidosauria > Squamata > Lacertidae > Podarcis > Podarcis muralis. Next base: position 23,834,449 of record NC_135657.1, read on the forward strand.
TGATCAGTCCATGCTTCCCTGCCCTCTTACAACCTCCAAGGACAAGGACTGCTTGTCAGCTTCCTCCTCCTCCTCCTCCTCCTCCTCCGTGTTTCCTTGAAGAAATCATCAGGGAGGAGGATATGGGCAAAACTCAAACTGTTTGGCTCTGTCTGTCATGGACTATGGCTCCCCTGCCCCTCATTGGTTCTGGCTCTACTACTATTTACTTTGCTGCCTTTGGCTCTACCCAATGGACCTCTTCCACCACTGGTTGCATGTGACCCTGACAAAAATTGCTTCTCTGAAGCTGTTCTTTGCATTGGGACAAAATCTCCCATTAGCAGCTCTGGGGAAATGCTGTTCATTAGGATTACAGGTGGAGGGCTGAGGGTTAAACTCAGTAATTATCACACATAAAGGTAAAGGTACCCCTGCCCGTCCGGGCCAGTCTTGACAGACTCTAGGGTTGTGCGCCCATCTCACTCTAGAGGCCGGGGGCCAGCGCTGTCCGGAGACACTTCCGGGTCACGTGGCCAGCGTGACATCGCTGCTCTGGCGAGCCAGAGCCGCACGCGGAAACGCCGTTTACCTTCCCGCTAGTAAGCGGTCCCTATTTATCTACTTGCACCCGGGGGTGCTTTCGAACTGCTAGGTTGGCAGGTGCTGGGACCGAACAACGGGAGCACACCCCGCCACGGGGATTCGAACCGCCGACCTTTCGATCGGCAAGCCCTAGGTGCTGAGGCTTTTACCCACAGCGCCACCCGCGTCCCTTCATTATCACACATACATGGCTGCTATTTGCATTTTTTAAAAGATCCTGTGCATTAAATGCAAATACATACTGAACATTTGGCTCTATGTTTGGAGTTAGGCCTCTGAAAGATAATAGCAAAGCTTTCTTGGATAAAGTGAGGACATGCCGTTCTCTTTTGTTAGGTATCTTTAGCTCACCAACAAACTCAGAGAGAATCCGCTCCCCTCCAGACTTCATTCCTCTAACTGAGGTCTCCAAATTATTTACGAGTCCCTTCATATGGGCTGGCCTCCAGATCCTTTTATATATATCAGCTCTAAAAGAATATTGAGTGTTTTGTGGCTAAAGCAAAATCTGCTAAGTGAGTTACATGATAAGCAAAAATAAAACTTAGTGAGTCTTGAAATAATATTATTAAAAGGGGGAGCTTGAACAAACAGATTTGCATGTGGCTTTTCCAAATGTTCAACCCCCCACATCCCAGTTATTTTATAAGCTGTGGAGATTCAAGAACTTAAGGGACACGAGAGGAACCCAGAAATTGCAATACCAGACAGACTCTCCTTGCCTCTTAATACTAAAGGGGATTATTATTTACACTGATGTAGTCCCATAAAGTTCCTGCAAACCTTTCCTTTCCTAGAGTGCAGCAGACATACTGTTGTATTGTGGGGGATCAGCAGTAATTCATTTTTCCCCTAGATGGAATAAATCAGAAGTTTCTAAACATTTTGGCCCTTCAGAGGTGAGTATCGTCTTAAATTCTGGACCACCTTCGCTGTTCATTCGGGGTGCTCCTTGGGTGTGATGTCACTCCCTTCCTCCCTCATTCATATCACATGATTCCTGAGTAGTCCCATGATCCTGCTATGCCACCAGTCATTACACCACTATTTGTTGATAAAGGCACAACAGCAGGCCAGGCCACTGAGCAGTTGACAACATAGGCAATAACTTTGCACTCTACTGATGAAACACATGGGTATGGGTGTATAGGTCTGCAAGTATTCATGCCCAGCCCACAGCAATCCAAAAAATTATTTCAGTATTTGTTGCCTCCTGGGCTGCACACATTCCATATATTTAAAGCTCATGCCCCCCCCCCCAATCCTGGGAACTGTGTTGTTGTTTAGTCATGTCCGACTCTTCATGACCAGAGCACGTCAGGCACTCCTATCTTCCACGGCCTCCCGCAGTTTGGTCAAACTCATGCTGGTAGTTTTTAGAACACTGTCTAACCATCTCATCCTCTGTCGTCCCCTTCTCCTTGTGCCCGCCATCTTTCCCAACATCAGGGTCTTTTCCAGGGAGTCTTCTCTTCTCATGAGGTGGCCAAAGTATTGGAGCCTCAGCTTCACGATCTGTCCTTCCAGTGAGCACTCAGGACTGATTTCCTTCAGAATGGATAGGATTGTTCTTCTTGCAGTCCATGGGACTCTCAAGAGTCTCCTCCAGCACCATAACTCAAAAGCATCAATTTTTCGGCGATCAGCCTTCTTTATGGTCCAGCTCTCACTTCCATACATCACTACTGGGAAAACCATAGCTTTAACTATACGGACCTTTGTTGGCAAGGTGATGTCTCTACTTTTTAAGATGCTGTGAACTGTAAAAGGTAAAGGTAAAGGTACCCCTGCCCGTACGGGCCAGTCTTGACAGACTCTGGGGTTGTGCACCCATCTCACTCAAGAGGCCGGGGGCCAGCGCTGTCCGGAGACACTTCCGGGTCACGTGGCCAGCGTGACAAAGCTGCATCTGGCGAGCCAGCGCAGCACACGGAGACGCTGTTTACCTTCCCGCCAGTAAGCGGTCCCTATTTATCTACTTGCACCCAGGGGTGCTTTCGAACTGCTAGGTTGGCAGGCGCTGGGACCGAGCAGCGGGAGCGCACCCCGCCACGGGGATTCGAACCGCTGACCTTTCAATCGGCAAGCCCTAGGCGCTGAGGCTTTTACCCACAGCGCCACCCGCGTCCCCAAACAGAGTTACAATACCCAGCACCCTTAACACACTATATTTCCCAGGATTCTTTTGGAGAAGTCATGCATTTTATATGTGCTATAAATGATGGTGTGGGTGTTTCATTTGTTGTTCATGAGTACTTTTATTATGTTTGTAGTTATGTATTTTTTTTTAATATGTTGTAAGCCTCCTTGAGCATGGCTTCAAGTTTGGAAAGGTGGCATACAAATAAAATGATTGGTTGACTGAAGATTGCAAGCTCTGCACCCTTGGGAAGGAAGGAAGACTTGGGAGAGAGAGAAAATCAATGCCTGAGCCTGAGCATGATGTGCAGTACGAGATCAAACAAGCCAAAGGAAGAAGGGGGAAGAAATGTTCCAAAGAGAACATTTTAAAACAGAGCATGAGATGCTTCAGGGGAAACTGAGCGTTGCATAGGAGCAATCCAGAAGAACCCACCTCGGCACCTCAATTGCTTCCTAACCAAACCCCAAAGGAAATGCATGTGAATGTCTGCAAAGACAGGAGACTGTAAAGCAACAATTTACACTGACTAGCAGCCAGCAACGGATCTGCCATCCATAATGAGTCAGAATTTGGAGGCGGCGCTGCAGCTTGAAGAAGGCGGTAAGAGCTAAGCTGAAGCATCTGCTTTGGCTGTGCTAGCAGTGAAAGTTTTCACAGCTGCCAGACTGAGTTCTTTCCCCCTGCTCTGATTTTACGTGCTTTTCGCAGGGCTGGTCTAGCAAGCAGCACCACATAACTTTACCATTTGCCTTATAAAATGAAGCCTTTATGCGCCGGAGGCCCACGTGTCTGGTAACCTCAGCCGAGAGGAAAACCTGCACAGGAAACGCAGTCTGGTGGGCCAAGATTTCGACATTGGCCCATTTTGGAAGGACGCTTCAATAAGTTGTCAACAAAATAGAGATGCTTGCAGTCGGGGTAGGAGGGTCCCTCTACTGCTTCAGAATTGCAACCACAAAACCGTGCTGAGGGTTTTACAATGACGAAGGGCCAGAGCTTGGTGGAAGAACATCTGCTTTGCCCACAGAAAGTCTTGGGCTCCACACCCAACATCTCTAGATAGGTCAGTGGAGACCAGCCTTCCAAACCTTTAGACCCCAACATCAGAAGAGCCTGCTGCATCATTGGGCCAATGGCCCACCTAGTCTAGCATCCTGTTCTCACAGAGTGACCAAGCAGATCCCTGTGGGAAACCCACAAGTAGAACTCAAGCCCAAGAACGCTCTCCCCTCCTTTGCTTTCCAGCAACTGGTATTCAGAAACATTGCTGCACAGAGGCCGAGCATCGCCATCTTGGCTAGGAGCCACTGATAGCCTTCTCCTCCACGCATCTGTCTAAAGGCCATCCAAGTTGATGACCATCAATGGGCCATCTGTGGGAACGAGTTGCATAATTTAACTATGTGCTGCTTGAAGAAGTCCTTTCTTTTATCCAAGACGTTGTTGGACTACCATACCCATCATCCCTGACCGTTGGGCCACACTGGCTGAGGCTGATGGGAATTGTAGTCCAGCAACATCTGGGGAACTAAAGTTGGGAAGGGCTGAAGTAGACAATGCTAAGCTACAGATGGACCAAAGGCAGAATCCTATGAGAATGAAGTCGCTTTTACCGTCCTAAAGCTCATTTCTCTGCTTGGGTTCCCAACACTTCTTTCCTAGACAAAATTATTCTTTTTATCCAGATTGTACCTTCAGTGGGCATGATCTGCTCCTCCAGTCTGGTGCATTCCAGTTGCTCCAGACTACAGTTCTGATCATCCCTGACCATTAGTCATGTTGGCCGAATCTGATGCGTGTTCTTGTACAAAGGGGCACCAGCTAGGGGAAGACTGATCTAAAGGACAATATCTTTCCGGTGTGTATTTCTGAGAAAGGAAAGGCAGATTAATATTTGCAAGCTCCATAAATGATGCAAGCAGGAGGCCGTACCAACAGAACTTTGTTCCTCATGTAACAATATCCAAAATGGCTTTTGTGTTTCATAAACTACTATTTCCTTTCAAATGTTTGTAGAACATTCCCCCCCCCCCCCGCTTCTTTTAGTCACTATTCTTACCATAGGAACTTGCTCAAGATTTTGGATCTGCTCTTTCACAAGCTTACACAGCAGAAGATCCTGAGTATGAGATCCCATCTATCAAGACAGCCAGTATTTTATTGACATAGCACAACGCTTTGTTAAATCAGGCACAGGAATCCAGTGACCTTTCTGATTACCACATCTGTGGAATTAAAGCAGGGAAATATTTTCTCAGAAGACCCCCACAAAAATATATATATTCTTGTGGAGAGTGATGACAAAACCCTCATGGAAAGTGTTGATAAATCACAGCTCATAATTGCGCATAAAAATCAAAAACTCGCCGCCGCATATCCATAGCTGCCAAAATATGATTTGCAAAGAGAACAAATATTGGAGGAGGAGGAAGAAGCGAAAGCTATTGGTTCAGAGGTGCTTTGCTAGTCAACAGATTTCATCTACCACACAGCTGCAAAGAATTAAGTAATCAGGCTTAGAGGCCAAAGACTAAACATGCTGAAGATTACATCCTTTGAATGTTCATCGTTGCCAACATCATTAGAGAAATGGGCTCAATCTCAAACTTCAGAAGCTGAGTGAAGAAGCAGAAACAAGCCCACTCTTTTTGGATATGATGAATTGCGGACCTACAAAATGGAGATATCACAGTTGTCCTCACAAAGAGATGGGAGTAACTATCAATTCTGATTTATCTCCTTTTCTCATTTTTCCTCTCTTAAATGCAGTTTCCTCATCATCAATTTGTGGTTGTTTTTTTTAACTCCTCATGAAAGTTCACCAGCATTTTAGCGGAAACTTCTAATATGCCAAATTTTTGTATTCAATTTTGCCTAAAATACATATTTTGCAAAGCATATTTTCTCTAATATAGTGCATGTTGTGAACTGCCCTGAGATCTGCCAATGAAGGACGATATACAAATTTAATAATATTAAATTAAATAAACATTGTATGCTATTTTCACTAGTTTAATTTCACATTATTGTTATTATTATTATTATGCATTTTATGCACACTTTAGCTTATTGTATGGATATTTTTTAATGTGTTGCTTGGCTGGAGAACTGCACCACAAAACTTGGAGTACACCTTTTGAAGAATGAGTATGTTTTGGTTCACATGTTTCAGAAAGTGCAAATTATTTCTCAATGAATAAATGGCTTCTTAAGAAGGTTCGTTTTTAAATGGGAACTGAATTGAATTTATCCCCACACCTCTCATACCCTAGCCCTTGCTTTGCTGTTTTTTACGGTTCACGACACAGAGATCACAGCAAAAGCATCCAGATACTTCAGATATTTGAAAATGATTCATGCACACCTTCAAATTGCTGCTCAAATCCCTCTGTGTTCCTCCATTAACCCCATCCTCATGTTCCTTCTTACAAATGTCAAACAATATGAATTGCAGGGGGTTGGAACAGATGACCCTTTGGTCTCTTCCAGCTCTACAAATATACGATTCTAGGATTCTAAAGACAAGAGCTAACTTTGTTTCTGGTCGCATGGGTTGTAAAGCTAAATATGAAAAATTATGGATAAAGCACTGGTCTACTTCAGAAGGCAGAGCGATGGATTTACATGTGTCCATGACTGGGTCCACTGCCCTGTTGTGTCTCTTGCGCTTCCTCGTAATCAACAGAACCAGGATGAATTATCCAAATTAATCCAACCTTGCAACCTTACCTGCTTGTGGAACAGCTTGCAGAATCCAACTTTTCTTGCCTCAATATTAGGATGTTTGCCTTTTTTAAAAAAAGAAAGAAAAAAGACTGCATTACACAGAATCTTAGCAGTACATTACAGGATGGGTCCACTGTAATTACCACTTGACTCTGTCACTTAGATTCATTCATGCCTTCCTAATAAGTCCTGCAGCTGGAAAAGTAACCAAGTAACTGCGTTTTAATAGGTCTGTACTGATTTGTGGGTTTATAAGAGTTATAATTATTGAGACAAAATATGTTATCAATTTAGATTTTATTTCCCAACAGTGCTCACCTGTCATTTTATATTATTATTTTTCCAAGGTCCTTTTAATGATGTCACCCCCCCTTAGATTTTCCCCAAATTCTCCAGCGTTCACTTCAAATGATTGATGGAGGTCTGAAAAACTCTTGAGTGTTTCCAAATCAAATACACTTTGCAGACATTCATATACAGGAAAGGATGGTTAAAATAAAGAATTGTGTGTTTCCTTGAAATTCACCAGCCCATTGATACTGCAGCCGCTTGAATCTCAGTGGAGCTTTTGTGCAACCCAATAAATGCTTTTATTTTATTTTTCCTCCTGAAGGGAGAAAAACATCTCAACAAAGCCACCCATAAGACCTATTTCAAACTTACTTATAGGCTGAGGCATCTACAGGTTTGCAGCCATTGCAAAGTGAAAAACAGTGTCTTCAAATGACGTATTGTGTGCTAAAGCGGCAGGCTGGGTGGATTTATATATTAATTGCCTCAAAATGGTTTGGCTTTGGGACATTTCGTTCATTTTTTAAAAAATGGGCTTTTAATAAATGAAGTTCAATATGTTCAGATTCATGGCTCGCATTATGGAAGCAAAAACAGGAGAGCTTAAAATTGCTCAAGATAATAAGCCACTGGGAAAGAAGTTTATCATGTGTAAAAGGCACAACATATTTTACTAATTCCATGCACAGATCAGCCAGTCTTAATCCATCAAGGAACTTCCAATGCTCTCTTCAAATCTGCCCCCAAAGCCCACTTTTGCAAAGCCTTTTCAGAATGGCCGGAGTGAAACAAAGATGTGTTCTCCCAAGTCCACAATCCCAGCATGTTTGCACTCCTGTCTCAGCGACATCTACGCTGGCTTGGTCATGTCCACAGAATGGAAGGTGGCAGGATCCCCAAGGATGTGATCTACAGGGATATGACCAGGCCCATTGGTAGACCAACTCTGTGTTCCAAAGATGTATGGAAACGTGACATGAAGGCTGCCAGTGCCAACCCCACCACATGGGTATTGCTTGTGGACGACCACAGTGCCTGGGACAGGCGGTCAAGTCGTGCCTCTACAGCAGTGACCAGAGGAGCAATGACCCCTGGGAGGAGCTCAGAGAGAAGAAATGCCATGGGGCATCTGCAGCAGCACAACCAAACTTCTTCATCTGCTCCATATGCAACAAGACATGTCTCCCGTATCAGTCTCTACATTCACGGCAGGCAATGCAACCTTCCAGCAGTTTGACTTCTCCCAAAACAGACTTCTCCCAAGACAGACAGATGGCAACTCTTGACATCTTGCCTACTTGCAGCTCATTCTAACCCTGTATTTACACTCTTTTAGATAGGAGAGTTCTATATTTGATGGGCCATCAGAGAACTGTCCCAGAAGCAGCTGGCTAACTTCCTGGCAGGTGGGACACTGTTGCTTACTGGGAGAATAAGGGGCAAGGCGGTGGAGAGGTCAGTATGGAGAAGCACATCAACATAGACACCAGATTGCCTCTGCCAGTGCACTATCCTATCCTACAAGCAATATGAAGCCTCTGGCAGCAGTCAGTAGGTGTTTGGTCCTTCTATCCAGGAATGTCTACAATGACAAGCATTGGCTCTCCAGGGTTTCAGCCTGATTTTTCCCCAGCCCTACCTGGAGATGCCTGGGATTGAACCTGGGTCCTTCTGCGTGCAAGACAGATGCTCTACCACTGAGCTATGCCTCTTCTCCTAAGCTGAGCCCAGCTTGAGGCTGCATTTAATTCAGAATGGAGCCGGGCTTTCTTGAGCTGGGAAGTTTGTGTTTTGGCCTCCCCCTTTCAAAGGCTTGCACCATCATTCATTTTAATTGAGTGAAAGAGGTTTGCTGGCAATCACAACAAGAAGAAAATGCTTTTAATGCTGATTTTATGATGCCTTTTTGCCTCTCTTTTTACTGGTGAAGATGTGGTTAATGTGACATGTAGCACAGGAAACAGTAATTTTTAATTTGAGCAATCATCTCAAGACATGTGGCTCTCTAAGTCCAATGATATGATAAACACATGTTTTCCTGTTCATGAGAAGAGGCACAGTCATTAAATGATGCACATTACTGGCCACCGGTTGCTCTTTTGCCATAGAAAAAACCCAGCTGTGCCAAGAAAGAATAACGTTAAACTACTGCAGTTTTGTTCTTCCGCACAGAATTACCCCTCCTGTCTTCCTGGGAGTTGTAAACAATGAAAATGAGGATGCTTCCAGATGGGAGCTTTACATTGCAAGAAGGTCCTTGTGATCTCATAAACGGGACACTGGCAAGAGGCTTTTTAACTGGCTGTATTTCACCCAGAAATGGAAAACCTGGATTAAACTGGAGCGGGGGTGGGGAATGTGCTGGCATTTGGATGCCAATGATGTTGGTTGGCTGCTGCAAAAAAGTTTGCATGTATGTGGCACACCAATCTCACATTAACACCTACCTGGAAGCACCAACTAGGTTGCCTGTTTCAAAGCATTTCACACTTCATGTAGGCAGCCTCAAAGTCATGGGAGATGGATTTTTCTTTCTTTCTTTTTTAAAAAAAGATAACCCCAAAACGAAAATAATATTTATGAATAATTATATATAGGGAACAAAAGAAGCAGCCTTATTATATATCAGATTATTTAACCATCTATCCCACTGTGGTAATAATTTATTGCTACATCACTTGTTCATTACCCAGGTGAGGAAACACCTTTTTTTAAAGAAAAAACAACACACAGAACCAAGAGAATAACAGCAAGCCCAACAGATCCTGTAGGTACCTGGTTTATGAAACTTCTGTGCAGTAGGACAGCCAGACTTAATATGGTTGTTCTAACCCAACCACCAATTAAAAGAAGGACTGCTGTGCATGTTTATATCCCATGACCTGCAACCTTTCTTGATGTATGTAGAAAGATGTATTGATGCCATCTGTCATGGATGCTTTAGCTGAGATTCCTGCATTGCAGGGAGTTGGACTACCTCATCCTTGGGTCCCTTTCAACTCTAAGATTGTATGTTTTATGACGCTTTGTGTCATATGTGTACCATATATAAGCCTTGTTCTGGTGTGTGTCATGGCAGTCCTTACTTAACTGGCAGTTCTGTTAGAACAACCACATTTAGTTCGGCTGTCTTACTGTCCTGTTTTATTATGGTTTTTTGTGTTCTCATTTTGTATTTTTATGTTGTGAACTGCCATGTGACCTTCTGATGAAGGGCAGTATGCAAATTTAATAAACAAGCAAATAATAAGTTGGGTTGTCTATTGGTGTATACAGTGGTACCTCGGGTTAAGAACTTCATTCTTTCTGGAGGTCCGTTCTTAACCTGAAACTGTTCTTAACCTGAGGTACCACTTCAGCTAATGGGGCCTCCTGCTGCTGCCGTGCCACCACCGGACGATTTCTGTCCTCATCCTGAAGCAAAGTTCTTCACCCGAGGTCATATTTCTGGGTTAGTGGAGTCTGTAACCTGAAGCGTATGTAAACCGAGGTACCACTGTATATGGTTATCTGGAGATGCTTGGCTTATCACAAGGGTGAGGAATCTGTAGCCCTCCAGATGTCGCTAAACTACAATTCCCATCATCCCTGGCCATTAGCCATGCTTGCTGAGAATGATGGTTGTTGGAATCCAACCACCTGCCACAAGATCCTCACCACTGGCTTACCACGTTCTTCTCTGATCTGTGCTCACAGGAAGACTCTAGCATGGGAAGACTAAACAGTAGCATCCAGGAATTGATTTAAACATTTTTAACATTCTCTTTTTAAATGGTTGAAACCCATCCTGCGACCTCTTGGTGATAGGCAGTCGGTGGCGTAGCGTGGGTTGTCAGCACCCGGGGCAAGGCAAGTAATTTGTGCCCCCTAACCCGTGGATTTGCGCCCCCTAACCCGTGGATTTGTGTCCCCTAACCTGTGGATTTGCCCTAACCCCAGATGTTGCGCCCGGTGCGGCCAGCCCCCCCTGCACCCCCCACGCTACGCCACTGTAGACAGTTAAGAAATCTGGGAAGAGATTATATACTACCCATCCTTTTGGAAGTGGTTGGTGGTTTGGCCACTGTTGAAGAAACTTCTTTAGATTCCTTAGAGAAGGGGTGAGAAACCTGCGGCCCTCAGGATAGATAAGATAAAACTTTATTCACATTAGCCAATGGCCATAGCAACAGTAAAACATTACAGTATACGCCGAAAATGAAATTTGATATAAGAGCACCATTTAAAATCCTGAATCAGCCCTTATTCTGATTGCCCCTGCTAGGAACCTGGCAACCTTTGCTGTTATCTGCTCATTTTGATCTGATAGCAGAAAGGACATTGTGGCAGTGGTTGAGCACCCTGGGATGGTTAGTACGAGTGAGGTGATGATCTTGTTCCTCCGGTCTTTGTAGAGAGTACAAGACAGGAGGACGTGTGCCACTGTTTTGGTGCTACCATCTCCACAGGGGCAAAGACGTTTCTCAGGCGGGATCTTTTGGAATCAACCCTCAAGTACCGCAGATGGCAAAACATCCAGTCTTGCAAGTGTAAAAGCACGTCTGTATTTTGGGATAATAAGTTTGTGCAGATATGGGGCCAGAGAATCAAAATGGAGGTGGAAAATGAACATACCAAGGGCAGAATTTCCTTATAGTGTGGCCCTCAGGACGTTGCTGGACTACAACTCCCACCATCCTTCACCATAGGCCAGAATGGCTGGGCAGATGAGAGTCCAACAGCAACTCAGAAGACCTCTGGTTTCCCACCCCTATCTTAAAGGGATCTAAAACTTGCTGTGTGGGAGGTCACAATGTTCACATGGGTAATGGTACCTGTTCTGTTTACCCTTGGATGCTGCAGGTTAGTTAGGCCCATTCCCATCTAGATTTTGCTTGGTGAGTTTGGGACAGGAATCACCTTGGTCTCCCTCTTTGAGTATCTTTACCAGGAAATGGGGGAGCGTGACTCTGCTAACTCTCCTGGACCTCTTTCCAGCTTGTGACACAATCTGGGTATCCTTCTGAGCTGACCGTCTTGTCTGGGAATGAAGGTTGCCTCTTGCCAGTGGCCAAAGCAGAGAAGATGACATTTTCCTGGGTTATGGTGCTTTCAGCTATCTCCTTTGGTGCACATGAAGTGCATTCAATCCTGAATTGATATTATTTGAAGGATAAACAAACGAAAGCCACTTTGGATTGTCAGCTCTCTTTACGCCTGCTGTGTAACCTGCTGGGTTTTGGCAGCTTTGAGGTTGAAGCTTATCATGCTCGGACTGGAAGCACGCAAACGTCTGAGCTAGTGGTATGAAATGTGGCTGGGCACTTATTATTGGAGGAATGCTAATTATTTCTTTTATGTGGATAAGCTTCCCAAAGCTGTATCCCATTTAGAGAGCAGCCAGGAACACTGAACACTTGCCCAGTTTTCTTTCAAAGCATACATTTTGCTTTGTTCCTTTACCAGTAATGAGCTGTGATTCACAGGTGTTGATATGGGGCTGTTGTGAAGCAACTAGAGCAAATTCCCACTTCTGCTACAGTGGCACTAAACTTAAGTCTGTTTCAGTGGCTTAGTATTACAAAATAGGCACATCTTGTCCAGGATCCTCGTCTCACAGTGGCCAACCAGATGCCTGCAGGAAGCCATAAAACTTGTGACCCCTAGCAAATGATATTCAGAGAGACTATCTCCAACATTGGAGGGAGAACATAGCCATGATGGCTAGTTGCCAATGACAGCCTTATCCTAGGGACGTGGGTGGCGCTGTGGTCTAAACCACTGAACCTCGGTGGTTCAAATCCATGCAACCTGTCCCAGCTTCTGCCAACCTAGCAGTTCAAAAGCACACCAGTGCAAGTAGATAAATAGGTACCGCTGTGGCGGGAAGGTAAATGCCGTTTCCATGCGCTCTGGTTTCCATCATGGTGTCCTGTTGCACCAGAAGTCATGCTGGCCACATGACCCGGAAAGCTGTCTGTGGACAAATGCCAGCTCCCTCAGCCTGAAAGCGAGATGAGCACCACAATCCCATAGTCGCCTTTGACTGGACTTAACTGTTCAGGGGTCCTTTACCTTTACCTTTTATCCTCAATTAATTTGTGTAATCCTCTTTTAAAGCTATCCTAGCTGCTGGGCATAATTACATCCCGTGGAAGTGAACCCCATAGTTTAGCTATGAACTGTGTGAAAAAGTACCTACCTCCTTTTGGGTCCCCAGTTGTGTGCAGAGGACCATCTCATTGGCATCCATTTGTCCTTGCAGGGGCTCTGCTAAAGATGAACACACGTAGGTTGGAGCTGGGACTGCAGCTGCTCTCTGATTTCCTCACAACATGTGTTTATTGAATACATGAAAGAAGCTTGTAATCATGCACAAATACTCATCAGAGAGTTGTAAACCCTCTAATTAGCTGCAGATTCCTGTTATGTGTATGCTCAGTAGAAGGAATGGAAATAATTGAACTCTCTTCTAATATTAATAATGAATTTATGATTTTGTGTGGGGTTTTTTAAAAAAAGATATTTATAGTATGCCCTTCCTCTCTACAAATCCCAGGGCTGCGTACAGAACATAAATTGAATAATAAAATGCACAACAGCAATACAACATTAAAATGCCTCATTCAAAATAGGAAGCTAAAAAACAGGTGAGATGATGACATTGTGCAGCTTTACAAACTACTTTGGCAGCTCAGCTAGCCAAATTATTCCTGAGAAATGACAGCAGCCCAAAAGAACAACAGAAGCTATATTAATAATACAGCTTTGAGATCAGGTCATATCATCCCTTATATGTCCAGCCAATCCCTGTGCTCCGCAAGTGAGGGTCTCCTGCAGATACCATCTTATCAGAAGGTCCATTTTGCACAATGCAGGAATCAAGACTTTAGGTGATGGCACCTCCACCTTTGAAATTCCCTCTTCTTGAATATTCATAGAATCATAGAGAGTTGGAAGGGATCCCAAGGGTCATCTAGACCAGTGTTTCCCAACCTTGGGCCTCCAGCTGTTTTTGAACTACAATTCCCATCATCCCTGACCACTGGTCTTGCTAGCTGGGGATGATGGGAGTTGTAGTCCAAAAACAGCTGGAGGCCCAAGGTTGGGAAACACTGATCTAGACCAACCGCCGCAATGCAGGAATCTCAGCTAAAGCATCCACGACAGATGGCCATCCAACCTTTGCTTACAAACCTCCAAGGAAGGAGGGTCCACCACCTCCCAAGGGAGACCATTCCACTGTCAAACAGCTCTTGCTGTCAGAAAGTTCTTACTGATGTTTAGTCGGAATCTCCTTTCCTGCAACTTGAAGCCATTGGTTCGAGTCCTACCCTCCAGAGCAGGAGAAAACAAGCTTGCTCCATCCTCCATGTGACAGCACTTTAGAAATTTAAATATGGCTATCATATCTTCTCTCAGTCTCCTTTTTTCCAGGTAAAGTCTATTGCCTTCTTGTTGCCCATTGAAGACCTTCATCATTCAACAAGTTGAGAGGTTTCCTAGTTTAAACTTGTGTTGGAATTGTTATTTTTAGTAATTTTTAGTAATTTTTCTAAGTGCAAACGTTGTGCCCAGGAATGTCAGAGAACTGTAATGAAAATGGAAACAGGAGCAGAAATTGCTAGTATTCGCTCATTCATCTGCTGTCCAGAACAGAAATCAGTTGAGTGAATATTATTGCCATTTCCTGTTGTTGCTTGCAGTCTGAAAATGATATGCAATTGGTTATAATAATAATAATAATTTATTATTTATACCCCGCCCATCTGGCTGAGTTTCCCCAGCCACTCTGGGCGGCTCCCAATCAGTGTTAAAAACAGTACAGCGTTACATATTAAAAACTTCCCTGAACAAGGCTGCCTTAAGATGTCTTCTGAATATCAGGTAATTATTTATCTCTTTGACATCTAATGGGAGGGCGTTCCACAGGGAGGGCGCCACTACTGAGAAGGCCCTCTGTCTGGTTCCCTGTAGCCTCACTTCTCGCAATGAGGGAGCCGCCAGAAGGCGGTTATGTTTTCTCGACGTGTTTGCATTGTTTCCTCTGCACTGAAATGAATGGGGTGGAATAACATAACGACCATGCAGTTTACATAATTAACTCAGACCATTGTGTGATTTCACCACTGCAGACAGTGAGACAAATAATGTAGATTTTGGCACAAGATGAACTGCAGTGGAGTAGAAACAGTGCTGCATGTGATGGAATGGGAAATGTAGCTTCCTTACATCCCTAGTTGTGTCAGTGCTCACATTTGATTTGATAATGCATGTCACATTTCCAGCAACCAAGCTGTTGTTGCACACAACAGTTTTGCCATGAAGACAGGATTTGGAGGCAGAAGTCTAGTCCCCAATCAGCAGAATGGGCAGGAGACTCCAAACGCAGGAGGACTGACTTATTCCATATTGAAGTAAAGGATAAACATTGCCATCTAAGGAAGGGGTTGGTCATAAGACCACAAAATCCTAAAGATTAAAATTAACCCCTCCCTCTGTTGGCTCTGGGGACGCGGGTGGCACTGTGGGTTAAACCACAGAGCCCAGGACTTGCCTATCAGAAGGTCGGCGGTTCGAATCCCCGCGATGGGGTGAGCTCCCGTTGCTCGGTCCCTGCTCCTGCCAACCTAGCAGTTCGAAAGCACGTCAAAGTGCAAGTAGATAAATAGGTACCGCTCTGGCGGGAAGGTAAACGGCGTTTCCGTGCGCTGCTCTGGTTCACCAGAAGTGGCTTAGTCATGCTGGCCACATGACCCGGAAGCTGTACGCTGGCTCCCTCGGCCAATAAAGCGAGATGAGTGCCTCAACCCCAGAGTCGGTCACGACTGGACCTGATGGTCAGGGGTCCCTTTACTGTTGGCTCTAATAATAACTAAATAGAACCTCCATATTCAGAGGCAACATACCAGAGAATATCAGTTGCTGTGAGGAAAGCATCAATGACCTTCCAACTCTGCTTGTGGCATCTGGATGGCCATTGTGGGAAGAAGGTTGCTAGATTAGATGGGCCTTTAGTCTGATCTAGCAGGACTTTTCTTGAGTTCTCAGCTCCGTTGAGCTCATGTTCTCGTTTTTTCAAAGAGCAAAACTGTGCTACCTGCTGACCACCAGTCCTCTAGAAATACAAAAACTGACTGTCAAATTCTCTATTATTTTAAACACTGTAAAAAGAAGAAAAAGAAAAGCAACTCATAATACACAAACTCCCTGGAGAGTCAGGGCGTTCACTTCAAACATGTGAGAACACTTTACAAATATAATTGGGAAGAAAATAAGTTTCCCTGTAGCTGGAGTTGTGCAATTTCTCTGCTGCCGAGGACTGGCACTCAAAAATAAAGAAAGAGACCTTGGTTCTCTTTCAAAGCAGGCCGGTTCTGCTTGCTAGCTCAGAGGGCAATTCCGCCTGCAGTCTCCGTTTGAATTAGCTCTTTGCTGGTAGACGAGCTTCTGTGTGGAATCCAAGCAAATTCATAATGATCCTCTTGGTAAAACACGGAACTCTTATTTTCACCGGGATGTTTTAGTGCCATCGCCTTACATCCCAGGCTCTCCTTCCATTCGCAGAAGACTCTTTCATCCAGGGGTGGCTTTTGTGAACAGAAAGAGGATCATCTCTCTTTCTCCTGCCATCAATTCCCTTGCCCCCCTGGAACAAATTTTGTGGGGCAGGTATTGGGTGCTGTAGAGGAGGGGTGCAACCTTCCACCTGCAACCTTCCAGCTAGGCTTACCTGAGCTCTTGTCACTGGCATTATGGCCTGTCCTGACAACTGCTACTCCTTCAGGGCCTCTTTATCTGGCTCTTAGGATCATTCCCAGGCCACAGCCCCTCCCCAGGCCACTTCCAATCACTGGCCTTACTTCACACCCTGCTGGAGTGTTTTTGCCTGACTGGAATGTGTCCTTGCGTCTTACCTGCCTGGATAAAGAGGGGTGAGTGTGACAATTTGGAGTGACAGCAATGCTTCCTGCTATCACTGAGAACTGACTACCTGCTGCCATGCCATGGCCAAACGTGGTTGGCTCCCACCACACGACATTGTCACAATGTCAAATCAGAATGAAGGAGCAAGCATTGCCTTCACTCTAAATTGGCGTGTGATACTTGGTGTTAGATACCATCGAAGGGACGCGGGTGGCACTGTGGGTTGAACCACTGTGCTGTTTGGGATTGCCGATCAGAAGGCTGGTGGTTCGAATCCCTGCAACAGGGTGAGTTCCCATTCCTTGGTCCCAGCTCCTCCCAACCTTGCAGTTCGAAAGCACACAGTGCAAATAGATAAATAGGTACCGCTCTGGCGAGAAGGTAAACGGCATTTCCGTGCGCTGCTCTGGTTTCACCACATGACCCAGAAAAACTGTCTGTGGAAGCAGACAAATGCCAGCTCCCTCGGCCTGTAAAGCAAGATGAGCACCGCAACCCCAGAGTCATTTGCAACTGGACTTAGTTATCAGGGGTCCCTTTACTATGGAATTTTAGAGTTGTAAGGGACTAATAGGAACATCTAGTCCAACAATGGGCAATGCAGAAGTCTCAACTAAAGCATCCATAACAATAGACCATCCAACCTCAGCTCAAAAACCTCCAACGAATGAAGTCTACCAGCTTCACCACATAGCCACGTGATGGTGCTGGTCATGCCACCAAAAAGACAATACAAAATAAGGGAAGGAACTCTCTAAAATCTCCAAGGATTCCTCAATCTGGATTAGGATCTCAGAGCAACCAATCTATCTTCAATTAGCTGCAAGGCCTTTGCTGCAACTTCAGACTAGATCACCCAGTGCTACCTAAAGAAGCAGGTCAGGCAGAGAAGACAGAACTAAAGGGTACGATTGCAAGCCTGGATGAAGACATGGAAAGGGTGAAGCAAGCTTCAAAGCACTGCACTGATGGGCCATGAGGCCAGGCTTCTCCATCATTGCAGCCCTGCCTTACCTTGCTGAGATCAAAGGCAACACTCTAAATGTGAGGTACTACTCTGACCAGCCAACCCATTGCGTCAGTGCGGGGAGAGCCCTAAAACCAGAGCTCTCCTTGGCAGCGCTCCCTGTGCCAGCAGGGTACAGAGAAAGAAGAAAGGGTTGGCTTTAATTCTTTACTGAAGAACAGTGGGAGATTGTCAGGGAAAGGCCTGCAGATTCCCAGGTTAGGAATGTCCTGTTGGACAGCCACAAGCTGTGAATGTGCAGCTGCGAGCTTCCCGGTCCTGAATAATCCCACATCCAAGTCATCCATATTCATGTGCATTTGCGGGGATCATCGCCGGTATGCGGTTTGATCTGCCAACTCTCTGTGCAATTTGCATCCTCTGCTGCGCACGTTTCAGGTTCTGATTTCCTGTGGCTATTAGGCTCTCTCTTTGAAACCGAACCCCTCCAGTAAGGGGAAGAAAGCACGCTTCCTGACTCACACAGAGGGAGCATGGTAACCATCCACATCACAATACACCCAGCAAAGCAGATGTTTCTTCTGAGAAGCAGAGGCTGCCAATTATCACACTCTTTCCCCCTTGCCTAACCCTGTTTTGGCATCTGCGGCTTGTTTCTATTACAGTTTCACATCTTCACACTTCCCCACTGCAAGCCAAAGAGGCCATTTTGGTTTCCAACCAGGTATAAGAGCAGGGGCCCTCTTGTGAGATGTTGTGGAGGCTAGTCTATTAGAGCAAATGGGATGCTGCCCCACCAGCCTCATCCGGCTCTCACCAGCCTGCTTTTTTGCTTAGAACCAGCCTTGGAGGGGACCCTGGCTGTTTGTCTCCTCAGTCTCAGTTCTGCCCTTGCACTGGACTCTCCTTTTGTGGTGGCCATGATGAAGTTCATTGACTTCAACATGTGGGTAAGTCTGCCCAATTGCATTTGGGGGGCTCTCTTGTTCATTCTGCCCCTCTTCTGCCCCTCACTTCCCCACTGTTCCTACAGGAGCCTCATATGATGTAGTTGTGGGGTCATTCAGCCTCATATAACCAACATGCTCGACTCTAACTAATGCATGGAGGGGTTAAGACCATAGAGTAAGCTGTCCTGCCACCCTGAGACCCACAGGTATAGGGCGGTATACAAATTTAATAGATAATGTTTATAATGATAGCAGTAGTAAGAATAACCAGTGCTTTTTTCCCTTTAAAAACATGTTTAGAGGTACTCTCATTTTGACTCAAGAAAACCACCATTTTACGGTTCAAATCAGGGGAAATAAATACAGTAAATGGACAAAAGTACAAAGAACATGCATTACCTCATATTACACAGCTGACAGCTTACAGTAACTTCCACATTGGAAGTGCTAGATTCCAACTCCTACTTCATGCATTAAATACTCGCTTCCGTCTGAGACTCAGGAAACATCGTGACAGAAAGTGAGGGGTAGCAGTGGAACTGATGATTCACCATGCTAGAGAAGAAACGAAAAATGTTAATTTTTTTAGCTTCTTCCCCGTTAGATTCACAAAATGTTTAAGGGTATGCATACCCCTGCATCCCCCCAGGAAAAAAGCACTGGTAATAATAACAGCAGCAGCAGCAGCAACAACAACAACAACAACTAGGTCACACACCCTCAACTTGGGAGGAAGTTCTACCATGTGAACTGACCAGTTAGGATGTCTGGGCTGGTTGCTCCAAACCCAGACCATGTGCCTTTAGCAACCATCTTTTTGTTTCTATACAAACAATTTTGAAACATTTACCAGTTTTGAACCTAAGTTGCACTGCCTGTCTTTTCTTGGTGCTGTATGGGAAAGCACATGAATCTGACCTTTGGAGAGTTTGTAAGTAAACCATTTTTAACTTAGCAAAGGTATGTTCTCTTTCTATGCTAAGGGAAAGTGGAAAACTTTAGAAATAACTTAGAAGGGAATATTTTAAAGGTCTAACAGCCAAATGTCCATGCTTTACTTTGCTGCATGCTTTGTGATTTTAAATCTCTGCTGAGGCTCTCTCACCAAAGAGTACTTGCCCCAGACTTGGATCTAGGCAACCAGGGAACTCTCCTTTAATTACCAAAGTACCAAATTACTAAAGACCAATAGTAGCCAGGAAGTCTCCTATCCCATGGAAGTGTCATGTGACCCAGGCACATGACCTGAAGAAGCATCATGTGGGCAAGTGTTGGCTGTGGTCACCGGCAGGGTGGGATAAGGAATTTTTTTTTTAGGGGGGAATTCCATGTGAAAGCTGTCTTGGGAAAAGGGAGGAGCTCCAACACTGATGGCTGGGTGCAAGTCAGTGGCTCAGATCTTTATCTCCCCCACTCCCCATGGGCCACGTTTGACAAGTGGGTGGTGTTGTAACTGAGCTCCCATTCTGAGGTCCTTTGAAATCAAATCGTGCAGGCAAAAGCATTGCCTGAAAAGCATCGGCCCATCAGCCAATCTTTGGCACATGCCAAGTGGGGCTTTGAAAGGTTTGGCGAGCAACTGATCATTGGCTCTTGCAAAGCCCAGGCATAGCGCTCCTTGAGTGCTGATTGTTGGTGTTTGTGAAGCCTTGTGCACAGTGCTTCACAAGACCTGGCAACCAGCTGGTTTTCAGGGTTTGCAAAGCCCAGTACCTATGGCTCCACAAGACCCAACAGTTAGCTGGCCACTGGTGTTTACAAAGCCTGCTGCACAGCATTCCACAAGACCCAACAATCCACTTTGGACCAAGTAAGAAATGGAGATGGCAGTGCTGTACTGTGCTCAAGTTCTGTGGTTCTGGGGCTAGCATCACAATTTCTTTATTAAGACTGCAAACCTAGACACACCCATGGGACTTACCTCTGCATAGACATGTATAGGAATGCACTTTAAGAAGAGCATGTGCTGATTAGAACACAACTGCATCTGTGCCATCTGAAACAGGAAAGAAGCACATGGCTGGTGTGGACTTTCCAGGTCTTCTGTCTAGAAACTGGCCTCTCTAATCCTGCAGTTTGCCAGCTAGATACTTATGCCTGCTCACAGCAAGACAATGAGCACCCAAGGCTGATTTAAGTTAATTTAAATAATTAGGTTTAAATAAATGCATGGTTGGTGTAAGCTTGTGTATTTCATATTAGTTATAAGGTGTGTGTGTGTGTGTGTGTGTGTGTGTGTGTGTGTGTGTGTGTGTGACAAATCCTTCCTCCTTTCCAGTATTCAGTATTGCACCTACTAAATTCTAGCACGGTCCCATTTGAAGGAAGGGGGGGAAACTCTCTTCAAATAGCTATTCCAGATCTTGGATGAGGAACGGCTTCTGAAAGAGCGGATGAATCCTAGGACTCATAATGAGAAAATCCTACGAGCTAAAGGGAATTGAGCAAAAAAAAAAAAAAAAAGGAGCCAGAAATGAAATAAAAAGGGTAAGTGTTGAGGATAATTTGGAGCAATATGGCCATTTCCAAGTCACAAGCAACCTCTGTTCCCAAGATATTTATAACTGAGGTTTTGTGTAATTGTATTTCAGTGGGTCGAGACTGAGAAGCAAAGCTGGAAAAGTTGTGTGCTGTAAATACAGGACGCCAAAGAGCAATTGCTGAGCAAAGGAAGGGGAAATCTAGATGGGGAAACGAGGAAATACAAATGAAATCACTAGCTGGAAAGTTACCCACATGTCAGGAGTCAAGGGACATATAGGTTACACTGGCTGGGCTTTCTTTCTTTCCCATAGATGCATGTCTGTGCTTAAATGGCTTTGTGGGCATGCAGTAGCATGCAACATACATGTTTTTCTTAATTTTAGATTAATGGCACTCCATTAAAGCTGACTGCTTCCACAGATCATGCAATGTTCAGATTTTAAAAAATAAAAAATCAGAAAATAGTAGAATTGGTTTTAGAAATAATGTTTTCCTGGGGCGCAGCATGCCCAAATGAGGTTCTTCCCCACCCCTCTACCCAAGACTTTTAATATGAAATATTAATGTGATGTTCAACGGGCAGGAGCTGGTCCCATGTCAACAACCTTCTGTGTAAGGCTGCGTGCTAGAGCAGCTAACCTCCTTTGAACTCTCCAGGCAAATGGCTGGGGTAGGTGGTCTGCCTGCCAGCAATGGACCAATACCACACAAGTGCTTGGTAGGAGTGGGTGAAATTTGCAGGTGTGTTAGTCTTTGGAGGGTAAACACACATTTTACTCTGCAGTTAAAAGAAATATACTTTTTTTTTTTGCAAGCAATAACTCCTAATATACTATACCCTTGTACAGTGGTACCTCGGGTTACATACACTTCAGGTTACATACGCTTCAGGTTACAGACTCCGCTAACCCAGAAATAGTACCTCGGGTTAAGAACTTTGCTTCAGGATGAGAACAGAAATTGCGCAGCAGCGGCACAGCGGCAGGCCCCATTAGCTAAAGTGGTGCATCAGGTTAAGAACAGTTTCAGGTTAAGAACAGACCTACAGAACGAAATAAGTTCTTAACCCGAGGTACCACTGTATGTTATTTTCACTAATATATGCATTTATATGCATAATTCACTATTACACATTACTTGGCTGGAGAGCTGTATTGCAAAATTCAGAGAATTGCAAAATTCAGATAACTGTGTTTCAGTTCACATGTTTCAGAATCATAGGATCATGTGATCATAGAATCATAAAATTGTAGAGTTGGGAAGGTCATCTAGTCCAACCCCTCCAATGTAGGAATTTCAACTAAAGCATCCATGACCTCTGCTTTAAAGCAGAGGTTCATCCAACCTCTGCTTTAAAACCTCCCAAGAAGGGGAGTCCACCACCTTCTAAGGGTGTCTAGCCCTATGCTGAACAGCTCTTCCTGGTGTTTAGTCAGAATCTCCTTACTTGTAGCTTGTACCTATGAAACATTTCCCCACAGAGCTACAGTTCCCTGAAAGGAGGGACTGATTGTTAAACCACCCTGGGAACTGTAGCTCTGTCAGGGGAATTGTTGTTGTTTAGTTGTGTCTGACTCTTCGTGACCCCGTGAACCAGAGCACGCCAGGCACTCCTGTCTTCCACTGCCTCCCGCAGTTTGGTCAAACTCATGCTGGTAGCTTCGAGAACACTGTCCAACCATCTCGTCCTCTGTCGTCCCCTTCTCCTTGTGCCCTCCATCTTTCCCAACATCAGGGTCTTTTCCAGGGAGTCTTCTCTTCTCATGAGGTGGCCAAAGTATTGGAGTCTCAGCTTCAAGAGCTGTCCTGAAGAGAGATAGGAGGAGAATAGGGGTGTCCTAACAATTCACAGCACCCTTAACAAACTACAGTTCCTAGGATTCTTTGGGAGAACCCATGATAGTGGTATCATAGTGTATGGTGTTGATGGAGCCAGCATTATGGGAACGGGATCATTCCCACTGGGCATCTTTTGCCGTCCATGCCTTATGTCGGACTCCCAAGCCTGCTGTTTTCCCTTGGGTGGGTGAGCTTTTCTGCTTTGCATGCAGTTTTCAGGCAGAATCTTACAGCTAGTGTTTCCTTCTATTAAGTTCTAAATGCATAACAGCATCGCAGCTCACAAGGCCTCAGCCTGCATCTGACAGATTCTGATCCCCCTACTTCACAGGTCTATCACTCTTGGTTTTCATCAACCCTTTACCCTTTCTTCACTTCCCTGCCCCCATCTCTCTCTCTCTTTTAAAACTTAAAATTTGCAGCCAACTTTGATTTCCCTCAGTCTATTCTCTTCTTGGAGGCTTTTCATCAGTTTTGCTTTGTTGGGCTGAGTCCAGTAACCTTGTCTCTTGTTTTTTGGTGAGTGTCAACTATCATGCTTTTGATCTGCAGCTTTTTTGTGTTAGGAAAGTGTGCGGTGTAAACGGAGTTGGAAATGGGAAAGAAAGGACCACATAATATCACAAATGCTCCCTGCATAAACTGGGGGGGGGGGGGGAGAGAATAAAATGTGAGTGGAGACAGCTGTAAAGTAATACATTACGCCAGACTTCCCAACCTGGTGGTGCCCTCCAGCTGTTAATGGACTCCAGTTCCCACCATCCCTGACCCAATGGTGGCTGGCTGGGGTTGATGGGGGTTGGAGTCCAGCAACATCTGGAGGGCACTCTCTTCCTCATCCCTACCCTAACAACTAGCCCAAATCTACTGTGCCTAAATCAGTTTTGTAGGGAGACAGCCAGCACCCCAAAATGTAGTTTTCCAAAGACCAAATCTCAGTTTGCTAGCTAAGGACCTAAGATGAGCTTACTGTTCTCACTGTGGCCACCAGAACCCCATGGAAAGCCTTCAAGCAGCATATGAGTGCAACAGCACACTTACCTGCAATTCCCAGGAGTTGGTGTTCAGAGGCATACAGCTTTTGGCAGTGGGGGCTGAACATAGCCATTGTGGATAGTAGCCATTGACTGTGTCCTCAATCTGCTGCAAAGAGCTTGCTGAGATCATATTGAATCAAAGGAGCAGGGAGGAAAAAAGTTCTCTTTCAGAACACTGTGGTGTAGTGTAGTGTAGTGTGGTGGTGTGGTTAAAAGCAGTGGACTCATAATCTGGTGAACCGGGTTCGCATCCCCGCTCCTCCACATGCAGCTGCTGGGTGACCTTGGGCTAGTCACACCTCTCTCTGAAGTCTCTCAGCCCCACTCACCTCACAGAGTGTTTGTTGTGGGGGAAGAAGGGAAAGAAGATTGTTAGCTGCTTTGAGACTCTTTAGGGTAGTAATAAAGCGGGATATTAAATCCAAACTCTTATTCTTATTCTTATTCTTATTCTTCTCTCTGGCTGTTTCCTAACCAATGTGATGGAATGTTCCAGACTAGCACCTGGGAGACCAGGGTTCAATCCTCACTCAATCCTGAAGCTCATTGGGCCACCTTGGGCCAATCACTGCCCCTCAGCTTTATTATTGTTTGTTTGTTTGTTTATACCCCGCCCATCTGGCTGGGTTTCCCCAGCCACTCTGGGCGGCTTCCAACAAGAATTAAAAATACATCAAAATGTCACACATTAGAAACTTCCCTGAACAGGGCTGCCTTCAGATGTCTTCTAAAAGTCAGATAGTTGTTTATTTCCTTGACATCTGATGGGAGGGTGTTCCACAGGGTAGGCACCACTACCTAGAAGGCCCTCTGCCTGGTTTCCTGTGACCTCACTTTTCTCAGTGAAGGAACTACCAGAAGGTCCTCAGAGCTGGACCTCAGTGTCCAGGCTAAATGATGGGAGTGGAGACACTCCTTCAGGTATAGTGGGCTGAGGCCGTTTAGGGCATTAAAGGTCAGCACCAACACTTGAAATTAACCTACATCACATTGTTGTTGTATGGATAAAATAGGGAGGAGAACCACCTTGAGCCCTTCTAGTTCAGCATCATGTTCTCACAGTAGTCAACCAGATGCCTATGGGAAGCCCTCAAGGGGAGTCCAGCAGCAGACTCTCCCCTCCTGCAGTTTCCAGCAACTGGCATTTACAAGCATAACTGCCTCTGAGCATGGAGGCAGAACATAGCCGTTATGGCTAGCAGACATTGATAGCCTCTCCTCCATGAACTTGTCTAATGTTTTTTTTAAGACCATTGAAGTTGGTGGTCATCACTGCCTCCTGGGGAAGCAAGTTCCATACCTGAACTATGTGCTGTGTGAAGAAGTACAGTGGTACCTCGGGTTAAGAACTTAATTCGTTCGGGAGGTCCGTTCTTAACCTGAAACTGTTCTTAACCTGAGGTACCACTTTAGCAAATGGTGCCTCCCACTGCCGCCGCACCACCGCGGTGCAATTTCTGTTCTCATCCTGAAGCAAAGTTCTTAACCCGAGGTACTATTTCTGGGTTAGCGGAGTCTGTAACCTGAAGCATCTGTATCCCGAGGTACCACCGTACTTTCTTTTATGTGTCCTGAATCCTCCAACATTCAACTTCATTGGCTTAACATGAGTTCCAGCATTATGGGAGATGGAAAAAGCTTTTCTCTGTCCAATTTCTGAACACCATGCACCATTTTACAAACTCGTGTCACTTCTTACATGCTTTTTCTATTAAATGCCAAATACTGCAGCTTTTCCTCATCGGGGAGTTGCCCCATAACAAAGGCTATGATGCAAGAGCTCGATGAAGACAGCCAACTTCTGCACAGCTTCCTTTTAAAATAAAATAAAAGGGCAGTCCACCCCATTAATTGGCCATCTCTGTGATTAGGCATCTTTATGTCATTTTTCCATCACACACAGTGCTCTCAGCAGGGCATAGGGACATGTCTGTTTCTCCAAGAAACACATTTTATCCAGCCTGGTAAATGTCTGGATTAGGCTGTAGGGTTCTTTTCCTGGAATCGTTGCGGATGAAAAAATGAGAAGAGGCTTTTCACACTTTGCCTTGAGTTAGTCCGTTTTCACCCCTGACCACCACTCTTCATTTTTACAGCTGCGCGCTTTCCCCATCACTACCCTCTCTCATACACTGCAGTAAAAAGGAAGGGGGGGTGTGGGGAATAGCAGCAGGAAGATGACCCCCCCCTCGCGCAATTGTGAGTGAACCTTAAAGCAAGTCATGTCAACAATATTCACAATTCCTTGATGTGAAATACAAGAACAAGGCAAAGAGATTGTATCTCGTCTGCGTTGAACTCCGTTGCTTCCCAGTGAAGTACCAGTTTAAAGGGCTAGTCAACAGCATCTGAAGCTCTGCATGTCTTGAGACCCAGATATTTGTCAGACTACCTCCTCCTAGAGAGGAGTGCATGGGGTGTTAACAGAGGGGTAGTACCTCTGGTGAGGGACACGTTGTACTCATTTTGTGGTAGTTTGCCAACTCAGCTCTCATCTGTGGCTCCTAGAAGCTATCAGCATGCGACAGCAGCCACACCATGGGAACGGCTTCAACTGGTTGGCTAAACTAGGTGAGGATAGCCAATGGCTCTCAAGCTCTCATGGAGTTAGGCTCCAGTGGATTCAGCGGATGAGACCAATAGTAGGTCCAACGGTCAAGAAGGCAATTACTGCACCTGCTGTGGAGGGGAATGAGAGGCAGATGGGGCTCATCAATCCAGGAGAAGGAAAACTCTGATCCTCAACCTCTGCTGCCTTGAGACTATACTACATTCACAAGAAAGACTTTGGCAGTAAACCCGAAGGAAAAATCCATACCTGCTGGCTTCTGGGACATCTTTAGGAGAATGGGCTAAAGAGTGATTTTTATCTTGTATTTTTATATTACAAACTGCCCTGAGATCTTTGGATGAAGGGGAGTATATAAATTTAATAAATAATAACAGCAAATAATAATAACTATTGGAGTTCTTTCCTCCCTTCTCTACTTCCACCAAGGGAAAGAAAGAGTGAGTCTGAGATAAATGTGTACAGAATTGCATCTTAAATCTCTCCAATCAAATTTAATGACTTAGGATAGCTTAGGATCACACAGTTAAAAGTGCTTAATTTTAGTTGGAGCATGGCTGATTTATTTGCTGATATTACCAACACATCCTCCTCCTGTGTGTCATCATTCAAACAAAGTCCCATTCTTATCAACTAATAGACAGACGTCAGCATGAATTGGCAACCTAGTGCCATGGATTTTGCATCTATTGTTTGCCAACAGATGCAAAGACAAGTTGCAATAAAGACATCTCTCATAGCTCGTCTCTATATCATGCCTTTTCAAAAGTAAATCCCCTTTAATTCAGTGGGACTTCGTTCTACACAAGCATGTATCGGGGGGGTCAGATGGTCAGGAATGCAGGGCGGGAGGTGGATAAATTTTATTACAATGTTTCCACAGCCAAGATACAGATCAACTCGAGTAAAGCCTGAACCTTGAAACCTTGAGATTATCCAAGGCTGGTGGGAGACGCGTGCTTTATTTATCAGTCAGGATTAAAGGTGTCAGAGAATGTCCATTGCAACTGTGTAAACAGAAAAGCGTATCAGGAGGACGCGTTGGAGCAAAAGTCAACCGGAGCTGTTCTGAACCTGGCATGTGATGACAGATCGGAGTCATCATGCTATTTCCGCAGGGAGTCAAGAGTGAAGCAAGTGCTGGGTAAGATGACCCCCCCCCTCACTTCATCCAGTGAGATTTCAATTAACTTCTTTTTTTTTTTTTTTTTGAAATAGATATCTGTCATGTGTATCATATACCAGACTGATAACTGGGGAAAGCCCATGTATTGTCGCAGACTTAGCTGTTTCAAGAGTTCTTCATTACCACTGTCTAGATGAAACGAGATGCTGAGGGCAATGTGTTTATAGACGCTGCTTACCCAAAAACCACAGGAACTCTCTAGATCACTGGACCACCACCAATTCTGGCTTGACCGTTAGTAATCCAACCAGCATGGTGCAGAGAATGTACAAACAGTGCTTTGTGGTGATGACAACAGGAAGTCATAATGTCTCCGTCTCTGTCAGGGGTCATCTAAAGCCGAGGTTGGTCTAAAATGTCTTGGGAGGGAACTTTCCCACCACCACCACCCAAAAATGTGTGGGTTTTTGTTTTGTTTTTTAGTTCCCCCTAAACTATTGAAAAAATTCTCAGTCCTTCCCAATCTTGCCATCTGTGAATCAGTGGTGGGCTTGGCCCCTGTGCCTAGTCCTGCGGGAGAGTTTCACCCCTCTCCCCAAGGAAGTTCTGTGAAATCCTCCCCCATTTCACCACTCACAAATAGCATGGAGAATTTGCAAAGCCATCTTCACCCAGCTCTTGCTAAAGTTCCTCTTTCTTTCTAAATCAACGACTACCTTCCACTGTGGCTGTGTTCTTCCTCCACTGTCAGAGGCAGTGTGCACCTAAGTACAACTTGCTGTGAATCACAAGTGGGCAGGGTGTGGTTGCTCTGATGTCCAGCTTGCACCTGGGCCACCCTTGTGAAAACAGGAGGCAAAATGAGGTGAACCACTGACCTGGTCCAGCAGGCTTATGTTCTTAAATGGCAGTCTCCAAGCATCCTCTATTTTGAAACCAGGATGGACTCTTGTAGCTTACCTGCAATTTTCCTTGTAGCCTTCCTTACCCACTTGGCATCAGCCCCTGTGCTCTGTCCTTGATGGTAAAGTAAAGGTAAAGGGACCCCTGACCATTAGGTCCAGTCGTGACCGACTCTGGGGTTGCGGCGCTCATCTCGCTTTACTGGCCGAGGGAGCAGGCGCACAGCTTCCAGGTCATGTGGCCAGCATGACCAAGCTGCTTCTGGAGAACCAGAGCAGCGCACGGAAACGCCGTTTACCTTCCCGCCGGAGCAGTACCTATTTATCTACTTGCACTTTGACACGTGCTTTCGAACTGCTAGGTTGGCAGGAGCAGGGACCAAGGAACGGGAGCTCACCCCATTGCGGGGATTCGAACCCCCAACCTTCTGATTGGCAAGTCCTAGGCTCAGTGGTTTAACCCACAGTGCCACCCGCGCCGTCCTTGATGGTAGTCGATTGCCAAATTGTCAACAGTGGTTACCCATCCCTCACCCCCTTCTCTGCTCCAACAAATGCATCTAACTTTGTAAGCATAAGCCACAGGAAGTGATATCTTGACTTGCCTCTGATAAAGCTTGACTGAAGATGTAATCATGTCAGTAAACACTCCTGATAATTGAATGACTCCAGAAACATGAGGCATGTGCTCATCTCACTAATCACTCAGGTCCAAATCAGATGTGACATCAGGACTGCTTAGTGATGAGATATCACAAGCTTTTTCAAAAACAAAAACGTAACTGCAGTTGTAGGTTCCTGGTTCCGATTGGAATTGCAGGGATATAATTTGTTGTTCTTGTTATTTTCTTACCCATTTTATTTCTGTCTCAAACAACCAAAGTGGCTTGCAGCAAAAATGCAATCAACTATTTAAAAAATACAAAGCAATGGAAGACACAAAACATGAAATTCAGCAGCATAAACAAATGAAATGCCTGACCAAACCAATTGTTTAAAAGCAAATCACATACTAAAAGCCAGTTGAAATAAAAAGGTTTTCAGCCGCCATCTAAAAACACAGAGAGAAAGAGCCCCACAGATATTTACTGGGACAGTGTCCCATAACCTCGGTGCCTTCATAGAGAAGGCCCTGCCTCTCATTCCTCTATGTCCAGTCTTATGTATGTGTAGTACTTAGACAGCATGCCCTCTGATCTCAAAGGCTAGACAGATTCATATGGAACTAGGCAGTTTGTAACCCTTTCATCTGTGCCATTTTCCCAACAAACTGCCCCCTTCCCTGGATCTCCTACTCGTTTTGTGGAGATAAAATTGCAAATATCCAGTACTGTAAGTTCCCACCCCCATGCATTAAATGAATATGAGCTGGAAGGGCAATTTGGATAAGAAAAATTGGGTGGTGTTTGTTTTTTAAGTACCTTTCCCTCAGCCCTTTCCTGGATATGCAAGATGGAGATGCCTCCAAAAATGTCAATCTGGGATCGCCTTTCCCTCCCGCTCGTTAATTCACAGTCACGTCCTGCATCATTATATCATGATATCCCTCACTTTATTGAATGGACTTCACATCATTGACAATGGTGGAGTCAGAATGACAGGAGTCATGCCATGGGGCAAATACACTTTGCCAAAGGAGAGGTAGTGAACTGGACACAGTGATCCCCTTTAGGAAATTATGAGTTCAAGGGGAGAAGGAAAAACATTCAGTTCTATCTAATTAGCATTTTCCAGACCAATGTGTGACCCAAAACATAGAATTTCAAAAAATAGCTCACTTATTTGAGTTTTGCAGTGCAGTTTTCCAACCCTCATATAATATGTGTATAAAAAGCATATTTTTCTCTTTTTTTCAGAACCATTTTGGGGAGCCAAATTTTGACCTCACACGGGGTGCCATATTACAAAAGATTACCAAAGTCTGTCCCAATCACATGTTACCAGAGCAATGGGGAAGGGGAAGCCCTCAAGAAGGATCAGCCATGGAACTCTATTAATGCACAAATCAGCACATACCGGTACTTGGAACGAACAAAATCTATTAATCACAGGATGTTTACCCTGCTCTGAAATCAGGACCTGAAAAGAATGGTGCTCTAGCAAATTGCATTCTGATTCACAAAGAATGTTAAGCTGATGTATTTGCATGCAGGCTGGTGTCATTCATTGTTTTAAACCAGGGATAGGAAACAAATGGCTTGCAGCCTTCATCTGGTCCACAAATACTCTCCAAACCCCAGTCTTCTTCCATCCCAAAGGTTGGAGGTTTGTGGGGAGACTCAAATGGACTCCATTGTTCAAGCCAGGAGGCTTAGCTAGGTCCAAGGACAATGCACATTCTCGATCTCCTAAAGAAAATGAAGCCTGACGTCTGACTAGGGTGGGTTTTGTCCTGTTCACACTGATGCGGAGAAAAACAGCTAGTGAAGCTCCTGCCAGAATGTGTTGTGATAAAGACATTGTGCTCGGGCGGGACACTGAGCTGCTGTTCACTTTCAAAAGGCTCGAGAATGTCACATAATCAGCTTGGCAGGGCACTGGCGCTGTTGCCAACACCTGCTGAGCCAAACACTACTCCTTTCTTGGGTCGCTTCCCCATCGCTGCCAGCTCCAGAGCCCTCGACACCTGCTGCTATCTTACAAAAGGAGTCACTCCTGGGAGGTGTGTGAATATGCAAAAATATTGCAGCTGGGGGGAAAGACACTGAGTGTGGGAGGGAGGTAAAGGAACCAGGTTCAATGGGCACACAGCCCACAGGCAGCTTCTGCCTATGCCACTTTGTGATCATTGAGATTTCCGCTGGAATAGCAATGCCCTCTTGCAAAGCTGGCGTTTCTCCCCACCCCTTCAACAGGCAAAATGCATGACAGACTGCACTGTGCATGCATCTTAGCACTTTTAGGAGGTAAATTGGCTGTTGGAAACCACTGCACAGACTGCTGGAGTTACAATTCTTCACAAACAACTATAGCTCGGTGAGAGGAGCAGGGATTTCTGGACAGCTCTTAGCCCCCTTACCAAGTAACATTTCACAGAAATCTTGGGTGGGAGCCATGACTGCTTAAAGTGGTATCATAGTGCTTTTTTAAAAAGTAGTATAAACACTAACAATTGGGAAACACTTGCCTGCGAGTGCTCCAATTGGAAAACAGCCTTTACCAAAGGTGTCATGGGTTTTGAAGACACTCAAAATCAGGATGCAAGGGAGAAATGTGCTAGGAGGAAGGCACGCTTGGCAAATCCACACCGTGATCAACTCCCACCCGGAAACCAATGTCCGCACTGTGGAAGGACGTGTGGATCCAGAATTGGCCTCCACAGTCACTTACGGACTCATTGTTAAAACCGTGTTTATGGAAGAAAACTGTGGGTGTGGGGGTGTGCTTTAAATGTATGGGGTGTATACTGCCTAAACCAGCTTCCCATCTTCTGGTTCAAAGTATCCAGCACTAAACAATCACAGGAATGCCAGAGCTGGGAAAGGGGCAGGGGGAGAAGGCAGTGAACAACAATGGTGCTGATGGGGAGACTGGTGATTTGGAGAGGCAACATTTCACTGGTTATAAAGTCTTTCCAAGTGGCTTGTCCCTCCATAGTGCTCCATTGTTTGGGCTGTCACTCCGTTGAATGAGCCGTCATGCAGATGTGAACCCCCACCAGCCTTTGTGTGTGGATGCAGAGACTACAGAAAGGAGAGAGGGAATCAAAGGAGCATTGTTCGCAGAACAAAAAGAGACAACATGTTTGGGGAAGCTATAGAGAGATATGCACTAACTGGAGGGGGTGGCGGGGGGAAGCCAGACCAGCTTTGTCCAGGCTCTAAATGGGATGCTTCACTTTCACCGACTTCCTTTCAGCTTCACAGCATCTCTTGCTCGGAGAAGCCTAGCAGGCAAAAGCACCAAACGATGGGGTGGCAGATAATGAAACTCAGTTGGGATCGCAGTCTGTCAACATACACATGGATACTGCTTGACTGGGACTTGCTGTAGTAGAGAAATGTTGGCCGTCCCCAAATGTCTGCACGGGCGCTCAGTTTATTTGTGGGTTGGTTTCAAGATTTTAAACCATAAACCAGGGATGGGGGACCTGTAGCCCTCCGTATGTTGCTGACTCCAGCTCCCAGCAGCCTTAGCCAGCATGGCCAATAGCCAGGGATGATGGGACCTGGAGTCCAACAACATCTGGAGGGATGCAGGTTCCCCATCCTTGGTGTGTGCAGTATCCAAAGAGGTTGCTTTATTAACCACACATTAGGTGTTCAAAGTATTAGATGGTATTGGATGGCTTCAAAAGAAGAAGTATCAGCATGGCTGCAAAGCAACAAGGAGTATGGCTATGCAAGAACTAGGAAGGTCTGGGTAACTTGATGGATTCACCAGATTGCATCATCATCTGTTTATTGAAGTTCACCCACCCTACATTATAGCTAACTAAGTGCTTGACAATCCTCCTGTTTTTGTAGTCCCAGCCAAGCAACAATGCTGGGATATATTTTTCCCCTCCTGAGCTTTTCGTGGGTCAGGCATGAATGGCAAGCCACAAACTGTGATGGCCTGAACATGAAGATATTGAAAGCCTACAAAACCCTTCACACAGTGCATAGTTAAACTGTGGAATTCACTCCCCTAAGTGATGGCTATCAACTAAAAGAGGACTAGGCAAATTCATGGATAAGGCTACAAAATGTCTACCAGCCACAATGACTACATTCAGCTTCAACTGTTGGAGGTAGCATGCCTCTGAATGTTAGTTGCTGGGAATCACATGGGGAGATCTGTTACACTCCTGTTGTGCTTGCCGACTTCCCATAGGCCTCTGGTTGGCCACTGTGAGACCAGGATTCTGAACTAGATGGGCCATTGGTCTCATCCAGCAGGGCTCTTCTTATATTCTTGGGAATCTTGGGGAGGTATGTGCTTTCACTGCAATGGGGCTGCCTCTGAAGATGGTTCAGAACCTTCAGATGGTGCAGAATTCAGTGGCCAGGTTGCTCAAGATGGTTTGAACATATTACACTGATCCTGGTCCAACTACTATGGCTGCCTATTAACTTCCAGGGCCAAATCAAAGCGCTGCTTTTGACCTATAAAGCCTTAAATGGCCCAGGACAGCAATATCTCAAGGGCCTCCTCTCCCCATATGAAGTGATCTGGACCCTGTGATCATCATCTGAGGCCCTTCTTTATGTGACCCCTCCACAAGAGGTCCAGAGGGTGGCAACACAAGAATGGTCCTTTTCTGCAGTGGCTCCCCATTTATGGAAGGCTTACCTGACACCTTCATTACACTTCTTTAGCTGTCAGGTGAAAACACATTCCTCTTAGCCTTCGGCTAATTAAACAAGCTATGGCTTTTTAATCAGGGAAGGGGAGGGTTATTGTTTTTGTTTGTTGCTATGCTAAGTATTTTTGTGTTTTTGTACTGTAAACCACCCTGTGATCCTCAAATGAAGGGCAGTATAGAAATTTAATAAAATAAATAAATGTTGCGTATGCAACTCCAGCCAAAGACCAATAAATCTGTGCATATTGATGTGAGCTGTGAAAATACCTCCCTTGTATTCTCACATAGGCACACCAGTTAGTGGCAAACCCCCTTAACTGATGTCTCTGTATAGCAGGCCTTGCTTGGATCCTGTTCAAGTATTGCGCAACTGGAGGGTTACTAGCAGGCATAACAATTGATGACCTATGAAACAAAGGCCTAGCTAGGTAGAGAAGAATGACCAATCAGATCAGATCTGCTAATCAGCACTGCCCTCCAGGAGGTTTATTTAAAAACCCCTTTCACTGAGACTATTAAAATTTACCTCAGCTGCAACTCTCCAGTTGACTTCTGGGAGATTAAATCAGCTCAGAAGTCAAGTGCTGATGGGTTTGCCTATCAGGCTGTGTTTAAACTTAGCCTATGTGATGATGTGGAATAAGGATTTTATTAGTGCTCATTTGGGTGTTCTATGAAGTTAACCCCTGTGTGATTTCATTCCTCTCAAGGCAGCCAAGCTAAACATCATGTCTAAGAATCTTTGCTATAGGCACACAATATCCACTTGTTTGCTCTCTGAGTTGCTGTACTTTGCTTAGTACATGTGCGACACATGCGCACAAATCGGCACACTTTTGTCTAGGTCTTCCCTTCAACTTCTTCTATGTTGAATGCCACATGCGAAATAATATTGTTGCACAAACTTCAGTCTCCTAGTAGCAACAGACTCCAGGGATTCCATGCTTTTCTGAGGTTTGGCTTCATTGGAATGAAGTTTAATGTAGACTGTAGTGTCTTCTGGATACAGTGGTACCTCGCAAGACGAATGCCTCGCAAGACGGAAAACTTGCGAGATGAAAGGGTTTTTGGTTTTTTGAGTTGCTTCGCAAGACGATTTTCCCTATGGGCTTCCTTCGCAAGACGAAAACGTCTTGCAAGTTTGTTTCCTTTTTCTTAAAACCGTTAATACACAGGGTGCATTAGAGGTGCAGTTGCGACTTGACTTCGAGGAGCAACTCATAGCACGCGGTGTGGTAGCCTTTTTTGAGGTTTTTGAAGACTTTGGTGATTTTTGAAGCTTTTCCAAAACTTTTACGAAACCGTGCTTCGCAAGACGAAAAAATCGCAAGACGAAAAAACTCGCGGAACGAATTAATTTTGTCTTGCAAGGCACCACTGTATATGATTTTATTTACACATATATACAACCTGAGCACAGAATGGTAGGGCTCACAGCATTAACACTCCAGCAGATATTGGCTTCCCATGAGTTTCCCAGGGAGATTCCAAAGTCCACCAAGGAGCAAGACAAGCCTCTGTCTCCCCAGCTTCCAGAATCAGCCAAAAAACTCTCTCTCATTCAGCTCCCATTAGTGTATTTTTCTCCATTCTAGGGTGATATGTCATCCAGCCAGGTGAGGGAGCTGGAGAAAGGCACCTGGGCATGATGAAAGTTGTTAGGAGAGCCTAACAGAGCTACAATTTTCAGAGTGGTTTAACAGTCAGTCAGTCCCTCTTCCCAGGGAACTCTTCAGAACTGTAGCTCTGTGAGGGGAATAAGAGTTTCCTAAGAATTCTTATGAGGGACGCAGGTGGCGCTGTGGTCTAAACCACTAGGGCTTGCCGATCGGGAGGTCGGCAGTTCGAATCCCTGTGACGGGGTGAGCTGCCGTTGCTTGGTCCCAGCTCCTGCCAACCTAGCAGTTCGAAAGCACATCAAAGTGCAAGTAGATAAATAGGTACCACTCCAGCAGAAAGGTAAACGGCATTTCCGTGCGCTGCTCTGGTTTTGCCAGAAGTGGCTTAGTCATGCTGGCCACATGACCCAGAAAGACTGTCTGCGGACAAACGTCAGCTCCCTCGGC
This sequence comes from Podarcis muralis, assembly GCF_964188315.1. Classification (NCBI taxonomy): domain Eukaryota; kingdom Metazoa; phylum Chordata; class Lepidosauria; order Squamata; family Lacertidae; genus Podarcis; species Podarcis muralis. Next base: position 23,870,327 of record NC_135657.1, read on the forward strand.
CAGTAAAGCGAGATGAGCGCCGCAACCCCAGAGTCGTTCGCAACTTGACTTAACTGTCAGGGGTCCTTTACCTTTTTTAAAGAACTCTTAACACCAGTAACAGACTGAAGTTCCCAGGATGCTTTTGGGGGAAGCCATGGCTGTTGAAGTGGTGCTTTAGATGTATGGTTTGGATGTGGCATCAGCTCTCCAAGATATTCCTGCAGCCAACTGCCCTCACGCTGCTGCCAAAGAACTCATGGACTCAGATCTTACGGGTGAAAGCAAAGTTTTACTAGCTATGGCCCTTCTCTCTCCCCCCTCACCACCTCATTTTTTTCTGAACTGTGGGAAGCACAGATGGGCTTACTAAAGATGAGATGAGCGTGAAGAAGACAACTGCGGACTGGAGTAAGGTTACAGCAGCGACAGAGTTAGGCAGGCAGGCATCTGCTCAGGGTCACTGCCCAGGGCAAATGTCAGATTTGCCCATAAGGCAGGCTGTCCCTATTTTTCTACAATATATAAGTGGGGTAGGGAGGGTGCAATGAAATTGGGCTTTGATTTTGCCGAACTTAATTAAATTGTGTGTGTGACTAAGAGGCAGAGAGAAAAAGACAGACAGAGGCAGACTGATTTGGGGAATCATCAGAAGCTGCTTTATATTGAGCTCAGACTATTTAACTCAGCGGTCTATACTGGCTAGCAGCATTGTTCCAGAGATTCAGACAAGAGATGCCAAGGATTGAAACTGGGACCTTCGGCACGCAAAGCAGATGGCCTACCACTGAGCTGTAGCCCTTCTCTGTGTCTAGCTGAAACTGTAAAATTTCATTGATTGATTTATTGCATTTACCGTATTGGCCCGAATATAAGCCATCCTTTCCCCAAAAAATTCCGACCGTGAAAGTTATAGTGTGGCTTATATTTGCAAGCTTACGGTGTGCAGCCAGGAGCATGGGGCAAACAGCACCAGGGGCATAGCAAAGTGGCGGCCACCCTGTGCGTAGTCCCCCATCCTCTCCCCCAAGGCTGGGAAGAGAGAGAGTGAGGAAGGGGGAAGGCTGCCGGCAACGCAGTGCAGTCCCCCCCCCCCCCAGTATGCAGCCATGAGCAGCAAGGAAGGGAGTGGCTTATATTCGGGTATTGTTTTTCTTTTTCTCCCCCCGCTCCAATGTTAAAGGTGCGGCTTATATTTGGGTACGGCTTATATTCGGGCCAATACGGTATATACTGCCTTCTTTATAAGGAGCTCACCTTCCCTATTTTATCCTCTCGACAACCTTGTGAGGTAGGTTAGGCTGAGATACAGTGACTAGCTTGATGGCTTAGTGGAGGATTTAACGCCCACTTTCACAGGTACTGGTCCAACATTCCAACCGCTATACTGCACTGTAAGAAAACAGATAAGGGTTTTCCTTCAGGTGAATATAGACAAGCATTTATATAGTCTGCTGAGAGGCATGGAACAGATAGAACTGTATGCCATGCCATCTTGTTGAAAGTGCAACAGCAAAGATCACTCAGTGTTCTATTTAAGAGTTAATTTTGTAGAGGAGGAATGGTGAAGGCATGGCTTACCAATGAGGCAAAGTGGCATGATGTTTACTAGAGTTGGCCGTGCTCTGATTAGCTGTGCATTTCTGAGGGGGTTTTCCTCTCCATGTTTGGTTGACGTGTCCGACAAGTGCTTAGTGGACAGTCAGAAAGCAAGTGGGGCAGGGGATCAACCAACAGACTTAAAAGTTGGAGCAAAGGCTAAAGGAAACGGGGGGATCAGTTTCAACTGATTATCCTTTCACATGAAGGTCTTAATGGGTGTACGTGTGCAAAAAGTGCAATGCAGCTAATTTTCTTTTGCAACACAAAATTTTTATGCAGAATATTCCTCCCCACCCACTCCCACCCCGTTTGACTAAGAGCTTCTGAACAAGAACCATCTTGGCATTTTGATATATCTCCCACCCAGAGCAAAGAGGTACAAGGATAGAAGGCCGAGCAACTGTTTCACATGATGGGTACTTGAAAATGTCCACACTCGCATGTCTTGATGAATGGAGATTACGTGATGCTTAAGACCCTTTCAACAGACCCCAGACCAAACAGGTCCCCTGAGCTAAAGGGATCAATAAATCCTTTCAAGCAAATGAGGCACAGCAGGAGTACTTTCCCTGCGGAGTCATTCATTGGCAGGAATCTCACCTGGCTTCAGAGCTCCTAATGGACTCCTGAAAAAACTGCCAATCAGGTTGCTGAATCTTCAGCCATATGCCGAAGAACAATTCATTGATGAGCAACCATAGATCAAGCATTTCAGACCAGCAGTTAATTTAGAGTAGGTCCAGTCAACTCAAGCTCCCCCCTTCTCAATATCCTTGGTGAATCCCCAAAATTGGCTGTAACAACTAAGCTAATGCAGGGAGATAGTCCCAATGGCAGGCTGCTTGAGGAAGAAGTCTGATATATCCCATCTTTTACCACATATACCCACAATGTTCTTTCAGGAAGATGCCAGCGTATCATTCATGTAGCCTAGGGATCAGCATTTGGGAATCTGATTTCCTTGAGAAGAACTCTCTGGCCACCTAAATATTGATGGAGAGGTGACAGAAGTATGTAAATGGAGTGGCGTCTATGACACGGTGGGGGGGCCCATGTTGTTGATCTATAGCTCCCATCATAACTGACCATTGACCATAGGAACTGGGGCTGATGGGAGCTCTAGCCCAATACCATATGGTGGTCACCACACTGGCAAACCCTGATCAGCACACCATTTGTAGGGCACTGATCTCTATTCACAACTAATTCATCAAAGAAACCTAGTTTGCTGACCAGGAATTTAAGGAATCATGTGCAGCCTATTTCCGATGCATCTGAACCCCAGTGAATTCCGTGGGAAAGTGTGCTTGGGACTGCCGCCTTAAGCATTAAAAAAAAATGGCATAACTTTACAGATTATAATCATAGAATTGTAAAGCTGGAAGTTATCCTGAGGATCATCCAACCCCCTGCAATGCAGGAATATGCAGCTGTCCCTTATGGGTATCGAACCTGGAACCTTGGCATTATCAGCACCATGCTTTAACCAGCTGAGCTATCCAGTTTAAGGCTTCTTTAGGAAAAGCCAGGATCAGAATTCACCCCCTCCAGCACATGCTAATTGAGCCAAATAACAAAGAGAAGCCTGCTGGATGAGGCCAATGGCCCATCTAGTCCAGCATCCTGTACTCACAGTGAAAGGGACGCGGGTGGCGCTGTGGTCTAAACCCATGAGCCTTTGGGGCTTGCCAATCAGAAGGTTGGCTGTTCAAATCCCCATGATGGGGTGAGCTCCCGTTGCTCTGATGGGGTGAGCTCCCGTTGCTCTGTCCCAGCTCATGCCAACCTAGCAGTTCAAAAGCATGCCAGTGCAGGTAGATAAATAGGTACTGCTGCGGCGGGAAGGTAAACAGACCCCAGAAAGATCTTAACATCCTCACCTGGAACTTGGCAGGGTGGGACAACAAGAATGGAGATAAAGATCAAACTACATTCCTGCAGAAATTTGATATCATCTACCTGCAAGAAACTTGGCTGCAAGATGCTAACCTTCCACACTTGCAGGGATACTCCCAGCATAGTCTCCCTGCAGTCAAGAGGCATCAAAAAGGATGAGGAAGTGGGGTTCTCACCCCCTTTACCTCACTGGATCTGGCTGGGGAAATCAGTGTTGTGGAATCGGATCTTCATTATGAATATTTTCTGCCTCTGCAGTTCACTGCAGTGGCAGGAGGCCCATTTTTCAGTATTAACACCTACCTCCCACCACCACATACCCTAGCCGTGGTGGTAAAGATTTGGACCGACCTAACAAGTCTTATAGAGCAGATAAATATGAAATGTCCAGCTGCCCGAATTCTACTATGCAGGGATGGATCAGAAGGAAGCCTAACGTCACGAGGAATATATCTGGAGGACATTTTCCCCTTTACTTGCACTTTCATGGATAAGAAGGTTAACCCCCAAGGATTGAAACTTCTAGAATGGGCTTTTCTGCATGATTTTCTTATATTAAGTGGATGCCCAGCTGACTCCTCTAAGGGCCAACTTACCTTTTTACACAGTAGGGGAGGAAGTCTCATAGACTACTTTATAGTTTCACCACCACTTTTCAGCCTGGAGAAAACAGTAGATGTGTTGGGAAGGTAAATGGTGTTTCCATGCGCTCCAGCACTCATCACAGTCCTCCGTACACCAGAAGCAGTTTAGTCATGTTGGCCTCATGCCCTGGAAAACTGTCTGTGGACAAACGTTGGCTGCCTCGGCCTGAAAGTGAGATGAGCGCTGCAACCCCATAGTTGCCTTTGACTGGACTTAACATCCAGGGATCCTTTACCTTTACCTTTTTACTCACAGTGGCCACTCAGATGCTTGTAGGAAGCCTTCAGTAAGGTGCTGAGTCCTGAGTTTTCCAACAACTAGTATTCAGAAGCATTCCTGCCTTTGACCAAACCAGCGCCATGGCTGCTTCTCAAGCATATTTTCTCAAGATTCTGGCTATGATGCAGAAGATATATAGCACTTGGACAATCTCTATGCAAAGGATGCAGAGTTGGTCTGCCAAGGGAGGGAGGGAGAGCCAGAATGGGGAAAAACTTAAGAGACCGGGGCACGAGAATAAGGGCACAAATTTCCCCAGCTGCCCTCTCTTGTCTCAGCAAACACACCAGCTTCATAATGATGCACATTTTCATTTTTATGAGGCCCGTGTATAAATGTTTATGTGCTGTGAATTAAATCATATACTAAAAAAGGGCAAAGGATGAAATGGAAAAATGACTAAATATAAAAGATGGATTGCTCATTACTCAGTCTCTGAGATGGCAGATCATGGCAAAACATAACCTTCTAGTTAAATTTTCTTATGGAAAATTTGCCAGATTGCTGTTTTTGAAAAAAAAAGAAAAAAGAAAGAAAGAAAAGTAATTCCACAGACTTTAATTATTACACAGTGTGCTATGGAATCCATCAACAAATGGATTTATAGTGACCTCTATTATAAATGTTTTACAATATGTAGGATTTCTTATTGATAGTTTAGCCTTTTGACACTTGACTATCCATTCTAGTGGAGAAAATAAAAGCTAGAAGTGGACTGTGCATTTCATCTTCCCTTTTTGTTTGCATAGACAGTTCTTGATGGTGGCAAATGGAGTTAAAACTTCCTCTGAAAAACACACAATGAGTAATGCTGCTATGTTTGCAGTCGTCTCTGTCAAACACTCCATTTTGTTTAAAGGTCCTGGAAGAAGATTTAGAGCTGTATGGTTAGCCAGATACGTATTTTTACAAGATGAAGCTAATGCAGGGGAAAGTGTCTCATGAAATAAAAACAATGACTCAGTGGAAAGAATCAGAGCTGATCTGCACATGCTGCAGAATCATGGAAGACAGAGGTGGAGAGCGTGTAGCCCTCCAGATGTTGCCAGACTCCAGTTCCCATCCTCTGCAGCCAGCATGGCCAATGGTCAGAGAGGATGGGAGTTGTAGTCCAACAGCATCTGGATAGCCAAAGGTTGCCCATCCCTAATGAAAGTCCTGGACTGTACCACAAAAAACACCCCCACCCCAAAAACATTATTGCATGTAGACCACTAGCAAGTCAGGGAGGAAGCTAAGGTAGACCTCAAAGTCTACAATGCATACTTTCAAAGCCCTGCATGGACTTCCCATATCTCTCTACTCTAACATCCTTTACTGATATATTTCTGCCTCTGATCTTCACCTCTCCAGCTCCACCAGATTCCACCAAAAGACTCATCCCTTTCTCCCTTGCCACTGCCTCGTGTATCCCAGAACTGCTGCATGATGCCACTTCTTTCTTCCATCAGACCCCTCCTTGAAACTCACCTTTTCCTTAAAGATTTTGGCACAGCATCCTAGGCCACATAGGGGCATAACTAACACCATAATCAAATGCAAGCAACTGAAACAATCACTTTTCTCAGTTCCTTCCCTTCCCTTTCCCTGTCTACCCCACCTCCACTTTCCTCCTTTTTCTCATTTGTTCCTGCGTTGAATTTTAAACTGCAAGCTCAATGGGGCTGAGACTCTTCGTCTTAAACTTGTAAAGTGCCACACAGCCACACCCTCCAAGTGTCCCCATTTTCTAGGAACGTCCCTGATTTAGAGAAGCCATCCTGGTTTCTGATTTGATCCCAGAAGGTCCCACTTTTCCTTAGGATGTCCCTATTTTCATTAGAGAAATGTTGGAGGGTATGGAGTTATCTGACCACTGAGCCATCTGAAGGCAGCCCTGTATAGGGAAAGTTTTTTAATGTCTTATTATGTTTTTATATATGCTGGAAGCTGCCCAGAGTGGCTGGGGCAACCCAGTAAGATGTGTGGGGTATAAATAGTAAAATTATCATTATGGAATGGGACGTCCCTATTTTCATCAGAGATATGTTGGAGGGTAGGCACTGATCTCCCTATATATGTTAACAACCACTTCAGAGCAAGTCCAATTGCAATGAAGTCTGCATCCAAGTAAGCATGTATAGGGTCATGTTGTAATCCCCAGTGTGGTGGCTGTGAAAGAGATGGTGATGTTGGTTGCAGCCAAGCATTGAAACATAGAATCTCTCATCTGTGTTTCTAAGTGGTTCATTCTGGAGGAGCGGACACGCCTGCACTACTTAGTCCTGTGTGCTGCATATATAGATATCTGTAAACTTGAAAATGGGTGATCAGGCTCTGTGAATTTGACAGCAAATGTTAGATCATCAGAAACAGAGCATGGTGTTGTGTGTGAAAATTGTCCAGAACATATTCCTTCTCACTATTTTGCAGAGGAACAGATGGTGTCTGTGTGTGGGTGTGGGTGTGTTGGTGGGTAGGTGGGTGGGTATGGGAATAGATTTTATAAAAGTAAAAGTGAACATTCTGCCTGCTCCATTTGGCAGGGTTGGTCCAGCTCTCATTACTGCCTGAAAGATGGGCAAAGTTTTGTAAGTGATGCCCAGTAAAAAAAATTAAAATGTTCCATTTCTAAAAATGCATTGTGCATGGAGAATAGTGAGTGACATAATGCATTGATACAATACGAGTCAAATTAGGTAGTCTCAAAGTTTTAGTTCACTTTTTTTCAGCTGACCATCATTAAAAGCACATGCATGCACATGTATGCTGCACATTTCTTAGGGTAATCCTTCCATTCCCCCAGCAGACAGTTTATCTATTATATCTGTCTTTTTTCAGCTTGCTTCTCATATTGACAGCAATTGTTTCCTGCTAGTTTTCATACTGGATTTGCTCGCTGTGCTGGGAAATGGAATTGTTTGTTTTATAAACACAAACTCAACAAGGTCACCCTGGCAGACTGGGATCCTGGAGTCATCGCCAGTTAAATGATGATCCTGCAGCACAGGTTTTGCCTTTGGCTAAACTGCCGAAGACCAGTTGCCTTTAGATTAAGCCACAGTGACATCTGGACAGCCCCATTAGTTTTCAGTTCATTTGGTGATGTGCACAATGGACATAATTGGCTTGACCATCAAAGCCGATGGTCAGGCTGGTAGGACCTAAGGTTATGGGGCAAGTTCACCTTTCTTGCTAATGGAGTTAATTTGCTGTAGGGATTGGCTGCAGACAATGTGAATGCAATGGCACAATGCTTGATGTTGAAAGCCCAGCTGCATCTGGTGTTCCCTGTTCTAACGATATTAAATCTGACAACCACATTTCACTGTTTTAGTAAAGCCATGGTTGTTCATAACAGAATGATTGTTCATAATAGAATGAAACAACAGCTTCAGAAGATGTCCAGATTATACACCTTCATTCTCTGTCATAGCCCATAGAGTCAGATCATTTTTCCATCCAGTTCAGGATTGTACACTGACTCGTGGCTGACCTCTGGGGTTTCAGACAGGAGTCTTCCCCACCCTGCCTTGAGATGCCAAGGATTGAATCTGGGATCTTTTGCATGCAAAACAGAAGCTCTACCACTGAGCTTTGCACCCATACTAAACCTTTTGACCCAACCCAAATCTAGTACCACCTTCACACACCCAAAGTGAGGTGCTCATCTCCATTGCCATGGACTGGCTGGACACAGAGGAAAGGTGGGAGGCATGAGCTGGGGAACTCCCAAGAGAAGAAGGCTCAGAGCCTGGGGATTGGTGGTGGGATGACGATGAGTGGTCAGAGGGAGAAGAGGGAGCAGACTAGGAGGAGGAGGAGGTGTCAGAAGATGAAGAGAGAATGGTTTAGTGAGCTGGAAGAGGCTGTGGCAGAGGGAATTCCAGACTCAGAGGCAGGAGATGAGTGGGACCAGGAGTCAGAGATGAGGCAGGCTGCTGAATAATCCAGGGAGTCTCCACCTCCTGCTGCAACCACCTCCCCTACCCTCTGGTTTCCCACAACAAACAAAGACATGAAGAGGATGGAGCAACAAGAAACAAGATGGTGGAGCCTTAGGCTGCTGGGGAAGGAATCGGGGGAAGAGCCTTAGTCAGCAGTGGGAATGTGGGGGCCTTCAGTCCCTGCAACTGCTTTACTGGGACATGACCTCCTGGGAAGTGTTGCTGTGATTCCTAGGTCTGGGCCGGTTTGTTTCCTTGAATAAAGAGTTAACGTCACTGACATCAGGTGCCCTATTGTTTTATTACTGACCTACATCTGACTCCTGCTCCTGACATCCGTCTGCATTACCAGGCACAACCAGTCAAATTCATAAAGACTGGGATGAGGATCATAATGTGAATGCTTATTCATATCAGCAACAATCTAGGAACAATATAAGTCCCATAAAATGGGTGGAATTTGCATCCATGCAATCACCCTGATCCAGCAGGTGAGAGAGTTCCAATGCACACATAAAGCTCCCCCAGAGTAACAATGGAAGTTGCAGATTTGAATGGGCATCTCTTTGTTCAAGAAGATCTGCTGCCTCCATAAAACTGAATGAAGCAGCCCATGGTGGGTGTATGAGTTCTGCAAGTGCACATGAGATTCTGGATAGGAAAAATTCCTTTGTCTTAAAAACTATAGTTTTAAAAACATGGAAATCGAAAAAGATGTAGTTTCAAGAAAACTTGTACATGGTTCAGGTGTTGGCTCTAAAAGTCATAATGTTCTGCTTTTTAGACCCTTCAATATTGGAATCCAAAAGCAATTTATTCAGATATTGACACAGGCAGTATATCTTCAGCCAGGCAGTGCCAAACATTATGATCTCAAGAACACTGGGGGATTTTATCTAACTTTTTTTTCCCTGCGAATTTTTGTTTCTTTAAAATATTTGGCAGGAAAAAAGTCTTTGGCTACCATTCCAGAATTTCCTGAGTGGATTACATGGCAAGAGATCAAGTCTGCAGATTGCATTCGATTAAAGAGATCATATCATTCAGGCTGTGAAAATGACCTTGTGCAGTAAGCTTGAATTCTGAACACTTTATTGCAAAGGCTGATATCCAAGAAATGGCTAAATACCGATGATTTCATTTGGTCACTGTATACAAAACGATGTGCTACAAGTGAGCAGGGCTGGAAGCATTGTTCAGCCTTGTATCTTGCAAAGGAGCTATCACTGAATGGTCCAATGGGTGTTTGAAGGAGGAGGTACCACACACATGTATGTAAGGACCTTGTGTATTCAAGATCTTACATCAGGTCCAGCATCAGTCTGTGGTACCCTTGGCTACCTTCTGGCCTAACATGCTAGCACAGCCCATTGCTGACACTTGCCTTGGGAGATTGCTGGACATCTAGGTCTGGCAGCCTCCACTGGGGAGTAGTACCATGTGGGACTGTGGAAAATTAAAATGCCATCTCCCAGACTCCCAAGCTGCTGGTGCCCATTTCTGCTGAGAAAGAAACTGGTGCCTGGCCTGTTTTATTTACTTGCCAGGAGTTGAAGTCAGCAGAAGGTGGGGGCGGGGCGGGAGAAAATGAATGAATAATATAAACTGACTTTTTGAGAGTTCTAAGAACTTCCCACATTATTTCAGCAATCTATACAAGGACCCTGCTAAGGAAGACAAGGATCACATCCATACCATACACTGAGAGCACCACGGTACCATTTTAAAGTCAAGGCTTTCCACAAAGAATTCTGGGAGCCAAAGCTGGCCCAAGACATATTGGCACCTGAGGCAGACCACAAAATGGCACTGCTGCCCCACCACCACCAGGGAAGAGAAAGTGAGTGAAAATTTACATCGGGAACAACCCTGCCGCCTGAGGTGGTCACCTCACCTTTCCTCATGGGCGGGCTGCGAGTTGTCGTTAGCTAAAGGTGCTGAGAGTTGTTAAGCAGTATCGTTCCCAGAGTTCCCTGTGAAGACCGATTGACTGTTAAACCACTCTGAGAACATTGGCAGTTTCTGCTCCCATCTCCATTTTCCTCAGAATTCCCTGACATCCTTAATTAGGACTGGTAGGGTGTAAGGCAGGAGGCCAACAGTAGGTGGAGCCAGAGCCAATGACAGGCAGGGCCAGCTAATTCTCATCCTCTCCCCTGTCCTCCTACCTGCTGAGTTCTGCAAGGGGCAATATTTAGAAGATGGATGAAGAAGCTGACAGGTCATGACACCCTCTTCACTGGTTGTAATTAAGAGGGCAGGTAGGTGAGTAATGTCTGTGAATGGTTACAGGTAGGTAGACATGTTGGTCTGCCATAGTCGAAAAAAAATAATAAAAAATCCTTCCAGTAGCACCTTAGAGACCAACTAAGTTTGTTATTGGTATGAGCTTTCGTGTGCATGCACAATAACAAACTTAGTTGGTCTCTAAGGTGCTACTGGAAGGAAATTTTATATTTTGTTGTGAATGGTTGGTGAGGCATTGCCCTAGTTGCCCCAATGAACCAGCTGCCCTTGTTTAATTTTATTTTTAAAAAATCACAAAACTTTGAAACAAAGTTGCTGAAGATGTCCCATACTGTTTCCCTGCAGGTTTCCCTTTTCTTTTCAATTGTGTTGCTTCCTCTGTGGGTGACTGCTGAAGAGCTGTATGCGAACAATGATGAAACTCAGTCCATTTAATGGAGGATCTGGCTTTTGAGAAAGGAGCCCGGATGTTATCTTTAAATGGGAGCTGGGACAGTCGCTAATGGGGAGCTTTGCAATTTTGCCTGTCAATGCAATAACCAAAAGGTTTTTGTTGGGGGGGGGGCTCCCCTGCAATTTCTTTTGTCTGCTTTCTGTCTCAGTGGGAAGAGAAGATTTTAATGGAGCCTGGAAATCTCAAACAGGATATTTGTTGGCATTTGGGGAAGAGACGCTTGCAGAGCAAGCAGAACTGTGCAAAAGTAACGCATTTCCCTCCTGAATTGTTAAAAGTATCATTGAGGAATAGTTAAAGGCACCATTTGGATCCCTCGAGACTACAGTATTTTGTATGTGTGTGTGGATATATTCTGCAACTTGTCATTGACACTACAATAGTGCATTAGTGGTGCTTGGCCGTCCCCACATCATCCTGCTTTATTGGTTGTTCTGTGATGCATCCCCAGTGGTGCCACATTATAACCCCCTGGAAGGGCATTCTTGCGCTACAGCACAACAAAAGCAGGACAAAAGAAACCCTGAGACATTTACGCTATAAAAAGTCACACAATTTCAGCAGGAAGCTGTGGAAAGTGCACCAATTGGAAACGAAGCAGTACAGTGGTACCTTGGGTTAAGAACTTAATTCGTTCTGGAGGTCCTTTCTTAACCTGAAACTGTTCTTAACCTGAAGCACCACTTTAGCTAATGGGGCCTCCTGTGCTGCCGGAGCACGATTTCTGTTCTCATCCTGAAGCAAATTCTTAACCTGAGGTACTATTTCTGGGTGAGCAGGGTCTGTAACATGAAGCGTCTGTAACCTAAGGTACCACTGTATATCCACTCCAAAACTTTTGCAGGCACAAATGCTATTGAAAGCAGGATTACTTATAACTTCCCCAATACCATCAAGGGCACATTTAATCATGAATGTGCATTAAGAACATTATTACATTTATACCTATCATCTATCTACCTATCTATCTATCATCTATCTATGCATCTCACCTTTTCCCCCAGAAGGCAACTTACAAAAATTATAACAGCACAGATAAAATACAGAAATACAGAAAGCTAAAAGCATGTAAAAAAATTGAACTATAATAAAACTAAAAAGGAATTGAACTATAATAAAATTAAAATTAAAATTAAAACATCTATTAAAATACGGTTAGTAGAAACAGTGCAACCCACTATTTCAAACCTCTCAGCCACCCCAAAATTACAGAAGCCAATCCCTGTTTCTGACTGGATCTTGGAATGTCCCGGTTTTTTGGTCTGGCGCTCTGGCATGAATTAGCTGGCTCACATCAGAGCATTAGACAGAAAGACACTCAGCCTGGAACAAATCAGGCTGGGTCATGCCAGAGTGCCATACTGAATGCCACTTATTTTTTGGTCTCATGAGACCAAAAAGCGTGTGTCTTTTGGTCCTGCACTCTCACACATGCACGAGAACTTGGGACCAAAAAAAAGGAGCATCCCAATTTTGATCCCCAGGATGTTGGAGGGTATGCTATTTAAAGCTCCTTTCTTAAAAGCAGATGGTTTTCAGAAGCCTGTCAGAATAATAATAATAATAATTTATTATTTATTCCTGGCCCATCTGGCTGGGTTTCCCCAGCCACTCTGGATGGCTCCCGACAGAATATTAAAAACACGATAAAGCATCAAACATTAAAAGCTTCCGTAAAGAGGGCTGCCTTCAGATGTCTTCTAAAAGTCAGATAGTTGTTTACATCCTTGACATCTGATGGGAGGGTGTTCCACAGGGTGGGTGCCACTACCGTGAAGGCCCTCTGCCTGGTTCCCTGTAACTTCGCTTCTCGCAGTGAAGGAACCACCAGAAGGCCCTCGGAGCTGGACCTCAGTGTCCAGGCTGAACGATGGGGATGGAGACGCTCCTTCGGAAGAAAAGCGGCTTCACCTGTTGGTGGAAGAACAGCAAGGAGGGAGCAGCCTCCGAGAAAGCCTTCTCCTGCATCCCTACCTAATATGCCTGTGAGGGCAATGGACATGATAGAAGGGCATCATCTGAAGGTTTCAGAGCCCAGGCAGGTCCATGTAGAAGAATAAGGTCCTTCAAACAGCCCGAGCCTCAGCTGTATTAAAGAGACAGCTTCTGGACAGCTTCTTTGCTTAGAAATGCATTGACATTCCTAGCTCTTGCTCTCAGACGTTACTCTGATCTTTTTGTTTCACTTGAAGTGTCCGTTTGGAATTTTAACTTTTTAAAACCTCACCTCTCCCCCAGCCCCCCGCCAAGTGGAACTAAGGTAAAATACTTTTCTGCTGATTTGGCAGGATTAAGAAATAAATTAAAGCACCCTGGCTGCCTAGAAGGCTTGTTTTACCAGCTGCTTGCAGAAAATCTACTAATGATTACATTTTAAGCCCTTTTAGCACGTCAAGTTCAGCGGGTTAAGCCTACTGGACCGAATGGCCTTGGAGTCATGTGTCTCCTGTATCTGAGAGATCAATGTTTTATAGCAGGTTGGCTTAGCAATAAGCGGTGAAAAAAGAACCATCACTTTACACCTAGGTCTATTAAGCATACAGTACTTAGGCGTCGTCTGGATCTATCTAATGGCTGAGTAGACTTCCTGGCAGGCCGTCTAATTCCTGCCTCTACCGGAGACGTTGTGAGAATGTGCATAAATCTGTTCCGTTCGTGGAAAATGAAATACTCAAGAACCTGAAAAGAGCATAAAATGTAATTAGGCAGTTGTTTCGCTATCCTCGAAGAATCGGTTCCTTGCATTCCGGCAACACATCTCTCTGCACATGTTTCATGTAAAACTGAGTCACTGATACATTGGTGTGCACATATAAATAGTGTGCATAAGCATGCAAAAGTACCATATTTACTCGATACTAATGCTCACCTTTTTTTGGCCAAATTACATTGTGGAAATTAAGGTGCGCATTACCGTAGATTTCATGGCACATTTACATTCGCAAGCAAATACTTTGGGGGGTTAAAAAATCGAGATATGAGGCATGTGTTAGATTCAATGGCGCATTGTTGTTGTTGTTTAGTCGTTTAGTCGTGTCCAACTCTTCGTGACCCCATGGACTAGAGCACGCCAGGCACTCCTGTCTTCCACTGCCTCCCGCAGTTTGGTCAAACTCATGCTGGTAGCTTAGAGAACACTGTCCAACCATCTTGTCTTCTGTCGTCCCCTTCTCCTTGTGCCCTCCATCTTTCCCAACATCAGGGTCTTTTCCAGGGAGTCTTCTCTTCTCATGAGGTGGCCAAAGTATTGGAGCCTCAGCTTCAGGATCTGTCCTTCCAGTGAGCACTCAGGGCTGATTTCCTTAAGAATGGATAGGTTTGATCTTCTTGCAGTCCATGGGACTCTCCAGAGTCTCCTCCAGCACCATAATTCAAAAGCATCAATTCTTCGGCGATCAGCCTTCTTTATGGTCCAGCTCTCACTTCCATACATCACTACTGGGAAAACCATAGCTTTTACTATACGGACCTTTGTTGGCAAGGTGATGTCTCTCAATGGCACATTAGACTCGAATAAATACAGTATTTAGGAATTTAAGAAATGTGTCGTGGTTTTATAGCATAAAATAAGGGCCAGCACAGGGCTTTCATGAGGTGGGCATCTTGATGTAATGAAGTAACAGAAAGAGAAAGATGGTTTCATGGTGTGGCTTGAACTAAGAATTCCAGGTTCAGAGCATTGTGGTCCATTTGTTTATTTAAGAACATAAGAAGAGCCAGTTGGATCAGGCCAATGGCCCATCATGTTCTCACAGTCGCCAGCCTGCTGCCATTGGAAGACCCTCAAGCAGGGCCTGAACACAAGAACAGTCTCCCCTTCCAGCAACCCTAGAGGCAGAGAATAGCCATTATGGCTAGTAGCCACTGACAGCCTGATCCCCTATGAATTTGTCCAGTCCTCTAGTGATGTAGTTCTGCAACCAAACAGAATGTACAAAAAAGCTTCCATTGGCGGAAGTACGCGTAGAAGTGCTTGTGAAAAGGAGAAATACAAAGATGCATTCTATTAAGTGAAATTCGTGGTAAAAAAAGAGGCACAATAGCATGCAAAAAAAGTGTATACGGTATTTGAAAAAAAGTCAACTAAAATGCTGATGAAGCACTTTTTAAAAATTTAATTGCAATCTACCTCAGAAATGTGGAGAACTGAAGACTGCAAAAATGAGAAAATTCGAGAAGCCAGCATTTGACAGATCCGTCCATTCCTGACTGCTATGTCTATGAATCACAGTTCCGTGGGCTTTGCTTGACACATACTTACATCAAAGGTGGGGTGTGCATTCCTTATTTTGCAAAGCATGGCATTTGAAAAATTATCACCTTAGCTTTTTTTAAAAAAAAATTTTTATCCCAATACTTTCCTGCATTCCTGAGTCCTGCCATAAAGTATGGCATTCTCCGGAATGTTTCTGAAATGAGGGGAGCTTGTGTTTCAGATAACTTCGTGCGAAGATTGACTTTCTTACCCTGAAAATCCTTAAACTAGATTTTTTTGATCAGGCCATAACTTCTTTGTCCTCTGTTTTAAAGCATATCTAGTATGAAAATCAACCAGCACAAAAGACAGACTTTCTCCTTTCTGCAGTGAATGCTAATCTGATTTTCAAAAGAAAATATAAGATTTGGTGGGGTGAAGAAAGATGTAGGTAGGGTTTTTTCCCCTCCCCCTTAGAAGTCACAGCGGGTTTGTTTTCCCATAGTGTGAATCTGGCTTTGCAACTGATGGCGCCGATATGTGCATCAGCAAACCTAATTTGACAGGCAAGTCGGTTCCCACTCTTGCTTCTCCCTTCATGCATCTGGTCTACTGTTTGAATCTCTGTTATCTCTTGAAGGCACACATGTTCTCATGTTTGCTTATTTACAGATCAAGCCTAATGAGGGGCCTGCAATATCGTGGCAGATTTATCACCCAACCCAAAGCCCTGCCTGCTCATGGCAGTCAGGGTGTGGAAGTGGCAGGAATAGCAATTCCTTTTTCTTTTTCCTTCATTGGAGTGTTCTTATTACCATTACCATTGAGTGGGGTGTGTGTGTCACTAACCATGCCATCTTCGGCCCTGGTGTAGTTTAGACATGGTGGGTGTCTGGAGCTTAGGATGCTGTAGAAGATCCATGGACTCCTCTGACACACACCCAACTGCAGCGGGCTCAGGAGACCAGATCTGCTGCCCCTATGGATCCTGCTACCTGAGGCGGTTGCCTCCCTTCGCCTCATGGGTCGGCTGGCCCTGCTGGTCAGTCATTGCTAGTTCAGGCCTAGTGTAGAAAGAAGTAAGATATTATGCCCAGGCCTTACACTTGTTTACAATGAATTGCATTTGCCATTTTATTTCCCAGTCGCAACATCTCCGGGTAGGACTGTGAGAGACTGAAGCTCTGGGGCCAGCCAATGTAGGCAAGAATGAGCTAGATAGAAGAATGGTCAGATTCAGTATAAAGCAGCTTCTTAAGTTCGGATACCTGCCTCCAGAGAAACATTGCCCCTAATTGGTCTTTTAATTTTTAAAATTATTACTGATAAGGTATAAGAATTCAAACAGGCATTCTGTACACAAAAGAAATTTTAAAATGCAGAGCATAGTACACACACACATACACACACACACAAGTTTTTTGTTTTGCATGCAGAAGTCAAAGTTTTGATCCCCAGCACCTCCAGATAGGGCTGAAACACAGAAGGTTGCTTTTTAATTATACAGCCTTGAAAGCTGACGTATAGATATACAGTAAGCTTGGGCCAAACAGCAAACCTCAGTCACATTTATCACTCGCACTTCCTGATTTCTCAAGCCTCTCCCAGGGATTTAATGTGTGCATAAGCATAAATGTCTTATAAAATGGCATGTTGTGCTGGTGTTCCTGTTGCCAGGTTTATTGGGGAAGTCATCTTTGGCCAGTGAAAACAAGACCTCTTCCAAGATGTAAATAATCTCTGTGCTTATTTATAAGTCCTTTTTGCTAATGGTCTGGGCTTTGCGCATAGTGTCACCTTAATCTTAAATCATGAGCACAACCTGAAATTTTGTGCATCATCATGAAGCTTTGAAATGCAGTCTGGACAAAAGCATACAAGAAGGCTGGTGGTTTGAGGCCACCCAGGGACAGCTGTGGGCAGGATTCCTTCTTTGAAGGGGGTTGGACTAGATGACCCTCGGGTTCCCTTCCAGCTCTACAGTCCTATAATTCTATGTTTGAGCTCATGGTGACTGAATCAGATGATAAATTGACCATTGAGAAGTAGGGATGTGTGATTCTGTCAATTTTCGCTTCTCACAATTTCTCATTTTTCCCCAGCTTTAAGTTCAGTTCCCCACATTTCCACATCAGTTTGGAATTTAAATTGAATGCACGTTTCCCCTGATATTTTGAATAATATGCACATTTTTGCAAAGCAATTTTATCTAATGCAACACATTTTGCTATATTATTTTCACTAATATTTTAGTATGTTCATTTTCATACATACCAGCCGGCTGGAGAATTGCACTTCAAAATTCAGGTACATGTGACTTTCAGATGATGGCTCTTTCTGTTTATGTATTATGACAGAAAGTGCAAATTAGGGAAGTTCACCTTTAAAAGTGAACAAAACCAAATCCCCACCCAACTCTATAGAAGTTGGGGGGGAGGCACCTATTATTGCATATTGTAGAGAGTGACCAAGCAGATGTTATGCATGCAAAGGTCCTGAGTCCAGTTCTCTGTTTGCAGAAGGTCCCAGGTTCCACCTCCAGCTAAAAGGATTGGATAGTAGTTGCTGTAAAAGATGTCTGCCTAAACCCCTGAAGAACCTAGAAGATTGCCAATGGTGCCAGACACTCCTCTTCAGCTGCAGGGCACAGAGAAAAGAGTAGGAAACTTGAGAAAGGAATATTTCAGGGAAATGTGTTATCTAGTGCTGATCTTTTCATTGAAGAACCTTGGGAACACTTTGGAAACCAAATGAGGCAAGGTTTCAGATCTACAACCCCTCTTCCTATAAGAGTATTAAGAACAGGCCCATCTAGTCCAGCATTTTGATCTCACAGTTGCATAGCTGTCAACGTTTCCCCTTTTTTAAGGGAAATTCCCTTATTCTGAATAGGATTCCTCGCAAGAAAAGGGGAAAATTGACAGCTATGCACAGTTGCTAACCAGAGCCCATGGGAAATGTGCAAGCAGAACATTCGTACAGCAGTCCTCTCCCTGCCTGCAGTTCCTAGCATATTGCCTCTGTTGACTAGC
The DNA here is from genome assembly GCF_964188315.1 of Podarcis muralis. NCBI lineage: Eukaryota > Metazoa > Chordata > Lepidosauria > Squamata > Lacertidae > Podarcis > Podarcis muralis. Next base: position 23,888,582 of record NC_135657.1, read on the forward strand.
AGCCATTGAAAGCCTTATCTTCTATGAATTTGACTAATCCTCTTAAAGCCATCCAAGTTGGTAGCCATCACTTGTGGGAGCGAATTCCATGACTATGTGCTGTGTGAAGAAGTACTTTGTTTTGTCTGTCCTGAATCTTTCAGTCCTAAGCACATCACAATTGCTCTTTGTTGAACCTTGAACACATGAAGATGCTTCTTCCAAGAAAAGCCACTGGTGTGACTTGTCCAGGATGCTCTGCTCTCCAATTGGCAATGGCTCTCCAAGATTTCTCAGGTAGACCTCTTGCCAGCACACTGAGACTCTAACCACTTTTTAACTGGAGAAAGCAATAATTGGATCTGGGACGTTCCGAGCTGTTCCTACCTCTCACTTTCAATCCCCCAAACCACATATTTTCAGATGTCAGTGGTGGCAACCTTGCAGTCAATGTTCAGTTGAACAGAGCAAAAATTCAGGGTTTGTTTGGGGCAGGGATGTGGACGGTGGCTGGCTCTATGAAGACATAGGTGGTTCAGCGAAAGATCTGTTTGTGCTTTTTAAACCGGGGAAAATAATCCGTAGCCTATGTTGAAATTGCATGCTGAGCTTGTACTCCAGAGGTGCTGGGGCCTTTGGACCTGGCCTGGTCTGTGCTTGCTCAGCCTGACATGTTGGCACCCGATAGGCATATTTTTCCGAAAGCTTTTACACCGGCAAAGTGTTCCCAAATTCAGCGCTGTTATGCAGCCCAACGAAGGGGGTGGAGGCTCCTTGCCAGAGAAAACAGCAACCCCTAAATATCTCAGACCACTCAGTCATGCTGCAGTTAAGAAAACGTTGGCAATTTCCTCCACTATAAATAAAAAAAAAAGGCCGAATCAGTTCTAAAATCTCCATCGAGTCCAACGTGGCAATTTGAGTGAACACAAGACATTATTCCAAATGGTGATAACAAAGCACCAATATTGACTTTGTTCTTGTCTGGTGTGGTGGCGGCGGCAGCAGCAGCAGCAGCGGTGGCGGCAGGGGCAGGAACAGGGGATCAGTTACATGTTGATCTCAATAAGTCAATGATTTACTGGAATTTCCTCTTGCCCTGCAGTTTGATTGAGAACATTTTCAGTCTCAGGTACTTCAGGCCTGGATAATTTCAGCAAGTGCACCGCCAGCTGTGGCACAAGCCATTTAACACTGTCACTTTCCCAAGCCACCTCAATTCAATGTTTGTTGTTGCTTCTGTTTCTAAAGTAACAGGACCCTGTTTTGCTAAGATATGTCGGGGAAGGACAGACAGACACCAGGAGTTTCTGTCAAAGCAATGTTAACAGACTGGAGACGCCAAATGAGGGGGAAACTGAAACAGATTCACATTCTAAGGATGCACAAAAGCATTTTCTCCTTTCTTTCCCCCTACAAGAGAAGTTGCAAATTTACAAAGATATATATATATTTGGGGGGGGGGGGGGAATCTACAAGCGAATCTTGATATTTATATTTAGTGTAAATATGCCAGAAGCTGTGTCGTTCCATTAGAGAGAAAACCATCAAAGCAACGGTAGGACCAACTAAAGTGTTGCAAGTTTGTCACCAAAATTTTATGAAAAGAAATTGTTTAAATTCTTCTTTGTATAAGGAATTTAAGAAATTGTTTTTATATTTAAAATTTTAAAAGTGTTTATACATATTATATATTGTGGCGTTGTGGGTAAAAGCCTCAGCGCCTAGGGCTTGCCGATCGAAAGGTCGGCGGTTCGAATCCCCGCGGCGGGGTGCGCTCCCGTTGCTCGGTCCCAGCGCCTGCCAACCTAGCAGTTCGAAAGCACGTCAAAGTGCAAGTAGATAAATAGGGACCGCTTTCTAGCGGGAAGGTAAACGGCGTTTCCGTGTGCGGCTCTGGCTCGCCAGAGGCAGCTTTGTCACGCTGGTCACGTGACCCGGAAGTGTCTCCAGACAGCGCTGGCCCCCGGCCTCTTGAGTGAGATGGGCTCACAACCCTAGAGTCTGTCAAGACTGGCCCGTACGGGCAGGGGTACCTTTACCTTTATATTAAAAATAATTCTGTATATATGAAATTATTTTATTTGTTTTATATATGAATTTTTTAAAAATAATAATAATCTGGAATTGTGCTATATGTTTTCTTTTGATGTCCATATAGTTAAATAACTTTGAGATGTTTCACAGGAAGTGTTCCATAAAGAGAACATAATAAATAACAAGAAAGAGAAGTCTTGCCAGTGCTGCTGCCCTAACTAACTTTTAAATAGGTAGACTGCTCTGCATTCTTTCTAATTTACCTGTGGGTGTTATAGGACATCCTATTGATTAAGTTATTGAATTTATACCCCACTCTTTGTCCCAAAGAGGCAATTGTTCATCCCACTCTTTTCAGTGCATTTCCCTGTCACTTTTAAAAGTGGATTTGTTGTGTGATTTAATCCACTTTACTTGCACAAACCTCAGTTTTCTTCTATCTGCTTGAATCTCTCCTGCAAAATAGTGGCAGGCTGGAGGCACCCCTAGGATATGAATCATTCTTTATTATTGTCATTGCAGTATTATTGTTCATTCTAGCATATCTAGGATAGTCAATGTGGTGTCATCCACCTAACAACACAATACAGGGTAACCAATGTGGTGCTGTGCAGGCAGAGTTGGGCTACAGCACCCATTGTTCTTCACCATTGACCATGCTGGCTGGAGCTGATAAGAGCTGGAGTCCAACAACATCTGGACAGCATCACATTGGGTGGCCATCTGTCATGGATGCTTCAGTTGAGATTCCTGCATTGCAGGGGTTTGGACTAGATGATCATTGAGGTCCTTTCCAGCTCTGCAATTCTATGACTCTGTGCTGTGGTCTAAACCACTGAGCCTCTTGAGCTTGCCAATCAGAAGGTTGGCAGTTCAAATCCCCGCGACAGGGTGAGCTCCCGTTGCTCTGTCCCAGCTCCTGCCAACCTAGCAGTTCAAAAGCACGCCAAAAAAAGTGCAAGTAGATAAATAGCAGGAAGGTAAACGGTGTTTCTATGTGCTCGGGTTTCTGTCACGGTGTCCCGTAGTGCCAGAAGCAGTTTAGCCATGCTGGCCACATGACCCGGAAAGCTGTCTGTGGACAAACGCCAGCTCCCTTGGCCTGAAAATGAGATGAGCACCACAACCCCAGAGTCGCCTTTGACTGGACTTAACCGCCATGGGGTCCTTTACCTAGTATGTTTTAGGTACTTAGCATTATTGGATTGTTATGGAAATTGTTTATTATGAGATTCTGTTCATATTATTCATCTTTATAATGATCTTGGTTTTTGTGGAATAAAAACCCTTTGAATGTATATAAATAAACATGACTTAACTTGATTCAGGCAAGATTTGTGTGTGCCTGTGAGTGTGAGTGTGTGTGCATGTATGTGTGTGCATGCGTGTCTTAGTGAACATTGGCTTGAAGAAAAGTTCTGATGAACTCTAAAACATGTTCACTACTTCGTGACTCTAAAGTTACTCCTACTAAAGTTAGGACATTGCTACTGGTTTTACAGGCATATTTAAATGATGGCCAACATCCACTGGCATATCTCTGAATTCTTGGACATTCATAAACACCACCCCATAGTGGTTGACATCCACGCATGAGTGCAAATTCATAATTGGCTAATTTTTGAGACAAAAATACCCCAGCTGTGAAAAAAATAAAATTAAGAAAAGCCACTCATTGGGTGGAGGTTTCTCCCATTCTTTTAATGCTCTCTGTCTTCAGACAGTTGAAAAAGTTAACATTTGTGGAAAGTACTGGGCTGAACCAGTCTTCAACCTTGTGCTCACCAGGTCTTCGTGACTACAACTCCCATCATCCATTGCCATTGGCCATGCTGGATAGAATTGATGGGAGTTGTAGTCCACAACATCAGGAGGGCACAAAGTTGGGAAAAGGCTGATTTATTCTTAAAAAATAAGCAAAGAGGGAAATCCTGGAATAAACAAAGAAGTAGCATACCATTGTGGCTGAACAGTGAACTTGAGACATAGGCAGCTCTGTTATCTCAAACCCTTAATCTAGTTCCATCAACATAGCTCCCATGGTAATGGGTGTTTAACCTTGTGAAGCTGTTAAGAAAGGGGACAGGTGTGTGGGTGTGTGTTTGGAACTGCACTTCAGCCCCCTCATAAACAGGAGGCAGAATCTTTTGGTTGTTAAGCTCCGAACATCAAAAGGAAACTTGGTGAATGTCTAGGTACGAGGCTTTCAGGCACCAGGAATCAAACAAATTACCTGGTATATTTGCCTCACTGGCCACTTATCAGAGGCACTAGATTAAAACTAATCATTGAATCACGAATCAACAATCAACAATGGGGTCTGCGGTGTGGCTGAAACAGCTGCTGAAATTATTTTACAACCTTCCTACTTACCCTGTTTATGTACCGGGCAAAATCAGTTGCTGATAATGGAAGGATTCTGGCAGTCCCTGTGTTTGTGAAGCAATTTGTCACTCAATTGTTTCTAGTTAGGAATTAAGCCTGGAACACATAATGACAGGTTTATGATCAGAAAGCAGTAGTTTATGATTTGCAAATATCCTACGGTGGGCAGCCTATAGCCTTGAATGGCTGGGTATGTTTAAAAGCAGAAAACACCTAATTAGGTTTTACAGTCTCCAGGGAGAATGAATTACAGAAAGATCAATAAGAAACAACCATTAAGCCCCGTCATAAAAAAGGCATAAAACTGAATCCGTTTGGGGTTAGCAAAGAATGGAGGAATGGACCCTCAGACCCAGATGTCAACTGATGTCAGGTGCTATGTTGAGCCTACAGCACTTTACACCAGAGCATAATTCTACTCCCAAGTCCCCATCCACACTAGTCCTTTTCTTCATTATTGGCACCGTTTGCTGTGAGATTCCAGATGATGTACACCTGGGCTATTGCATCCTCTGTGTTTTCCCCAGTGCCCTACTGTGTTTCTTCGAGTGGTGATTTATAACATTTTTTTCCTTCCACTGCAATTGCCATACGGTCCTTGCCCTGATGGGTCAGGTCAAAGTCCTACCTGGTGCAACATCCTATTCTCATAGTGGCCAACCAGACTCCATAAGCAGGACTCTCCCCTCTTGCAGTTCCCAGGAAATCAGCATCCAGAAACTTACTGTCACATAGCCATTGTGGCTAGTAGCCATCAATACTTTTATCCTCCTTCCCTGAGTTTGTTCAATCCTCTTTTAAAACCATCCAAGTTGACAGCCATTGCTACATCTTGTGGAAGTAATTTATTTTTCTTTACTATGCACTTTTCTTTTACTATGTTTTACTATGTACTGCATAAAGAAGTATTTCCTTAAAAAAAAAATTCATTTGTGTTTATAAAGAGAGATGCAAAACTTAAAATCAAATATCTTCTTTATCCAACATTAATCTAAATAAAATAAAAATATAGAGGAAAAGAAGATAAGGAAAGGAGGAGGGGGAAAGAGGAGAGAGGGGGGAAATGAGAGAAAATGATAAAGAGAGAGAGAGAGAGAGAGAAGAAAAGAGAGAATAGAAAAGATAAAATACAGAAATTAAAGAACTTCCAATTCTTCATCCAACCACTGTATATAAGCAATAGGCACTTCATCCACTCCAATATAACACCCCAAAAAACACTTTCTATAAACCAATATTATCTTCAACCCCCAAATCCATATGTTACTGTTTCAGTTTCTTTTTCATGCAAAAAGTCTATGAGAGAAGAAGTATTTCCTCTTGTCTATCCTGAATCTCCAAACATTCAGCTTCATTGGATAGTCCTAGCTTCTAGAGTTAACAAGAGGGAGAAAAACTAAGCCTTTTCTCAACGCTATTGATTCTTTTCTTTTCTTTTTAATGTATTTTTGTTAAAGATTTTCTTGATTTACAAAAGTATGTGCAATGTCTCTCTATCTCTTATTCCCCCCCCATGTAACATTTTTTACAAATCGGTTTCATTTGTCGAGACATTAGGAAGAAAAGAAGGAAAGAGGTGGAGGGGGGAGATGATTGGGGTTGGGGTTGGGTGGCGATGTTTCTATTTTACTTAATATATGTGGGGTTTGGTGTCAGCGTTGCTTGTGCAGGTTCTCTGCTGTTCACTTGTGTTCCTTTGGTGGTGAGAGAGATTGGGGTTGGCCTAGGGTGTGGCTGTTCATTTGTGGTTGGCTGTGGTGGTCTTTGTTTTCATGTGTGAGTGGGTGTTTTGGATCAGGTTAGCCATATTGATTCGTATGCTGTTGGTGGAATTTTGTCAGAGTCTTGTTGGGCTGTGTATGTGATAAAGGGGAGCCATACTGGGCTCCACGCTATGGATAACCTTATTCTTCCTGAATTCATACAAAGCCCTTTTTACAGTTAGGTGTCAACTGTAACACCATTGTTTCACCTGGTGCAAAGGAATGTCTGCAATACATCTGGGAATGGATTGTAATCCCATCTTTGCAGCTGCAATGAAACTCACTGACCCACTGCTGCTGCCTGCTTTCTGCAGGGAATTGGTTCAGAAAAGTCTGGTAAAAAAATACCAAGTGTGTCACCTTCACCAGGCTTCACCTTCCCAGAGTAAATGCTCGTCAGTTTCACGAGTGCTTTAAAAATAATTACAGTGAGCTTTTTCCACCTCTGCACATTTAAGACCTGAGGAAGGCAGGTGAAATATATCTGAGTGTCTGAGCATCAATCTGCACACATGCCCTATTGCGAAACATTAAAGTTCTCCCCACTCCTCTTTTCCTCTTGATTTTCACTGAACAAACACCAGCCCCTTGTGCTTTTTGCCTTTCATTCAACAACAGCAGCAGTGGCAGCAAACAGTCGCTGGCACCTTGGATATAAAGCCAGCTATGGAGACAGAGTGGTGGAGGCAGCCAATCCCCACCAGATTAGTGCCTATCAAAGCAGACAGGCTTGAGTAGATGAAGCTACCCAATTGGGTAGATACATTACTTCTCTTTGCAGATAGGTAGCCGTGTTGGTCTGCCATAGTCAAAACAAAAAAAATTCCTTCCAGTAGCACCTTAAAGACCAACTAAGTTAGTTCTTGGTATGAGCTTTCGTGCGCATGCACACTTCTTCAGATACTTCAGATACACTTCAGTTTTGTGTGTATCTGAAGAAGTGTGCATGCACACGAAAGCTCATACCAAGAACTAACTTAGTTGGTCTTTAAGGTGCTACTGGAAGGAATTTTTTTTGTTTTGACTACTTCTCTTTGGTTAATGCAAAGAGAGGGTTTCTGTCATGGTGGCTCCTGTGTGGTGTAGTGCAGTGTTTCCCAACCTTTTTTGGGCAAAGGCACACTTGTTTCATGAAAAAAATCTCGAGGCACACCACCATTACAGCCCCGTGACGTCAGCGCGCAGCGTCACGCCGGGAGGGACGCACGAAAGTGTAAGTTTCAATTTTTTCCCCTCCCCCTTGCCTTCCTTCTGTGCCAACCGCCAAAAAGCCAAGAAAAAAGCCAAGACTTTAGGGCAGCAGGTCGACACGGAAGAAGCTCCTACCTAAGGACAGGTGCGACGGCCGTGTCCTCTTCTGCCACACTTGGCAGCCCTGCCTCACGGTCGTGACTCCCACCCTGATTTCTCCCCGCAGGTCGAGCGGCACAGGCAGCCCAATGTGTCCAGCCCAGACACAAGCCCCGCTTCCCCACTCTAGATCCTGAATGCGACCAAGTGCTCTGGACTCCCGAGCAGGGTGGGAAAGAGGACTCGCATCTGGTAGCCTCCGGGCTCCTCGCCTGCTCGAGGGATGGCATTGCAGGCAAGCTGCCGGCCGTCGCCATCGCTGCCCCCTCATGCGAGTGGACCTGCCCAGAGTGGTGGGCCGGGGGAGGCTCGCTCTCTGTGGGGATGTGGCCCGCACGCGCGGCCCCGCTTCCTCCTGCCCAGGGCTGAGCTCCTTACCCGCGATCTCGGTCTCGCGCACGCGGATCCCACTTATTCTGAAGCTCGCGCCACTAGCTGAGGCTCTCACACCGTGCCAGGGCGAGGCGGCGCGGCCCACTGACGTCATCGCGGCTCGCCGCCGCCCTCGACTTCCCTGTTCCCTCCCCTCCCTCGGGTCGCCGTGGTTACCGAGGACTGCAAGCTGCTCGGGCGAGCGTGGGGCATTAAGTGGGAGAAGGAAAATTAAAATTAAAACTCGCCTGAAGGCCGCCTCTCCGGATATCTTTCGAATTTTTTTATTTTTCCCGCGGCACACCAGGCAACGTCTCGCGGCACACTAGTGTGCCGCGGAACACCAGTTGGGAAACACTGGTGTAGTGGTTATGAGTGGTAGACTCGTAATCTGGTGAACTGGGTTCGCGTCTCCACTCCTCAACTTGCAGCTGCTGGGTGACCTGGGGCCAGTCACACTTCTCACAGAGTGTTTGTTGTGGGGGAGGAAGGGAAAGGAGAATGTTAGCCGCTTTGAGACTCCTTCGGGTAGTGATAAAGCAGGATATCAAATCCAAACTCCTCTTCTTCTTCTTCTTTGTCTTCGTCCTCTTTTTCTTCTGTAGGTCTCATGATTTCCCCCGCTCCTGTTCCTTGCTGTTCCTGTGAATGCACAATTGCCTGTAGCTACTAATACTTCAGGCTTGCAGAAAGTTCTAGGTTCCATTTTCAGCATCTCCAGGTAGGACTAGGAGGGGCCTCTACCTGGATCTAGCTCAGCATTTTCTATATACTAAGTGACCATCCATCTCCAGGGTTGGAGACAAGGTGCATTCCCAGCTGTACCTGGAGATGCCAGGGAATGAACCTGGGACCTTCTGCGGGCAAAGCACTGAGCTATGGACCTTCCCATACTTTTAGAAGCTATTAATGTAGAATTAGTGCAGGGTCTATGGGTACACACTTTGGAGTGCCTTGTGAGCATATTAAAAATATCAGATGGTGTCTACTGCTTGTAAAAGTTACATTGGCTCCTGCTGGGACAAAACGTGAAAAGGTTCTGTGATTGCTGTTACAGGTCATGGGCTTTGCATTTTATTGACAAGTAGCTGGAATGGGGAAGAATGAGCTTGGATTCGCATTGCTAGTTCTCAATGTTTTGTTTTTTTGCCCACTGAAGAGCAGTTGGGGCTGAGCAAGATGTCAGTGGGATGGTTGCTGGAGAGGTGAGAGGTGACCTGGGTTAGGTTCTTGCCTATAATCTATCAACAAGCTTTGACCAGACAACCTGCACAGATTTTAGTTCTGCATGGGGGAGCCAATGACTAGGTACTTGTTAAAAGAAAAAACTGCTCCTTTTTCCCTTATGGGGTATCCAAGAACCTGTATAGAGTCCTTATGTAGGTTCTCTATTGGTAAGGGAAAATAACAGAGGCTAAGCAGAGACTATTGAGAAGCAAAGCAACTAGTAAGCATGATCTTTATTAAACTGTTGCAACAGGGTCCCCCGCTCACCCCATATAGGTAGGGAGGAGAGGAACCCAGAGGTGGGGAATCTCTCTGGGTGTTGCTGGACTCCATTGCCCATCAGACACAGCCAGCAGGGCCAGTGGTCAGGGTTCAAGGGAGTCCAAAGATACCCCGAGAGCATCACCTGGCTATTTCTGCCAAGGATGAAAACAGCTATAAAATTCTTTGACAAATACCTAATATTCCTGTGCTTGGTGATGTGAATTATTTGAATCTTTAGAACTCCCCTGAAGTGCCTTCCACAGCATCTCTCCTATAAACATTAAAGGGCTCCACTTATGCTCTCCTTATCAGCACTTGGTGAAGATAGGAAAGGAATTACTTTTAAGATACAGAGGGCTGTTTATAATAATTAACACAGACTTTCTGGCTAGGACTAAGTGCAGCCAAGTAGGTGTGGGAAGCCCTGTCTTCCGATGGGAGATCAAAGCAGCGTTCTCCCAAGCAAAAGTCCTGAGATGCTGCAACGGCTAAGCTTTGAAGACAAGTGTCTCGGACGTTGTGGCGGGAGGAATCTGACGCATGGCAGTCCACCCGGGCTCACTCACCTGCACATTCTCCTTCCAGAGAAAAACACAACGGTGAGCTGCTATTTCCTTCCAGCCCATCCAGTTTGTTAAAAAATCTAGGGTCTATAAATTGAATGGTGTAGTTTTGCCCCCAAGAATATGGTGTCTACGATTTCTTTTGTTATCATTTATTTAAGAAGAGTTTGGATTTGATATCCCGCCTTTCACTCCCCTTCAGGAGTCTCAAAGCAGCTAACATTCTCCTTTCCCTTCCTCCCCCACAACAAACACTCTGTGAGGTGAGTGGGTCTGAGAGACTTCAAAGAAGTGTGATTGGCCCAAGGTCACCCAGCAGCTGCATGTGGAAGAGTGGAGACGCGAACCCGGTTCCCCAGATTACGAGACTACCGCTCTTAACCACTACACCACACTGGCTCTTATTGCAACTTATATGAATTGCAACTTATTACCAAACTTAATGCTTTTGAATTATGGTGCTGGAGGAGACTCTTGAGAGTCCCATGGACTGCAAGAAGATCAAACCTATCCATTCTTAAGGAAATCAGCCCTGAGTGCTCCCTGGAAGGACAGATCCTGAAGCTGAGACTCCAATACTTTGGCCACCGCATGAGAAGAGAAGACTCCCTGGAAAAGACCCTGATGTTGGGAAAGATGGAGGGCACAAGGAGAAGGGGACGACAGAGGACAAGATGGTTGGATGGTGTTCTCGAAGCTACCAGCATGAGTTTGACCAAACTGCGGGAGGCAGTGGAGGACAGAAGCGCCTGGCGTGCTCTGGTCCATGGGGTCACGAAGAGTCGGACACGACTAAACGACTAAACAACAACACCAAACTTAAAACCATGGAGAGACCTGGTCTGAATAGAGACATTGGATTTTTATCTCATTATACATGATAAAGCTATTTTTAGCCATCTGACCCCTTGCTTTTTCCTGTAAGACCAATTGCAGTCGTTAATAGTCGTCAACAGGTTTACCACTCCTATCAGCCAATCACTCATTCCCACCACCCTTCTGAGTAATACCCCTCCCCACCCTCTCACTATATAGAAGGGTCTGGTGACTTCTGTTTCAGTGTATCTGAAGAAGTGTGCATGTACACGAAAGCTCATACCAATAACAAACTTAGTTGTTGTTTGTTTGTTGTTTAGTCGTAGATGCTGTCTAGGTTGGTCATTGCATAACAAACTTAGTTGGTCTCTAATATGCTACTGGAAGGAATTTTTAATGTATTTTTATGTATTTTAATGTGTAGCTTAAATGCTGATTCGGATTATATTTTGAATTTTTTAAAACTTGCTTTTAAAAACTGGCTTTTACTGGTTATATTTTATGGGGGGTTTGTAAATTGCTTGGAGGTTTTATTTACAGCTAAGCAGTACACAAATTTTATTAAATAAATAAAATAATGGTGAGCCCCACACCTGAGAATCTGGTGGAGAATTTGTCCTCCCCCCTGGTGAAATTTGAGGCAGAGGGTGCTCCATTTTCTCTGCTAAGGCAGAGAGTTAAGAGGGTCCATTTGCTCACACCTCCAATTCTGAACTGCCTGAAGGCATAGTCTCTCAGCCTGACCTACCACACAGGGCTGTTTTAAGGATAAAATGAGGACAAGGAGCCACCTTGGGGGAAAGCCAGGATAAAAAATTTAAACTCACTAACAAACAAAATACATTCTCATAAAGCATTCCTCAAAATATTTCTTCACAATCTGAAAAGGTACAGTTACAGATGGGTAGCCGTGTTGGTCTGCCATAGTCAAAACAAAAAAATTCCTTCCAGTAGCACCTTAAAGACCAACTAAGTTAGTTCTTGGTATGAGCTTTCGTGTGCATGCACACTTCTTCAGATACACAGAAAAGGTACAGAAAGATTCACAGGAAGGCAAACTTTCTGTGCAAAGATGAGCGGATCATTCATCATTTTGTAGAAGGTCTTCACTGAATTGAATCCACCGGCTTGACAGGAAGGTGGTTAAGTAAAATGAGGCACAGAGTGCTGAGGATACAATTCACTTTTCCTTGCAGGCTAATGAGTTTAACAGAAAAGGAAATCATGATTGCTGTCTTCCTTACCACAGGAGAGATGTCAATCAGGATAGTTTTTGGCACCCCAGTCAAATGAGTAGAGTATTAGATTTTCCTACCCCCTCCCCCCCGCCTTAACGAAGAATGATAAATTCTGATTGATGGGGGGTGGAATGGAATCAGCTGACAAGCTGAACGAAAAAGCGCTGCTTCCAAGGAAACAGCTGCCCTGCTGATTTCATAAAATCAGAGACATCTTACTTGAATGATGTGCTGAAAAATGAAGGTCCTCAATTGCTGGATTTACATGGGAATAGGGATACTTGTGGAATTTTATTTCTGTAAATTTTGATGGAACCAATATACATGTCAGAATACAATTTCCCTTCCGATCTTACATTTCTCTTACCAAAAGGCGACAACACTCTGATTTATACATAGGGCACTTCAGTGGTTCACAGATTGATGCAAATGGAGTCAATCCTAGCAGTGAAGCTTAGAAAACCCTGGTTGCAAGAAATGCAAATGTGTGTTTTAGGACAAAGTGGTTTAGAAATGCATACAGGGAGAAAAAAATGAATAAGTTTTTTTGCACATCCATTTAAAAAAATACACAGTGAGAGAGAGAGAGAATAGTGCAGAAATGGGAAAGAATACTTATGAATGAGTAAAGTAAAGGTAAAGGTATCCCTGCCCGTACGGGCCAGTCTTGCCAGACTCTAGGGTTGTGCGCTCATCTCACTCAAGAGGCCGGGAGCCAGCGCTGTCCGCAGACACTTCCGGGTCACGTGGCCAGCGTGACAAGCTGCATCTGGCGAGCCAGTGCAGCACACGGAACGCCGTTTACCTTCCCGCTAGAAAGCGGTCCCTATTTATCTACTTGCACCCGGGGGTGCTTTCGAACTGCTAGGTTGGCAGGTGCTGAGACCGAGCGACGGGAGCGCACCCCGCCGTGGGGATTCGAACCTCCGACCTTTCGATCGGCAAGTCCTAGGCGCTGAGGCTTTAACCCAATGAACCACACTGAAATTGACACGGACCTGAGTTGCCCATCCCGGCATGTGATTAGACTTAGCTAGGCTTAGATTGCACATCTTATGCAGAACATCAGTAAGCACATTGCAATGTTGGGATTTTTCATAGTATCTTGAATGAAATCCATAGTTCTGCAACGCTGCCAAAATCAAAAATTGTGTCCCTGCCAGTGTGCAGCTGTGTAAGCCATTTCCCCGCGATTACCTCCCATATTGTTTTATAAGCAAGAGCTTCTGTTTATAGAGAACGACAGACATCTGCACAGGAAAGGAAGATGCTATTTTTCACATATAAATAATATGAGTTGATTCATCCAGAATTAGTTTGTTTTCTCAGAGGTATTTGTGCAATTTTTCATAAAACAAAAACAAAAGGCATCCAGCATGAAGGGTGCTTCCTCCTGAAGAAGCAAGACATACTTACCGTGAGCATTCCTTAATTTGAGCATTTGGTGGGTGGGCTCAAATGCAGCTGGACAGTGGATGATAGTTGTGCATGCAGTGGACATACGACATGCAGCTCTACTTTTCCATAACATCAGACTCGGGAGAGGCTGGGAAAGCTCTGGATCCATGCCTGGGTGCAGTGGTAGACTGGATGAGGACCAATAAACTGTGTGTAATGATGATGTTAGATTGTTTTTGTACGCAACAACTGCAGCTAGAATTTTGTTAGCCAAAAATTGGAAATTACAAGAAGTACCAACAGGGACGCGGGTGGTGCTGTGGGTAAAAGTCTCAGCGCCTAGGGCTTGCCGATCAAAAGGTCGGCGGTTCGAATCCCCACAGCAGGGTGCGCTCCCGTTGCTCGGTCCCAGCGCCTGCCAGCCTAGCAGTTCGAAAGCACCCCCAGGTGCAAGTAGATAAATAGGGACCGCTTACTGGCGGGAAGGTAAACGGCGTTCCGTGTGCTGCGCTGGCTCGCCAGATGCAGCTTGTCACGCTGGCCACGTGACCCGGAAGTGTCTTCGGACAGCGCTGGCCCCCGGCCTCTTGAGTGAGATGGGCGCACAACCCTAGAGTCTGTCAAGACTGGCCCGTATGGGCAGGGGTACCTTTACCTTTACCTTTTACTGGCGGGAAGGTAAACGGCGTTTCCGTGTGCTGTGCTGGCTCGCCAGATGCAGCTTGTCACACTGGCCACGTGACCCGGAAGTGTCTCCGGACAGCGCTGGCCCCCGGCCTCTTGAGTGAGATGGGTGCACAACCCCAGAGTCTGTCAAGACTGGCCCGTACGGGCAGGGGTACCTTTACCTTTTTACCAACAGTGGAGGAATGGCAGATGAAGATGATTGACTTTTGGGAGCTAGCCGATCTGATCGGAAGAGTCCGCGACCAGAAGGAGGAGGAATACCAGAGGAATGGAAGAAACTATTTAGCTAAATATGTTAAGATAACTTAAATAGAATTACTTGCAAGTATCAGATTGGCCTAGGATTTAAATATGTGATGTTATAGAACAATATGAGGGACAGTGGACCAGCCCCCTGCTGAAAAAGTTTGCTGACCTCTGGTCTAACCCCTACTCACCATGACACTACAGGTGTTAATATAGCTTTCTGCAGACACTTGACTGCAACGTTGTGGATTTCTGGTGTCTGATTCACCAAGGCACCATGACAGGTTCCCACTTTGTCTCGGGGTACCTTTTACGGACCCTGTTTCTCTCCAGAGTAACCAAGAAACCTTTCAAAGAACCCAGCTTTGGCTTGAGATTGAAGCTTTGTCCGAAGCCATGGCATGCCCCTAATATCTAATCATCCTAAGCGGTGGATCTGCACACCGTGGTTTGAATGAGAAATATTTTTTTAAGCTTGCAATGCAGCAAAACACCCATAAGTTTTCTTGGCATATCAGAGCATATTTCACCCATCCATGGTCTTTCATGGTGACATGTTGTAAATCAACAGCTTTCTGAAGTCCAGGGTCTTCAACATATACAGTGGAGTAATGGCCAAGTTAATCCCCAAAAGAATAACAGTGAAATGCTGTAAAACTATTGGAACCACACAGATAATCAAAACATTTTTAAAGCTGACTTTTAATAGACCAAAACGTTTTATAGGGAAAAGGGAATAGACCAGGCACCTACTAACAACTGTTTATTCTGAAGCATTCTTTATAGAAAGCAAACATCCTGGACATTTACTTCTAAAAATCTGAGATAATGGGTTCATCCAAACAATCCACCAAAAAGTGCCCCTTAAAAGATGGACTAACTTGGTACTGTATAAGACTGCTTCCTATAGAAAAATGGCCTATTGGAAGGGGAGAACCTGATCTGCTGCAGAAGATCCCAGGATTGATCCCTGGCTTCTCCAAATAGGACTTGGAGGGACCCCTACCTGAAACCCGGAGAGCCCTGCTAGACAATACTGAGCTAGGTGAACCAACATCTAGACTCTGCATAAGGCATTTTCTGAGCTCCAAAATGAGGAGCGTAGCCAAGAAGGAACTCCTGTCCCTGTCTTCCTATTGTTGTTCTCTATGGTGGCAAGTCAACACACCTTTACTTGGAATTTAGCCCCACTGAAATCAGTAGGATTTACAGCTTCAAGATGGGTCATACTGGAAAGCTAAAGAAATTGTGAACATTTGCTTTGTGTGCCCCCTCTGTTGCTCACATCCATATATTTTTATAAGCTTGATATCTAATGCAGATTTGGACAAAAACAGATGGGAGGGACCAGAATGACTCCATAATTATTATTTTTTAAATCAACCCTGGAAGAACATAAGAAGAGGCTATTGTTGTTGTTGTTTAGTCGTTTAGTCGTGTCCGACTCTTCGTGACCCCATGGACCAGAGCACGCCAGGCACCTCTGTCCTCCACTACCTCCCGCAGTTTGGTCAAACTCATGCTGGTGACCTCGAAAACACTATCCAGCCATCTCGTCCTCTGTCGCCCCCTTCTCCTTGTGCCCTCCATCTTTCCCAGCATCAGTGTCTTCTCCAGGGAGTCTTCTCTTCTCATGAGGTGGCCAAAGTACTAGAGCCTCAGCTTCACAATCTGTCCTTCCAGTGAGCACTCAGGGCTGATTTCCTTAAGAATGGATGCGTTTGATCTTCTTGCAGTCCATGGGACTCTCAAGAGTCTTCTCCAGCACCATAGTTCAAAAGCATCAATTATTCGGCGATCAGCCTTCTTTATGGTCCAGCTCTCACTTCCATACATCACTACTGGGAAAACCATGGCTTTAACTATACGAAGAAGAGGCTGTTAGATCAGGTCAAAGTCCCATATAGTCCAGCATCCTATTGTCTCAGTGGCCAACCAGATGCCTGTAGCAAACCCACAAGCAAGACCCAAGCATAGAGCACTGCCTACCATAGTTTGCAGCAAATGTTATTCAGGAACATTCCTGCCTCCAACTGTGGAGGCAGGGCAGCGCCTATCAGTCAGGCCTCTCCATATTACCATGTTGTTAGGAGGCAAATTACAAATAAATGGCCCAGAATGGCAAGGAAATAGCCAGAGAACAGAATTAGCTTGTCAGGTGGAGGCTGGTGATGCTACACTAGCTTCACTATTGGCTCCCAGCTGGGGGAGAAGAAGAGATGAGGTGGTGGTGGTGAGGTCAGTGTGGTGCAAACACACTAGCAGAGCCAATCTCATGGTTCTGCTGGTACATTTGCACTGCGCTGACCACCATGTCACCTCCCCAGTCTCCCTTCCAGTAAGCAATAGCAACCCACCTGCCAGGGAGCTAGCATAGGCTTTTCTGCTAGCTAGTCTGGATGTGTGTGTAAAAAGAAACAAAAGAATCTTCAAGTTGGAAGGTCTCTCAAGAGGAAACCCACTACCACAGCATACCTGGGAGGTGGGCCATCCACCTTCTGCATGCACCTTCTGCATGCAAAGCAGATGATCTACTGCTGAGCTATGCCTCTCAATTTAAAGTTCACCTTGCCTGTTTGTAAATGGAGTCAAATATTACAGACCTACAGGACAACCCTAAAACTGCAGTCATCTTTCCCCCCCCCAAAGAGAACCCAACCAGGGTAACTGCTGCCCTTCACCACTTGGAGAAGTGGGATGAACATAACAACATGATGTACTTAATTGTCTTTGCTAGCCTACTTGCTTCTTGCAATCAAAGTCCGGTCAAAGATTGAAAAGTGCACCTCCGGGTCACCAAAAACACAATAATTTCTATTCAATACTTGGGCAAAAAAAACCATTTTCCTGTTAATTGCAAAACCTAAACCTGCTTAAATCCCTCTTTTATGAGAGCCGAGTTCTGTGCAGTTAACGCTTTGGTCGAAAAGAGTTGTTCTTTATTCACCTCCGAATACCAGCAAAGTGCAAAAGCATTCCTTGCCAAAGGTGCTTAAGTGTTATTGTGCTTCACTAAAGTGCAGAATCTGAGAAAAGGTGATCTCATAGATGAAGCTGTTAATCACTGTTAATAGGTCATTTAAAGCGATGCTGAATATTTCGACTGTTTCTTCCCTTTCCAGAAATGCTGGCATTATCACCTGCGTCATATGAGAATGGTCTTGATGGATCAAGCCAAATGTTTTGTATATCATATTGCTACTGAGATATTGGGCAGTGGCATACTGAACAGGGAGGGCAGAGGTGATTATTCCATACCTATTGTACAGGAAGTCATAGCAGGACAGCGAAAATGGATTCTACCTGACCTAATGAAATTAGTCTTAAATTGACCAAGTAATCCACAGGATCATCTTTATTCTCTTACCTTAACCCCTCATCCATCCCATCAGCTTTAAAGGCAAGGTAAGAAGTAAAAGCATGCTTTGGGGGGGAAACAGCCCCAGCCTACCCAGAGGGTTTGCTGATAGTATTTCCCAGCTGTCAATAAGCTCATTTCCCTGAAGTGCCTCTGGCGTCAAAGTCAGGGCGGACCCAGAGGTTGCGGCGGAGATTATTTTAGTAAGGGGGGGGCGCATCTCAGCCAAGAGTGCTCACTTGATCATTACATGCACACACTTCCTTTCCTGATCCTTAAGCAATCAATTGTAGGCATATCTGAGCATTATAATCTGACTGTTCTGCTTCTGCATAAATACATAATTGGATTCTGGAAGCAAGTTCTGGATTCCCCTGATCTTGGCTACGCTTGCAGCTGATCTACTTGGGGGAATTAAATCTGGCCTGCGAGTGGCAAAAACATCTGCTGAAAATGTGAGCAAATGCATTATCCACACCCAACACCAGGCAGATGCACACTTGTTATCCAACTCTTTCTCAGGGTTACAAGGTACAATTCATGCTTGAGGGTGGGGGGGAAGGATGTTGTCTGAGACTGTCAAAAGAAATGCTTGCAGCAGTCAGAAAGACACATAAACTGGCAAACTATGGCATAGGCTACTAAATTTAGAGTGGCAGGGGTGGAGGCATTCAGGATCGTGAGGGCAAGTGTGTCCACGTTTTGGAGAGCAGCAAATTAATAGGAGCACTGGAGGGGGAAATCTTTTCTTGTTCTGGGAAGTTTGTGGTCACTGGCGGCCAGAGGGTCTGCGTTGTGAGCCAAGCAAGCTAAGTGGGTGGTTTGGAATTAAAAAGGAGGAACTAGCTTCAAATAAATGCTGGTTGAATGAGTTCTGCAAGCACAAGGGGACTTCCCTGCTCTCCTCCCTACAAGTTACTCTTGCACCCTCCCCAGATCTCCTCAGGAGGGTTGGGAGAACCCCTAAGTTGTGCATGGGGGCAGAAGAAAGGAGATAATTCTGTCTAGCCAGCAGACATTATTGTGCTGATGGAATGATTGCCTTGGTGTGAAGTTGAATTTTACCCTGTGTGCCTCATGTGACTTCAGAACATCTCGTAAGGCAACAAGCTTGGTGGGATATCTTATTGCCCCAGGGAATGGTCTGAAGGCACATGAGGCCACCACCTTGCTGCAGCTAAGCAGCTCTGCGTCTGGTCAGTGCCTGGATGGGCACCACCAGAGAACCACATGTACTCCACCTTGGCTCCCATGACAGAAGGAAAGGTGGGATAGAAATGTAAGTAAATTGAGAACATTGTGGGTCTGTAGACCACAAACCACCCT
This sequence comes from Podarcis muralis, assembly GCF_964188315.1. Lineage (NCBI taxonomy): Eukaryota > Metazoa > Chordata > Lepidosauria > Squamata > Lacertidae > Podarcis > Podarcis muralis. The sequence continues at coordinate 23,907,591 of NC_135657.1, forward strand.
CCAGCAAAGTGGTCTCTCACTCTGGAGGGCTTCAGCCACAACAAACGCAATAGCTTTCAAGGCGTTACGGGATTCTTTGTTCTTTTGTTTTCGAACCGCCCACTGAGGAAAACCACAGAATCCATCGGCGAGAATGAAATTCACATACCCGTAAGTTCTGGCTGTCCCCTCTTGTCTCTGCCTTTCTCCTTCTTTCACATTTTAGACATTGCCCCTTCTTTTTGTTTGCTTCTTCTTAGGTATTCCTCCCGGTGTTTATGAGATTTATAAAAATTCAGCAAGATAAACTAGGGGAAAGACTTTGAAACGTTTCAAGGGCTCTCTTTGTGAAAAGGAGGGCTTCTGCTTCTATTCAAAGAGGCAAAACGTATGACTTTGATGTCTTTCATACGCCTGTCTTAAAGAGAGTGAGAGAGAAAGAGACCCTCCGTAGGGTGAAGCTGGCTTGACTCCCTCCCTGCTGCAGAAAGGCTCAGGATTAAAGGTCTAATCTAGAAGATATATTGCACACCAAACAGCCGAGCCATTTAGGAGAGCATTAAATGGCACTTAAACTAAACAATTGTCCTTGGGAGCTGTAGTTTATAGCAGACTGCTCTCTAATATCCATGCTGGGCTTTGAAAACAAGATGTCATTGTTTTATGAAAACACACACACATTTAATCTTCCCCTCATGAGACCACTCATGAAACTTCTGGCTGCTTGTGCTGGCGAACACCGTGAAGGAAACAAATGGGTTTAGTGACTGAACAACTACTGTTATACATACTGTTATATTTGATTTCCAAGATCATTTGCATGTGCTGCTCAGAACATTTTCTGGTACAAATAAGCAAACCACATTTTCCCGTCAGGGATAAATGTCCCATTTGAGAGTGTTTGGAACAATGTTCCCACTCTTTTTATAGATGAAAAATATGAAAACCATTTGAAGCAATGTGAGAATGTCAAATGTACATTCATTTGGGTTCTGCCGTTTTACCTACATCCACATTTATGGAACCATTAAGATTCAGGGGCCAAAAATAAGGACCACCCAGATTAGGGTTACACTTTTAATATTATTAGTCAATGTAATAAAGAGACCAGTAACAAAATCCCTTCTGCTTTCCAAATGAAATGTATAGGTGTTCATGCAAGGCCAGGCAGTAAATATGAAGTCCTAGAAAGGTGAATGATATTTAACTTGCTTACACTTCCACCCCATTGTTCATCATTATCCTTATTATTAGTTGGCCTTATCAGCAGGGGAACAATAACCTGCAGCCATAGAATGGAGCATTGCCAAAAAGAGTCCTCTAAAGTCTACAACTCAGTGAGGAGGTTTGACAGAACTGAGAGCAGCAGAACATCTACTGTGGGATAGATGTCCACAGACTCTCATTTCTCATAGACTTCTCAGCCACCATTATCAACTTTATCAGCTGGTGCCCAGAACTGAGTTCCCACTTGCCCCTCCAGTCTATTGAACTCACATGCTGCTCGCAGGCTTCCCATGGGCATCTGGTTGGCCATTGTGAGAACAAGATATTGGACTGGGTGGACCAATCCACCAGGCCTCTTCTTATGTCCTGGTTTGGGATATTTCAAAAATTGCCTCCTCCTGTTTGACTCTGTGTACAAAGAATCCCATGTGCTCATCCATTAAACTCAAGGAGAATTTGGAGAATCTGGAATTACCTCCTTCTATGTCAAGACAACAATTGTGTGTTTTTTTAAAAAAAAATCATTTGTTTATTCTCTTGCACTTTTTATCCATTTTTTATGGAAACCAAAGGGGCATACCTGGTGGTTCCTTGATGGTCACTGGTCCAGGCACTGACGAGACCTGCTTAGTTTTAGCAAGGTGGTGGCATCATTTGCCTTCAGAACATGCTCTGGAACCAGATCCATATAAAACCATGGCACTGAAACACCAGGAGCAAATCCATCAAAGGCACTAGCTTTAAAAAGTCCACCAAAATAATACCTTTTTCCAAATCCCACTTAAAAGAAAGGTTCCAGCCAAAATTCTCTGGAGAGGATGTCATGATGGAAAAGGACCTTTTGATACAAGCTGTGCATCCAAGCCATGGGGGACCATTAGCTATGACTCCCCTGAAGACCTCTGTGATCAGGCACCAAGATCAGGTGGTCCTTGAGGTATCCTAGACCCAAGTTGTTAAGGGCCTCCAAACTAAGTCCAAGGGTAGCCCAATAAAAACTGCCTTGCAATAATTGATGTTGACAAAGTGTTGATCATTAAGGTGCCATAAAACTCTGTTGTTTTTGCTAACATGCACGTGCATGTGAGATGCTGCCATCATTTGAAGGGCTTTCACTAGCTCATCTGAAGTAAGTTGTGTCGGATCCTGATCCCAGTGGGCAAAAGGCTTCACTATAGTTGACACCAATTAGTTACCTTTTGGGCTGAATCAGCAGGGAGAATAAGCAGTTGTCTGAACCTTGGCTATAGTTCCAACTTCTCAGCAGGTCAAAACTGAGGCACATGCTTTCAGCTCTCCGGGGACCTTGGTAAATGGAAGCTTCTGCCTCTGAAGAACAACGCAAATGTGCATGGGAAATGTCCATGCTGAGTTTTCAAGTTCCCTCATCAGTCTCTTCACTCACTGGGTCATTCATGCTTAGCATCATGTTTATCATGTGATTAACCACTGGGGTGTCTGCAATGCTGCTTGAAATTCTGTTTAACTACTTTTTAATTAAAAACAGTAGCTTACCCACTATGGAGTTTTCTGTTTGTGAAACCTTCTTCTGTGAAAGAACTTGGACTCAACTCTCCTTTTTTATTTCTTTTCTTGGTCCTTTCTTTTCCCTTCTCCTTTTGAGCTAGCAATACTTTTCTCTCCTTGGCTACTTCTGTTTTATTGTCATCCAGGAAAGTTCAGTAAGTGCTATTTTCTACTTTCATATTGGAACACTGGACCATAAAGTTTCACTACCCAGTAAACATACTTTAATAGAATGGTGAAGAATGTGTGGTCTAGGCTCCAGATGTCACTCAACTCTAACTCCCATCATCCCTGACCATCAACCATGCTGGCTAGGGATGATGGGAGTCCAGCAAGACTTGAATAGTCACAGGTTCCCCATCCCTACTTTTGTACTTAATATTGTAGTACTGTGTTTTTTCAGGCACATGCAGACATATCAGCAGCAGAACTGGGTAACCTCTGGAACAACAAATGCTGTTGGTCTCCAGCTCCCATCAGCTCCAACCAGCATGGCCAATGGTCAGGGATAATGAGAGCTGTAGTCCAACAATTCCTGGAAGGACACAGGATCTTCACCCTTGCTCTACAAGAACTACTGTGGACCTTGTATCCAATGTAGTGCTAAGTCACTTAGTAGTATGCTCACTCTGCTTGTGATATGTTTTGCACCAGCAGAATGTTGTTGCACAAGAGATAGCATAAGGAGGTTGCTGGTAACTTTCTTGCAGAATAGATTGTGCAATATGTTTCGCAATGAACGTCTTCTGCTAGTGCAACTGTTGGGTTGGCTTCCTCTGATGTGCTACATTAAAATGTTTAATTTAAAGCTCATTTTCCCAAGGCAATTCATAATTTAAAAAAAATAACCTCTAATGAGTTTTTATAACAGTTTTCCATATGTAAGACTATCACTGTGTCTTGAAGCAATATCTGACCAGGGTCTTTGACTTGACAAATGATTGCCTTACAATTCCAGTGATGTGTTCCCATGGGAGCTAATTGTTCCACCATTTTCCTTAAGCCTTCTGAATGGGTAGGAAATATCTGAAAAGGAGCTTCCCTTTCTGCCCCCCCCCCAACATATAGTTAAGGGTGATGTAATCTAAGTGTCTTGTGTCTGAAGCATAGCTATCGAAACAACAGTTTTAGTCAGAGACAGCAATTTTAGAATGAGACAGACTAGAAGACCTTTCCATTTCAATTTTGTTGTGCCTGTTCTGAAAGAAATCTCCAAAGTAGGTACTCTGTATGAATTATTAGATTCTATATCCCACCCCCTCCAAGAGACTCTGCTTACATATGATTCCAATGTACCTTAATAGGTGGGATCCTAAAGTCAAACACATAGAATGCTGCATTAATATATTTCTTCCATTTAAAAAGCAACAGCAGCAACCCTCTCAATTGTATGTTAGTATATTTTTTAGCTTTCCACAAGACACTCTAAGTTAGACTCATCTCCTTTCTACATCTCTTAATGGAACATCCCCACTCCTGGTACTAGTATTTGTCATTGATTTGATAATGGCTGCTTGTCTCCCAAGACTTTGATGTTGTACATAAGAGCCATGGATCAATTGCATCCATTTTCCCCATTACTAGCCAAATATTTGGACACTTTCTGTTGAGTTGATTCAAGGCAGAACTGCACACTGTATAGACATATTTAACCTTCGGGAGCTGAACATTTTGTGATCTGGGAGAATTAATAGATGTTTTTTCTAGCAGCATAAATGGAAGGGAAGGGTCTGGTTTTTTCTGCAGCAGAAGAAATGAAGAGGGGCTTAGATGGGTTATGTTATTACCGGGGGAGGGGGGGGAGGTTCAGAAGTGGAATATGCCAGTGAGGGAAAGCAGTTGCTCATGGAAAGTGCTGTCCTAATGGCATGTTTGTTGGGAGATTTTCAAGTGGCCAAATGCATTAGGACTTGTTGTGTGTTCCCACATTTTAAAAAAGCAAATGCTTCTTGGCTGCTGTGTTTGAATAATTTGGGACAGCTCAAAATATACCACAACATGTGTCTTTGGAAAGAGAAATTCAGAACTTTCCAAAGTAAAATATTTATTTTACAACCACTGCTACAGGAGGGAGCTTTTGCCTTCCTTGTTTGTTTGAATAAACATGCACTATTGTCTGAGGAGTATGTGGAGGGGACCTCTTTGCTTGCCAGCTTTCTCCTAGAGAACAGCAGCTAGAGTTCGCCAGATGGCGTCTTTTTAAACAGTGCAGCCTCTTAGGGGTGTTTCAGACATTACACAGAAGCAAACCTGGGTTTGCCACAGAATATGCACTCACCAGGGAGTCGTCGTCCCCCCCTTCATTCAATTCTCTAAAAAAAACTACACCCCACTCCCATCCCAGAAACTGAACTCAACACACCTCCAATTAAAAAAATGAATCTGAAAATACATAAAGCAACATTCTAGGGATTTATGAAGCCATATCCATCATCAGTTGGCTGCTTATATACTGAACCATAGCAGCTAGACAGAGCACAGGAGGTGGCTCAGAGCTAGATTGTGCTCTTCCTTCCTTCCTTCCTTCCTTCCTTCCTTCCTTCCTCTATTGCCCCTTGAACCCATGATTCGGAACTGCTTGTTACAGGATGGTGACCTTTGTGTAGAGTAGATGTGAAATGGTCACCTCCATCATGGGAAGGGCTGGGCACATGCAGAGCCAGCCCAAACCTGTTTGCTGCCAGATGGTTTTCCATCTCCCCATTCCATGTACAGGAGCTGACTGACCTGGCAGTTGAATTGTATGTCCACGCTGGCCATGGGAGAGAATCCTCTGCTGAACCCGAGGGCAGTTAACAGGATTTGCGGCAGGGTGGGTGGCATTCACAGTTCTGATCTCCATCCAAGGGAAATGGCCAGTGGCTTGGGAGGAATGGCCAGAGAATCATGTTGCCCCTGCTGCCAATTCCCCTATCGCCTACCTCCTGAGATTATTGCCTCACTTTGCCTAATGGTAGCTCCTGCCCTGACCATAACTGGGAATCTACTGCACTCTGAAGAGCTGAAATAAATTCAGAGAGTTCCTCCAACCTCAAGACTGGATGCCAATGTTATTAGACCATCCTAGCCATTACAGCTTCCTTTTGATTTTTCTGAACTTTGAGAAATACAAGCTGAAGGAAGTCCGGATGTGGGAGCAGAATGGAAAACACTAACACACTAAGTGCGGCGCTTTCTGGCTTTCCTTTTGCAGTCCTATTTTTCTTGATGAACAGCTGTAAACAATGGTATAAAACAGAACACATTTTCCTTTAACAGCAACAACAAAAAAGCTGGAAGCCACAAGAGTAAGTGCCATAAGGAAGCAGAATTTCCCAAAGGGTTCTAAATCTGATTTTACAATCCTCCCCACCAAAAGAGTCCCTTGGAATTAGTTGGCTTCAAAAACAGGAAATTTGACAAAATAATATAGTGTTATTGTTTTTTTGAAACCAGCTGGTTTCAAAGTTGGGTATGAAAAATGCTACATTGAACTATGGACTACCGTTGGCCAGGAAAACTCCTTAGTTAATTCCTTGAATTTGACTGATGGCTATGACCCAGTTCAGATGTAATGGTGAACCATACTGTGTGCTATAAGGATGAGCAGGCAGCAGGGCTTTTTTTTCCAGCCGGAACTCACCGGAACTCAGTTCCAGCACCTCTCAGGTGGGCACCATTGCCATTCTAAGAGAATAAGGGGTAATAGCACTGGCAAGCAGCAACCTCTGTCTTCTTATTTCTCCTTTCCTGCTCTGTATTGTGAGAGGGGAGAAACTTAAAAGTCAATTTGTGGTTATTAAAATCAGTTAAAACATCTGGCAGTCAAGAGAATGCATCAGCATTTCAGGTGTCAAAAGCTAAGCTAAAAAGGTGTGTCTTCTGTGGAAAGGGGATTCCATAACTTAGGGGCTGACACAAAGAAAGCCTTTCCCAGTACATTTCTGAGCACAATTCAAAGTGTTGGTGCTGACCTTTAAAGCCCTAAATGGCCTCGGCCCAGTATATCTGAAGGAGCGTCTCCACCCCCATTGTTCTGCCCGCACACTGAGGTCCGGCGCTGAGGGCCTTCTGGCGGTTCCCTCACTGCAAGAAGCAAAGGTACAGGAACCAGGCAGAGGGCCTTCTCGGTAGTGGCACCCGCCCTGTGGAACGCCCTCCCTTCAGATGTCAAAGCGATCAACAATTACCTGACATTCAGAAGACATCTGAAGGCAGCCCTGTTCAGGGAAGTGTTTAATGTGTGACATTTTAATGTATTTTTAATCTTTGTTGGAAGCCACCCAGAGTGGCTGGGGAAGCCCAGCCAGATGTGAGGGGTACAAATAATAAATTATTTATTATTATTATTATTATTATTATTATTATTATTATTATTATTAATATTATTATTTTCTCAGCCTGTCCCTCTGCTGACTTCTCAGGATGGTAGAAGAAGGGCCCCTCTCTTGATGTTACAACCTGAACGAGTCTGTAGGGAAGGAGGCAGCTTTTCAGATATTTGTGGCTAATTCAGATGCCTTGAGTTGGGCCCAGAAAGGAAACTGGCAACTGGTTATATGAGTTCTAAATATAACAGTGATCAGCAGACAGTGATCAGGCTGCTGTAGTTTGGACCATTTGAGGGTAGCCCCACACAGAGCATGTTGCAATAATCCAATCTGAAAGTTGCCAGAACATGGAGTACCAATGGCCAAGTCAGCTCTGACCAAAAGGAATTGTAATTGGCAAAGCATCCTGAGCTGGAAATAGGCATTCCTATCCACCCAGGTCACATGACAATGTTGTAACAATGTTGGATTCCGGGTGGATTTGCTCCTTCCATGAAAGTCCAGAACAAGCTGTTTCTGCACCTCTTGAACCCAAGAACTTAACCTTTTTGTCTTACCAGAACTCAGCTTCAGCCCTGATAAGTATGTATGTGTTTATCTGTTCGTCATCTTCATTTGTGATAAATACATATCTGATTATGTAGTGTATGTGTACCTAATATGCATATAATATTATGCATACAATAATGCATCTAATAACATGCATAATATGCAGGAATTGTTATTATTTTTAGGCAGAACTGATTTAAAAAATAACCTCCACAAAATAGATGAGTGAGATAGGAATAAGATTCTTTTCTTTTGTGTTGATAGGCTTGACCTTGAGATTTTTAGACAACTCTATCCCTGTCCATGGTTCTGTTTCCTTTCCTTGCCTCTAGCCTCACTCTGCTCCTCTTTATCCTCCATCGTGAGAGGAAGTTGATTGGGCTGGGAGGCCAGCACACAGATCCCAGTGGTGCTTGATAATTAACTGAGCAGGGCCACATTCACACTATACATTTCAAACACTATGATGCCATTTTTACTAGTCATGGCTTCTCCCAAAGAATCCCGGGTGCTGCAGTTTATTAAGCGTGCTGAGCAGTGTTAAGAGACCCCTATTCTCCTCCCAGAGCTACAACTTCCCAGAGTGGTTTATGTCAGGAGCTTGTCCTACACTTGAGTAGGACCCTGGCAGAGACACATGCCTGACTGGCATGTTCTCTCCCTCCTGGTCGATCGTTCAGGAGCTTCAAAAGCTTTCTTCTGCCTGAACATCACAGCGATCGATGCCAACAAACATCGGCACACTTAGGGATCCACAGAGTTTGCGCAGCAACAGACCTCAGCAACTCAGCATTTTGGCTAATCTACTTTATTTACATATAAACTCACACACAACATGGCTCCCTCTCTCTCTAGCATCAGACAGCAAAGAGAGAGAAAAAACAAAGGACAGTAGTCCCACTTCACGGAACACAGGAATACAAACATCCTGTCTCCGTCACTTCCCACTCTGTGGAGTCAAAACATATACCGTCATGTGAAAGTCAACAATCCCATGACTGCAATCACGGAGCAGGAATTCTAACAGTTTAACCATCAATCCCTCTTCACAGTGAACTCTGGGAATTGCAGCTCTAAGAAGGGAATAGGGGTCCCCTAGCAACTCTCAGCACCCTTAACAAACTAGAGCTCCCAGAATTCTTTGGGGGAAGCAACTGTTTAAAGTGGTGTCCTAAATAAATGGTGTGAATGTGACCTTTATGTCTTTTGAACAAGGCTCTGCTTGGTATTTCTTGGGTTTCTAGTAAAAAGCAAAGCAGATTTGATTTTAATTAATTTTTATAATGAAATATTTTTAGAATGTGTGATTATTTGACTGTTTGATTATTTGATTGTTGTTAGCCGCCCTGAGCCTGGCTTCGGCTGGGGAGGGCGGGATATAAATAAAATTTATTATTATTATTATTATCCAACAACCGGAAGCCTGCTTACCCTTGCAGTATGATACATCTGCACTTTTGCAGATTATCCAAACTGAACTGAGTGGGGGGGGGGGTTGGGGGTGGATTATGAGAGTCAGCCACATTGGTCTAAGAGAAAATTATATGAAAATGATATATCGATGGTATCTAACCCCAAATAAATTGGCAAAAATGTATAAATCAAATGTGTTGGAAATGTTAAGAGAAAGAAGGTTCTTTTTATCATATGTGGTAGTCTTGTAGTAGGGTTAAAGCTTACTGGGAAATGATATATAATGAATTGAAAAGGAGGTTTAAAATAACGTTTGTAAAAAAAAAAAAAAACAACCCAGAAGCTTTTCTTTTGGGAATTATAGGGATAGAACTACCAGAACTGTATAGAAACATATTCATGTACCCTTTGTTGTTGTTTAGTCATTTAGTCGTGTCCGACTCTTCATGACCCCATGGACCAGAGCACGCCAGGCACTCCTGTCTTCCACTGCCTCCTGCAGTTTGGTCAAACTCATGTTGGTAGCTTCGAGAACACTGTCCAACCATCTCGTCCTCTGCCATCCCCTTCTCGTTGTGCCCTCAATCTTTCCCAACATCAGAGTCTTTTCTGGGAATCTTCTCTTCTCATGAGGTGGACAAAGTATTTGGAGCCTCAGCTTCAGGATCTGTCCTTCCAGTGAGCACTCAGGGCTGATTTCCTTAAGAATGGAGAGGTTTATTCTTCTTGCAGTCCAGCACCATAATTCAAAAGCATCAATTCTTCGGCGATCAGCCTTCCTTATGGTCCACCTCTCACTTCCATACAGCACTACTGGGAAAACCTTCATGTACGCTACTACATGAATAATGGAAAGAAGCAGAAGTTCCAGCAAAGAAAGAATGGATACAAAAACTTATGGAGTATGCAGAAAAATAAGAAATCAGGATAACAAACCTTTTTTTTTTTAAAAAAAAAGAAATGGTTTATTGAATATTTACAGATAAATTGTAAACAGATAAGAACATTGGCAGGATTATTGTAATAACCTGCAGTTTCATAAGAGTATATATTTAAAGTAGATGAATAAATGAACTAATTAAGTTGGATATGCAGAAGATATTAAAAATAAATTTAAGGAACCGCAGAAAGAGGGGGAAGGAAGTCAAGTTTTGAAATGTTAAAATGATTGTAAAATCAGTGAAATGTATAAACCTGTAAAGTATAAATATTTTTTTAAAAAAGTGAACAATTAAAAAGTGTGTGTGTGTGTGTGTGTGTGTGTGTCAATCAATCACATAACATAAAGAATCCTAGCCATGCTTTGCCCTGACACTAACTATCCTTTAATAACTTCCTCTGTAGTTTGAGTCAGCCTCAGCAGCATATGAATAACTAACTGAAGCCTTCTTTCCAACAATTCCAATATGCATATAGATGCTCAGAGCACCAGACCGAGATTTTTGAACCTGCCTAATGGTCTGTAGCTTTGGTACATTGAAAGAAAGAAAGAAAGAAAGTTCATCAGACTTTAGCTTGTCAGGTCTAATGATTCAGAGACACTGATTCACTTCGGATTTGACTGCTGCCCTCCCACTGGGCCAGTGTTGATGAATGTCAATAGAAAATTGCTAGGAGCTGGGAAGAAAATAGATGGCCTTTGGGGGTTTTATAAGGTACAGGTCTTTGTCATGCCTCAACTAAATCCTAATTACTCTGATTAACAATACAAGCTTGTCAGGGCCAAGGCAAATTGCAAGGCTTTGCTTCTCCTGAGTTCTTCCAGTTCTGGAAAAATGCTTGCAAATACGAATGCATTAGTCAAGGCTGCATATAGAAATGGAATTAGGAAAAATTGTGATTTTTCAGGAGGATTTTTAATAAAAGCTTTGGAAATTGCTTTGGAAATGTGGAGAACTTAATTTAAGGTTGGAGAAATGAGAAACCAGAACTGACAGATTCTTCATCATCATCATCAACAACATTTTATTTGTATGCCGCCTTTCCATAGTGAAAACAATGCTCAAGGCGGCTTACAACATGACAAGATTTACATAATTACCAACATAACAAAAGTCATAAACAATAAATAAAACACATTAAAAAGTACACAACCAAATAGAAAACTATTTCTACATAAATCATAAAATCTAAAAGGAATCTTGAAGGGAAGGTGGTACTTAACTTTAACAAATATGTTTAATAATAAGAATAAAACTATTGGGAGCTGGAAAAAGCATTTTTCAATAAGGCATGGTGCAGGGAAGTTTCCTCCTCAACTGGGTAATTTTCTTTCTTTTTGACTTCTCATTGGGTGAAGGCAAGCCTTTAGGCTCAACTTAATGTACCTCTTTGGATCCCAGCCACAGCAATTGTATGTATATATAAAACACATCTGCAAAGTTCAAATCTGCTGAAAAAGCACAATCTGATGCCTCAACTGGTCATGTCCAAAGAGAGATGTTTCTGGCCAAGCAGAACCACAGAGAACAGTACTTCTACTTTCAGCAAAGGTTGCCTACAAAGCCCACTGAAATATGGCTTGAGAGCTGAGCTACGCTCTAAATTCTAGTTATCGGTCATTAGTCACCTCACACAGCATATAAAAAAAGGAGCAAGCTATTAGAGAACTTAGCCCAGCTGCCTTCACCTTCTCCTGCCATCCCATAATTCAATGCTGCAGGAAATACTAAATACAATTTATGGTGTGAGTTCTTGTTGAGAATATTATTCAACTCACATTCCACATCTATTCCCCCCCCCCTTTTCTCCCAAACAATCCATTAGAAAAAAATAACTCCTTGAAGTGGCCATCGATCAAGCCAGAGTCAGCAATTTATTGGCATCCAGATAAGCACTTTTTCAGGATGTTAAAAAAAAAAAGTGTTTCACAAATAATCTTTGGAAAGCTTGTCAGTAGGATTTTTGTCTGTATGGGGATATTGCAACAGAAACCTGGGATTTCTGCAAAGTAATGGTTTGTGCAGAAGCTTGAAATATTTCCCTCGCCTCTTCCCCACTGGCAACAAAAGGACCGTTCTGGGACCCATACCATACCCATGTCAATAAAATAAAATATGAATCCCTTCTTTATCTTTTTTTTAAACTCTATGAATTCAGAAAGTTTGAAAATGCCTATTTTGCCAATTCACCAACATACTGGATTAACCTACCACACAGTAGAGATGTGGCTACGCAATCTGAAAAAAGAATGTCCCTCTATCAAGAAGCCTCCTCAGTCACAAAATTCCTTCTTAGAGTGATTTGATGTTCATATTCTCTGCCCAAAGTACTGAGTTTGGTGTATGCTGGCCAACCAGGGTATTTCTAGCCAGCAAATGCAAACCAGAACTGCTTTACTCATGTCCTGCCTCTTCCCATATGAACTTATCTGGACCCCACGATCATCATCTGAAGTCCTTTTCGATGAGAGGGTACCAACACAAGAATGGGCCTTCTCAGTGGTGGCTCCCTGATTGAGGAACACTCCCCAGAGTGGCTTGCCTGGTAGCATCATTACTTGTCTTTGGGCATCAGGCAAAAACATTTCTTTTTGGTCAGGCTTCTTAATGGGTGAGATGCTTTAGTCCTGCCTTTTAAAAATATGAATGAGCTTTAAATCTCCCCCTGCTTTGTTTTTATGTTGCTTTTAATGTGTGTGTTACTTATTTCTTAAGTCATTTTGATTCATTTTTGTATATTAAAAAGTGGCTAGTAAGTTCAATAAATAATAATACAGTAATATCCCCAGATGGCAGTCAGTCGTGACTGCACCACACCCAACCTATTTCTGACCTAATCGCTTCAAACTTTCTTAATGCTCTATTTATTAAAATACCTCTTTGGAACTAACCAGGGTTTGAAGCCAATGAAAACATTGGCTTCAACGGGAATATTCAGCATGCTAATTCATAAAAACGAAGGTAACAATACATGAAAAGCCTGTCACTTGATTTACACAACTACTTCAAGGTAATTACATTTAATATTATTGCATAAAATAATTATGTAAAGAGCAGGCTTCTAGTTAACTGTAGAGACATTGCCAAGTCGTTACTGATCCGATGGAACTTTGCCTGTTTTTCAAGGCTTGACACAGTGGGTGGGCTAATTTCGAGGCGACTGGGTTAGAATTTAATACATTTTACTCATATTATGCAATGGTTAGTTTTAAAAACCAAGAACAAGTGTGTGAGGTAGCCACATTCCACATTGTCCGTCCTGATAGAGATAAAAAGGTTAAAGCAAGAAATTAGCAGAGCTACTGGCTGCAATCCAGTGCATTTGCACAATTGAGATTATACAATCATGGGTGGACTGTGCAGTTATTATGGAAGTGTTGAAAAAATGAATCTGCAGGAAGAGACAGGATTTCACCAAATAAGATCTGCTCAGAGTGTAAGCACAATCCCACACACTCCTTTCGATGTGTTTACTGTAACACCATAATATTTTCACATTCTAAAAGCGACTACACATTTGTGGTTGCTTCCGCAATTTCTTTTCTCTGGAATTGTAGGTTTTCGGTGATCTATTGTTTTTGGGGTAGTCAGATCACCTTCGTGGAACATCAAGAGCTGCCTTATACTGCATCAAACCATTAGTCCATCTAATTCAGCATTGTTTACACTGGGCATCATCTGTGACAGGGTAACTGATGGCCTCTCCTTGCTCCGGCACATGGGTAGGCAAACTAAGGCCCGGGGGGCAGATAAAGCCCAATTGCCTTCTAAATCCGGCCCCCAGACAGTCTGGGAATCACTGTGTTTTACATGAGTAGAATGTGTCCTTTTATTTAAAATGCATCTCTGGGTTATTTGTTCATTCCCCCCCCATATATATATATATATATATATATATATATATATATATATATATATATATATATAGTCCAGCCCCCCACAAGGTCTGAGGGACAGTGGACCAGCCCCCTGCTGAATAAGTTTGCTGACCCCTGGTGTATTAGTATCCAAAGCTGAAGCTGGATACAACTTCCCTTTTCTTTTATATGGTTCCTACTTCACAATAACCATTTTAGTAGCAACACTTCTTTGCAAGATTGTGTGTGCCTTTCTCATTAAAAGCTAAAGGCTGAATCTGAACATAGCAAGCGGCTTTATACTGAGTCAGACCATTGGTCCATCTAGCTCAGTATTGTCTACACTGACTGGCAGCAGCTCCCTAGGGACCCCACAGGGGGTCTCTCCCAGCCCACCTGGAGATGCTGGGGATGGGATCTGGCATGCAAAGCAAATGCTCTTCCATTTGCTACACCTCTTCCTATGGTGTATCCAACATCATCATTTTCAGCCCCCTGGGTGTCACTGTTTTCTAAGCTGCTCACTTGCTTTGATTTGTTTTTCCCAAAAAACTGATTTGTGGTGATTTGGGTGTGTGTGATAAATTGCTGTTATTCTTACTATTGTCATTTGCATGCTGGGAACATCAGCCTGTCCAGTGTGAATAAAGTGCTATTGAGAGTTTTAAGGATCCCTTCACCTTTAGTTAAACACTTCCTGTTTGTAGATTTTACCTGATGAGCAGTGGATCAGTGATTATTAGTTCCTTCATTGCTTCCTCAGTAGCTTCTCTTCACCAAACCAATGTCAGTTTCTGTGCCTGCGTGGGAGATAGAGAGAGACTTGAATTAATGGTTGCTTTAGTGGCAGTGGTTTTTCATTTCTTAAGCAGCAAAACAGCACAATTCTGCTATTTATTTATTTTTTAAAATAAGAATCTGGGCAATCAGGGCAATTAAAAGGCTGTTTGTCACTGATTCCCCAGCCGCTCTCATCAGGAAGCAATAAAACATGATGTACCTACAAAGAGGAAACTTTTTATTAACGTTCCTGGGAACGTTTGCTGAGTGAGGCTTATGTATGAACATCATGGAAGGATCTTGATCACAGCAAAGGGCACTGCTGTGTAACAGAGCACAGTATTAATTCCTTGTGCGGAAGCTTTTAACTCTGCTTCCAGCTACCGTATTTTTCGCTCTATAAGACGCACCAGACCACAAGACGCACCTAGTTTTTGGAGGAGGAAAACAAGAAGAAAAAAAATCTGAATCCCAGAAGCCAGAACAGCAAGAGCGATCCCTCTTGCTGTTCTGGCTTCTGGGATAGCTGCGCAGCCTGCATTCGCTCCATAAGATGCACACACATTTCCCCTTACTTTTTAGGAGGAAAAAGGTGAGTCTTATAGAGCAAAAAATAGGGTGAATTGTGGGGAAATGATGCCACATCAATGCTATAAGATTCCAGTGTGCATACTTACCTGGCAGGGGAGACATCTTGATCATGAAGATTCCAGTGTGCAAGTGGAAGGAACCTGTGAATGGTCAGCTGTTTTCTCTCTGTAAAGATGACTGCTGTTTGGATGGAGATACTTGGTCAGCTTGAACATCACCAGTTTGGGGTGCATCTGGGTTTTTTAATAGAATCAGTTAACTAAGTCAGCGATAGGCAAGAAAGCTGAATGTTGGAAGTCTTCTTACAGTGCATAGTTAAAACTATGGTATTTGCAGTTGTGGACACTAGCTTGGATGACTTTAAAAGAGAATTAGACAAATTCATGGAGGAGAAGGTTATGGCTCTGCCTCTATGGTTGGAGGTAATAATGCTTCTCAATATCAGTTGCTGGAAACCACAGGAGGGAAGAGTTTTCCTATGCTCTTGGTTTCCCACAGGCATCAGGTTGGCTACTGTGAAAACAGGATGCCGGACTAGGTGGGCTGTTGGTCTGATCCAGCAGATGCTTCTTATATTCTTAAGCTCAAGTGGTGAATCTTCTGGTCTTGTTGGACTCCAACTTCCATCAGCCTTGGCTGCAGTGCTTTGCCCCCTGGTGGTACTCAATGGGACGCAGTACCAGCACCTTTTCCCTCCCCTCTAAATCTTAAAGGTAAAGGTACCCCTGCCCGTACGGGCCAGTCTTGACAGACTCTAGGGTTGTGCGCCCATCTCACTCAAGAGGCCGGGGGCCAGCGCTGTCCGGAGACACTTCCGGGTCATGTGGCCAGCATGACAAGCTGCATCTGGCGAGCCAGCGCAGCACACGGAACGCCGTTTACCTTCCCGCCAGTAAGCGGTCCCTATTTATCTACTTGCACCCGGAAGTGCTTTCGAACTGCTAGGTTGGCAGGCGCTGGGACCGAACGACGGGAGCGCACCCCGCCGCGGGGATTCGAACCGCCGACCTTTCGATCGGCAAGCCCTAGGCGCTGAGGCTTTTACCCACAGCGCCACCCGCGTCCCGCCCCCTCTAAATCTTATGATAAGGTAAATGGAGGGTGGGGAGAGCAAGCGAGGCAATGTGACTGGAAGGGAGATTGTGAAAAGCAGGAGGCTGAGGTGGCGGCAAGGAAAAAGAGGTCCTTCTTCAGGGCTGTACCATTCCACCTTGGTTGCTCTGCAATGTGTGCTCTCCCCCTGGGCCTGCTGCTGATAGGGTCCTCAAATCCTTCTGTCTCTTTCCCAAAGCCGGACAAGTGCTTACCGGACTTTGAGAAGGAGGTAGGAGAGCTCCAGGACCCTGCCAGAGCTTCACACCTCCTTTCCAAAGCCCTGCTTAAGCCAGCACCACAAGGGCTGGGGGGCAAGCGTCAAATGGCCTCACACAGGGTAGCATATTAACAAGCTCTGCCGCTACATTTGGCCCCTCAGCTTGAGGTCCCCCATCTGTGGTTTAGGCAGAGATCAACTAGCAGTATGAGACAACTCCATACAGTCCATCTTATTTCCACAACAGTCCTGTGAGGCAGATTTTATTTATTTATTTTCATTCTGCCTTTCTTCCATCATGGAGCTTCAGATGGAATACATGGCCATTTTATATTCAAAGATAAGACTGTCCTCCACTGAAAAGAGTTATCATTTGTCTGCCTTCTGAAGATTCATCCATTCTTAAGAGCCCCCCCCCCCCAAATATATGAAAATTACAGGGATGGATCCTTCAGCTGAGCAGTATTAGAAACTTGGAAAAGCACAAATCACAGTACATAATGGGAGACAGAAATATTACTGCATCATTCAATGCAATACTGCTTTTTCCCCTGGAAATGATAAATTATTTTTAGATGGAAGAGTTTGTCCGATCATGCACACATTCCTCGAGGATTTGATGTTTTATTTCCCATATTTTGATCTCGTGATGAATCAAAAAGTGATTTCCGCCCCTTAAGGGGAGGAAAGCAGGTCTTTTCAGGTCACAACTTCTTCGTAACAAAGAGTTGTTAAAGTATGCCAATTTTATAATATAGAATTTATGGCCGAAGGGGTCAAAGGGGAGTTCCGAAAGGAATTCAGCAGACCTGCATAGTAAATCAACAGCTGTGTCTTTGATAAATACCTCCTGGGCCCACTAACAGCATCTCACTAGTGCTGAAAGTTAAAACAGTGGACTCCATATTGTACTGCAGTTTAATGAAAGACACTAGGAGACTTGGCTTACCTCTCTTAGCACCACCTACTTTGGATGTGATTCGTAGCACTCTGTTGAATTCCAGTGGCTACTTGTGAACTGTGCTGCAACCAAAAACATATATAAACATACCCATTACACATAAGCAGGTTCAAAACAAATGTTTGCTCTGCATTCCAATGGATGCTTACCTGAAAGTACACCAAGCTGATCACAGTGGAACTTACTTCTGAGTAAGCATACATAAGTATGCTCCTAAATGCCCATACCTTAGATCACAGATGGGAAACCTGATACCCTCCAGATGTTGTTGGAGGACAACTCTCCTTGACTCTTTCCATTGGCCATGCTGGCTAGGATTGATGGGAGCTGGAGCTCATCAACATCTTGAGCACCACAGGTTTTCCAGCCCTTCCTTAGAGCCAATTCATACAACCATCATTTGAAATATGTGAAACTTCCTTAAATTGGCTGCAATGCAACGCAACTGGGGGTGTGCAGCACTCATGCAATTTAGTTGGGACTCTTGACTTGGTACATCAGAAAACAGTCCACCTCAGCCCTAAAGCTTCAGCGGCTGCCTGATTTGACTAGAACAGGGGTAGTCAACCTTTTTATACCTACCGCCCACTAATGCATCTTTCTTGATGGTAAAATTTCCTTACCACCCACCAGTGCTCGATGGAAGGAGGATTCAGCTTGTGCCATAGAACCCCCTACCACCCACCTAGAATCCTGAAACGTCCACTAGTGGGCAGTGGGGACCAGGCTGACAACCACTGGACTAGAGGTTTGATGCTGAAACCTATTTGAAAAAGAATTAAGCATTGTCATCCCTTGCATATTATGGGAACATTTTAAAATGGCTATAGCTTCTTCTTTTTCTGCCAAAAGTGGGTGGAATTTGCAGGCATAGTAGTCCCTCTAGACTAGAGTAAATAAAGTCTGCCAAATTACAGACAAACAGTTCCAGGTTTTGTTTTTGTCCTTTTAAAAAAAGAATATTGAACCGAGCACTTTTAAACCTGGGGTTTAAAATTGTTTTTAGGGTCTTTTTGGTACAGTTTGGTGAAGTTTGCAAACGGAATAGACCTTCCAGAAAGGATGAATACAACATTCAGCTTCATTGCATGTCTTTGAGTTCGAGTGCATAATTGTATGCACTTCTATCATGTCACTCCCTACATGCTTATGTTATGTATTTTGGTGTTTTTATCTTGTGAGCCACAGGGGCAACCCATGCTGTTTCACCACCTGAAGCAAAACAAGAATTGCTGCATCCTACCTGCCGCACTACAGTTTCGTCACCACTGCGCCTCCGCTTCTCGCTGAACTCTGCAAGAGCCAACGCACTCCCCCCCCCCAAGTGTTGCAAATCGATGGCAATGTCCTCAAGTGGGAAACAGTAGATGGAAGAAATCAACACCCAACAAAAGTAGTGCATCTAGTGTCATGTCAGTGATTAATTTGCAGGCCAAAAGCAGGCTCAAGTAATTAAATGAATTATCTGCTGAGAATGATTTGCTGAAATCTAGAGCTTAAGCTAATTTCCCAGTGAAGTGTTTCCATAATGCTGTGAGGCTCTCTCTCTACATTCCACTGAGCTCTTTTTGAAGATTTTATATGCAATATACACCCTACTCATACTTACAGCAGCTGGTTAACATATGAGGATTTACTACATATTTTATGTCTGCCATTTTTCCATTAATAAATGCATTGTGGGTGAAGGTTTAAGGATGCCAGTTTGAAGATATTTAAATAGCTCCAAATGTTCTAAATTGATGCTGAGTCTGTTAATAAGGAATAATGAAGGGTAGTGGGAAATATTTTGTCCTTGTGCATTAGCTCTGCTATGTAAAACATTGTAAAAGTGGAGTGGGGAAAAGGGCTGGGATAATATTTAACAACGGGGAATTGAATATCTGCAGATCTCTGACTGATAAGCAACATTTGAGCCAAGGAAATATTTGAGAATATTCCAAGAAGAAAATATTAATCTTGGGGTTGTTGGTTTTTCTTTGTTCTCCCCCCACCCCACCCCAACATTTACAAGACATTTTTTTCATCCTGCTATATATTTATGTGGACCTGATCCAGTTAGACCCTTATGTGCTCCACTGAGCATGTGCAGCTGTCACAGCACAGCTGTCTGCTTGTGGGAGGGTTACCATGGCAGGAGGCAGAACCACTAGCAGGAAATACCTGTGCACAGACCAACATATGCAAGTTCAGGAGGGGAAGGTGTGAAGGGCAACAGTGTTGTGCCATATACATCTGAGAATCAAACAGTATACAAGGGCCCCATTCACACCAGACATCTGTGTATAGTAACAGCTAATCAGGCGCTTAACAATCTTCCTGTTTTGCAGTCTCAGGCAGGCAGCAAAACTGGAAGTTCTTGTTAAGTATGTTAATTCACTGAAATTGTAAATGCTTGTATGCATTACTATGTGTTTAAATTTGATTGGTTGGTAACTTGATTCTAGAGGGTTCTCTAGTAGTTCTCGTGTGATTGGCTAACATTGGTCAAATAATAATAATAATAATAATAATAATAATAATAATAATAATATATTATTTATACCCCGCCCATCTGGCTGAGTTTCCCCAGCTACTTGGGGCAGCTCCCAATCGAGTGTTAAAAACAATACAGTATTAAATATTAAAAACTTCCCTAAACAGGGCTGCCTTCAGATGTCTTTTAAAAATAAGATAGCTGCTTATTTCCTTGACATCTGATGGGAGGGCATTCCACAGGGCGGGCGCCACTACCGAGAAGGCCCTCTGTCTGGTTCCCTGTAACCTCACTTCTCGCAGGGAGGGAACTGCCAGAAGGCCCTCAGCGCTGGATCTCAGTGTATCCTGTGAAAGAGAGACCCCATTTTTATGTGAAGCAAGATGACTGTGTTTTTGACTCCACTGTGAACACTGCTAAGTTAAATAGAGCGTTGGAATGCATCTTCTCAGCTTGAAAGAAAGAGAACAAAGCTGCTGGAGAAGGTAAAAGTGGGAATCTCTCATAGGAACTGCAAGGCATGGTCTAACTGAGATACAGAAGGCTGAGGGCTGAGCTCTGAGAGAGGAAAAGACAGTTGTTTGGAAGTTAGAAAAAGAGACTGTAAGTCCATGCTAGATAGGCCTTTTGCCTGATCCAGAAGGGCTTGTCTTATGTTGCTGTGCTTTTGAAACTGGTGTTTGCTAAAGCTAGCTGCCATCAGCTAAAATAATGGGTATTGTATGACTAGTTTAGGTAGTGAAAGGGACTCCTTTGGAAGGTTGTGGAATCTCCTGCATTGGAGGTTTTAAAGCAGAGGTTAGGCAGCCATCTGTCATGAATGCTTTAACTGAGATTCCTGCATTGCAGGAGGTTGGACTAGATGACCCTGGGGTACCTCACCATTCTATGATTGATTCTGAGATTCTCAGATCTACCTTTCCAAGTGGAACAAAAAGGTGAAATGTGTGTTGCTTAGTCTGAATCATTGCTGGTATCAAAGTAGGTGAGAAATGTTACATTGTTATAATAATAATAATAATTATTATTATTATTATTATTATTATTATTATTATTATTATTTATACCCCGCCCTCCCCAGCCAAGGCCCGGCTCAGGGCGGCTAACAAGCAATAATAAAAACAAGTTGAATGAATACAACTTAAAAACAAGATTAAAATACAACATTAAAATATTGAAACAGTAAAATATTAAAATATTGTTGTGCCCATTTAGACATTGTTACTCTACAGCTTCTCCAAGCAAACACACAAATGAGTCTCCCCACATTACTTACTTGTTGGGCAATGTTAGAAGGAATCAGAGGTTGCCCCAACACTGACCTTGGAAGAGCCCTACATGTATTCTGCCAAATATAACTGAATAAATTGGGCCTTTTGCATGCAATGTCACATTGCCTGGGAAAGGTGGTGATACTCAATGGAGCATAAATCTTTGCTCCCTAATCTGTTGGCTGTGCTTCAGAATCTGTGCAATGACTTTTGACTGGCACTGTAGTGTTGCTGAGAGCTAAAGAAATGACCTACTGCATGACCTGTTAGCTCTCTGAGGTCATTTCCCCCCCCCTACTTCTACAACAAAATAAAAAAATGAGAGGGAGAAAAGATAAAGAGAGAGGGAGGCTGACTGCTTACAAAGTGTTCTGGCACAAAAGACAAATTAGGTTAGTTGAGGGTGCAGCTCAGACCTCGCAAAGTATCAGAAATGAAGATAAGCGAGAGACTGAAATGGGTTTTTAATAGAAACCTAGATACAGGTTCCCAACTCCTCTTAAAATAGAGTTCCTGGCAGACCTCTGCAGATGTTTCTTTGAGGCCTCACTTCCATTGCTAAGAAGCCTTTGGCTGTTGGAGGGACATTGAGACTCCTTCCCTGGTCAAACGGGTTCGCACCAAAAGCCTGCTTGAACAGGCCAGTTGGAGGTCTTGGGGTGTGTGGCTGAAGCCTCCATGAGAGCAGGCTGCACCCAGGCCCCATGTCTTTCTCCCAGATTGCCATTGTATTTCCCACCCCCCTGCCTTGTTTCTGTGTGGGTCTGCCCAAAGGTGATCAGGCCGTGGACCCTACGATGGAAAACTTGGTTCCTGTCTTCAGGGCCAGTGACGAATTTTCTCTGCAGACAAATTGGCCAGTCTGCAGGTTTTCGCCTACCTCATAGCAAAAGTCACAACTTTGAGTGAATAATGCATCGAGGTACGTCATTGGACATTGAGTACCCCAACAAAGGGGTCATAGAATCATAGAACTGTAGAGTTGGAAGGAACCACGAGGGTCATCTACTCCACCCCCCTGCAATGGAGGAATCTTTCATCCAACCTGGGGCTCAAACCCATCACCCTGCGATTAAGTGGTTCATGCTCTACCGACTGAGCTATCTCCCAGTAAGGGTTCGCTTTATCTGGAAGTCCTCAAAGGACGATGGGTCATAGCAACCTTCCAAGTGGCAGCCCTGTTGGACCCATCCCACTTGATATTATATGTCAAGGGGCGACTTAGGGTCAACCCACCTTACTGATCAGCCAGCAGGCAAGCTGCTTGATACCAGATGCATACCCAATGCCATCGCCCAAACCAGCTTGCATCTGTAATCAATAAAGTTGTGACCAGTTTCAACCCAATTCTGATGTCTTGTGTCTCATTCATACCTTGGGCGGGCCACATGGCGAGCTGTGCACTTTCCACGCCTGGACACACAATGAATGCCCCTGTTCCTCGTGGCGTTTCAAAACTAAAGTCTTTGCATGCTATTGCATGGTGATTCAGGATGTGAGACTGATGTGAATTAAAGCCTCTTATTTCCCATTGTTTTAGGGATGTGACCAAAAGTACTTGACATCTGGTCTTTTTTATGAGCATCTGGTGTTTTGTCTAGACAGATATTGAAATTATGATTCCTTTGCTTGTACACAGAATTTCAAAAAAGGCTACCTTAATCAAGTTGCAATTGCTTGTTTCCCCTTGTAGAGCAAGCAAAGGCCATGAGCAAGGTCAAGAAATGCAAGTAGTGGTTGTTTTAAGTCCCTTTTATAAGAATGTTTATTTTATTTTTTTAAACAAAATGAATATTGGGATAGGGGAAGATTAACAAAGAAACCCCACACAATTATGTGGCCCAGAGAGTCTGAAAGAAAACTATCCCAATATTTTATACAGTGCTATGCACTGATATGATCTGTCTTGGAATGCACCCTGCTCTCCAGACATGGCTTTTGAAGATGCTTTGAGTGGTGCTTAATTTATTGGGTTAAGACCCAATTTTGGGTGCCTCCACCATTGGAAATGCAGAAAGTGCCTTCCATAATGGAAAAAGCCATCTTGGTTGTGGCCCCTCAACTGTGAACTGTGGAATGTCTCCCAAGAGAGGCTTACCTGACATTACAGAGAGGCAAATCTGTCAATTTAATTATCTTTAGTTTCTCCATTCTCCACATTTCCCCCATCAGTTTGCAATCTGCTTTCTTTGTAAGTCCTTGGGAGAATTCAACAGTATTTTAGTGCAAATTTCTTCTAACAGACCCATTTTACAATGGTACCTTGCGTTAAGTACTTAATTCGTTCCGGAGGTCCGTTCTTAACCTGAAACTGTTCTTAACCTGAAGCACCACTTTAGCTAATGGAGCCTCCTGCTACCACTGTGCCACCAGAGCACCATTTCTGTTCTCATCCTGAAGCAAAGTTCTTAACCCGAGGTACTATTTCTGGGTTAGCGGAGTCTGTCACCTGAAGCGTATGTAACCCGAGGTACCACTATATGCAATTTTGCCTAATGTACACATCTCTTGAAAGCAGTTTTGCCTTATGTTTTGCCATCGTTCTGCCCGGACACTGAGGTCCAGCTCCGAGGGCCTTCTGGCGGTTCCCTCACTGCGAGAGGCCAAGTTACAGTGAACCAGGCAGAGGGCCTTCTCGGTAGTGGCGCCCGCCCTGTGGACCACCCTCCCATCAGATGTCAAAGCGATAAACATCTACCTGACATTCAGAAGACATCTGAAGGCAGCCCTGTTCAGGGAAGTTTTTAATATGTGACATTTTAGTGTAATTTTAGTGTATCTTTCATCTTGTTGGAAGCCGCCCAGAGTGGCTGGGGAAACCCAGCCAGATGGGCGGGGTACAAATAAATTATTATTATTATTATTATTATTATTATTATTATTATTATTATATGCATTGGTTATTTTCACTAGCATACTTATTTGCTTATTTGTAAAAGTGTTTAAATACCGCCCTCCAAAAAAAAAAAAATCAGTGCAGTTTATGGCAACATTTTTTATATGTTTTTTAAGAGTATATATATAAACATATATATATAGAGATGTCACCTTGCCAACAAAGGTCCGTATAGTTAAAGCCATGGTCTTCCCAGTAGTGATGTATGGAAGTGAGAGCTGGACCATAAAGAAGGCTGATCGCCGAAGAATTGATGCTTTTGAATTATGGTGCTGGAGAAGACTCTTGAGAGTCCCATGGACGGCAAGAAGATCAAATGCATCCATTCTTAAGGAAATCAGACCTGAGTGCTCACTGGAAGGACAGATCGTGAAGCTGAGGCTCCAGTACTTTGGCCACCTCATGAGAAGAGAAGACTCCCTGGAGAAGACACTGATGCTGGGAAAGATGGAGGGCACAAGGAGAAGGGGGCGACAGAGGACGAGATGGTTGGATAGCGTTTTTGAGGTTACCAGCATGAGTTTGACCAAACTGCGGGAGGTAGTGGAGGACAGAGGTGCCTGGCGTGCTCTGGTCCATGGGGTCACGAAGAGTCGGACACGACTAAACGACTAACAACAACAACAACAAATATAAACATGCATTTATCTACACACATATCCATCTTATACACATTGCTTGGCTAGACAACTTGGTCAGAGAATCGTGACCCTTTGAAATTCACATTTCTTTGAATTTCTCAGTGCAGCTCTGCAACCAAGTAATGTGTACAAAAATGTATACAGCTAGGGTAAAATGTGCATTAAAATGCACGTATAAGTGAAAATAACCTACAAAATGCATCATAATGAGGGGGAATGGTTTTGTGAAAATGGTTGTATTAAGCAAAATTGCATGCAAACAAACAATTCACTTGATTAAGCTGACAAATTTTTTATGAGGGCTTAAAAAGAATAATCACAAACTAATGTGGAGGACTGAACTCAAGATTGGGGGGGGGGGGGAGAGAAACCTGGAGGAACCAGAACAGACAGAGTCATCCATCCCAAGGCTTGTGGCATTGGCCAGTCTTGGTTACTATTATGCCATTTGTCTTGGAGAGTGGGGATTTCATTACCTCAGGCAGCAAAATTCTTCAGCTGGCTCTGGCTCTGCCTCTCTTCCCACCAGCCACCTCCTTTCAGTAGCCAGTGGGAGTGAGGACTTGGAAGAGAGCCCCCGATTATGAACATAACACTCCTAAAGACCAGCGTTCAGGATGACAAACTGATCAAAGTCACTGGCAACCACATGTAAGGAAACAAAGGATACCTTGGCTTCACACACCCCAGGTGTTATGTACTGAGTTGAATAGGATTCAAAAAGCAGCAGTCTGATTGGCCCTAGAACAATAGGGTCCAGAATGCAGCAGTCTGATTGGTCCTAGAACAAGGCAGCAGTATGATTGGTCTGCAGGAGCCACCCAATCCAGCTCCAGGTGGAAGTGAATCCACAACCTGATTGGCCTACAGGAGAATCCCAGAATTAGCCAATCACGTGTGACCCATTGTGTAAATAATGTATATAAAGCAGATATTTTGGGGGAACTTTCATTCCTCACTACTATGAGCTGAATAAAGTGCATGAAATCCACACTCGAGTATATTTCACCATCTTTTATTTCCCTAGAGGCTACTGGAAAGTCTTGGGAAGAGGGCACAGATTGGTTGCGGAACCTTGCTGAGAACTATACCATCAACATGGTGGGATCAAAACTAGGTCAAGCAAGATTGAGAGGGTGGGATCTTCTTCAGAGATCGTTAGAGGCAGAAATCCATTTTCAACCCTGACACAGGAAGCAAGTCAAAAGAAGATATTTGGCCCCCGTTTTCATGGGGGAGGCATACACCAAAGGCAACCCAAATATAAAACAAGGAGGGAGGATGAACAGCTGCCTGGAATATTTTTGTATCCAACCATGGTTTGATTAAGTAGCCATTTGTAACACTTGACCAAAACCCCACTGGTTTAAGTACTGCATTGCTCTCCTGCATTTATTTTTCTTAGCCGGCTCCCAAATTATCACAATCCATCTTCTCACAGTTTGGCTAGCCTTTGGCCGGAAAGCTTCTTGCGCCTGACAAATTATTCATATCCTTTACATAAGGAAAGTCTAGGAGGCGGGCCTATATATATAAAGATTAGATTAGCACTACTTCTGAGAATATAAGGATAATGCCATACCATATGTATGAACTCACTCCATTCCGGCATTTACAGTGCAAGGAAACCTAGGCATGTCTACTCAGAAGTAAGTCCAGTTTAGTCCAGTGGCACTTATTCCCACAGCTTCAGTTTCTGTTTCAGAGTTCAATTTTGAGGGCAAGTTCAGATATCCCACAGAAGCAAGGGAGAGAGCTTGTACTTTGTCTTTCAGCACTGGAGTTGGGCCTATTTTCCCCTCTACAGTAGGGAGGGGGACTAGGCATGATGGGGTTGGAGCCCAGTAACATCTGGAGGGCCACAGATTCCTTGTCCCTTATCTGCAGGGCAGATACACGCACATCCACTTCAGATGTCATGAAGGGAGAGGAAAAAGTTAAACAAGAAATATGCATTGCTCACACTTTATCTCCCCTTTTCTGCTTCCATGCAATATCCAAAGCCACCTTGAGTAGTCCACTAGGAACTCAGACACTTTCCTCTTCATCTTCTACCCTCCATCTCAGATCTCCCCACCTCTATGTATGGATAGACCTGTTGCAGTCCACTCTTCTGCAACTGCCAATAGATAGCATCAACCCCAATACAGAACTTTGCCCTGATGCTAAACATATTTATTTGGGAATAAGTACCGTGCACTGCAGGGACGTGGGTGGCGCTGTGGGTAAAAGCCTCAGCGCCTAGGGCTTGCCGATCGAAAGGTCGGCGGTTCGAATCCCCACAGCGGGGTGCACTCCCGTTGCTCGGTCCCAGCGCCTGCCAACCTAGCAGTTCGAAAGCACCCCCGGGTGCAAGTAGATAAATAGGGACCGCTTTCTAGCGGGAAGGTAAACGGCGTTTCCGTGTGCGGCTCTGGCTAGCCAGAGCAGCGATGTCATGCTGGCCACGTGACCCGGAAGTGTCTCCGGACAGCGCTGGCCCCTGGCCTCTTGAGTGAGATGGGCGCACAACCCCAGAGTCTGTCAAGACTGGCCCGTATGGGCAGGGGTACCTTTACCTTTACCTTTACCGTGCGCTGCTCTGGTTCGCCAGAAGCGGCTTAGTCATGCTGGCCACATGACCCGGAAGCTGTACGCTGGCTCCCTCGGCCAATAAAGCGAGATGAGCGCTGCAACCCCAGAGTTGGTCACGACTGGACCTAATGGTCAGGGGTCCCTTTACCTTTACCTTTTACCATTGCCTTGTAGAAAAGGAGAATATATTTGTACATTGAAAGTAACACCTGTAACAATGTACAGCCCTCATCTGCCACTCCCTGGCTATAATTGGATCCTAACTAGGCTTCCTCGAATGGAAAGATTCCTTTAATACACTCAGGGGATACAGTGGTACGTCGGGTTACAGACGCTTCAGGTTACAGATGCTTCAGGTTACAGACTCCACTAACCCAGAAATAGTACCTCGGGTTAAGAACTTTGGCTCAGGAGGAAAACAGAAATCGTGCGGCAGCAGCAGGAGGCCCCATTAGCTAAAGTGGTACCTCGGGTTAAGAACAGTTTCAGGTTAAGAACAGACCTCCAGAACGAATTAAGTTCTTAACCCAAGGTACCACTGTACTCTCATAGTGGTCATGAAGGAATCAACTTTTGCAGGTTGGTTCTTCCCCCCGCAACACCTCAAGACTCCCCAAAAAATCTGCTCTGGGGGGGTTGGTGGACGACCTGGGGATAGCACAGAGGGAAGGGGGAAATCAGCATAAATTGCCTCCTAACTTCTGCCAAATGGATCCTCCACAGAATCTTAGTCCTGCCCATGAACAGAAGGAGCCCTTTTGTTCACAGACAACTATTTGGATCCAAGCTAACACAACTGTCTGTTCAGTTCATCTTCACACAAAATATCTGAAGGTGGGATCTTCGCATCCTCCAAATTCAACAGTGTGCTTTGGCAAGTGGTGGTGGTGGTGGGGTTTTTGCCTACAGCTCTGTAGTTCATGCATCACTTCAAGAAGGTAATATTTCAAGGCCTTCCTTATGGCAAACAAGGCTCCTTTCTTACACAAGCCACCGGGTCCATCCTCAGACTTTATTTTCAAGGTCTTTTCCTTGGACCCCTTTCTCAGAGAATCAATACAGCCAGCCCAGGCCATGCTCCTTAAAGTAACACTATCGCAAAGTATGGGCTATTTTATTTAATAAGATGTTATTAATTTTAGAAGCAACGCCAGAGTCAATCTCCCTGCCAAGCAGACAGGCTTGTTTTTATACCACAGTAATGAATAGCACCTTCAGCCTTGACTGTTAGAGACTCTAATAATGTTGAGTTGGCATCACTCTCGTGTTTTAAGGTCTTTTATTTCCGCACCTGAAAAGGACCGATAGATTTTATCAAGGCATAGTGTACATTCCAGCAGAATGGACAATTTCTTTATTGTGAGAAGGGAATATATATATGTATTCTCTCCACACACTTCCTACATATGAACCAAAAACAATATCTAAATACAGCTGTATTGTGTTGCTTCCACAATTATTTAAACACAGGAGCCTAGCCAAGGAATATACAAATGATTCATAAAAATATGACCATATGTGCACCACATGGTCCATTTCAAACATGGAGGGGCACCATTTCCCCACCCCTTATGATCAATCCAGCTCTTTAACAGTCCAGTTCAAAGAAATGCTTGAGATGGCTACACCATGGTTGTAAGGAGTGCAGATAGCACAATTGCTCAAAATGAATATATTATTATTATTATTATTATTATTATTATTATTATTATTATTCAGATACCGTACGTCGTTCCCTGAATGTGGGCCATTTCCATTAGCTTGTTTTAACGTGGCCTGATAAAGACTCCAGATATACAATATTTCCTCACAAATACAAGGGAGCAAATACATCCAGCGAATACTTTCCTAAAAGGGTTAATCCCTCCGATCTGTGTGTATTCCCATCATTCTTCAGAACGGGGTACCCAAAATGATCAAGGGGGTGGAGTAACTTCCCTGTGAGGAAAGGCTGAAGCTTTTGGAAGTTTTCAGTTTAGAGAAAAGATGTGCAAGAGGTGACAAGGTAGATGTTTGTAGAACTGTGTATGGCATGGAGAAAGCAGGTAGGGATCTGGACATCCAATAAATGTTCCCACAGGCCCCCAACTTAGATGGCTTTAAAAGCGGATTAGATAAATTCATGGAGGAGAGGGCTATTGATGGCTACTAGGCATAATGACTGCGGGACGCGGGTGGCACTGTGGGTAAAACCGCAGCGCCTAGGACTTGCCGATCACATGGTCGGTGGTTCGAATCCCCACAGCGGGGTGTGCTCCTGTCGTTCGGTCCCAGCGCCTGCCAACCTAGCAGTTCGAAAGCACCCCCGGGTGCAAGTAGATAAATAGGGACCGCTTACCAGCTGGAAGGTAAACGGCGTTCCGTGTGCTGCGCTGGCTCGCCAGAGCAGCGATGTCACGCTGGCCACGTGACCCGGAAGTGTCTGCAGACAGCGCTGGCCCCCGGCCTATAGAGTGAGATGAGCGCACAACCCTAGAGTCTGGCAAGACTGGCCCGTACGGGCAGGGGTACCTTTACCTTTTTAAGCATAATGACAATCCTCTGCCTCCACGGCTGGAGGCAGCAATCTTTCTGGAAACCAGGTTCTGGAAACCACAGGAGGGGAGAGTCTTATTTTGCTTTCCCACAGACATCAACTTGATCCAGCAGACTTTTCTTATGTTCTTAGGTTATTCAAGTGTGGGGTTTTGTAGTGTATATATGCACTGTCTGAGATGCTCTGCTTTCTTTTTGCAGCAAGGTTCTAGCCCTTATGACTGCCAAATACAGTTTTGAGAAAGTCATGGGGAAGTTTGATGAACTGTTCCAGGTACCACTAAGAAATAAGTTCGGGGGGGGGGGGGCTACAAAGGAGAGTTATTTTTCACCCTGGTTATGGAATACTCTCTCCAGAGATGTTTGCCTGGCACCTATGTTATAGCCTTTTCAGTGCCAAGTGGGATTTAAAAAATAATAATTCACAAGGCAGACCTATAGGGGCAGGAGAACTCAAGGTGGAGGAGCCACCAGATACAAGGCCCTTTGGGACCGACATGGCAAAAAAAATCAGCTGCAGCTTTTCCCTGTTCAACTTGGTGAGATCTCTAAACTAAAGTCTAATCACTGTAGATGTTTCAATGGTCAAGGGATGGAACACCACAGTGCTGTGACCTTATTTGCATTCCTCATGGCTCCCTGAAGCAAAATAAATTATGCAAAATAAGCATGCCATTTTGTCTGAACAGCTGAGGGCTGGATATAGCACAGTGATTATTCGTCTGAGCTAAAAGCAGGTCAGGAAGTCCTTGTCTGAATGTTGCATCTGCTATGAATTGACTGGGTGGCCATAGAAAAGCCACACCCCACTGGTGCTTCCATTCTTACCTGCCATTTGAGGATAATAATACTAGTCTACCTTACAGGATTGCTGAAAAGATTGTCACAAAAAATGTAAGTAGTATTTTGAATATTTGAAAGTATTACATAAATGGCACATGTTATTGTTATAATAGTGATTTTCGTCAGTTGCAGTCTGGCCATACCAGAGAAGAGGATAAAAGGTAAAGGTAAAGGGACCCCTGACCATTAGGTCCAGTCGCGGACTACTCTGGGGTTGCGGCGCTCATCTTGCTTTATTGGCTGAGGGAGCCGGTGTACAGCTTCTGGGTCATGTGGCCAGCATGACTAAGCCGCTTCTGGTGAACCAGAGAAGCACGGAAATGCTGTTTACCTTCCCGCTGGAGCGGTACCTATTTATCTACTTGCACTTTGATGTGCTTTCAAACTGCTAGGTTGGCAGGAGTAGGGACCGAACAACGGGAGCTCACCCCGTCACAGGGATTCAAACCGCTGACCTTATAGTTTATTGTTATATCCAAATACAACCATATACTCAATCCCTCCTTAAAGCTATCTTAGCATCAAACAGACTAGAAAGCAAAATTAGTGAAGGAGATGAGGAAAATGCAGCCAGTTACTACAGGATCATTTTCTTTCTTTCTTTCTTTCTTTCTTTCTTTCTTTCTTTCTTTCTTTCTCTTTTTCCTAAGCAAGATTAAAATCTGGCTCGGCCATTTTATGTTTCCTCTCCTTGATGTGCAGGTCCAAATAAAACTCTAGCTGACCTTTGATCAATAGCAGTGGTGGGAACAAGAACTAGGCTTTGCCTTTTGTGCAAAAGAAAGATGGGATTTATAGAACTGAAGTTTTACGCAAAAAAATAAAAAAAAGGTGAACATTTATCAGGCATTTCCAAGCATAACTCGTTAGGAAGAAAGTCATAGAGTCTTATAAACTTTAAAATAGTACCAGACAGGGAACCTGGAATCTGAGATTACATTTCCCTCTATAATTTCATTGCAGGCTTATTAAAACACAAGAGCCTAGAGAGCAAGACCAGCGGCAGTGGGCTAGGGAGGAATTCAGACTATTGAGAAGTCCTTAAGAGTACTGTGGGACAACTTGGGTGGGGCAACAGGGCACTTCGCATGGGGTGCAACTGAGATTAAAAAACCCAGGAAGGCACACTCTCTTATCACACTTATTTGTTTATTTGTAATGTCACCATAAGCAGTCTCACCGGATGGGTCGCAACCAGGAATGTGGTGGCAAATTCAGAAGTGCAGGGTCCCTTCAGCATCCATGCCCCTGCAGAGTCAAAGTTATACAACCTTCAGAGATTATACAATAATAAGAATTAAGGATGCATTGCAAATGATCAGTGCAGATCTCCATATGTGTGTTTCAGCTAGATGTACTACTTTCTGTGCACATACATGGGCAAATGATTTGCACTACTCCGATATCTTATTTATTTATTGCATTTCTATCTCACCTTTTTTCTCCATGAAACTCAAGATTGCTAACACGGTTCTCCTCCTCTCCGTCAAATCCCCACAACATCCTAGTGAGTAAGTTAGGCTGAGAGGCAGTGACTGGTCCAAGGTCACCCAGTTGAGTTTCACGGCTGAGCAGGGGTTTGAACCCTGATCTTCCACATCCTAGGGTTGCCATATTTCAAAAAGTAAAAACCAGGACATGCTAAAAGTTATTGAGCTTTTGACAAAAACGCCAAAAAACCCCACCATGATCTTTCGATTGACTTGATCCTAATATCCAGGACAAAGCGCCACCTTTCAGAAATTCCCCTTGGACTTCAATTCCACCTTTGAAATCCCAGTAATTTCTGGGGAAATCCAGACATAAGGCAGCCCTACATATCCTTGGCCAATACTCTAAATCACCACTGTATCCTTAGTAACTCCCTCAAATTCTGAATCTCATTTCCTTCAAAAGCCAGTTCTGTAGATGGTCCTTAAAAATCATTTGGGAGAAATCCTGCTTAATAGGATCTTGAAGGGCTTGAGTATTTATTTTGCACCTTGGTTTCCTTCCTTGAAGGAAGGAAAATGGTCAATCTGAAGAATTTTCTCTGAATATTCTCAACCATTTATGCCCCCCCCCCAATGTTGCAAATGATAGATCTACACCATTTTAACTTCTTTTTTTGTGGTGGAGGGCATTGGGAGTCTGTTCTGTTCCTAGAAAAACAGCTAGTTATGGCAATGAGTTCTAAATCAAAACTTTATACACCTTGAACTTTCTCTCTAGTGTATCTGAACTGGAAACATATGCCAGAGCAAACCTGCCTTGCATCATTAGACAGGAAACGGCGCATACTGAAAAGCAGACAATGTGCAGTGGACATGCCACATACGTCGCCCTTATCGTGCAAAGTACATATTCACTTTGGCCGAGCCGTCAGATATTCTGAAGCCATGGAAAAGGCACAGGAGATAAGACTTACATTTCATTGTTCACCCTGCAGAGTCCAAATGCTGCCTGCTCAGAGGTATGGCTTGTTATCAGAACCATTTGTGTTGAAATCAGTTGGCTTCCAGTAAGGGTTGCAGGTGATGCTACCTGTGGAGACTTCCTAACACTTAACAGTGAAAAATACGACATCCAAAGTAATGCTGATTCACTGATCTAGTTTCAGCTGGGTGCTAGATTTGTTCAGCTGGATACTAGACAGTGAAATCAGCAACAGGAATTAAAACAATGCCATAAATTATGAAGCCACTAACAATGGATTAACATGTCACAGCAGAGAAGACCCACTGAAATAAGTGGACATGACTAACTGAAACCCACAGATTTCAATGGGTCTACTTTGAGTACGACTTTATTTGGATATAACCCAATGTACATCATATCCATGTAGTGCTTAGAGCTTGCAACTATTCTTGATTAATTATTTTATGACCATTCTGTGATAGACATAGATCCAGGCACTCGTGATACAGTGCACTGCTGTGATTTGTGGCAAGACTTCCCAGCACAATTGGAGCAACCCCTGCAATTGATACAGACGCTCCACCAATTTATGCCTTTTGTTATTTGACAAGATTTATATGCCACTTGACAGAAGAGGGAGGGAA
This sequence comes from Podarcis muralis, assembly GCF_964188315.1. Taxonomy (NCBI): domain Eukaryota; kingdom Metazoa; phylum Chordata; class Lepidosauria; order Squamata; family Lacertidae; genus Podarcis; species Podarcis muralis. The sequence continues at coordinate 23,941,315 of NC_135657.1, forward strand.
ACAATAAAATAAAATACAAAATAAAACATTAAAATTCTCAATAAAAAACCAGTTAAAAACAGATATTTAAAAGCATTAAAAATGATGAACATCAACACTAGCTAAGAAATAACCTTTGAGGGTCTGGATGGGTTTGCCTAAATGAAAAATGTTTTAGGCAGACACTGACAAGAAAATAGCAGAAGTGCCTGCTGTAATGATCTCTAGCAGACAAGCAAGCTCCAATAATAAATAATTGACTCTCCGGCAGTTTTATGTAGGTCTATTTACAAAAAGGCACATCTAGAGCCCGACTTCTCACCTGCTCGCATTTACGTTTGTTGGTCAGTCTGAAGTTTCGCTCCTCCCATAACTGAAAGGACGCCAGACTCCCATCTTTCCCCTCTTGCCTTTCCGTTGCCTTCTAATTTTATCCAAACGCCTGGATCAGGGACTGAGAGGCTGACCTCCCCCCTCCTCCTCACTCTCACTCAACCTAGACTCAGACCACTGCTTATCTGCTGATTGCCTAGCAATGCTTTGGCTGTCTTCCAACTCTTCCTCTCCTTGAGAGCTAAGAGAGTCTGCTCCAAAAAGGGGGAGGTCAAGCTGCCCTTTCTCAATTCTGACAGGCAGTTCTCATCTGCAGAGTTGGTCCCTAGCTCAATCTCTGAGTCTAACTCATCCCCTGAGCTCGGGGGGACACATTCAGGACACCTGCCTGTCTGGTGTCCATAGGATGTACTGAAGTGCAGGTGCTACTATCACACTAAAATATTGATTTCTTACCGTTGTGGAACAAGACTTATGTGGCACCTGGAACCGTGCCAGTTCCACAGATGGAGTGGACATATACCAGGGGTCAGGCAGGTAAAACTGTTCCAGGGCTGTTGAGGGCTTTTTGTACTAACTGAAACAACTTGAACTTGGCCCAGTAGCAAAAGTGGGCAACCAGTGCAGATCTCTGATCAGAAATGTGAGGCCTTTCAACAAATGTACGACAGCATTTTGCTTTAACAGAAGCCCTGCATAGAGTGCATTGCAATCATCTAATCTTGAAGTCACTAACGCTTGAACCACTGCTGTCACTGTACTCCCAGCCACTGAGGTGACTTGAGTTTCCAGTGACAAAGGTGGATTCAGGAGCACCCTCAAATTATTAGGGGAAAGTGTGCATAGGCGCAAATCTATTATTGAAAATAAAGTACAGGGTATAAAAATTAAGTCAAAACTTCATACAAAAATGTATATATTAGAAGAAATTTGCACCAAAATGCTGAAGAATTGTCATGAGAATTTTTTTCTTTTTAATGGAAATTGCTGCAGAAATATGGAGTTTAAGACTGCAGCGGAATGGGAAACTGAGAAGACCAAAACTGTGTCCCTCCCTATTGGGGAAATATGATAAGGCATATTCTGCTTTTTATTTTCTGCCCAGAAATAATTGTTCATATCAACTTTGTTTTGGAAATAGGCTTGATGTTTGTGTGTTTCCATGCACTTTTAATTTATATTTCTGCGATGTGATGTAAGCACAAACAGATGCATAAATAAAGTAGGTCCTTTGAGCCCTTGTGGTTGCAAAGAGACTTGTCCCAACATCCGCTACTAAGTGAATTGAAAAGATCACTGTTCATTCAGTGGCTTATAATTCTCATTCTCATTTAGATACCTTTTAAGACATATGGATTGCTTATATTAATATACAAGTCAAAACTGATAGACTATTTTATCATTAATGTGAGCCAATGCTGTTTCTTTCTTTTTCTATTTGTTATGTTTGCAAAATAAAAAATATACCAAAAAAATGATCTGAATTTATAAATAAGCGTACAGCAAAATTGGCTCATACTTATTTGGGGCAGAACCCCCCCTTTTTAAGGAGAGGAAACTAAGGCGGTTTGCCTGTGCAATGCATGTTTATTATTGAAACCCAGATGCACATCAATTGCAAGGTTTCAGCAACTGGGTAACATCAACCGCTCAGGTGTTCCATGTCGGCATGTCAGAATCGCGGACCCTGCAAAATGACCCATGAAATGCATGCGATCCTTCCAAAGGTTAAAATGGGACTGTCCTCCATCTCCATTCTGGATGTGTCATGGTGGCTGCACTCAAGCTTGCATCTCAAAGCAACCGGCGCCCTTTGATGCAGCTACAGGGCACAGCAGCCTTGCTTCAGCTTCACTTCGGTGCTGTGATTGTCCCTGAAAGATCATCTGTCTTCATGAGCCCTTCCCGACACATTTGCAAATAAGGTCAAACAATTCGTCCAGAGGTGAACTTGTGACTATAAGCACGCTGTAAATATTTGAGTAGGAGTTTTATGATGTTTGAGAACCACACACACACACAAACCCCTTTCCTTCCAAATCAGGACTGCAGGATTGAAAAACAAATTAGAAACTTACACATTAGTTTAGCCTTTGGTGGGCATTCATCATCATTACAAAATGGGTCTGTTTATTTTGACAGAGCCTGTAAGGAAAGTTAGACATGCACAAAACTCTGGTGTGCAGTTTGTTATGTCAGCTCGCTATTTGAAATAGTCCTCCTGATCTAGCTGTCAGCTACATGGTCCATGAAACTTATCCAACTGAATTATATTCAGCCTAGACCCGCTGAAATTAAGTTAGTAGTCTACTCATTTCAACAGGTCTACTCCGAGTATGTCTTAATGTGTTGGATACACCCCGTGCTGATTTTGGCAATAATTTTATCTGTTAATTGAATAAAATTCAGTGCATTGAGAGTTTCACAACACGTAAGTGTGTGCAAAGTTGCAGTCAATGTCAGAGCAGCAGATCATAAGATGATGGTTGTTGGTCCACCATTGGACTGTGATTGGTTTTCTGGTGGGCCTTGAAGCTATGACGAACCCAGAATGGAAATGTTGGAAGTCTTTTCCAGAGCAATAAGAAAACACTCGACTAAAATTAAATTGTTAGGAATGTCTTGATAGACAGGCTTGGTAACAAGAATGCTCAGAATCCCAGTGAATACTTTCCCAATCTTTTTATCCTGTACTCTCAGTAGAATTATACAGGAGTCTAGAAGGAATACAGGCCCCCATCTGCACTATACATTTAAAGAGCTACAATAGCACTTTGAACAGTCACGGCTTCCCCCCAAAATCCCGGGGGCTGTAAATTGTTAAGGGTGCTGAGAGTTGTTAGGAGAGATCTACAATTCTCGAGAGTGGTTTAGCTCTCAATCCCTCTTCCCAGGGAATTCTGGGAATTGCAGCTATAAATTTTTCACCACATACACATTTATGGAGATTTAATTAATTAATTAATTAATTAATTAATTAATTTTCAAGTAATTGACTTAGCGGTAAACCCAAAAGCCAAACCCCACTTTCAAAGAACTCTGGGAACAATTCAGCCAAAACCATTTGCCTTTTGCTGTTTATTTCAATGGGAAAATAATCAGCTTACCTGTAGACGCATTTTATCTGCCGATGTTATTCCTTTTTATTTTTCTTCTTCTCATTCTTCTTCTTAAGAATAGTAAGGGAACCCCACATAAAATAAAAGTGATTATGCTAAGATCAAACCCTTTAGAGCAATTAGTAGACCTCCAAAGACTTCCTTAACTTTCTACTATTTCCCCTCACCTTCCTTCCACTTCATAAACTGTGCAGCATTTTTTCTTTTCTTTTAGAAGTTTCATGATCATAAATTTAAAGCTGTGGGATCTCCCATTTTCATTCTTCTGTGGCGGCACTCTTGGAACCATGTATCACGAGACTGTCATACCTCTGGTGATGTATGACCTGTGAGTATGGCACCAGCCAGGAAGAACAGGTCAAAAAGAGTTTTAATTTAATGTTTTGCAGCTATAGATGGGATAGATATATAGATACATAGATATGCAGATCATGATTCATGAATGGAAGAGAGGGAATATTAAGGGGAACAAAACGTCAGGCGCTATTGACAGAGTTGTTTCAACTGACACACAGTAGGTTTTGGTGTGGTGCCAACCCGGAAATAGCAAGTCCAGATGGCAGTAATAATGAAATCTGGCCCAGAAACGACTGCTAGTTTGTTCTTCCTCTAATGTTCTCCGCCGGCTTTCTGTCATCCTACATCTCTGATTCTGGAGGTATCAGTCAAAGATACCGACCTCATTGTGACCTCACTTGCTGGCCTCCACGATATTCTGCTTGCTGCTGCTGCTGCCCTTCAACTTGCAAAAGGGGGAATGGGGGGCAGGCTTCACTCAGGTCTGCCCACCACCCATTTAGCCGACCCTGCATGCTACAGTCCAGTCAGCCAGGAGTGTCACCCACCCTGCTTCTCCCTTAGTTGCCTTATGCCTAACCATTTCTGTTATGTACTGAGTTGAATAGGATCCAAAATGCAGCAGTCCTAGAACAATAGGATTCAGAATGCAGCAGTCTGATTGGTCCTAGAACAATAGGATTCAGAATGCAGCAGTCTGATTGGTCCTAGAACAATGCAGCAGTATTATTGGTCCGCAGGAGCCACCCAATCCAGCTCCAGATGGAAGTGAATCTGCAACCTGATTGGCCTACAGGAGAATCCCGCATTAGCCAATCACGTGTGGCCTATTGTGTAAATAATGTATATAAAGCAGATATTTTGGGGAAACATCCATTCCTCACTACAATGACCTGAATAAAGAGCATGAAATCCACACTCGACTCTGAGTATATTTCACTGGCGACAAGGATGGGATCCCACTGAGCTGACCACCACACGCAGCACCGCAGCACCGCCACCTGCCGCACTGCTGCCTCGCACTGTGTATCCAGGCTTCAGCTCTGGGAGCCAAGGAACTCAGACCCTAAAGGGGTCACCAATGAAGAAGACTCCAAGAAGAGGGCAATATTCTGTATATTTCAATTTCCTTTTCAGCTAGGAGGGTTTTACTGTGGTCTACTGTGGTCTACAGATGGTTGCCGTTTTCAGGGCCGGGAAGGAATTTCCCCTGCACTGCAGGTTTTGCTTCCCCATAGACACAACTTTGGTGGTTTAGGCCTTGGGAGGAATTCTGTAGTCTTTCATCCAGTCAGGGCGCAGCGAAGTGGTAACTCACGCAACCCTCTTTCACCGTGGCGGCGATAACAGGGTACCCCGTTAGAGGAGTCTGGAGGGAAGTTTCTACCCAAGGAGCTAGTTTCATAGTGTTAGTGGGCCATAGAGCTTCCCTCGGCATTGGGACCAGCCACGTAAACCAGCGTTTTGCGAAGGACCCACTCCCGAATAAACCCTGTCATGCCTCAGTCCCCCTAGTGATGGAGGAGCTGAGACTGATATAAGCCCAATGCCTAAACCAAGGCTTCCTGCTGTTAGCATATAGTTCCATTCCACCTTTAAAGGGTCAGGCATGACTGTTGTGTATCACATGCCTGTTTACTTCCAGCACAGTCTGCTGGGAACTTCCGTTGTATGTTGCTTTTGTGTTACTGCTGTTTTGCTGGAGACGAAGGGAAGCAGACGTGTTTTCCTCTGTTCCTGAACTGTGCTGAATAAAATGCTGTACATTATGCTCACACATTTCTCTGTCCGCCTCTTCTGCTGTGAGAAGATTTGCACACTCTGCTGATAGAGCGTGCACGGGTCTCTAAACGTATCTGAGACTCGTGTCACTGATTGATGCTGTTGCAAGGGAGACTGGCTGCCGGCCGGTGGCTGGAGCCAACTGGGGGCCTGCCTGATGCCCCCGTCTTCCTGGAAGTATCCCAACACCTGCATCTGAAATCAACCAAGTTGTAGCCAATTTGAGTGCCAGACAGTTGTCGTGTCCAATTATTTCACACACCTCTTATAGATTAGGCGCGCCGGTGGGGGGCTTTGTGGCTGGGCACACAGATGCTGCTTGCCACCGCCACCACCCTTCATCTTGCAAAAAGGGGGGATAACAATACTGACCTACCTTACAGGGTTGTTGTAAGCCTTGCAGCAAGGTGATCTGCATGAAGTCATTTGGGCACTTGCAAGTGCTTTTGGAAGGTTAAGTGTAATTAAATGTTATGCCTTGTGTCATAGCAACTTCATCTCTCCTAAAAACTATTGTCCATCTCTATTTCATTTATCACCTTCTACACACATCTTAATGTATCTTACAAAAAATATAATAAAAAGCAGTGTGTGTGTGTATGTGCACACACACACACACACACACACACACACAACACAGTAAAGAGCAAACGCAGGAAATAATGGCAGATCAATTCAAAAACAATACCAAGTAGGGACCTCGAGCCCATATTTACTGTCAGATTCAGCAAGCTTCCAGGCCACAGAAGTAATTTAAGGTACGATTTATTTTTTATTACCTGGCTGGGATCTTCTGCATAGTTAAGCTATGCCACTCGTTCCCATAGATGGCAGTTATAGCCCACCAATGTGGAAGGCTTTAAAGGGGGATTAGACAGATTCATGGAGGAGAAGGCTACCAATGGCTACTAGTCATGATGGCTATGCTCTGCCTCCACGGCCAAAGGCAGCACAGTTACTGGAAATGCAGAAGGGGGGTGCTCCTGTCCTTGGGTCCTGCTCACAGGCCTTCTCCTGCAGCCACTTGCAAGGCTTCCAAAGGGAAGGGGTGGGGTAGCTGGGAACACCCCTACCATGATGCTGTGCAATGACAATTCAACGCATATTCTGCACTTTCCGTCCTAAATTGATTGACTGGTTTCTGTTCAGCTAGTGCATGGGTAGCCAAAGTTGTGCCCAGGGGTGCCTAGGTATCCATAGTCACCTGCAAGGTCCCTTGCCTTGCCTCTGAAAATAGGCTTGAAAGAGGCATTCTATTGCAGCCAAAAGACTAGGTTAGTGTGTGTGTGTGTGTGTGTGTGTGTGTGTGTGTGTGTGTGTGCCCACCCCTACAAGATTATTTCCATTTTGAAATCTGCCTACGGGCCCAAAAGGTTGGTGACTAGGGCTGCCATATGTCCTGATGTCCCTGGACATTACTGAAATCTCAAAGGCGGAATTGATGTCTGGACAAAATTTCCAAAAGACTTTGTCCTGGATCTTAGGCAAATCAATCGAAAAATCATGGTGGTTTTTTTGGCATTTTTTTTGGGGGGGGGTAACTCAACAACCCTGGGGTTTGTCAAAGAAAACCCCAACAATTTTGAGGTGTTCCTTTAAAAAAGCTCAATAATTTCAGCGGTTTCCTAAAAAAAAAGAAAAGTTCAACAACTTTCAGGGTGTCCTGGTTTTTACACTATTTTACCATAACCCCAAACTCTAAAGCATCTCAGTTCGAAGGATTATTTGGAGACTGAGAAATCAGTCAGTTGCACAAAGTCTTTCCCCATGAATGCTGGTGAAAACTCTTGCCGCCTCCTCCTCACCCCTACACACTGGTCCATCATGCGTCACATCTTCCACTGCATAATTTTTTTCTGGTTTCATATTTTCCAGATCAAATGCAATTGCTCTTCTTGATTCAGGCAGCTCTCTTCCCTTTGAAGTTTTGCACATTTGGCATAGGTCAGGGCCCTCTCCCCTCTCCTTCCTCCTTTGGCTTCTGTATTCAGTCAAGGAACTCGGGGGTTTGTCCATGCCTGGCACAATGAATCAAGCTTCCCTCTCCCCGTCTCCCTGCTTGCAATTGCTGCTTTTCATGCTGCTCCTTGGTCTTTCATTCATTCATCTTCTCTGACACACCAAAGAAATTGGGCGGCAAGAGAGATTATTTGTATTTGAAGCTAAATTGATTGCACATTATGTTTGGGCACAATCTGGCAATCCGAAGCAACACTGATACATCACAAACATTTCCAGCTCCGCTGCATGTATTCATCAGGGTGAAAATCAACTTGTCTCCACATCCTACTGCTTGTCAGCAAGGACCCCATTACAGTCTTTACAATGGTTTTGCCTTCTAGAATGCAGGGTCTAAATTTCATCCCTTGGTTTCTGGAAGGAACTTGATGTCCTCCAGATGTTATTGAACTACAGTTCCCTACCTGCATGGCCAGTAATCAGGGATGATGGGAGTTTCAGTCCAACAATATCTGTAGTGTCAATGGTTCCCCATCCTATAGAATCATAGTTTTGATGACTCAGGAATGTAGGAAGCTGTCCTATACTGAGTCAGACTATTGGTTCGTCTAGCTCAGTACTGTCTACACTAGGATTTCCCAAACGTGGGTCTCCAACTGTTTGTGGACTACAACTCCCATTAGCCCTATCTAGCAGGACCAGTAGTCAGGGATGGTGAGAACTGTAGTCCAAAAACAGCTGGAGACCCAAGTTTGAGAAGCCCTGGTCTACACTGATCAGCAGCGGCCCTCCAAGGTTTCAGGCAGAGTTCCCTACCTGGAGATGCTGGGGGTTGAACATGGGACCTTCTGCATCCAAAGCAGATGCTCTACCCCTGAGCTGTGGTTCTTGCCCTAAACCAGGGGTGGGGGAACACATGGTATTCCAGATGTTGCTGGACTCATTGGCAATGCTGGCTGGGGCTGGTAGTGTGGGATGTGATCTATGAGAGGCAGTCAAATATAACATTCCTTGTTTTCCTAGAGTGGACATGCAATGGGATGTTCGAAACTTCCTGTTCCTCCTGGCTGAAGCATCCTTCTTTTTGCATGTGATAGAAGGTGGGCATGACCTAACCTGTCCAGGTAACAAAAGGACGAGTCGTGCAGCACACCTCTCTTTTTCACTTCCTTCATCATTTGACCAGCTTTTAGCTAGGACTGCTCTGCTAGCTCTCAGCTAGCAGAAGCACTGGGATTATCCCCCCATATGGGGTAGATCCATATGTACATATTTGTAAGTAAGTCTGCCTTCAGGGATCCAACTGTGAACTGATGTAAGTAAACTTCTTTTATTGCCTTTGAATGAGATTGTGGCGTCTTTATTCTTTTAAGAGGGATTTAAGGGAACTTACCAGGAATGTACAATTCAATCTGAAGACAGATTGAACTGTAGAATTGTGAGAGGCTTACACAAGCCTGCAACCAGCTATCTGCTGTGCATGTAAAAGGGGAATGTAAACTCTGCTAAGTAAAGGAACTTGCTAGCGCAAGTTAGGAAGGATATTAATAAACAATATACCTCTCCTGCCACCCTGAACATTCCCACAGGTAGTAGTTGGAGTCCACTAACATCTGAAAAACCACAGGTTCCCCATCCCTTTCCTATAGAGAAGCTGCAGGACTTAAGAAGCATAAGACATGCTCCCCAGAGTGGTTCCACTCATTCTTAGCAAGGTGGTCCCAAAAATAGTGAAGGACAATCACATGTTATCTGATTACAGTCTTCTGTGTAAGTTGCTGCAAGGTACCAACTTATTTCTCTTTCTGCTCTCTTTCGGCAGCTCTCCTTCAAAATTCACACTTCTCCACATTTAATGGTGCAGTTCTCCAACCCCAAAGTGGAGGAAAGTAGCAGAAATGTGCTTTAAATGTGCAGGATGGGTGTAACTAGAAGAGGGCAGGCGGGAGAGAGAAAAAATGAAAGGATGACTAAGTGCTGTTCTCTTGTATCTTGGTACCTTGAAGCGGAAAATCCAAATTAATTCAGACAGAATCTACCAGGAAATTCTCCAGCACGCATGCTGGCGAAATGAATTCAAACTTCTGGCAACACAAAAGCAACACATCAATTTGTTGGCTCTTGATGAGCAACATGAAATCATTCGGCTGTGTTATATTGCTTCTAGTAATTCATTTCTACAGGTCAAGAGACAGTTTTATGGAAACATGATTGCAAGAGAAACATATCGCACGTCTGTGTTCAGCCATGATTTAACAGAAGGGTGGGGAACCTTTTCAAGTTCCAAGGCTGACCCTCTAGGCTGGGTGAGTGCCAGGGGTGGGTGTGGTCAAAACAAAAGTCGGGGGATGGCAAATCCCATCTATAAAAGAATGGGAGCAGGCAATTTGGCATAGGATTCTACTGTATAATACATATATATATATATATATTCTCAAAACAATGAGAAGGAACTTTAGGCAAGTGCAAAGACTCATCAACATCTTGGTAAACATGTAGCGCTTGTTGGCACAATAAAGCAAAAAAATCCACAAATACTGGGCAAGTTGTCCAAGAGTAAAATCCCATGCTAAAGTTAGCTATAGAATCATTAAATCAATGTAGAAGAAGAAGAAAACACCATATGCAGTGCTTTTTTCAGGGGGTATTCAAGGGTTTTTAATATTTGATGTTTTATCATGTTTTTAATATTCTGTTGGGAGCCGCCCAGAGTGGCTGGGGAAACCCAGCCAGATGGGTGGGGTATAAATAATAATAATAATAATTATTATTATTATTATTATTATTATTATTATTATTATTATTATTGTTATTGTTATTGTTATTGTTATTACTACTACCGGCACCTCTTTTTTTTGTTAAAAAGTGTGGAACTTACTGTAACAGCTTCATGGTGAGTACCAGCACCTATATTTCTAGTGGGGGGGAGAAGCACTGGCCATATGAATAGCATTTCCTCTAGTACTGTCTAGAACAGGGGTAACCAGCCCTGTAGAAGCTGTTGGACTCCAGCTCCCATCATCCCTGACCACTGTCCATCCTTTCTGGGGCTGATGGGAGTTGTGGTCCAACAACATCTGGAGGGCATTGCAGAACAGCTACCACGCTTCTTCGTCCTTTTGCTCTTTATTCATTTATCAAGACTGTTTTCCTGTTAACAGCAAGTTGTTTTAAACTGGGCTTAACGTTGTGTTCTAATGCTGTAGCCCAACCTGGGACCTTGGGGTGAAGGTTGGGTAATTAATAGTAGCAGCAGTAATGGCTCACACATGCTGCAAATGCTCATGAATGTTAATTTATTTTCAAAAACTAAAAGAAAACAAGCATAGGTGGTGCAAAACTAGCTGAGATGAGCTGTCCATGTGCCAGGACACCCCACAATTTCAGGCACATTCATGCACCATACACACATGCAACAGAAGCGTATGGGCATACACACACCAATACGAACACACACTTACAGACAACTCCATTATAGACCTGTAAGATCCCTTGGATCCTCTGGATAATTTTTTACACTAAGGTCTACAGGATATCACAGAAGGGTTGACCCAAAAAAGGCATCTTCTACCATACGATACGATACGATAATCTTTATTGTCATTGTCCCATACAGAACAACGAAATTGAAAAAATCTACATCAGACATTCAAAAACCAACAAGCCTGCTATCCCAGCCTGGTTAGTCCCTTAAAAACTCTAATACCCCATAATTGAATACAATATACTCCCATAGAGACTACCTTACACTGCGTTTAAAACCAAAATCGCATTTGGATAAAAACTGTTTCTCAGGCAGCTAGTCCTAGTCTTTATAACCCTGTACCTTCTTCCAGAAGGCAGAAGCTGAAAGAGATCATTTCTGGGGTGCGCACTATCCTGCACTATCTCTGCAGCTTTCTTATGGCACCTGGAAGCATAGATTTGATCCAAGGTGGGAAGAGTGCACCCAATTATTCTCTCCGCAGTCTTTACAACCCTGGATTGTACAGGATTGTAAGCCATTGTCCCTGCATTGTGGGATCCACTTCACTCTGCCATATGTGAAGCATCAACCACCAGTTGCTTCATGTGACTTGAAAAGACATATCTTTTCACCCCAGGTTTCCCTGACCTGTAAGACTGGCGCCTGTTATTATATCGGAATTCCTGTTTTCTATCTGTTTGTAGAGCACGGCTTTACTGGTTTTCATGTTACATCTCTGTTTTTATGATCCTGTTTTATTGTTTCTGTGTTGCATTTCTATATACCACTTGGAGATGCTTGAATATTAAGTGGTTTAGAAACACTTTTAAACAAAGAAATAAATAAAATGCATGCACGCGCGCACACACACACCATTCCAAGGACTGCTTCCACCCATAAATTTTAATAGCTACTTTTACAGTGCAGATTCATGATGGAACTTGTACGACGCAGAGAAATGAGTACTCATTACAACCATTCTATCCCTGGGAAATGAGCAACTGGGCAAAGTGTATCCTGTGGCCACTCTCATTTTCCAATTTTGACATTTCTGCAGGGGGCAGACGAGATTTAACTGGGAAAGCAAATGCAAACCGTTAACCGTCAGCCCTTCAGATAAAATCCCAAAGTTGGCAATTTGGGGGTTTGAAATTGTAGACTAAGAGCATGTTTCTCATTTCAGCAAGCTGGAATAAATGGCTATTTTTCAAAGAGGCAGTTTGGAGCGGGGGGAGAATATAACTGCACCTTTTGAACTTTCAGTAAATACAGCTAGACTTTGGAAAGCTGAGTGGATAAAGATTTTTTGCCCACAATGTTTCTGATAAGACTGTTTCTCGCTATGATCATTAAAAATAAAATAAAAAAATGATAGTGTGAAGTAAAGCCAAAAATATTTGTTAGAAATTCAGTTGGTCTGCATGGGTTCCCATAAAAAAAAAATCACTTCTAGGACCCTGATTTGCTAAATTACTGCAGACCTTGAACCTGCAAATTGGGCACGTCCAAAGATTGGCTACACATTTGACATGTTCTGCAAAGTTTGTTCATCACAAATGTCTGCATTCTCAAAAGTGAGCAGTGGCAAACTTGCAGAGGCAGGACAGGGAGTGCCAAAATAAGTTATGTCCAAAATACGATATCATTGGCACTTCCTGACCGTTGCTATTTTGGGGTGAGGTTTAGTCGCAAATCAACACATTCAAGCTGCACAGTGAATGCTGATTCGGAGCTCCCCTGCTCTGCCTAAAGCAGGTTTTGGTTTGGTTTTTCAGTAAGGAAAGTGACAGGGAATTGTACTGGAAAGTGTGAGATGATGTTTCTTTGGTGCAATGTCATTTAAACTCCCCCCCAAACAAATCAAATGTTCAATCAACAGGTCATCTGGAGGCAGCTACAACTTCACCCTTGTGTGCCCTGTAATACATTTGTAGTCCCCTGGACCTCCAGTGCCAAACTCTCCCGGGTGTGAAATGCATAATTACATCTAACATGTAAGGTTTTTAACATGCTAATTGCATCAGCGTAAGATTGAGAAAATGAGAAGCTGAAAGGAACCACAGCAGATGGATTCACTTTTACAGTTCAGAGTAAAAGGTGTCTCCAGGATCGCTTTATGGGTGCTGGGAAAGAATGTGCCCTTTTGCGGACTCCCTGCCTTCATTGTTTAAGAAGCAGCTACCAGGTGGTGAGGTGAAGTTTCCTACCATTGATGGGCCTAAAAACAAATCCCTGGCACCTGCTGGAGAAATAATTGGTGGAGCCCTTTCTCTGCTGGCAGCCTGTTTTATGTGGGCATTCCTAAGTGCTTTAAAATCCTAGTCAGATGTAGGAGTGTTACCTTCAAAGCGTCCTGATAAATTCCAACCTGGGTTAATTCCTTTTGTATCTCTGTAATTATTTCTCTCTAATCTTCATTTAGGAAGGTTGGGCGGTTTATACACCAAAGGATTGGCTTAAAAACAATAATCAGTCAATGCCAAAGAAAAACAAATTGCGTGCTCACAGTATGCAAGCTATGGTCTTGGAATACAAGTCCTATTTTCATATTGACTTCGGCCGTCGGAACCAGAATGAACCGTGCTTCTAAGAGCAGAATGGAATGAGAGGCCTCCTGGATCAGACCTTTGATTGCTTTAGTTTCCTCTGGGGTGGTATCCCTGGGGAGAGGCCACATTTGGCCCATGGGCCTGAGGTTTCCCACCCCTGCTTTACAGCAAAGATGAGGGAGGACACAACACTTCCTGTCAAGAATGTATGATTCTCCCAGTGAGAATAAAAGTGGGGCATATACTGCTGTATCTAAAGAGTGTATTAACAGCCCACAGGGCAAGCACACTCTGCAGCATTAATCCCTACAGGCATGCCTAATGCTGTTATTCTTTTTTCACCTGAATTCAACCTAAAGTGCCTCGGGAGGTTGGGGAATGTTAGCTGATTCCACTGGTACATTTATTACCTGCAACTTTCAGAAGATTGCAGTGGGGCTGAGCATAACTGCTGAGGACAATTTTTTCCCTTTCCATAACCATTTTGCAAAAAGAAAAGCAAAAAGTAGGGGAAGCCGATGTTTTGCTGCAAATGAAAGGGAGATACATTAGCTGGCCAAGAATCCTGGCCAATCCAACAGCCATCTCCCTTCTTCCCTAGGCTAATTGGGTGGCTTTACTGATAGTGGAATTAGCCCTCTTTTTGGAGGCAGGGTTGGGGTGGAGCTCCAATACGTGGCAAGACTATCACTTACTTACAGACTGCAGCAGATTTTAAATATGGATTTGTTTATTCCTTCTTTCCTCCTTCCATTGCAATGTTTTGGTTTTGGTTGCTTCTCATCCCTTCCACGACTATGTCTTTTGGGGTAATCAATGGATGGCAGGAGTGCCAGCTTGGCCCCCTGACCGTGGGTGCCTGGGGCTGTGGATGTCATGCAGCGTGCATGGCCCTGGCACTGAAATTTGTGGGTGCCCATCCCATTCATGGGGAATTTTGTGTGTGCTCAGGCGCCCAGGAACCCAGGGAGTTGGCAACTATGATGGATGGTGTTTCATTGCTTATGTGTTTTAAGGAATGCCCATTCCTTAATGAGTCATCAATAGTGACTCATCGTTCCCTCTCCCCCATGGGCCAGATGCAGCCTACGAAGACCGTTTTACCAGCCCACGGGCCACCCCCGAACTGAGCTGCCCGCTTGGCAAGTCCCCCACACGCTGTGCTAAACCGGTGCAGTGTGGCATGGGGACTCGCCGAGCGGTGCCAGAAATCGCATCTGCGCATGCACAGATACTGGTAATCACTTCTGTGCATGCCCAGATCCTGAAAATTGCTTCTGTGCAGACATGATTTTCGGCATCTGGGCATGCGCAGACACGATTTCCGGCAACGTGCTGCGCCAGTCCAGCCCACGGATGATCTCCACGGGAGTGATCCGGCCCATGGCCAGTATGCCTTGCCAACCCCTGAGTTTTGTTGTATGTACAACACCTCCAGAAACAAACAAACAAACAAAACCACTGAGTATTAGAAATTAAGAAGAGCCCTGCTGGAAAAAGTCAAAGGCCCATCTCGTCCATCATCTTGTTGTCACAGTGGCCAACTAGAATCTCGTGTGAAGCCCATTTAGTGGAACCTGTGTGCAACAGCACTCTCCCCACTTGCAATTCTCAGCAACTGGTATTCAGAACTACTGCTATCAAAGGTCAAGGTAAAGGACCCCTGGATGGTTAAGTCCAATCAAAGGCGACTATGGGGTTGCGGCACTCATCTCCGCTTTCAGGCCGAGGGAGCTGGCGTTTTTCTGCAGACAGCTTTCCGGGTCATGTGGCCTGCATGACTAAACCGCTTCTGGTGCACCTTAGTGGTATCAGCAGTATAGACACTGAGTAATTCTACTCAGTCCAACATAGGGGCTCCCCATGATCTAGAGCCTGGAGTAGGGGTGAGGAAGACACCCATGAGAACAGGATGGAAGCCAGCTTGGCAAGGCGCCATTTTGGGGAGGTGACGGGGAATGTTAGGAACAGTCTTATGCAAGGTCACACTATTCGCCATCTAGCCCGCTCTGACTGGTAGGGGCTTCCAGGTTCTCAAATGTGAGCAACTGTGACCTTCAGCTTGCAAAGGTTGTTTTACCTGTTGAAAGTGCAACATCAGGGATCATTCAGTTGGTAACTTGAGGGTTAACACTGTCAGGGTTAAAGCCAACTTGAAAAGAGGGAGATGATTGAAGGTATCATGACATGATCTTCACTGAGGTAACACGCACTCTGGCTGCATAGTTCGGAGGAGTTTTCCTCCTGTATCCTTTTGGTTGAATGTCTTCCTGCTGTGTACAAGGCCCGAACTAAAAAAAGATAAAAACTCTGTTCCTTTCTCCTCAAATTATACACTCCCTTTGTTCAGTCTGCTCAGCAAAGTGTTATCTGAATTATTTCCCCCTGGATTCCATTCACGCTATTTAAGTTTCTTTGCTAACACTAGCACTGTGGTGAAGGCCCAACCAGCCAATGTCTCATCCTACACCTTTCCCCAACCTCTGCTCATTTATCATTTGATACAGAATATTTACACGATGAATACAAGCAGGTTCAAAGAATGTACAGAAACACAGGATGTTATGGGCATGTGGGTGACAGAACATGCTTTCTGTACAGTGACTAATGCTGCGGTTGGTTCAGTCCTTAAGTATATCTAAACAATCAGTCACCCACAGTTTATCTATTATCATGCACACACAGCACCTGTCAGTTGGGTTCACTAGTGTTAAGGTACCTACTTTTCCTTCTGTGCCTCCACATTCAAGGCAGGAATACACCCTCCATTAGGTTGCTGTTGTGCATGGTATGACAAAGGCCAAGTCTGAGAATCAAAAGCAGTTCCAATGAGATTTTCTCATAGCTCCCATATAGTTGAGCTTCCTCCTTTTTAAAAAAGCAATGGGAGTTGGGAGCAAATTTAATCAGAGCAGCAGCACACAAGAGAAAAAGTTCCATCCATAGGTTGCCAATGGGTAGAGGTCTTCCTTATTGCAGATATTAATATTATGCAGCTTTAAACAATAGGATGCATAAAAACTGACTCCTCTTGGAATAAACATTGTCCAGACCCATAAAGATAATTCAATTTTTTACTCACAGAACTTTTTCAAAACAGAACATAAAGCAATCAATTAGTTTCAAAAGACATATGCTTGTCCAAGCATAGGCTTAATATCTTCCTATAAATATTATGAAACTCTAAACCTAAAATCAAAGATCTTTCTCTCCCTGCAGCCTCCATTAGCCTGTAGCTGTTTTTTCTCTCAGAGAGACTCATTTGTGCATCTTTCTCCCACTGTGGCTGAAAAACAAAACAAAACAACAACAACAAAAAACCAACGGCAACTCCCTTCAAAATGGTGATTTGCAACTAAACACTTTACTCATGTGATCTAATGTTAAACACCACGTGAAAGAGCAGAGAACATCAACAGTTAATTATAAACCAATCTAAGCACTGAAATTAAGCTTGGAAGAAACTTGGTGGGGTGGGGTGGGCATTTTTGGGAGGGTCATAGATGTTGAGGCCACTACAAGTTTTGGTTCCCTCCCCCATTGCCTATAGCCTCATCCACTATCAGATGCCAGCCCCAATTGACACTTCCCACGGGTTACTGGCCCTTCATAGAGTAATTTTTTCTTGGCCCTGCCATAAAGGACTGAACTGACTCCGGAGCAAACCTTCAGCAGCTAACGAGCTGTTGGCTAAACCATGAACCTATGAATCTGTCTGAATTTAATCAGTGCTCTATCTAGCTCAGGATAGGCAATGTGGTCCCTTCCAGATGTTGTTGGACTCCAACTCCCAAAATCCCTGCCTATTGACCATGTGGGCTGGGGCTGATGGGAGTGGTGGTACAACAACATCTGGAGAACATATGTCAGCTACAGCTGATCTAGTCCGGCAGCGGCTCTCCAGAGTCTCAGGCAGGGATCTTTCTCAGGATCCTTAAATCCTTTGAAGTGGAAATGTCAGGATGCAAACCCAAGACCTCCTGCATGGACGCAGTCTATGCATTATTGGGAAGGGCCATAGCTCAATGGAGGAACATCTGTTTTGCATGCAAAAGGTCCCAGTTTCCATCCCCAGCATCTCCAGCTTGGGCTGGGAGAGTCTCCTGCCTGAATCCCTAGAGAGCCACTGCCAGTCAGTCTAGACACTCCTGAGCTAGGTAGACCAAAGATCTGACTCAGTAGGAGGCAGCTTTCTAGATTCCTACAGGTTTTGCTTCTCTTGAAATATAACCAAAATGCATTGCTTTTAATAACCAGCCTACTTTCACCTTTAATAACCGGCCATAACGGAACATTGCCATGTTTCATTTTTAATAACCAGCTTAGTGTTTTTAAGACCCCTTCCCCTAGTCTCCTGATTCGCAAAGGAGACCTTGGGCATTTCAATTCATTTCTCAGATAATGTAATTGATGCTCCTGCCTATAAAACGAAGCACAGAGAGATGATGTCTGTGGAATCAATCATTTCCCCCCATTGACAAGTCTGGTTAAATTATCAGGTTGTATGTAATTTTATTTGAGTGTAGGAAAATGAGTGTTACAGCCAAGAGCTTGGTGGGGTTTTCTTTCCTGAGACAATGATTTATTCTTTTTGGCTCCAATAGCTACGGTGTCAGGCATATTTTATGTATCTCCAGCTTTGACACTTCAAACATTTGATTTCCCTTTGCAACTTCCAAGCTAAAACATGTTTCCCATTATGGGATATTCAAGCACTGCCATACACACACTGACTCATGAAGCTGTTTTTTATTCTCACAAAATATATAACCCCATTTGAATAAAATACAGATGGCCTCCAATGTGTTAAACATAGCAAATTTGCCATTTTCTTTTCCACCGGTCTCTCTCCCTGCCTCCCCCCGTTTGCAGCCCAAGACTTTCTGCTTGACAGGAATATGAAATCTTATCACCCTAAGCTTGAATAGATCAGAGATATAATGACAGCACCATGTCTGAAATGTCATTAATATTTTGTCTGCAGTACAAACTATCATGTATAGGTAAAGAAATGGGTGGGGGGAGAATGTGAAGATTTTATTTAAGATGTTTTGGGATAGATTCAGATAACAGGGTTCTTTTTCCACTCTGCATCAACATAAATGGTTATTGCAAACGCCAACCTATGAGAAAGGCCACAGCTCCATAGAATAGCATGATCTTTGTGTGCAAAAGGGCCCAAGATTCATCCTGGCATCTCCATTTTAAAAAAGGAATTAGGTGTGTATGTGGTTGGGACTTGGGATGGGGGAGAATTCAGTTCACATTAAAATGCAAAGTTGTTCTGCTTTCCAGAACGACACACAAACCGAAACACAGCTGTCTTTCAGAATTTGCACTTCTACGAATTTTGCAATGCAGTTGTCCAGTCAAGTAATGTCTACAGAAATGCATATACTGAGGTAGCATGCATAAAAATGCATATATTAGCAAAAATAACGTACAAAATTGCATTGTATTATTTTGCAGTTTCTTTGCAAAAAATTGCACATGTGAGCAAAATTGCATACAAACATACACATGTTGTGAGAAATTTGCACTAAAATGCAGATGGATTTTCTGGAGCACCTAAAAAAATAATAATTTGCAAACTGATGCGGAAATATGAACTCAAGTTGGGGAAATGAGCAACTGAGAACAACAGAAATTGCCAGGCTCACCCATCTCTACCCAAGATGCAGTTAGAACAGACTTTACTGGGCTGATTCTAATGCTGCTGTTGGGATTCGAGTGGAACGAAGTTGTCTGACCAAGTCCTGTGTACAATGGACTGTATAGTCAAACATGCATTGGGCAAGCAAAATATTTTCAGTTTGTTCAGTCATGTAGTACAATAGATAATTTTAGACTCTGGACTTAATGGTCTAAAGTCAGCCTACTTCTTTACATGGTTTGTTGTTGTTGTTTAGTCGTTTAGCCGTGTCCGACTCTTCGTGACCCCATGGACCAGAGCACACCAGGCACTCCTGTCTTCCACTGCCTCCCGCAGTTTGGTCTGACTCATGTTTGTAGCTTCGAGAACACTGTCCAACCATCTCTTTACATGGTAACATTCATTATTTCGCTTCCTTCGGAATGTGGCCAGTCAGCCCCCAACTTGCCAATTTTGCTGAGCGGAGCCCAGGACTTCTACTCCAAATCCTGCCTTGGCATCACCACTGTGTCCAGCTAACACTCTCTGAGGAATCCCGTCATTCCTATGAAATCACAAAATGGAAACCTTCAGTTTGATTTTACAGCTTTAGAAGGAATTTAAGGGTTCGTCCACACTTTCACTTAACCTGTATTTTGATCATATTGCATACTGACTGATTTCCCTTGGGCCCAAAACCTTTTCTCTCTGTTCCACAGCTGTGCCTTGTGAAAATCCAATCATACCAGTTGAACTGAAGCTCAGCTAAACAAAATCTTTCTTCAGATTTTCCGCATATCTAATAAATTCTGATTCTGTGGGTAAGTTTGGATTTTCGCAAGGCACAGCCACAGAGCAACAAGAAAAGCTATTGGTCCCCAGGGGAATTGACTAGTACACATTATGATCAAAATATGAGTCAAGCGAAACTGTAGATGAGCTCAAAAACTGAATCTCTCCATTTGCCAGTTTGGGACAAAGATTATTAGGAGACTCCTTAGTGAAGTGTAATGGTTAGGCCCATTCTGCTATTTGGAAAGAATGATACTGGGGTTTCAAGCTTGCTGTAAGGATGCTAAGGCAACATACTGTATGCTCAGCTCATTGGATACGTAAGAAATTGCAGCATGGATACTATTGTAGTGATGTCTTTAAGTCTTCAGACGAAATACATTGTACAGCATATTAAACATCCAGTCAGAATGAAGAGCACAGCAAATGTGTGTGAGAGAGATAGAGAAAAAGATACCCAAGGCTTTCCCATGTATTATGTGTGGGATGGGTTTTAATAGGTAAGAGAGGATATATTAACTGCAATTTATCCCTCCAGGCGCCCACATGTGTGGGTTGAACAGAGTTTTAAAATCCCATCCTTGGCAGCAAAATTTAAAACATAGGAATGTAAAACCTTGTTTTGAGCAAGTCCAGCCCCACTTAATAAAGATTCAAGCAACAACTTGGGAAGCAAGTTTAAAAATAAGATTTGCTTACTTTATAATCACACATTGGTTCACAGCAAAGGAAGCAGTAAAAACTATGCAGGCAAAATACTTATATTTACAGTATAACCATCTTTATGCATGTGCCTAAAAGCTGGAGCAAGTGGAGGCATGTCTACATCCAATACTGGTCCAAGGAAGAGAGAGAGGGACAGGAAGTACTCTGTGGTCCTCCCTACTCAGCCATAAAGCTCACAGGGTGATCTTGGGCCAGGCACTGCCTCTCAGTCAAACCTTCTTCACAGGACTGTTGTGGGAATTAAACAAGGCAGGGGGAGAACCATTTATGCCACCTTATTTATTTATTTCTATTTAGAAAAAAAACCACATTTATATACTGATGTGTCTTAGAGATACATCACAGCAGTTTACAACAATATAAAGCCATACAGTAAAATCATAACTAGTTAAAAACAACTTAAAAGCAAAAGATTTAGAAACGAACACCAGCAGACCATTGTGTAGTACCTTGAGCTCCTTGGAGTGAAAGATGGGATAGAAATGCAACAAATAAACAAAAAATTAACATTGTTTTAAATTTACTTTTGTCTACCCATATGAAACACTCATTTTATTTTATTTTATTTTTAAAGGATAAGCAAGGTGAGAAAAGGGCTTCTGCAGTTTGAGGACCCATTTAACAACAAAAAAAAACCTGGCTGGGAGCAGATGGAGGGTTTCTGGGTAGCCAAGTTAAAAATGATGTCTGAGCAAGGTGTTATTTGCATGCAGGGAGCATAAAGTATCCAGCGATTGGAGCCGAGAGGAGCAGCAGGATTCAGGAACCAAAAGGAGTGTAAACACAGACAGCCCTGGACTGCAAAAAGGAATGAAGGAAATTCTTAAGGAGCTGGGAACTGAAACAGCATGAGCTGTGCTGTATCCTGATTTGGCATTGGGGAATTAAAAATTAATCCTTCCTTGAGTCTCTGAGTGGAATTTCTGGTACTGTTTCTGTCATGCAGCCACAACCAGTTTAGCACATGGAGCGAGCATCTACCATGTCTTTGTTCGGGCCTGACTGATATATTTCTTATTTTGACACTTACTATTCCCTTTTTCCCTTTACACATCACCTGCAGGATTAGATCTGTTTGCCAGCTTGTGCCAGAAGCATGCTTTTCAAGCACTCATATCCTCCTCGGAGGTAGTGCGCGCACATGAATACAAAGATGCTAGTCTTCTGCTGTTATGGGCAAATCCTGTGTAGCTTCCAGCAGGGCTAAAGCTGCCAATGGCGGTACATCGCTTCGCCTGACTCCCCGCGGCAAACCGTTCAATATCAGCGAGGAAGGCTGCAAAAATCGTCACAGGGATGCTGTGGGCAGTGCCTCCCTGCTGAGCACACTATGCACTATGGGAAGCAAGGTTTCACAACCACTTGGAAATAAGGAGGCGAGAAGGGGGAAAGATCAGTTCAAAAGAGCTAGTGTGACATGGTGGGTAGAGGGTCAGGCTAGGACCTTGCAGACCAGAACTCAAATCCCCACTCAGCCATTCACTCTCTCTCTCAACCTCACCTACCAAATAGGATCATTGTGAGGGTAAAATAAATGGGATGTCAGGGTTGGAGTCAGATGCAGTCCCTTGTCAGTGAAGTTAACTCTTTATTCAAGGAAACAGCATGCAACTTGCAACACTTCCCCTATAGAGCAGTTGCCAGGACTGAAGGTCCTTCTACTCTCTTTAAGTCTCCTCCTCTCCTGGATGTTTCCCAAGCAGTCTCAAGCTGCACCTGTGCACCTCTTGTCTTTGTTCAGCCTTCCTCATTATCTTGGTGTTCTTGGAGACCAGGGGGGGAGGAGACTCCTTGGATTCTGCAGCAGCCTCTTGACACACACACCCCTCCTCTGCTTCAGCCTGAGAGTCTGAGCTGCTCTCTGTCACAGGCTCTCCCTGCTCACTATACCCTGTTGCCCCTTCAGCATCCAGCCCCTCCTTCCAATCTCCTCCCTCAGACCTCTCCTCCTCCACCACCAATCCCGTAGCTCTGAGCCTTCCTCCTCTGGGGTTTCCCTTGGGGGTTCCCCGGCTGGTGCCTCACCACTCCTCTGCTTCCAGCCAGTCCTTGATATAGGAGAAGAATCGTGTACTCCACCTTGAGCTCCTTGGTCCTGCTTGTGACATCCCCCTAGGGATGCTGTTGGCCAATGTGAGACCAGGAAGCTGGACTAGATGGGCCTGATCCCACAGAATTCTTCTTACATCCCTCAACTTCCATAGTGCTGAACAAGACATATCCCTGGTCAGTTGTTCCATTACGTCACTTAGTTTATTAACTTCACTTTTTGAGAAGTAATACGCCTCTGAGCATCAGCTGCTGTGGAATGAGACCAAGGGAGGGCTAAGACTAGAAGAGGAAGAGGAAGGGGAAGGGGAAGAGGAAGAGGAAGAGGAAGAGGAAGAGGAAGAGGAAGAGGAAGAAGAAGAAGAAGAAGAAGAAGAAGAAGAAGAAGAAGAAGAAGAAGCACATTGTTTTTGTATGCTGCCCATCTGACTGGGTTGCTCAAATAATAATAATAATAATAATAATAATAATAATAATAATAATTTATACCCCGCCCATCTGGCTGAGTTTCCCCAGCCACTCTGGGTGGCTCTCAATAGGGTGTTAAAAACAATACAGCATTAAATATAAAAAACTTCCCTAAACAGGGTGTAATATACGAAACAACAATACCACAGAATATCACACATTAAAAGCGTCCTGATTCAGGGCTGCCTTCAGATGTCTATAGAAGGTCATATGATTATTTATCTCTTTGCCACCTGACAGGAGGGTGTTCCAGGATCCAACCCTCTTTCAGTGCATGTATGACCCCTGCCCCACCCCCTCAACAGAGTCTTGGGACAAACCTATGAATGCATAGGTCTAGTTCACCACCGATTGGATAGTAGAGAAACAACCGCGAACAAGAAGCCCAAAGTCTGTGACATGCTGAATGCTCTTTGAACTTACAAGCTTATTTTCAAAAGATACTGGTTTTGAAAATAGACTTCTGTTAAACATTAACCTATAGCATGTGGTTTTGTGACCACAGAAAGAGAAGCAGGATGAATGGAGTGGCTCAGGAGTGGTGATTGCAGCTGAAACAGATACCAGAGGAGAACGTTGAAACTAATGAATGCAATCCATTTGGGCGTTGCAATTTTGAATGGCGCTCCAGCCCTCTTCAGTCTTCTGTGTTAAATCAGCCGCATGAACAGAGAAAGGGGGGATGAGCACACTAGCTCCCTCCCCCTCGCAGGAGTGCCTCTATTCGTCTCCTCAAGCTGGAAGGTGACTGTCTGAAGTCTGGAATATCAGGGTTGTATATCCTGCAGGACCCTCCATGGGTGCAGCAGGGTCCCCACCTCAGCCGAACGCCCTCCAGCTCATGGAAGTGCAGGGTGCAGAGCTAGCATACTCATCCTTGCTCTTTGTGTTGATAGAACACAGAAGATGAACCCATGAGTAGGGCGTCCCTAACTGAAGCGCTACAGGCACTTTGGGGGACAAGCAGAACTGGAACTGCTACAGGTGTCGCATAATATCCATTACACACCTGTAAGAAATCAATCTTTTAACATGATGGCACCCACACTCTGGAATTCCCTGCCTATTGACATCAGGCACGTGCCTTCACTGTACCATTTTCAGTGCTTGCTAAAAACATTTTTTTAAGACAAGCCTATACAGATGTAAAAAAGTTGGCATGTGTTTTAATCTGATTTTTAGCTTATTTCCCCATCTTTTGGGGGATGTTTTAGATAGCTGTTTTTAACTTCTTCTTTTACTGATAATTTCATTGTTTTATTCTTTTCGTAATGTGCTCCAAAGGTTCGAGTGTTATACAGGTTTTATGAAATAAACAAAAATAAACAAATTTCTCCAAATGTCCCCTTCCACAATCTACTGAATATCCCAGTCTTCTAATAATGGAATTTGCAGTTAAACTCCTTCAAATCAGAGCACAGCTGACATTTCTGAAGAACGCTGCCTCTTAGAGACAAAACTTTACCTTCCCCTCCACTCCCCCTGTCCTATTCGATAAGTTGCCCGCCAGATTGCTCATTTCATAAGTTGACAGTTCCTTTTGCTCTCTGTAAATAATATCTCTGTGTTCCGATCTCAGGAATTTTCTCTCCCCTTTATCCCGAGGATCAATTGTTTAGAGCAGAGGTGGTGTCTTCTTTCATTTTCCTACCTTGAAGCTGCAGGAAGTTGTTTAAAAGAAGCCAAGGAAATGTATAAACCAGCTAGAACTTTAAACAGATGATTTTTTCTATATATGTAAAAAAACACTTTTAACCACAAATAAATCCTATACATGTAGTGCTCTGTAGTGAGAGTATGTGACGTTAACATATGAGAGTGCTGGAGGTGAAATAGTTAAACAGGTTACCCAATCAGAACCCAGGGGGTGGAGTCAGAGGGACTATAAAACCAGCTCTGGGAGGGGTGAAGGGGAGAGTTCGTTGGGAGTTGGGTGGTTGGTTGGAGTGGGAGTGGGAGTGAATTGGGATAGTCAGTGAGGAAGTTGAGTTAGTATAGCGAAATAAGCTGAGTCAGGAACAGTTAGGAGCTAGGAAGACAAGTAAATAACTGAGAGGTGGTTTAGTGAGTGAGAGCAGGTAGCGGATGTTATAGGTTTGGATAGGCACCCCATGATTGTAATTGACCGATACCGTTTATGAAACCACACTCTTGTTAAAAACTGCAATAAATAAACAGAAGTTTATGTTCCAATTTAACCCTGACTGGACTTAGTATTGTACCAGGTAGGGCCTGGGTGGTGGCAGCGAGAAATAAAGTGGTGACACAGGGATCAATAGACAGTGAAACGTCCAGGGACCCTGTGTGAACTGAACCGATCCTTCTCAAAACAGAAGGGCTTGCTGCATCAGGCCAATGGCCTAGCTAGTCCAGCATCTCTCAGAGTAGCCCACAAGCAGGAAGTGAGTGCAATTACACTCTCCCCTCATGTAGTTTCCAGTTACTGGCGTTCAGGCACTGATAGCCTTATCCTCCACATGTCTAATCCTCTTTCAAAGTCATCGAAGTTGGCATCTATCGCCGCCTCTTGTGGGAGGGAGTTCCACAGTTTAACTACCCACGATGTGAATAATTATTTTCTGTTCTCTGCCCTGAACCATCCAGCACTCTGTTGAATAGGGTGTCCTTGAGTTCTAGTGGAGGAGGACAAAAATGACTCTCTATCCATTTATTTTAATTTAATTTGTTATAGACACCTTTTTCGCCCAAGGCAACTCAAAGCAACAGCTAAATGAACAACAACAACCCTCCGCATAAGTACATTAAAACCAAAGGTGGCAGGGAATCTTTCACCATTCCATGCATTAGTTTTATAGGCTTCTGTCGCATTCTCTATTACTTGCCTTTTCTATAAACTAAAAAGACCCAAAGGCTGCAAACTTTCTTCATAAGGGATTAGCTTCTGACAATCTGGGGCATCTACAATACATCTCCTATGGGCATCAGAGATATTTTGATGTCCCTAGGAACCACAGTAGGCCGGAAACGACTTGAGTCCATCAAATATGTGTTTGCCACACCCACCTGATCTTCTCTATCCACAATTCTAAGGAAATATTGATATTTTTTTCCGTAGGTTTCCATGCTAAAACATGTTTCCCTAAGTTTCTAAGCTTGTGCGCAATTGTTGACACCTGCTAGCTGACACCATGCATAGCCCACCTTTCCTCCAAAGATCTCAAGGGAACATACACAGTCCCTTCCATCCCATTTAATGGTCCTCACAACAACTTTGTGTGGCAGGTTAGGCTTGAAAGACCGTGATTGGCTCAAAGTGAGCTTCATGGTTGAATGGGGATTTGAACCTGGAGCTCCCCAATCCTGGCCCAGCTCTCTAACCACTACACTGCACCACACCATACCAAATTTTGACTACCGTTTAATCCTGCCATCTCTTACATTATGCCACAGTGGGAAAGGGGTGTGATACAGTGTTGCAGAGAGCCTATGGGTTATGTCCAATGCCAGGCCTACTCAGAGTAGACCCATTGGAATCCATTGACATGACTTAGGTTCAGATCAGAAGAATCTTTATTTCCGTCAGCCACTAGCCATAGCAATAAAACTTAAACTATACCAAAATACATTTTGGAGATTTATGTCAATAATCAAGTAATAGATCTTATTCTAATAGCCCCTACTAAAAAAATTGCAGTTTTTACTGTCACCTGATTATCTTGATCTGCTAGAAGAAAGGACACAGTAGCAATGGTTGAGCGACCAGGCATGGACAATAACAGAGGGGTAAAAAAACCACCCTCCTCAAATCTTTATAAAGAGTGCAAGCCAGAAGCACACGAGCCACTGACTCAATACCGCCAACTCCACATGGACATAACCGTTTTTCCAGCGGAATCTTTTGAAATCGACCCTGAAGTACAGCCGAAGGCAGAAAATTCAATCTTGTGTAAGTGAAAGCGCGTCTGTATTTTGGAATTGTTAAATTTTGCAAATAGGGTGCCAGCGTGTCAAAATGACTAGGTGGAAAATAATCATACCACAAATAACTTTTGTGGTGAAAGCATTTGGTTGGCAATTTTAGTCCAAGCGCTAAGTGTGTAACTTAGGTTCATTAGTATACTTCACTGCAGAACTTCATTGGCTACAAGCCCCACTATACATTTCCAGAGTTCCCTGGGCAGAGGGATCAATTCTTAAACCTTTCTGTGAATTGTAGCTCTGTTAGGGGAATAGAAGTGTCCCATTAAAGACAGCAAAGACAATTTTATTGATTTCCTGCCTGTATTCCATCATGGAACCCCAGGCAGCATGCATATGGTTCCAGCCGGCCACCCATCCAGGCACTGACCTGGCCCAAACCTGCTTAGCTTCAGCATGAGGCAGCCTAAGGTACCTTCAGACCAAATCTATAGCTCTGAAGCAAATCAGTTATAAGGATCAAAGATCCAAAAACAAAAGAGAGCAGGAGAGAGAGAGAGAGAGAGAGAGAGAGAGAGAGAGAGAGAGAGAGAGAGAGAGATTGAATCACAGCAGTGGCGAAAAAACAAGTCCATCCATTTCATTTCTTTTTATTACAAAAATAAACAATTTAAGAACCAAAGTACAAAAGATTCTGAATGTACAAACTAGAAAACAGTATGACATTTGTCACTTTTAAACATTTTCTCACTTGCTTTCACTGAAAGCATATTTTTAGACACACTCTGCCTATATAAAAAAAAAAGATTTTGCTATTTCTATTGCATTTATTAAGGCTGGGGTTCATTTGCTGTCAAAGGTTATTTGTTCTTAAAGACAGGAAAGCAGCAGCACCTTCAGAATGCAAAAGATCCAGTAGCAGAAATGCATCTTTTGTCGCAACTACTGAAAATTTGTGCTTTTTTTGAATAGCGGCTCTGCCTGTGTGTCAGGGATACACTTCTCTGTGGCAGTCCCAATGTGACATACGGGAATCAGATGCAAAGTTTTTCTTCAGGTGTTCTTCTGAACACGTACATTTGCAGAACTTTGGTCAGCAGGAGTTATCTACATGGCTTCCTAGAGGGCAAGGATAGGGAGCCTGTGGTCCTCCAGCTATGATTGGACTCCAACTCCCATCCACAGACTACCTTGGAAGCTGAACTCTCGCATCTGGAAGAGTACAGGTTTCCCATCCCTATCATAGAGCGATCCTATCATATCCATTGGAGATACCAGCAACCCAGAACATCTTCCAGAGTCAGAGCTGGCCTGGGGAATTTTGCTGCCTATCACAGAGTACAAGGTGGCATTCTACATACAGAAGCAAACATGGCCGGCAGCTGAATCTTACTTCAACTGGGTGATGCAGTAGTGCCTTCGCTGCACCTGAGGTAGCAGGTCTGATGAGGAACAGGCCGTGTGGCGGCAAAGTGGAATGGCTGGGGAGGCCTCAGGAGGAATAGCCAGGGCCTTCAGATTCTGTGCCACCTGAGGCATCTGTCTCACTGGGCCAAACAGTAGAGCTGGCCCTGATCGAGTCCCCAAGAAAGTCCCATTATTTCAGCCTGAGTATCCAAGCCTTTTAAATTCACCCAACACAAACGATCTGCGTTAGCCCAATGTAATGAAATATCACACAAACCTAGGTGATACTACTCATTGGTTTTGAGATAAGCAAACAAAACTAGGACAGGCTTTTGAATTAAGACAGCTGCTGATCAGCTTACCCAAAAACCAGTTCCTGGGTTTTGCCTCTTTGTACTCCACTATCCTGTTCTATTGGGATTAAGCCAAGAGTGTTGTGCAGATAAGGACAGGTTTGATTGTCAATGGCTCCCATTAAGTGATATGGGATAATGCAAGCAGGATGCATTTGTCAAAAACTGATTGAGGCAGGGGCAATATCTCCCTCCCTTTATACAGCAATAAGGGGTAGGGTTGGCTCCTAACCTCAGTGCTGTCTTACACCCTTCTACTTTATCCAAGAGCTTGGCTCCCATTCACTTGCATGGGAAAAGTAAATAGCCACAGTTAGGACTGGGGCACCATTTGGTGCACTGACAGAGACAGGTGCAGTGTGTCCGTTTGATTAATTACAGGCACACGCATGTAGCAAGCGGCTCTTTTTTCCTCCCTCCATCACAATGATGGGCATCTTGCTAGTTTATTTTAAACTGGAAAATAGCTATGTTTTTGACTCTGCAGATAGTCTGGCTGCAACATTTAGTCAACTAACCAATTAGATTTCCATTCCCTCCTATATAAGAGAGGAGGATTGTTTTCCCTAAAACAATGCCTGCTGCAACATGCACATGTATCATCTTTTTAAAAAGTTGTCCTCTTTTTGAACTATTGCATTTTTCCCCTCTTAGGCAAATAATGCAGATTTATATCCATTTAAGCTGACTTAACGCAAGCTTTTTGTGTGTGGGGAAAAATGTGTGACAACTTTAACAGATGCTATAGCGTTCCATCACACAAGGACAACCATAATTTTTGGTCTTGCATATTTGGTTCAATGAACAGAAGTACTGATTGTCTCCCAAGAGGTTTCATCATAAGCTTTGGAACTCAATGAGGCTTTTAACAACGCTGCAGTGATTGTACTTGCCTGTATAAATATCTGAACTGGAGGTTCCAAACTCCCTGTGAAAATGAACAAGAATTTCCAACCAAAGCCTACGCAAACCCTATACATAGTGAGAAAAGCACACTAAAGGTGGCTGCTCCTTTTTAGCAACCTACAGATAGCCACACAGTGTATCACATTTTGGATTTCATTCTGCTTCTTCCAAGTCACATCTTAAAAATGTCATCCTATTGCACATTTGTCCTGGTCATGTTGGTCTCTTCTTTTTAAGGTCTGATTTCACGCTCTGCAGATTAGAAGGAGTGATATAGTGCAATTCCCTCCCCATCCTCAGTTTCTTTGCGTACAACAGCAGTCTCTACATTGGCGTGTTGACTGCAGTCATATTTTACTAGCTTGCAACTAGGGCTGCAATCCTATGCATGCCGACTGGAGAGTAAGCCTTGCTGAACTTCATAGGAGATACTTCTGAGTAAATTTGCACAGAATTGGACTTGTAGGTCAGGCTAGCTTTCAGTTGACCACTTTCACGTAGGTCGTCTTGTCATGATCAGATACAATGGAAGTGGATCCCATCTTGAAGTAGACCAGCTGACGGCCTAGGCAGAAAACAAAGAAGAACGGTGATTTTTTAAAAAACAAACAACACTGCAGCTTTTTCAGATTAGGAAGTGATGGGAGTCAAGGAGGCTGCAGAGAACATGTTCATCGCCCATGGCCACTTTGCAACAGTAAGATGAGCTCAAAACTCTGCACCCACTGGAATTCTGAAGTGCCCTGAGAATGAGGCAGAAAAATGGAAGCACATTTTGCAGAGGGTGAAAACTTACAAAGAGAGATTTCAGAACAGCACTCCAAATACAGTGGTACCTTGGGTTACATACGCTTCAGGTTACAGACTCCGCTAACCCAGAAATAGTGCTTCAGGTTAAGAACTTTTCTTCAGGATGAGAACAGAAATCGTGCTCCGGCAGCGCGGCAGCAGCGGGAGGCCCCATTAGCTAAAGTGGTGCTTCAGGTTAAGAACAGTTTCAGGTTAAGTACAGACCTCTGGAACAAATTAAGTACTTAACTTGAGGTACCACTGTAATACTAAATACCAAATGTTGAAATTTTAGGTGTCATGTTCAAATGGGAATAAATATCACACTATGCACGTTTCCAGCACTGTGTATAATTTAGGGTGCAATCTTGAAACCCTCTTACTTAGAGATAAGCACCATCGAGTTCAATAATAGTTACTTCCAAGTAGCAATGCATAGAAGCTCCCTATAAACCTCAACAGTGCAAACCTGCATGTTTTTAATTGGGTTTAACTCCTCAAAAGTTCCTCTCCTAGGCAGGAAAGAGGCTTTTTTAATGTTAATATTAAATAAGTAAGACTACCAGAAATACGCACGACCTCTAAGTATATCCCCACAAAGATCCCAGAGTTCATTTGAGGCTTCCCTTTGAGTAAAGTAGCATTTGTTCGCATCTGCCAATGTCTAGATGGGAGGGCAGAATGCTCTGCTTGTCAAAGGAAGATCCTGCTCACATTGCATCCAGCTGGAAGCGGTCATCCA
Organism: Podarcis muralis; assembly: GCF_964188315.1. Lineage (NCBI taxonomy): Eukaryota > Metazoa > Chordata > Lepidosauria > Squamata > Lacertidae > Podarcis > Podarcis muralis. Next base: position 23,972,542 of record NC_135657.1, read on the forward strand.
GCACACACACTAATCTCTATGGCACTCGTGACGACCGATAAAGGCAAGGTGCTGGAATGCATTTTGCAGGATTGCTTCTGCAGCTGCTCGGCTGTTTTCTACCTTCTGCCTAAACTTAATACAATTTCTACCCGCCTCTCAAGTGCTTCCATCAGCAACATAATGTTGTGCTCTGGACACTGCCAAGAGAGATTTTGTTATGCTCAACAGCTATATGGAACTCCTGGGAACCGAAATGTGATCGAAAGCCAGGAACATAGGTGGCCGTGCAAATGGGCCCCCATGAACACAGTTAGAAACATCCCATAAACTTTTGGAATGCTGAAGAGTTCAGGGAAAATAAAAAGTTGCTCAGTGAAACTGGCACCTTCTAGGTCAGGGGTCCCTGCGCTGTGCTGCGCTGATTTAGCGCAGCGCAGGGGGGACTCGCTGAGCGGGCAGATCTGTTCAGGGGCTTGGGTGCCAGTAAAACGGTCTTCGTGGGCCAGATCCAGCCCATGGGCCACACGTTGCCGACCCCTGTTCTAGGTGAACGAGACCCACCCCCTTGCTTTCGCCATTTTTCTAGGGAAAATAAAAGAAGGAAAGGCACTCTCCATGCAGCAGTGTTAGAGGCTGCTGTGACATCAGCAGCAAACAGACCAATCGCTTTCCTCTTATTTTGCATGTTTGAGCTCTGAAAGGAGAGCAGGGCCCTGACGCCCATTTCAAGCCAATCCCATTCCTTAGTGGCCATCTTGCTAGGAGCGGATGATAGTAACTCCAGTCCACCGGCATTTGTTACCTGTCCACGTTGTCTGATTGGTGAGCACGAAAGCTTTGCACTGGGAATGACTCTCACAAACCTCCATGGCCTCGCTAACGTCAAACACGGATAGGAGACATTCCTTGTGGTGGTAGGAGGGCCAGCACCTGTAATTCTCATTGATGATAGTGGCTTCAGGTACCTTTCTGTAATCTGTAGGGGAAAAGAAATACAAATATTCCACATAATGCTATTTTTAAGGAAAGTGGGTCCCCTCCAACACAGTCTTAGAAAACGTTACTGGCCCTCTTCTCTGTTTCTGAAATATATTGCTGGTATGTGTATATGTATGTGTGTGTTAATCATGCACAAAATATCTGCCAGAGGGAATATTTTGCTATGCTCATTTTGGTGGAGAAGAAAAAAGAAAAAGGTTTGCCAAGAAACTCCATCTGCCCCTAAAATTCTGTCCCTCGTCTCCTTCCTGCGCACTGCAAGCCTTTCATTTCGTCGAGCTCTTTATAGAGAGAATGTTCTACTGAGCAAACAACATCCACTTGAATGAACAGGCGACTCAGCCATCATTTGCTCTGAACAGGGGGCTGAATTGTCAGGGCAAGACCTGATCAGGCGCCTCGGCCCTCCTTCTGAGTCAGAAGAGCGTGGCTGTTTTTCTCTGCTTTTGTGAAGAAAAGACAGGTTTTTAATTAAGCAAACTTTTTTATTTCTTCCTAGGAGGAATACAAAAGGGCAGTTTGCTTGATGGGCCCCCAAGATAAAGGCATGGGGCGGGTTGGGGAGGGAGGAATGACATGGGGTTGTTTGGGGCTTGCCCAGCACTGCGGCATTGCCTGTGGATTAGCTGCCCCAATTGGCTGCCGTTCAGTCTCCCTCCTCTGAGCGCCTTTCTCTGTCTTGCTCCCTGTTCAAGGCTCTAGGCCGTTTCCCAGCTGCCTGCAGTCTCCGGTTTATGAATGCATCAGGCAAATCAAACTAATCATTTATAAACATTTCTACTTAGCCGATGGACTCACAAATCACCCTTCCGTTTTTTTTGAAAAACCACGCGCTTCTAATTGTACCCATTAAACAAACTGTAAGCTGAATTTCTAGTTTCAGGGCCTCGTGTTTTGTTGGAGTCATTTCAGTTCAAGAAGAGGGGGTTGTTTTGTTTTTTTGCCCGCAGCTATGAAATTTCAGCCTGTTGATATTTTGGAACGGGCTTTGTTAAGGATGCTTCCAACTCAACAGTCACAGAGTTAACTTTTGGCTGCGATTATACACGGGCTTACCTGAGAGGAGGCCTCACGTCCTGGGGACTGCGCACAATCTAACAGACAACAGATTGGTTTATATGAAAATTGCTCCCCATGCCATTAAGCATGCATTCCACACACCATCTCCTTGGAAAGTATGTGAAATATTTAGTAAACACACGTTGGTTTCACACAGCCCTTGGCTTCTCCTCCTCTGACAACAAGGAAGCAAAATGCAAAACCACATTCAGGAAGTAGACTCCTGCATTCTCGACAGAGCTTGGGTTCTGAAACAGAATTAAAATTCTGCACAGACGGATCTTACGGCCTGTATTAGGTTGCAACCCTATACCCACGTACCTGAGAGTAAGCCTCAATGAAAATCAGCGGGACTTACTTCTGAGTAGACCTACGCAGGATTGTGCTGCAGGCTGTCCATATTAAGGACAGTCACAAACTTTGCATGTCACTTGTGGGAGAGAGACATGAAGCTATGCAGGGCGCTAACAGACACCAGGTACTGCCCACTAAACTTATCATCTGAATCCTAAGGGATAGGAATTTGCTTTTGAAGCCCCCCACCCTGGGGAAAAATATGGTGGAACAAGCCAAGAGTCTCATGCTGCCAGCAACCACTTTTAAAAGCAAAATCCAGACAAAAATGGGTACCACAGAGCTTCACCACAGAGGTTCTCAAAATAACTTGCTTTCTTAATTCTGGACCTAAACCCTGATATTTGACACCTTTCCTGGGTGCTAACCAGAAGGATAAAATCCCAAACCTTGGGATCAACTCCCAAGACCCACAAAACCCAACTAATCCTCTGTATTAGTTGCATTGCAGGGGGTTGGACTAAATGACTCTCAGGTCCCTTCTATGTATGCCGGAAAGACGACAAGAGACCCTTAGCCAGAATGGCAAGAGCACTGAATCTGCAATTCAGAATGAGAACGATTGGTAACCTGAGTCTGGGGTTAAGCTAGTGCACTGACATCTCACTATTCCTTCCCCCAAGCCTCCTGGTCCTTTTTAAGCAGCTCTGGCTCAAAGCCTCAAGAGTGTAAGCTGAGCGCTGTTTTCCAGCTCGTCTGACATGCAGCCCCACCTCACTCCTCACCCACTGAAGCTCCAGGTTGCAGCTCAAAGCCAAAAGGAGAAAGCTGTCATGCTAAAGCAACTCCTGTTGAACCCCAAGGAGATGCTTGGGGGCCAGCCTTCATAGAATCATAGCATTGTAAGGTCAGAAGGGGCCACAAGGATAGATGCCAAAGTTTCCCTTTTTTTAAGGGAAATTCCCTTATTCCAAATAGGATTCCTCTCAAGAGAAGGGAAAAGATGACAGCTTTGAAAAGGATCATCTAGTTCAACCTGCTGCATCTTCTGGTCTGGCATTCTGGTGTGAGTCAGGCAGGTCACACCAGGAGCAAAAAAGGGTCAGAAACCAGGATTGGCTTCTGTAATTCCTGCTTAAAATGGGGCAGTTGAATGGTATGGCATTGCTGTGGGTTGGGCGAGATTACCCCTTGGGAGCTGGGAAGCTGTGAGTTAAACCACAGAGCCAAGGACTTGCAGATCAGAAGGTCGGCGGTTCGAATCCCCGCAACGGGGTGAGCTCCCATTGCTCAGCCCCTGCTCCTGCCAACCTAGCAGTTCGAAAGCACATCAAAATGCAAGTAGATAAATAGGTACCGCTCTGGCGGAAAGGTAAACAGTGTTTCCGTGTGCTGTCTGGTTCACCAGAAGCGACTTAGTCATGCTGGCCACATGACCCGGAAGCTGTATGCCAGCTCCCTCGGCCAATAAAGCGAGATGAGCACCACAACCCCAGAGTTGGCCACAACTGGACCTAATGGTCAGGGGTCCCTTTACCTTTACCCCTTGGGGGACGTTCTGACCCTACCATTCTCTGATTCTATACAGTATCTGACCAATTCGTTATTATCAAATAAGCAACGCCTGCATAGCTTGTTCTTTTTGCTGCCATTAATTCTGGCTTTCGCCCTGCTGAACTGCCTGCTCGGAAATGTCATTACCAGAGATAGACTAACGGTCACTCTTCTTTTTTCCCCCCCCAGCCCCTGTGAGTTCCGTGGTCTAAATAAAGCTCTTGTAATATTACCTAACGTGTTCTGTTCCTGCGAAAAGGTTCAGGCAAATAAAGTAAATCTTTCCACTCCTGGCAGCTTGCAGAGGTATGCGGCACAGACCCATCTGTCAAATTCCTAGAGCCCGGAAGCCACAGAGGTCTCCAAAGGTCTCCGGGCTCTGGACTAATATAAATACTATGTCATAACATATTTAGTAAATGGCAACGCAGGCTGCACACAAATGTGCAGAGAGGAGGGGGACTAGTTGGGTCCTGAGATGAGATGAGAAATAATTTCTGGTCTCGTTCTAATGAGAACCACCCAACTCATTCCCACTTCCCGAAAACTATACGTGGACTGAAAAATGCAACTACCCGTTGAAATTCACGCTTCTCCTGAATTTTGCATTGCAGCTCCCCAAACGAAAAACGAGTCCAGAAATGTGTGTATTAGGATTAATGTGCACAAAAATGCTATGATATTTTTTGCAGACTTCTTTTTTTTTTAATAGCAGCAATGCATGTGGAAAATTACAACTGGAAAAATAAGAAATGGGGGTGGGGGGTGAGGACTGAATCTGACAGATTCATCCATCCCTACTGAGATGAGGAAGTTGCTGAACAGGAGGGGAAAGGTAGAAAGCTGCCATCTGAGAAAGAGAAAGGTTTGAGAAGCACCACAGGAGGACAACTGGAAGGGGCCCCTCTATGAGGACACAGGGCCTCTGTTTGGAGCAGTTTTTGGCAGATTCTCAAGACTGGCACGGAACTTGGAATAGCCACTGATTTTCAACAGTTGTTATTCTTCTTCGGTCTGCATGCTAGTTTAAAAGCGAGGCCTGTGGAATGTGGTGCTCCTCCTCCAGGAAGGAGACAGTGCCCCACACAGAGCGAGATGAGTATCAGCTGACCTTGTGAACACAGAGAACATCACCCGTAAACTGGAAGAGGCAAATGCTCTCAATGTCCAAAAACTATCTGCAGCAGGAGTGAGGAAGCCCAAATGTGGCCCTCAAGGTCTTTCTATCTGGCCCTCAGGACTCTCATAGGCCATGGCCTTTCTCTGCAGGCTGCACCCCACACCGGTCCTGCTTTGCACGCTTTTTGGCTGCTTTGACCTGGCTGAAGGGTGCCTTAAACTTATGAAGCCTGTCTTTCATCTCTGATAACGCCCATTGCTTGCCTCGATGGAGGGTGGCTGGGATTTAGTTCATTGCACAAATGCAAAAAAGTCTCATCCATTGTTCTGACACCTTTTGCCTCTGGCCAGGATGCAATATGGCCCCACAGCTGAAAGAGGTTCTCCAATCCTATAGTCACACAGGAAGTTGTCTCACACCAAACCAGACCATTGGTTCCAGGGGATGATCTGAAGTCCCATGAGGCCACCACTTTGCTGAAGCTAAACAGGGCTAGGTCTGGACTGATTCAGAACCATAGGTTGAATCACCTTGGGTTCCAGGATGGAAGGAGAGCCCAGATAAATAAAATGAAATATGTAAAATAGATCAGTATTATCTACAAGGAGTTGTGGTAGGTCTCCAAGGTTTCAGCCTCACCAGATGCCAGGGTTTGAACTGGGGAAATTTTGTACACAAAGCATGTGCCATCACTGAACTGTGACCCTTCCCCTTTAAATCACTGGTATTCACCAGTGATTTTTTGGATTTTTACTTATATAGTCGTACCTTGGATCTCAAATGCCTCGGCTCCCAAACAAATCGGCTCCTGAACGATCAAAACCCGGAAGTGAGTGTTCCGGTTTTTGAATGATTTTTGGAAGCCGAATGTCTGATTGACGGCAGGATGCTCCTGCAGCCAGTCGGAAGCCATGCCTTGGTTTTTGAATGGTTCCAAGAGTCGAACGGACTCCTGCAATGCATTCTGATTGAGAACCAACTGTACCTATTCAATTCAAAATCCTAAATTTGCAGTTTGAACTGAAGAGCAATTACTAATTTTTAAAATTAGCTTTGTGGATAGCAACATCCCTAGTTGCTTAAGGCAAAAAGCAGGTACGTCCAAGTGAGTACGCAACACTCTAGTTTATTAATGAACAAGTTAAAAACCACAGGTCTCAACAGCAATCCTTAGGGGACTTCACTTTCTATTTCCCTGTTGTGATATGACAGGAACTATCTGCACTTTCTGGAAAACTACTGATGACATTTTTGTTCCAGCACTTTTTCTCAACTGGATGAATGGGTCTCTCGAGTATGGGTGCCTATTTTGAATCTCGCACTGTTTTATTCTAAATATATTTGCAGTTGTTGTTGTTTTTTTATTGTACTGTCCATTTTTCCCTGCTCTTCGCTTCCTGTTTCTTAATCAGTTCCTGGTCCTAACCAGACCTCTCCTCTTATTCCATGACTGCTAAGCTGACTTGCGGGACTTTCTCAAAAGCTTTTTGAAAAGCTACTTTCAAATATCGCAGAGGTGAGATAAGTCTCCATCACAGTGTCATCCAACAAAATCAAGCTCAGTAGCACTGCTCTGGAATATCCTGTCCCTCACTGAAGTGGGGGACCACAACAGCCTTAAGAATCTGTGAGGTACCTGCTCATTGTTGCTTCAGCAACTTTCTAAGGTGGGCCTGTATCATTCCCCACTAGAATGATGTGCCAAAGCCCACCCACTGAGTTCATGGCTGAACGAAGGTCTGAAGTCAGGTTAAAGTCCAGTACTCTGTCAAATGGACCACACCGGCTGACAATTGGCAGAACACCCGGTGGAGGAAAAGAACGCAACATTATTTGTCCTCTGTTTTGCTTTGCTTTGCCTTGCCAGAGGGGAACGGAAGAAGCGAGTGGAGAGCAGGCCAGCCAATGGAAGAAACACACACACACACACCCAAAACACACTATGCAGGCTGGAAGACAAGGCCCAGGGGATCCATAAACCCGTCAGCACGTGCTAGAAGCCTTGACGCACAGCACAGATGGATGCAAACTATTAGACAAAGAGAAAGAGATGCTGGCTGTAATGGCTTCTTAAGAATTAGGCCCATTTGAAACAAGAGCTTTATGACGAACTCATAAATATCACTAGAAACCTATGGCAAGTGTGCCTCTCAGGCCTTGGAGGACTATACTATAGTCGCATGGGTATTTAAAGTATACAGAAAAATTGAACGGGGATCCTTTGTGGGGGGATTGTACATGCAATTAAAGGAGATAAGTAAGTTCAGACTGGACCACCAAAGGACTAAATTGGGCCGCTCTTCACAATCCACACTTCCTGCTCTGACCTGGCTGTTGCCATAGCGACAGGTGCCATGGCACATGGACTCTGGGCGGTGGAATATGTGGTCTTCCTGTCTGTGGTTTCATCTAAATCCAGCAATGTGAGTGGGCATTTGGGGAGGGGGGTGTATAAACTCTACTACAGGAGTTACAGACCTTCCAAGTGTCCCTATTTTCCCACGTACGGTCTGGGAATCAGTGTGTTTTTACATGAGTAGAATGTGTCCTTTTATTTAAAATGCATCTCTGGGTTATTTGTGGGACATAGGAATTCGTTCTTTTTTTCTTTTTCAAAATATAGTCCAGCACCCCACAAGGTCTGAGGGACAGTGGACGGTCCCCTGCTGAAAAAGTTTGCTGACCCCTGGTTTGCTCTCCTCCAAGGAGACCCACCTGGCTTCACCCTTGTCAGCATTCTGGCACCAGTAAAAAATTATTTTCTTTTCACAGGCCTTTGGGCAAGACCAATGATTTGGTATTGCATTGTTAAATCTGTTTTAAATATGTTTAGCGATTTCAACATTATATTTTTACTTGGTTCTAAATTGCTTCAGGACTTTATTAGTGGGAAGCAATACATAAATTTAATAAACTTAAACCATATTTTCTTCTTCTACTACTACTATTATTCCCCCCCCCCCAAAAAAAAAAACAAAAAAAACTCCTGGTAATAGGATGCCATTTGGTGACACAGGCCTTATTTCTATTCAATGTACTCAGAACTAAATTTAGGAATTCCACCACAATCACCCCACTTAGAAAGGTTTGGTTCAAGCCAGGATTGTTTTGTCTCGCCAAAACTTGAAACCTGCTTAAATGGTGTCCATGGAATTTGAAGGCTCCTTGTAGCAACTCACATCATAAAAAGGTCAAAGTTCTGCTCAATTTCCAGACTAATGGCGTTAAAAACCTATAAATAACCTGCCTAATACTATAACAGTGGCAATAAATTCACACATTCAGCTACACACACAGAGAGAGAGAGAGAGAGAGTGTTTGGCATGGCATGGGTTAAAGCTACCACTGTAATGTCACATTATAGAGATTACAATGTACTCATCATCCTAATCCCAAACTCTTATTTCTGCTTAAAACTATTATTGTAAAGTTCACAAGACAGTCAATAAAGTGAGGGTACTCCCGCAGTGCCAAAATCTGCCCTCCAATTTCTCAATAGTTTCCATTTTCCTAGTTAGCAGACCCTCCAAGTGTTCCTATTTTCCAGGGTCAGTCCTGGATTTACAGAAGTTGTCCTGGATTTTGATTTGATCCCGGAATGTCCCGCTTTTCCTTAGGGTGTCCCTATTTTCATCAGAGAAATTTTGGAGGGTATGGAGTTATGGGACCCCCGAGACAAGGAGACAAGTAACTATACAACCTTTAGAAGACATCTGAAGACAGCCCTGTATAGGGAAGTTTTTTTCAATGTTTAATGTTTTATTATGTTTTTAAATAGGCTTGAAGCCACCCAGAGTGGCTGGGGCAACCCAGTCAGATGTATAAATAATAAAAAAATTATTGTGTTGTTAAATAGGACTCCCTATTTCCATCGGAGAAATGTTGGAGGGTGTGAGCTAGTTCTCAGGACAAATTAAGAGTTTTGAATTTATTGGTGGGGGTGGGGATAGCAGCAGTGAGATACCTGAAGGTGCATCTCCACCCCCATCTTTCTGCCCGGACGCTGAGGTCCAGCGCCGAGGGCCTTCTGGTGGTTCCCTCATTGCGAGAAGCAAAGCTACAGGGAACCAGGCAGAGGGCCTTCTCAGTAGTGGCGCCCGCCCTGTGGAACTACCTGACATTTAGAAGACATCTGAAGGCAGTCCTGTTCAGGGAAGTTTTTAATGTCTGACATTTTAATGTATTTTTAATCTTTGTTGGAAGCCGCCCAGAGTGGCTGGGGAAACCCAGCCAGATGGGCAGGGTACAAATATAAAGTTGTTGTTGTTGTTGTTGTTGTTGTTGTTGTTGTTGTTGTTGTTGTTGTTGTTGTTGTTGTTGTTGTTGTTGTTGCTGCTGCTGCTGCTGCTGCTGCTGTTATATTTTTCTTCTTCCACCATTGGTTCCAGCCACATCCTCCACTGTCATGTGGCCTCCAGCAGATTAGTCTCAAGAGACTGAGCCCCCCCAGTAGAAAAAACAGTCCGTCCCCCCCCACACACACCTGGAGGCAGAGACACCTTTCTCATCATCTGCTTTTAACTGGTATTGCTGGGGGCTGGACTTAGTGCCTTTTGCAAGCCCTGCTGCACCCCATCACGGTGCAACAGTCTCTCTCCCTTCTTACTGGTAAACCAAAAGCCACCTTGGCTCTCTGCGCTCAGACAGGCACGCCAGCCTCTCCCCAGACTCGGTCGCAAGCATACGCTCTGGGACGGCAATTTAATATAAATTAGGGAAAACAGGTTGCGGTTTCGTCCTTTTAGCCTGCTCGAGTCACCCTCCACCTGAATTTAATCAGTCCTAATGGCCATTTATTTCAGCCGCAGCAGCCCAATTGGGTGTGTGTGCGTATATGTGTGTTTTACTACCAACTGTAGCTACCAGTTGGAAAGCTGCCCAGTCTCCTTTTCTATTTATCACCTGCCAATATGCCCTGGTCCAGGGACACAGCTGCAGCAACGGGGAGCCTTGACAAAGAAATCGCTTTACTCTCCCTGCCGCCACCCATCTGTTGTAATGGCAAATTAAATACCAAAGGCAGGGTCCAAAGAGAGAAGTGGAAGTGATTAGAACTTATTTGCAAAATGGCACAGCATTATAGCTAGGGGAGCCGCTGAGGCGGTGCCAAAATGGAGGGCAAGGACTTGAATAAAAGTTACATATGCTAACCGATAGGCCTAAATACAAATTCATAAATCATGTAACTAGAAATACAATGCATCTCAGCATAATGGAAAGGATTGTGACCAGGTGGCCTGCTCAGTTTGCTGGCAAGGCGTGGATGGGCAACTTCAAGGTCCTCCCAGCTCTCCTTTCTTACGATTTCCATCTTCAAGGTGGAATTGCACCAAACAGCCCTTCAAACAGTGGCTGCCTCAAAACAGAGGACTGCCCTCTTTCTGTGAACCAGGACACGCGGCCATCCTATTTACAGCTCCTAGCTTCCTCTGGAGCAGCAGTTCTCAACCTGTGGGTCCCCAGATGTTGTTGGACTACAACTCCCATCATCCCTAGCTAGCAAGGCCAGAGCTCAGGGATGATGGGAGTTGTAGTCCGACAACAAATGGGGACCCACAGGTTGAGAACCGATGCTCTGGAGTCAAGAGTGAAAAGACTTTTAAAACAGCATCTGTAGCAGTGAGAGCGTTACAGAGAGAAGAGGTAATCGACGAAAACCTCTCTCCTCCTTTTCCGTTACAGGATGCCACTATGAGAGTCATTTTCAACCAGTGTCCTGTGGCACCCTGGGGTGCCTTGAATGCTGGTCAGGGGTGCTGCGGGAAACACTGGCCTCTGTGCCTCTTTTCCCTTACCTTTGTCCTCTGATGTCCTCCAGTGCTTCTGCCTGCCAAAGGCTTGCGCAGCTATTTATTGCAGCAGCCGTGGCTATAAGGAAGGCACCTCTCTTGGGGGACCCAGCTCAGAGATCAGGGATGGCAACAGCAGCTGACCAGAGGACTCCCCAGGAGAAAGAAGAGAAGAGGAGGCTGAGGGAACACTCCCTGAAGGAGGGTGTTCGAAAAAGGGTGAGGGGCTACCGGCTCTGCAAGCAAGGGGTGACATAACTGGGCTCCTGAGGCCCACAGGGGTGCTGCAGGGAGAATGCAGTTGATCATGGGAGCCGTGGACTCAAAAAGGTTGAAAACCTCTGCTCTATGAGATCCAAAGAACATGAGCCTGCTGGATAGTCCCTGATCCTGTTCTCACAGTCACCACCCAGTTGGCTATGAGAATCCTGCAAGCAGGACCAGGATGCAACGTCAGTCACAAACAGAAAAGTTTCCCCCATGCTTGGAAGCACATCTTCAGATACTGCCCATTAATATCAGGGAGATGGATTTTCCAAATGGAAGCAGTATTGGCATAGCCATTTTCTAAATAAATATACATAAAAGCTACTCAGAAGCCATTTTTGCCAGTGTACTCCTTTTGATACTGTCAAGAATAAATATGGGAATAAGCAAATTAAAAAACTGGAACCCTTGTTTCTAAAATTTGGAATATTTGTTTCTAGTTGTTGTGCCACCAATAAATATATTCAACGGCAAGTGGTTTATATTTTGATCCATTAGCCCTCCCTGTTTACAGTCTTTTTCTTTTTTCTTTTTTGTTTCAGGGTTTATTGCAACCTGTATTTAAAAAACACCTGTAGAAGTATTCTTGAATTCAGTATCATTTTAAATAGCCCAGCATCCAGATAACAAACTTCAATAATGGGGTGATTTACGATTAGGGAAAACACACATGACTATTAAAGTCCCTTCCCCTCCCCCCCCCCCCCGGCAACAAACACACACACACACACACACACACACACACACACACATGCTTTGTTTCTGTGTCACTAAAGTGAAGTCCAAAGTAGAATATAATTTACGGCACTATAAAAAGTTTTACAACCAAAGCACAGTGAAAGCTTAAGACCCAAGTCCTTCTGTAACATGACCAAGATTTATCTTGTTAACGTTTATTTATGGGAAAGCTCAGATTGACAAGAACTTTCATGAAGTTGCTTTTCCACTGACACTTTCCCTTACTAACTGGGCATGGGAAAAGTGGGAAACAGTTCAGGCTCAATCGCGAGGCTATTCTAAACATTTTTACCTATACATTGATAAAGAACCTTCAATCCAGCAGCAGCAGAGGGCATTGGAGCGTTGAACAGGAAAGGCAGATTTGCTGCTGCCACTGAAATAGATGGGATAGCCTGCATGATACCAGGTAGGATTCTGGACCAGGTATGAAATGTGCAGATAATTAAAAACTATTGTGATTTAAAGTCCAGCCTCTTCTGGCAGTTTAGAGAGAACTATCGTAATGGTTTCTAAACAAAATGGATCTCAGCCAATGCCAAAGCAGAGATAGTTGGATGCTAACAAGTTGCTGTTACATGAGTTCCCGAGGAATAAAAACTAAGTCGGAATAGATGTTACTCCAGCTGAATGTCAGTGTAGCTTTGCTCCATCTTAGCAGGCCAATGCACTGTTTCTGTTAGGGTGTTCTGCAGAACCTTGTACTATTCTAATGGTGCTGTTAAAACTGGATTCAGCAGACACCCCAAAATAATTCCCAGCATCCTGGCACTCTCCCAACAAAGGATGGATTGTGCAGCTGAAATGCAATTGGGCTGTGTTGACACTGGCACTCAGCAAAGTGCATAGCTGTCAACTTTTCCCTTTTCTTGCGAGGAATCCCATTCGGAATAAGGGAATTCCCCTTTTAAAAAAGGGAAACGTTGACAGCCATGGCAAAGTGTGTGATGGAAAATGGCAAAATATGAAAAGTTAAAGGAGCACCTGTACCAACTTTACCTGCCAGTTTCTTACTAATATGTTGACCCTGGAGCTGTCCACACTGGCAAGCCTCATCTCCTCCCTAAGTAATTATGGAACCGAATGGAAACCCAGTCAAGAGCTCTGGACTTTTACTTTTAGCCTAAGGGGTGGTTTCAACCCAACAACCAGGATTGGAACTACTCCCACAGCAGTCCCCTCACTGAAATTTCTACTTTGTTCATCCCTCTGGTCCTTAGCCATGCACAAAGCGTACCCATAGGGTGGTTGGGAGGTCATCTGACTACATGGGATGCTACTTGATAATACTTCTGTAGTTCTGCTACCCATATGATAGCACCACACAGCCAAGAGACCTCAAGCCGGGATAAAAAGACACAGACAGATTGATGCTCAATCACCATTAGGAGTCTGAAACCCCAAATCCAATGACAACAACCCCACCCCTGAGCTGTCAGTGAGCTACCAGAAGGTGTACTAGAAGAAGCAAATATCACCAGTGTCAAAGCAATGATTCTTCAACATCAACTTCGTTGGACCGGTCATGTTGTTTGGATGCCTGATTATCATCTTCCAAAGCAACTACTCTGCTCCCAACTTAAGAATTGGAAAGCGTAATGCTGGTGGTCAACAAAAGTGGTTTAGAGACTCTCTCAAGGCAAATCTAAAAAAATGTGGTATAAACACAGACAACTGGGAAACACTGGCCTGCGTGTGCTCCAATTGGAGAACAGCCTTTACCAAAGGTGTCATGGACTTTGAAGACACTCATACTCAGGACGAAAGGGAGAAACGAGCGAGGCGGAAGGCATGCTTGGCAAACCCTCACCGTGATCAACTCCTGCCCGGAAACCTGTGTCCCCACTGTGGAAGGACGTGTGGATCCAGAATTGGTCTCCACAGTCACTTGCGAACTCACTGTTAAGACTGTGTTCATGGAAGACAATCTTACTCGGCTACGAGTGATTGCCAAAGAAGAAGATCAAAAGGTGGCACTGCTTTGAATTCTCACCCTCCATCAAGATCCATGTGGGACTGCAACAAAACAACCAGGCCCCTAGCCAGAAAGGCAGCATGCAGCCATCCTGAGTCAAGACTAATTTGCTGCCCCCCAGGTAGTGATACTTTACCTGACCGGGGTGTCCGTGTAGAATTCTGGAGGTACACGCCACTCTTGTATAAATGCAAAACTCTTTCAAGCTGAGCAGCCGTTTCGTCTATTCCCCACTGAAGTTCTCCTATAACAAGGGAAACAGCTTAGAGACAGAAAGAAACCTGGTGTACAGGAACAGCTAGGGGAGCTTTAGACAGGCAAGGTGTAGCTTCATTGTGGAGGCTAATAGAGGGCAAAATGACAGAGGTCAGGAGCAATAGATGGGGTAGCAAGGGAGAACAAACGAAACTATTATTAATCACACTTCTGTCTTTCTCCAAGGAGCAGCAAATGGGGGGGGGGCCTGGCAGACTCTTCCTATGTTCTTAACGTTCCCCCCACTGCATTCCAGTTGTTGGGGGATGATAGACCTATCTACAGTCATACCTCAGGTTACAGCCGCTTCAGGTTGCATTTTTGCGGGTTGCATTTTTGCGGGTTACGCACCCACCGAAACCCGGAAGTACCAGAACGGGTTACTTCTGGATTTTGGCAGTCGCGCATGCACAGAAGCACCGAATTGCAACCCACACATGCACAGACGTGCCGCTGCAGGTTGCGAACGCTGTGGGATGTGAATGTGCATCCCTCACGGGTCACATTCGCAACCCGAGCGTCCACTGTACAGTGGTACCTCTGGTTACGAACTTAATTCATTCTGGAGGTCCATTCTTAACCTGAAACCATTCTTAACCTGAGGTACCACTCCTGCTGCCACCGCACGATTTCTGTTCTCATTCTGAGGTAAAAGTTCTTAGCCCGAGGTACTACTTCCGGGTTAGTGGAGTCTGTAACCCGACGTGTTTGTAACCTGAGGTGTTTGTAACCCAAGGTACCACTGTATTGCCTTCAAATCCTGCATCCAGACTTCTTGAACACAGGACCAGCCCTGATGGATCAGGCCAGTGGCCAACCAGATGGCCACAAAGCAGGATTTGAGCGCCGCAGTGCTCTCCCCATCCTGTCATTTCCAGCAACTGGTATTCAGAAGCATTAATGCCTCCAACCAAGGAGAGCACAGCCATCATGGTTCATAGCCACTCATGATAGCCTTATCCTCCACAAAGGCGTCTAATCCTCTTTTAAAGTCTTCCAGGTTGGTGGCCATCACTGTGCTTCCTGTAGGAGCAAGATCCATCTTCTCTGTCTCTTCTCTCTCCTGGATCTTCCAGAGCTCAGCTTCATAGGATGCCCATGAGTTCTGGTGTTCCGACGGAGTAAGAGCATTGGATTGGCCACAGTGGGATGCAGGATGCTGGAGAGAAGGGAAGCTTTCAGTTTAATCCAATGGAGATCATGACACGTTTCTTACCTGTAGCATTGACAATCGCATCGAGCAACGGCCTCAGGGATGAAGGGGCACTGTGCGGCAGAAGATAAGTAAAGAAAAACCTACAAAGAAGGGAAAGTTGTTAGTTTTGCGAGTTTAGTAACCGCAGGACATCATAAATGAATAATAAAATTCCAGTAATTTACAAGTCTCTGAGCTATGCAGGAAATAGAACCATATTCTATAATTAAATATAGAGCTGCGGCTATATTCACACAGCTGCTGGGGGAAGCATAGACAGAGCTGCTTTGGACAAGGCCACCTTGTAACTAACTACCTGTAAATACTTTATTAATGTAGAGATTTGAAGTAAAAAAAACACACACACCATGAAGTTGATCTATTTGTAAAGCTGTCTGCCTCTGCTTGGACAAGTCTTTTTATTTATTTAAGGACTGTAAATTCAAAACGTCTTTCACGTGTCCAATCCCAAAAAGCAACCAGCCAGATTGACATCAAACCACTAATATTTTCCAGTGTTTCCCAGCAAAAGTACTGGACATATGACACAATTTATGTAAGGCGCAGAATTCAGTCGACAGAATTTGGTTTATAATTCCAATTCACATTGTTAGAATTTGAGTTACAATGCCTCAGAATAGTTCTTTTTTTCCCCTTCTCTCTTTTTTAAATGAGCCTATTTTCATTAGTGGCTCTGCATAATTTGCTACACAAAGGCTCTAAAGTCAGGCAATAACTCTATTGTCAAAATGTCACTAAGTAGCAATTAAACTTTTTGAGTTGTCCAGAACTTTTCTGGAGGCTTGATGTTAATCAAACTTGTGGGTTGAATAGGAAAAGTTGAGCAAGATTTGTAAGCTGAAAGTCTGGAGCTTATAATAGTCTCAAGATGGGGTGCAGGTAATGTTAAGCAGAATCAACTAGACTCCAAAAGAAGAATGGATACAAAAACTTTTGGAATATACAGAAATGGCAAAACTTACCAGAAAACTAAAAATTTTATACCACAATGTCATGATTTATCAAGGGATATGAAATTTGAATTTCTTCTGCCAATCCCATACTACCATTGCAGTCTATCAAGTCTCTTTTTCAGAGTGACTTTTAACAAGATGGACAGTATAAACAGACCCATGAGACATAAATTATTAGGTCATGGGCAGACTGGTAACATAAATAGGACTTTCAATGGATGCTGCCCTGTCCTTACGCCTGTCCTAAAAAGTAAGAAATAACATTTTCTCTGCATGCATAGATCCTGCTGTCAGTCATATAAAAAAGTCGCTCACACCTGGGGGAGAAAATAAAAACACTTGCTGCATGTGTGTTAAATGAAGTCATAGGAAAGAATTAATATAAGATTCGTTGGTTTGCAGATAGAATACGGAGCTGGGTTGAAGTTAAAAGTCCTTCTCAGCTCTGATGAGTGGTTTTGTATGAGCCACACTATAAAGAGTTGCTTTATTTTATAGGGTTCCCAGGCAGTCTCCCACCGAAGGGACTGACCAGACCTAGACATGCTTAGCTTCAGTAGAATGCTACATCACATGCCTTCAAACCATGCCTTGAGAACATGAAGACACATGGGGAGTAAACATAGAATCCTGATCACCAAATGAACCATAGAGAGTCAAGGCCAAACTACACTTTGCACTGCTCACACTTTAAAACAAAATGCTTTTTAAAAAAAATATTTTCAAGAAAAATCAGCTGCTGGGCTCATGTCCAGAACATGGACCCAATTGCTCACTGCTGAAAATCACCCAGTTGCTACTCCCCGCCCCTGCAAAATGTACAGTTTGTGGCAAACTTCACCTTCAGAAGCAAAAAGCTAAGGGGGGATTTTTTTCAGCAAGAATCTGTTGCTGTTCCCTACTTCGAGTTGGGAGTATGTTGCAGATCAGGGCCCTGCAGCTGATTTTTCTTCAAAACAAACATCTTGAGCGTGTTTTTGGAGAAAGTGTGAGTAATGTAACACTTTAAATTTAGCATTTATTTGGCCTTCAGAGCCAGACTGTGTTTGCTGCGTGTCTTTAAAGACATCCCTTCCAAATGTGGTCCTTCTGGATAATCAAGAAGAAAATAACTCATGAGGAAGTTACACCCCCTGTCCTAATTTCATGCAGCCCACCAGACACTGTGGGCCTCTCCAGGCCACTGTTTTTTCAGGGTCTCATTCTCTTTTGTGTTTTGTGTGAGCAGAGGCAGAGTTTCATGGGAAATAAGGGAGAGCTTGTCACTGTGCGTGTGACATCACGTGTGTCGGGAGGAGGCCACAAGGCCCACCATTACTGCGACCGGGCCCTCAAGATTCGGGGGAGCTCAGTCTGCATACTTTGGCCGGTTGAGCTGTCGTCAGCCCCATAGAGTTGGTGCCTATGTGTGTAAGAAAGTAGGTGAGAAAGTGGGGAGACCGAAAAGGGAATATGACTGCTCCAGATAGTGAGCCCAGGGTGCAACATTACCCTGGAGACGGATGAAGCTGAAACGGACAGGATGGTGGAAGGTGGCACAGAGGGTGAGAGATGAGATAGCACAGAAAAAGAGAGGATGCACTAGGCAGTCCTGCCCACTTTGGGATCTGGTGTTGCTCACTGTCCGCATGCAGGCCCTAAGGCAATAGTGGGGAACCTTGGTCCTCCAGGTGTTGCTCAGCTACAGCTCCCATCAACCCTAACAGTCAATGGGCAGGGATGATGGGAGTTGTTATTCAGCAACACCTGGAGGGCCACATAGGGAATGTAGCCTATGGTAGGGTTCCCCACTCCTGAAATAAAACCATCTCTAATATTCAGAATGGCTCTGGAGGTGGATCCCAACACTCCCAAGGAAATGTGAACCTCAACAGGGGGGAACCAAATGTTTCCCACTCCTGACAGCCCATAGCCATTCATTTCCAGCTGCTTCGATACCTGTAAGCATTGTAAAGATTCCTCTTCTCATTCATACTTTGGCATTTGCCCTCAAGAGAACAAGGCAGGCTGAAGTTTCTTGCCGGGAACTCCATGAAACAGTCCCTGCTGCTCGTGCAGGAGGCCTCCTCGATGCTGGCGTCATCCAGATCTGTCACCTTGAGCTCTCCGTCCACAATCACAAACTGCCGGGGTCGGAAATCCAAGAGAGTCACGGAGCCAAGGGGAGAGTGGGCCAGATAATGCAGAAGCTGAACTAAGCTGAAGCAGATCTGAAACAACAAGAGCCACGTTGTCACGCCTGGCTTCCCTAACAAGGCCGTCCTAGAAGGATCTGTTTATTGTTGCAGAGCATGAAAAAGAAAGACAACAGCCCTTTCATCATTAGAAACAGATTGGGTGGTTACAAGAGCCAAGTGCACACACAAGAGGATCTCTCCATCTCTCCTGGTCTTCAGCACACAAGTTTGTCCCCTTAGATGTCCCAGGGGGAAATGTAGGCTTACCACATAGGTGCACACATTAATCTTTGGAAAGCCAGCACACCATTGCAAGACCCATCTCTGGCTTGGCTTACTGGAGGAGTGAAGAGCCAGTCGTGTTCCATATATCGTTGGACTACAGCTCCCATCATCCCTGACCACTGGCCATGCTAGCTGGGGCTGATGAGGGGCTGGGGACCCCAGCAGCATCTGTAGGGCTAGAGCAGGGTTTCCCAAACTTGAGTCACCAGCTGTATTTGGACTACAGTGCCCATCATCCCTGACCTGCTAGCTAAGGATGATGGGAGTTGTAGTCCTAAAGCAGCAGGAGACCCAAGTTTGGGAAACCCTGGGCTTGAGCTCTGGAGGCAACCAGAAGCAGCATCAGGAGACAGCATCCTCAGGCAGCTAGTGGGGCTCCTTGCTGTGCTGACACTTGCCCTCGACCCTCTACATCAGGTGGCTAGGAGCTGCCATTAAAATTGCCCACAACACAGCATCACCCAAGGGCAGGGGAAGCCAAAGGAGTACCCTTCCGATGTTTTCGACTACAATGCACCAGAGCCAGCATGGTCAACGGTCAGGAAACATGGGAACTGGAGTCCTCAACATCTGGAACGCACCACTGCGGGAGTTCAAAGTTGCTTCATGCTGATCACAGCGCTGCCGCTTGCCATTGTCACATAAGCCCACCACAGACCACCAGTACAGGAGAGGGCCCAGCAGAGTTAGTTCTGCCACTTCACCCAACCAGCTGCTTTTGAGATGGTTTTGAGACAGCAGATGTGATCCTCAGAGCTGGTCCTACTGTTGGTCAAAGTGAGACAACTGCCTCAGGCGGCCAATGCGAGGGGGAAGGGGGCCAGTGGCAGCCTCTGGTCTATTCCTCCTAAGGCCACTCTCCCTTTGTTGGAAGACACAGCTCTGTATGCTTCATGGTCTGTCCCAGCCCCCCCAAACTATCATGCTGCCTCAGGTGCAGTGATGTTATCCTGCCACAGGGGGCAAAGTGAGATTCGGCTGCCAGCTGTCTTGCACTAGTCCTGGGGATCCTGGTCTACTCTGCACCCCATATTCTGAAACCTCCACCAACGGTTAATGCCTCTTCAAATTGCAGCTTTGAAACTCTACTTACGCGAAACCTGTCCTCCCAGGAAATCTGTAAAAGCTGGATCATCTCCAGAGGTGAGCCCAGTTCTGTGATGGCAGTCAGGGTGTCTGCAATGTCATTGCTGTCTTGGTAACAATATCCGTGAAGCTGCAAATGCGGATGGGGGAAAGGAGGCATTTGTACATTATTTGAATGCATGCACGCTTTTTAAAAAATATATATCATCAGTGCATTGAACTCCGCCTCTGATGTGTATTAGAAACTAAGAGGCAGTATGAATCTTTTGGTATACTTCAGTTTAGGCAGAAGGAAGGGGGGTTGTTTGCTTAAATCTGCTGCTACCCAAAAGCACCCCCGCAAGCAGAAAGCTAGTATCTCAAGGAGGATGGAGTGAAGGCTAGTTTAGAAATTTTAAGTGCTTAGATGCTGGGAGGTTTTTTACAAGTGGAAGATAAGCACCATCAGCTTACAGGCTGCATCTAGAAGGGAGACCTTTCCACATGTTAGGCAATACCCAGCACATTAGCTCAGGGCCTTCAGCCTCCAGATGTTTTGAGCTACAACTCTCAATCAGCTGTGCTGTCTGGAACTGATGGGAGTTGTAGTCCCAAACATCTGGGAGGTAAAGGTTGGGGAAGGCTGGACGACATCAATGAATCCCACCCCCCAAATGCAGCTTGACAGACAAGTCACAAAATTTATTGATTGATATATTTTTAGAAAATAAACTAAATAAAATAAACACTGAAATAATGCACTGTTATAATACAGGAGGAAAAAAATCTTCAACAGCAAATAATTTATAAAGGATTCCCATTAGATCAGTAGTGTTTTGTTTTGTTTTTTCTTTCCAAACAGCATGTCAAGAAACCCTGGGGTTTGTTCGGAAGCGTATTTGAAATTCCTCAATGAGAAGATCAGCATTTATTTTCTAAAAACGGTTATATCCTACCTTTTCAAAAGTTAGGTCCTTGGTACCGTTTGCCAACATAATATGAAACAAGTGGGACCCACAAGAAAATCTTGCAGTGCGCAGGGCTTCCTGTTCAGTTCAGCTCATGCCCCTTCCTTGGTTTCTTATGCCTCCCTCAACACTCAGATAGCATTCTGGGACCACTGAACATGCTCAGGTCCCACTGAGCTGTTGTGGGCGTCCCCTAAACCTCAGGATTTTGCCAAGCCTGGCAATACCTCTCTCTTGCGCAGGGTATGGGGAATATTGATTCCAACATGGGACCCACGGGAGCAGCCATTTTAAAAAAAATTACTGAGAGGGGATGTCTTGGGAGTGCACAAAAAAAGTGGGGAGTCAGAACTGGCCCATGTATAAGCCACCCCTAATTTAGATATTTCAATGCAGTTTGGCCTATTTACACTTCTGAGCAATGACACAGTACGGTGCAGTGGTACCTCGGGTTATAGACGCTTCAGGTTACAGACTCCGCTAACCCAGAAATAGTGCTTCAGGTTAAGAACTTTGCTTCAGGGTGAGAACAGAAATTGTGCTCCGGCAGTGCGGCAGCAGCGGGAGGCCCCATTAGCTAAAGTGGTGCTTCAGGTTAAGAACAGTTTCAGGTTAAGAACAGACCTCCGGAACGAATTAAGTACTTAACCCGAGGTACCACTGTACTGGAGGAGATTGCCAGTATAACCAGGGAGAGGAAGGAAAGGAGAAGCTGCCACAAACTTTCCTTCTGTCATAGCAAGAGAATTTTACCATGCAATGCTATACAAAGGGGATTTTTTTGTTTGTTTGTTTCTCACCCCCCCTTTTTTTTCTTTTTTAAAAATTGCCCTAGATACTTTTACACTTTGGCCACACACATTTTGACACACAGCCCTTTGGGGGACTGATCAAGTTTCAAGGTGGCACCCAGTTTGAAAAAAAGGTTAGCCACCCCTGCTATAGATGTCTTGGTAAAGGTAAAGGGGACCCCTGACCATTAGGTCCAGTCGTGACCGACTCTGGGACTGCGGCGCTCATCTCGCTTTATTGGCCGAGGGAGCCGGCGTACAGCTTCCGGGTCATGTGGCCAGCATGACTAAGCCACTTCTGGCGAACCAGAGCAGTGCACGGAAATGCCGTTTACCTTCCCGCCAGAACAGTACCTATTTATCTACTTGCACTTTGACATGCTTGCAAACTGCTAGGTTGGCAAGAGCAGGGACCGAGCAACGGGAGCTCACCCCGTCACGGGGATTCAAACCGCCAACCTTCTGATCGGCAAGTCCTAGGCTCTGTGGTTTAACCCACAGCGCCACCCATGTCTTACTTAGATGTCTTACTCAGAATCAAATGTTTCCAGTGGAACTTATTCCCAGGTAAGTCTGCACAGGACTTACTGCCGCTTTAAAATGTGTGAAAGAACGTTCACCAGCTTTGACTCTTGCAACCCCATGCCAGAGATCTGTCATTGTCTGGGGAAACCGAGCCTTTCAAAAAATGTATGGTTGTATGAAGTAATTACTCCTTGTCTGAAATAAGTGCCTTTGCACATCAAAACACTGCTTTTAGGAAAGGGAGCATCGGACAAATGGGAATGTTAAAAGCGGGGGGGGGGAGGAAACTGAAACCAGCAATAGACACTTTGGCATCAGATCTGTACTTGTGGCAGTTTTCTTACACCTTAATTTCTGGGGCAGAGAACTGGGAAGGGAGTGTTAGGCCAAGCAAGCAAAAGTCAAACAGAAGCAGAAGGGAGCTGGCCTTTCAGGTGGAGAAAAAGAAGAACTTTAGCAGGGGGAACTGTGTTGAGGAATTGCCTGGAGCCCACCAAGACAAATTAAAAGTGATGCCAGTTCTGGGATGGAGGCCTACATATAACAGCATGAAGACTGGCCATTAATTCCAGTGATTCCTACCAGTAGCAGTTTTCAATGCCAAACGCTACTTGTTACAACAAGGTGAAGGCAGCAAAATCCTTTGGAACTGTGGACCGTTTGCAGTGACCCCAGACCCCAGACTGCCAACCTTTGCTCTGGAGGGGGCTGCATTTTGTTGGGCGTAGTCTGCCAAGGGCCAAATTCCAGGGGGTGAAGCTTGCAAACCTGCATCTCGCTCGCTCGCTCTCCCCCTTATTAATTTAATTATTATTGCATGCATATTCCCCCACCCTTTCCTTCAATGAGCTCAAGGTGGAAAACACAATTCTTTATCCCTCATTTTACCTGCGCACAACAACCCTGTGAGGTAGGTTAGGCTGAGTGAGCTTCATGGCTGAGTGGGGGTTCAAACCTCACTTTAACCACTATAGGTTTCATTTCCACCTCTTTCTGTTGCATCCAATTCAGGGCTTCTCCCACCCATCTAATTCTTCCTTGGGCACATCCAGGCAGTGTGTATCTGCCACATTTTACCGCTGCACCACTAGCCAGGCCTTTCCCGCTCCTTCAGATTTCTTTTGGAGGTGGGAGAGAACAACAAATTACGGCGACGAAAACGAACCCTTTTTCAGACGCGCCCCCTGCCCAAACAGAAGCCAAAGGTCAGACAGGACACAAAACCCGACATGTTCGAAACACAAAATAAAAGACCCCTAGTAAGCTGCCGTCAATGGGTAGAGATAGACAAACAGAAAACCCTTTCTGGCTTAAGTGAGATTTCCAAAGCTGGATTTGTCGAAAAGAACACATGCCAAGAAAAGGCCTTAGCAAAAGTGTTGCTTTTCTATGCCCAGAGAGGAGGAGGAGGAGGAGGGAGGGACAAAATGTTCCAAAAAGAGAAACAGTTAAAAGCCAGCTTCTATGTAGCAAGGATGATGCAAGTGCAGAATAATTCACAGAAAGGCATTTTTCCTATAATCCAACCCAGCACTGCATGGAGGTGTTCTGCTCTAGTTACCGCCTCTGACCACTCTCCCTCGCTGCTCCAAATGCCTGGAATTCCCCTCGGAATTCTCTTCCAAACCAACCTTAAAGCCTGCGACATCCACAAATGCTTTGACTTAACCCCTCCGCTTTCTTCCCCCAAATGAAACAAACCCCGAGACTGGGACCTGGGAGACTCTGGATTCGAATCCCCACTCTGCCGTGGAGCTCACTGGAAGAGCCAGTCCCTGCCTCTCAGCCTCACCTGCCTCACAGGGTTGCTGTGGGGATTAAATGAAGAGGGGGAGAACCCATCTATGCCACCTTGAGCTCCTTGCAGAAAAGGGAGGGATAAAAACACAATAAATACTCAGAGTAGACATGACTTAAGCTAAGTTCACTAATTTCAATGGGTCTACTTAGAGGGATACCCCCACCCCAATAATTTGGTTACTTATACTAGTTTTAAATGTTTCCCAGATTTTATCTGCATGTGTTTTCGTTACTACAGTGGTACCTTGGGTTACAGACGCTTCAGGTTACAGACTCCGCTAACCCAGAAATAGTACCTCGGGTTAAGAACTTTGCTTCAGGATAAGAACAGAAATCGTGCTCCGGCGGCGTGGCAGCAGCAGGAGGCCCCATTAGCTAAAGTGGTACCTCAGGTTAAGAACAGTTTCAGGTTAAGAATGGACCTCCAGAACAAATTAAGTTCTTAACCCAAGGTACCACTGTATATACAATTACATCAATGGTTTTGTGTGTATTCTAGCTGTGTTTTCTTGACAGTTTAGTTGTGTACACAGCTTAGAGAGTTCTGACCAAGCGGTCAAAAAAATCTTGCTAAATGAAAATAAATACACACTGGCACACAGTGTAAATTTCAATGGTGAACGCCTGCCTTTTGCTTACGTTACTATGGAAGCGTCATTTATTCCAGTGGCACTTTGTAAATAATAATGGAACTAGGGAGTCTGACAAATTCCAGAGGGAGGGGAGGAACCACTATGAATCTGCCCTGCCCCATAATGCTGAGCCCCAGTTCTCCTCCAGATTGGTTCACAATCTGAGCCACAGAAGGACACCTTGGTTGTCGGTGCCTGGGCACTCCCTGCCTGCCTGCTTAGCCCTAACGTAAGAACATAAAAATAGCCAATGGCCCATCTAGGCCAGCATCCTGTTCTCACAGTGGCCAACCAGATCCGTGTGGGAAACCCGCAAGCAGGATTCAAGCAGAAGAGCCCTCACCCTTCCTGTGGAACACCAGCAACTGTTAGTCAGCAGCAGTACATTTCCGAGCACAATTCAAAGTTTTGGTGTTGACCTTTAAAGCCCTAAACGGCCTCGGTCCAGTATACCTGAAGGAGCATCTCACCCTCATCATTCTGCCCAGACACTGAGGTCCAGCGCCGAGGGCCTTCTGGCAGTTCCCTCACTGCGAGAAGCCAAGTTACAGGGAACCAGGCAGAGGGGCTTCTTGGTAGTGGCACCCGCCCTGTGGAATGCCCTCCCACCAGATGTCAAAGAGAAAAATAACTACCAAACTTTTAGAAGACATCTGAAGGCAGCCCTGTTTAGGGAAGCTTTTTAATGTTTAATAGGTTACTGTATTTTAGGGTTTTGTTGGAAGCCACCCAGATGGGTGGGGTATAAATTATTATTAATTATTATTATTATTATTATTATTACTACTACTACTGTTTCTGACCGTGGAAGCAGAGAACAGCCATTCAAGTTGCTGGCTCCTGTGGGTGGGAGTTCCATAGTTTAACAATGTGCTGTGTGTAGAAGTCCTCTCTCTTATCTGTCCTGAATCTTCCAGCAATCACTACCTGGACTGGAGATGCCAGAGAATGCAAATGCTCTAGCACTGAGCCACAGCCCTTCCGAATGTTTGAATAAAGGGCTTAGCAAATGCCACTGAAAAAATATTCTATTACTCCACTTCGCATACTCCAGCACTGAGCCATGCTGGCTCACCCTGAGAGGCAGCCAAGTTCTGAAAGATGCAAGGATGTTGTTAGGGAAGAGCGAGAACATTTGGCCTGACTCGGCCTTTCAGATCACATTCTTTATTTGGATAATTATCTCCTACTTTTCCAAGAGGGAATCAAACTAAAAAGGTGGCTTAAAATAAAAAATAAGTTGTTGGGTTGTTGTTGTTTTATTTAAAAAAAAAAGATCACAAGAAAGGAAAGCTAACAAAGAGCAGTTAAACAGCATCACATTAACTGTAGTCAACAGCAGCAGATTGAAAGGCGATAAGACATGTTGCTATTCGTAAAGATTTTCTCCCTGCTGCTCCATCCCCTGGAAATCAAGCAGCATTAAAAAATAATAATAACTGCATCAAATGTTCTTAACACAATACTTTCGGAAATTTCATCTTGACTCATACACAGGCTTGCCACAAATACATACACACAAAGGCACACTCCCCACCCAAAAAAAGATAATCACAACTTCAAATGATGCCCCTGGGGGGGGGGTAATCCCCAAATCCACAGCTGGGCAACATAATTCTGTGTCACCGGATAGCAGTGGCTGCTGTTTGGTTGGTCTTAATAAAAGTCATCACTCAAGCTGTGGATTTTTATTTTTGAGTTCTTCTGTAACAGACCAACACAGGTACCTTTGCTTTTTGTGTGCCCTGGAAAAAAATATGCTATTTTCATGACAAGCAATACCATGGGGAGGCATATCAAAATAAACTCAAAATCTATTTAATTTATGAATTGCTTCCCAAGAAGCATTTCAGATTTATTTAATTTCATAAAAATTATGTGCTGCTTAATTGTTTTTAAAAAAGCAAGCTTCAAAGCAGTTCACAAGAAGAATAAAACACAAGGATGAAATCATCAGTAAAAAAATAGTTGAAAATATCTATTTAAAACATAATTTAAACCAAGAATAAACTATATATATATCCGGCATTCTACATATCTTGCCAGAATGAAAATTGTTTTTGCAGGTGCCAGAAAGAGTAATAGTGAAGGCGCTTGACTGATGTCAACAGGCAGGGAGTTTCAAAGTTGCCACACTAAAAGACTCATTTCTTACAAATGTGGAATGAGTGTTTACATAGCAGTTGTAACAGTGTCAGTTCCGCAGACTGAAGCGGTCAAGTGGGCATCTATGGGGTAAGGATGCAGTTAACAAACTACAACGCCCCATAAATCTTTGGGGGAAGAAACGATGTCATTTTAAAGCGGTATTCTACGGCTTTAAATGTGTAGCATAGACAGGATCATAGCGAAAGTGCGAAGAATTCAGAGTTAGGAATCCCTGGCTCTCCTTGCATAACTTCCTACAGTGCTCAGTGTTCCTGGGCTGGCGAAATGGAATGACTCTTCAACCAGCTCTTTAGATGCACCCTTTATATCTCCAGCCTGTTCCGACATAAAACTGCCTTCTATTGTAAACCTCAGTTGTTCCGAAAGGGTACTGAAATTAGTCACAACGGGCCCAAGAACAGGCCTTTTGTGGTGAGGATTTTGAAGAAAAAGCAGATGAGGGCTGTCACCCGCTCCTATTAAAGAAACAGCAAACTGGAACAGACCCCTTAGGGAGTGATTTACATGAGACGAATAATAGAGGGTGTCGAAAGATGCAACTTGATAAATTGGGCTGCATTTATTTTGAGAAAGGGCAGTTTGGAAAGCAAGGGAGGGAAGTGGGGCCTTTTATTCAGGTACATTTTTGCCCGCTTCCTGTTAAAAACTACACTGGGCCTCCCCTCGCCTTCCCCAATTTCCCCCTAAGCCAGAATCTGCAGTCCAGCCCTTTCAGAGCAGAGACCTCCGGCACTCGTCTAATAATGACACGGATAGTTATGGCTGGTTTGCAATTGTATCAGCTCTGGGCTTCCAACGGCAGCAGAGTTCTTGCTAACAGATCCTTTCCTCACTCTTAAAGGCTCAGGATAACATCTGGGCCTTTGGGGAAGCATTCTCGCAAGAAAGAAGCACTTTGTGTAATTCATCTTTCCACGCCAAGCTGCATCTGTCTTCCCCTTCAACCCACCTCCTGTCTCCTGCCAGCCCCCTCCAGCAACCTTCCTTGGACCGTGGTGGACTCCAGCAAATTGCCAGGAGGTGGCATTGCTTTGACCTCACCACCTCGCTTCACCCTCCATCAAGAACCCACCAGGATAATAATAATAATAATTTTATTATTTATACCCTGCCCATCTGGCTGAATACATGCATCACCTTGAGATGTCTTGTCCACAGCAAGAAGACAACCAACCCTCAGTGAGAAATCTTCTGCTGGGGCCATCATGAGTCAGTGCAAAACAGCGAAGAAGAAGAAGAAGAAGAAGAAGAAGAAGAAGAAGAAGAAGAAGAAGAAGAAGAAGAAGAAAGAAGAAGACTGTAGATGCTCCAGTAGGTTTAACTTCATGGTTACTTATCACAGAAAATTCAACTACATTATTGCCTACTTTTAGCATCTTTGTTTCCTGCTTTTTCCCCAAGGAGGTCCAAGCAGAACAAAGGGCATCACGCCCCCCCCTCCCCATTTTGTCCTCATGTAACCATGAGAGGTAAGATTAGGGTGGTGATTTATCCTCACCCTTCTTGAATGAGCAGAGATTTGAATCAGCATCTACTGGTCTGATAACTCTCAAATTCATGACATCACAAGGGGAGAGATAGTTTGATATCGAGCCTGTGGTTGGACTGGGCCCTATGTGTGTGACTTTACTGGCAAATCAGAAAAAACATTTATCATATTTAATCAGTGGCTATTCTACTAATACAGGCATCCCCAAACTTGGCCCTCCAGCTGTTCTGGGACTACAACTCCCATCATCCCTAGCTAACAGGACCAGTGGTCAGGGATGATGGGAATTGTAGTCCATAACGGCTAAAGGGCCATGTTTGGGGATGCCTTTACCCCAAGGAGGCTTTCAGCAAAACAAAAAAACACCACACCAAAGAAACACATAAAGACAAAAATTATCACATTTTAAAATGACTTTTTCCATTTTTTCCCATTGCCAGCAACATTCCAGATGTATACATCTAGGATTGCCAAGTTCAGCCCCTAAAAGCTGGAAACAGATGAGTGGAAGCTTGTTTTTATCAACATGCACCGAAGACACACACACCCCTCCAATAAAGTCTTCACTGCACGGTGGGGAGGAAATAAGAGAGCTGTTTGGACAGACCCCATTCCCAGGGAGCCTCTTTGGGGTGAACAGAACCCTAAGAGAAACACACCACATTTCCATAGTCCCTTGACGGTTACAATCAGCTTTCCTTCCAGTTGGCGCTAACATCAGAAGAAGAATTGTTTGAGACGAGCTGTTTATGACCGGCTGAGCCCACATGAGGCTTATAATTATGTTTGATTACAGTAAATCAAACATCACTATTGTCTCTTTACAATCACAGCCATTGTTTGAAATTAACAGCTAAGTTACTGCAGTTACCAAGCAAAGGATTTCTCTGTCTTCTCCAGACTGGGAGGTGGCGGCAGGTACAGAGTCAATATGTGAATATGCCTGCTGTTTTCCACGGTATTATATAAAAATCCAGGACTTTGGTGAATCTTCCCCCTCCCCTCCCCACTTACAGGTCAGGAGAAAAGAGACAGACAGGCCATCAGCAGAGTTTGATGGAGGAGGACTGCAAAGCAATTAGTGGGGCTTCTAAATCTTCAGATACAATAAGTCAGTGACCCAGATCCCCCCCTTTTCTCAAATGCCCCTCATTATTAAATCAACCTTAATGAGACACTCTCCTCCGCTGCTGCTCCTCCACCACCTCCCTTCATTCCAGAACAAACGACATTCTCATTTTGATCTGCACCTGCCCATCACAATGGCTGGCAGGGGTGGAACCACACTTGGTGCGAGATGTGGAGGAATTGAAATTGACAAGCAACTTGAAATCCCCCATAAGGCGTGTGTGTGTGTGTGTGTGTGTGTGTGCATATATACACACACATTTTTGTTGTTCTTATTTAGAAGCAGTTGTTATTGTTGTTTTTTAGAAGCAGTAGTTGTAAGGGGCCGAACCAGCTCATGTATTTTCTTTGCAAATATGTGGTTTTTTGGTACCGGCAGGCCTTCCACAGCTGAACTCTCCCCCATATCCCTTCATCTTGTTCTCTGTGTTTCTTCCGATTTTCTCAGTGTCCACGGGGCTGGGAGCAGCGCCCTTATAAGAAAAGGCATGGGCTTGTTTACTTTAGAAAAAAGAAGGCAAGTAAGCGGGGGACGTCATAGAGGCGTGATTATGTTTTTCTCCCTCATAATACTAGAACTCTGGCCATCCAGTGTTGGAAAGCTCAGGACAGACAAAACCAAAGCACTTCTTCACACAGCGTACACTTAAGCCACAGGGTCTGCTACCAACAAGGGGCAGGGATGTTGACAAACTCAAATTGCTTTAAAAGTTATTTGTAGACAAAATCGTGGAGGATAAAACGGTCAATGGCTAGGCTTAATCAATCATGGTTGTGATGGTTGTGGGCAGTGGCGTAGCGTGGGTTGTCAGCACCCGGGGCAAGGCAAGTAATTTGCGCCCCCTAAGCTGTGGATTTGCCCTAACCCCAGATGTTGCGCCCGGTGCGGCCACCCCCCCCCCGCACCCCCCACGCTACGCCACTGGTTGTGGGTGTCCTCTGGTGTCGGAGGCAATATGCTTCTGAATACCCGTGGCCGGGAAGCGTAAGTGGGGAGGGTCTCTTGCCCACTGGCATCTGATTGGCCACAGTGAGGAGAGGATGCTGGGCTGGACAAGCCATTGGCCTGATCTATTGAGGTTCTCCTTACGTTCTCATTTGGCACATCTGGACTCCTGAAGGCAAATGCTTATTTATTTTATTTTATTTATTAATATATGTGTGTTCCTGTCAAAATTTAGTACACAGAAAAGGGAAATATGGTGGAATTCATTCTTTTTTTTTTAACTCATTAGAAAAAAATGAATCAGTTTCTTCACATTTTAGGCTCATCATTCGACTAAAGGCATCCATGCTGATTCAAATTGCAATCGATCACTCAATTACATTTTCTTATAAATTAAACAGCTGTTCTGAAGCATTTGTGCATTCAGTCTATTTATATCCCATTAAATGCTTTAAGAAGAAAAGGGGGGGGCACTTTATTTTTAGAATATGAACTAGCTATTATTACCTTTAAGAAAAAAACCCAAGAGTCAAAAACAGACATTTAGCTGCCTGTCTGCACCCCAGCTGAAAAACAAAAGTAGTTTGTCCATGTTTGCATAATGTGACGTTCTTATTTCTAGGCGCCAGGCAAAAAACATTCCTCTTTAACCAGGCCTTTGGTTGATTGACATCCTATGCCCTTTTAAAATGGGGGGGGGGGGTTTGCAGGGAGGGCTATTGGTTTGTTTTTATTTGATAATGTATTTTGCAGTTTTATATTCTGATTTAATCCTGTGAACCACCTTGAGATCTGCAGGTATAAGGTGGTATATAAAATGCAATAATAATAATAATAATAATAATAATAATAATAATAAATTCTGCCTCCCCTCACTGAGCACTGTGAGTACCCAGCCCTAAGACATCCTAGTTTCTTCTTCCTGCAAATATAGACAACCCATATATTCAATGATGTACCTTAACAGGTGAGTGAACGCATGTGGATTATGGGGAGAGAGAGAGAGAGAGAACACCCTTGAGGTAGTAAAGTCCCAGGATATGCAAGGCCTTCAAAGTTCAAACATGCACCTTGAATTGGGCCCAGGAGCAATCTGGTAGTTGTCATAGAACAGGATGAGTTTCAGAAGGCATGGAGCAGTTTTCTGCACCAGGTAAGAAGGCTTCCAAGTCACCTTCAAGGGCAGCCCCACAGAAACTGTGTTGCAATAATCAAGCCTTGACCTCCCAGAGGCATGGGTCACCAATGGAGCAAGAGTTGTCACGTTCAGAAACAGTAAAAGCTTTCTAATGATCCAAAAATGGGGAAAGAATGTCAACCTGCCACTGAATTTACTATTATATTTTCACTGCACAGAGAAGGATGCCACGTGGATTTCAAAACTCATGTATGGGAATGTCTGGAGCCAGTACTGCTTGAAGGGAATTGAAAGGGTAAAAAGTTTGTGTTGAGTGATCCTGTATATATATATATATATATACACTCTGAGATTCCAAGCCACGAGTTCTTATTTCTGATTGGAGATTACAGGCTGCTCCAGAATAAGGGGCTATTTGTGGATAAATAGGCTAATTCACTAATGCTTTGGAGGCCCGTGGCAACCCGTCACTCACCGTAGATGGATGTGCTGCTGAGCTGGAGAGAAGAGCAGGAGAATGGGTGGTCTCCAGTGTATTCCCTGCACTCAAGGAAGCAGTAAAAGGAAAATGAGCTTCTGTTCTTGAAAGCTCTCTACACTTTCTCTGGACACTAAGAGCTTTGCTTTAGGAAGTTCGCCTAAACAGGTTGGGTTTATTTAGAAAGGCTGTCCCCTCCTGTCAAAATTAAATCAGAAGTCAGAAGGGCCTGGGGTAGGGGTGCCAAGGGATGGAGTTTCAAGCTTTCCCAGAAATTTATATAAAGAGATCAGTGAAGTGATGCTTTTTGCAAGAGGCTGGTTTTGCCATTATTGACTTCAGAGGACGAAGGATGAAATCAGAAACTAAGATTATAAGGCAGAAGAAATGTTGTCACACAAATGCATGCAAAATTAATCTATGGAAGTCTTGGCCAGAAACTTAGATGGTGAAGAATGTGTCTCATGCATGAAGGAGAGGCTAATATTCATTATTGTTCCAAATTATTATTATTATTCTTTGTTTGTGTGTTTATATTATAATATTTGCATTGCATCTTTTTTTGCCAGGGTGGTTTTATAAGAAATAAAATAAAAGCAATTGAGGGAAGTGGGAAACAATATGTAAAACCAAAATAAGATAAACTCAAGCAAAACCGTTAAAAAGGTCTAGAAAATATGAACGACTCCACTGGCACTGGAAAGATGGACAGAGTAGTAGGCACCAGGTGAACAGCACCACTACCAAGAAGGCCCTGTCTCTCTCATTGCTGGTATACACCTTAACTCAGATGTGGGGAGCAAACAGAAGGTAGCCTCTGAAGAAGGCTTGGCAAGGACCAGGGGCAGAACATCTGCCTGGCATGCAGAAGGTCACATGTTCAATCCCTGTCATCTCCAGGTAGGGCTGGGAGGGTCCCTTGATCTGAATCACTGCTAGTCAGTGTCAACAATGCTGAGCTTGACAGACAGATAGTCTGTCTCAGCATAAAGCAGCTTCTGAAAAACTTAAACACAGATAGGCTTATATGAAGGCAGGCAGCCCTAAATGGGATCTCGGAGTTTAGAGGACCCTCTTTATGCTGAGGCAGAAGTGGAGAGACAGTTTGCAGGGGTTTCTGCCTTTAACATCATCATTATTATTAGCAGTAATAGTAGTAGTATTTAATGAAAAACTGGTTGATGCCAAAAATAGGCTTCTAAATGGCTTCCAAAATATAAAGGCCAATTGCGCAAACATTAAGATATAGACATTCGTAATTAAAATATACACTAAGGCAACAGTGCAGCAATTAAAACAGGAGGCTTCGGGCTGTACTGGGTGCTTCCCAAAAATATTGGGGCTGGCCAGCATTCAAAATATGATTCTGGACTAGATGGAACTTTGCTGCAAGCCAGCAGGGTTGTCCATAGCATCCTTACAGAATCCAGCTTCCAGCATGGAGACAAGCCCAGTTGAAAAAGAAAATCCACTTTAAAGCTAAAATGGAATGAGACCTGCACTTAAACCATATTCCAAAACCTCTCAAGGACAGAACAGATTCAGTCTTCTAGACTCTTAAATGGATTTTGGCTTGTCTGGGGGTTTGTTTGTTGGAGCGTGCCGTTAAATCCCACTCAGTTTTAAAATGGGAAGCTCTAAAGCAGAGGCTCCCAAACTGTGGCCTGCAATCTTCATTCAAGGGGTCCCACAGTGTGCCTGCAGATCAGTGGTTGAAGCTGGGAAATGGGCACATCCATTTCACTGAATATTTGATCTTAATTTTTAATGTACTTTTTAATTGCTTCTTTTCTTTCTTATATTGCATTTGAAGTCTAAGGAATTACAATTGGTACAACGGGCAGAAAAATATTTAAGTGGTCCACCAGGACCTCCAGTAATTTCAAGTGGTCCGTGGGCAGAAAGGGGGGCATTTGGGAACTGCTGCTGGGGAGCAATCTTCTGTAGGGTTCTAGACAGGTCGCTGCTCACTATTTTGGAGCAGAAAAGAATCAG
The DNA here is from genome assembly GCF_964188315.1 of Podarcis muralis. Lineage (NCBI taxonomy): Eukaryota > Metazoa > Chordata > Lepidosauria > Squamata > Lacertidae > Podarcis > Podarcis muralis. Next base: position 24,006,329 of record NC_135657.1, read on the forward strand.
ACTGGAGTGTTCACAGTACATTGATACAACCTCAAAGCTGACTGAAATCCTTTGTGGGCGGGTGTTCTAAAAAGCATGAATATTGAATACACAAAACAGAGAGCAGCACTCTGGTCTTAAACCAAACATCCTATGAAACAGCTATTTCAAAAGCGCTCAGAGCTACAATAGATCTATCTGTGGGAGTGGGTCCATGATAATATCCAGCTAGATCTACTGGCTTCCTTTTTATTCAGATCATTTGCCTGTAATGCCTTAGGAAGCATTTAGTGCTCGCCTGCATTTCACCAGGATTTTTCAAAATGAAATTATGCTGGCGGTTTTTCTTCTTTCACATCCGCCTTCCCTCCAGTGTGTTGGGGATCCTGCTCGAGTAAGCCTTACTGAGCCTGCGAGGAAGCCAAAGCAATCTAAACCCCATTGGCAAATATGGTTCTGATTATTTAAATGAAATTTACTCATAATTGGGGTGGCACTTAATCCATGAAGCCGTAATTGACCAAGGCGGGAGAAAGAGGCTCTGAAAGGAGGTGACTAGATGGCCCTTGATTCTCTTTCAGGGTCCTCCCCATCAGGATATTTGCTCACAAAAGGAACTGGGGAGGGGGAAGAGAAGATAGGCATTTCTGAGACGTGCTCCATGGAATTACAAATAAGAGGAACAGCTCATTGCGCCTCCTCTAGTTTTCATGGGCCTAATGGAAGAGACTCGCTCAAAACAAATCTTTTCTCTGCAGAGCGGCTGGGTGTCTACAGAGAGAGAGGCTAAATGCCCGGCTTTTGATAGAGGCCGAGCTTTCATTGTGCGAGGAGGCCAGCCAAATTCTGTGTGGGTCCCCCACCCCACCGAAAAGCCCACATAAGCTCTTGTTAACAAGCACAGTCCTTAAAGAGGCCTGAAAGCGATGGCTACAGCTTGAGATGAAGTCGGATCCTGGCTGTCGGAGACCCTGCAATAAATTGGCCTCTGGAAATTCTCTAGGGCTGGTATTCCTCAAGGTAAACCCATTTCAACTCAGCGAAACTTCCTTCCCAAGGACAGGTTAGATTTTGCCTTAAGCGTGACTTTTTCTCAAAACTGGAGCTAGTTCAAAGACGTAGCTCTGTCCTGAGCGAGGACCTGAAAAGGGATCATCTGTAGGAAATGTAACTGCCTGAATGAGAGGCTGTCGGGTATTGCTGGTGGGGTGGAGAAAAAAGAGGGGTTTACAGTCAGGTTTGCGCATGTTGATTTGGAAAGCAAGACCCATCAGCAGATTCACTGTGGATAATTCCCAGGCATAGGATGGCAGCCAAACAGTGGCAAGGGGAGGGAAGAAGGGGTACAAACAGGGAGTGTCTCTCTCTCTCTCTTTCTCTCCTTTATCTGAGAATATGACATTGTCGACAGGCCCAAAGGGGAAGAACTTGCACACACCCATCTCCAGCGAGAAACACAAGGTGAAACAAAGTCCTCTTTAAAAACAACAACAGAGGGGGATGGGGAGGGAAGCTTTAGCTGTCAAGCTCCATCGACCGCCTTGTCTGCGCTTTTGACAAGACCAATCTGATGTGCTCCCGAGTCAAAATTGCTAACAGAGACCTCCTTCTCCTCTCGCTGCTGTTTCTGGAGAGGGGAGATCTCTCTCTCTCTCTCTCGGGTCATCTTCCCTCCCGACTCCTCGCCGCCCTCCCCACCCCCTCTCTCTGGCAGGATCGCAGCTATGAGCCGTTTCTCGTTCTCCTTCCCGAGAGGGAAGCGATTGCCAAACCGGGTCAAAAAACCTAGATTCGAAATTGCGAAGCCTGCCTGGTTCCTCCGAAGAGACTCAGGCTGGAGTCTCTGTTCTCAGGGGCACCCAAGCCGATTTGGAACAGGCTCTTGCTCAACTGCTTTGCCGATCGCCGCCTCCTGTTACAGAGCAAGGGGTGTTGGGCATCGAGGCCGCCAAGATTCTTGTTTGCCCCTCCACACACATGTACTCACCAGTATTTTATTTTGGTGGTTCTGTATTACAAGTGTACTATAGCGGGTGGTCTTTTTAAAGAAGAAGAAGAGGCAGCAGCTATAAAGCTCCTCTCGCATACGAACTCCTATCGACTTCCGCTGGGTTTACTCGCGAGTAAGCGGGAACAGGATTTCCAACTTAGTCGTTTTCAGATCTCATGCCATTTCAACGGGAGAAAGTGGAGGCTTGATTTAATGCATCCGCGGCGGCGGGGGGGGGGGTGTTTGTGTGTGAAGTTTGCATGTGATTCAGTTCGCCAGAATACGGTGTGATTTATTACCCGTAGACATCAACCGATGAATATTTGCACAAAACAGGAGAATGTATGAGTTCCCTGTCCCGAGGAGCACCGGGAACAGACATTCGGGCACCATCGGGAGACTTGACCTCCGCGAGGAAAAGGGGTTCTTTCTAATACGAGTATTTAAAATCCCCGATTCAAACCTGCTCCTTCTAAGATCGGCCAGGATGCCATCGTCGGCTAAGTACTGCGGCTGGATGTCATCGAGGCCCCGTGTCTTGCTGAACGCAGACACCCGGTTGACTATCCACAACTTAAAGCGAGCGCTTAGCGGTTCCGAGTTTGCAACTCGGCTCTCTCCCTTCAGCGAAAGCCAAGGTTCTCTTCCAATTAGGCATTCACGGCGCTAGTCCTCCGGGTGCGCTCGGGTGCCGCCGTGCAAAGGCAGAATCCAACTGCGCGCCGCGCTACTGAGAGAACCGACGTGGCGGAGCTGTGAACCCCGCGACCCCCTCAACTCAGAGAAGATCCCCACCGATTCGACGGGACGCCTAACCTCCCAAGAGTTGTTGAAAGCTTTTCCGATTTCTCCCGTGTTTCTGGCACTCCCCTGTCTCCAGCTGAGAGAGAGATTAAAACGGAGAGCTGGTTGAGGGATCTTCACGTCTCTGCCTCCTTTCTGGCTGCTAGAACACGTCGCCCGCCCACGTCTACACGACTGTGGCACTCGCTGGTTTGAACACGCTGGACTGCCACCGTCGCGACTTATCAGAACTTCATTCTAAGAAGCGTTTCCCCCAATCGACGTAAGAAAAGTCCTATTTGTCTACCCCAGCTCCTCAAGTTTTCTTCTTGATCCAAGCTGTTAACACAGCACAAATCATCCTGCAGCAACAGATAAAGAACTCTGTGCGACTCCCAAACTTGGCACGTTCTGCTCTCGACAGAATTTCCTCTAAGCCTCCACCTCGCTAGCTGTGTATCTCTGTGTTACGAAGCTACCTTAAACCAAGGCAGACCATTGATCCATTTAGTTCAATATCGTCTCCACACTGAGCTGCAATATTTCAGGCGGGGTTCCCACCCCAGCTCTACTTGAAGATGCTGAGGATTAAACTAAAGACCTTTGGAGCGCAAATCAGACTGTACCAATGAGCTACGGCCCTTCCTCTCTTTTTTAAAGCAAATTTAACAGGAGGCGAGGTCTTAAATCCACTAGAATATTTCCAATTTGGGCTTCCTCAGGATTGCGGCCCTCTCTAGCGCAATTAAAGCTGCCAAATATTTCTGATTTATCCAGCATTCTCCCCCATAGGATTAGAATTTCCGAAGTTTAGGGGAAATACCCCCAGAACAGCTGTCTCAAGCATCCCGACCCCGAAACACACGGAGGAACGGCAACATCCTATGCATGTATACACGGAAGGAAGTCCCATTGAACTCAATGGAGCTTACTCCCAAGTCTGCGCGATTAGGACTGCAACCTGAGGATTAACCAAAGCGATTTAATTGGCACATTCACGTATGGAAGCAAATCTCATAGGAGTTCCTTTAAGCTTCGTGCGTCCAATATTTAGGAGGCAGTTTATGCCGGGACTCAAGTATAAGAACACGTTCCACGAAACTCACTGGGAGACTTCCTTGTGAGGAGACAGCGTTAGGTGTCGAGGATCGGGAAAACAGTCTAACCCAAATCACGAGACCTGATCCTGATCCTATTCACTTTTTTCCTGGAAGTGCAAATTCAGAGAGTTCTCAGTCACACACACACCCAAAATATCATCTCTCTAGGATCTATTTCCAAATGAAATTCATCGGTGGCCAAAATGGGCTTTAGAACTATAAATCTTGGGTTGGAGAGCATGGCAGCGCATGTTTGCCTTCGGACAGATCGCAAGGGAGCTTCCAGAAGCAAACGGGTCTCGGATGTGCTGCCAGACGGCTCGATCCCAAATCACACTGCAAATCACACCTAGGTGCCATCTTCGCCTTGGGAGGAGCGAGCAGCAACAGCGAGAGGTCGCACGTGGCCGGCCGCGCTGGTAAACTTCCCTAACTTGACGCGTCAGGACTGTGGAGCAGATTAACTCTCCTTCCACAAACCCGCCAGTTCCAAGAGAGCCCAATTAAAACATCATTATTCCAGAAGCAAAGAATACAGCCCCGCCGGGAATTGGCAGTACAATGGCTTCCCTCCCAAAATTCCCCCTTTTTTTCCCTAATACAATACACGTCTAAACAATTTTTAATAAGGCAGGATCTCAACAACAAGAAATCCAACCCCAAGGTTTAACTAGGTTGCTCCACTCGATCGCTCACACAATTATTAAAGAATAAATCCAGTGTGTCTGTCTGTGTCTCTCTACCTCCCCCCACCCCAATTCTTCACTCCGGGGACACCCCCCCCCCCAATTTACCTGGAGGATGTTGGGGTGTCGCAGCCTCTGCAACAAGACCATCTCCTTGGCGATCTTATAGGAAGCCAGGCGATAGCAGCCTTCCAAGGAGGCGTACAGCTTGACGCAGTTGTCGATGTCGTGGCCGCCGAAATCGACGGACTTGAGGGCCACGGCCAGGCTGCGGTTGAGCACGGCTCTGTAGACGGCCTTGGTGTAGCCCGAGCCCAGGTAGTGCACGTTGCTCACGTTGCCGATGTCCCGGCAGCCGAGCGCCAGCGGGCCGAGCGAGAGCTCCAGCTGAGCTCGCGGGTGGTCCCAGGGCGCGCCGCCCCAAGAAGGAGCCCGGGGTCCGGGCAGCTTGGGGCGGCTGCTGCTGCGCTCCGTGGAAGAAGAAGACGACAAGGAGGAAGAGAGCCGCTGCGGAGCGAGATCCATGAGCCGCCGCTCCAGGGGTCGCACTGCCAGGCGAGCCCCGGCGGCAGCTGCCTCCCGAGGCGGCTGGTAGCGCAGCACCTCCTCGTAGCGCTCTCGGATCTGCCGGGCGAGGTCCTCGGGGAGGGGGCGGCTGCTGCTGCCCGCCTCCCCCGGCGAGCCCGCCAGCGAGTGCGTGACGCCCGCGCTGAGCTGCTGCTGCTGTTGCTGCTGGGGATCAAAGGCCGGGATGAAGAGGACGTTGAGCAAAGTGCCCAGCAGGAAGGACATGCAGAAGCCGGCGGCCACGGCCAGCTTGCGCCGCTTCATCGCCCCGGAGAGCTCGGGCAGGGCAGCGATCGCGGCTCGCCGCTGCTTGCCTCCGCTGCCGCCGCTGATCAGCTTGGCTGCCGCGAGCTCCTTTGCAACATTCCAGCTCCGCAGCAGCGACGGCCAAGGAAAGAAAACCACCAGCGGCTCTCCCAAAAATAAAAGCACCCGCCAGCCGCCTCCTCACGCTGCCCGGCCGCCGCTCCGCTGCCCTGCCACCCTCATGACACTTGCCTCCTCCAGCGCCGCCTTTATAAAGCCTCCCCGAAGCGCTTATTATTAGCTGCACCCCTGCCAGGAGGGAGAGGGGAGTTCGCATTTGGAACGGGGGAGGGCAATGTATTTGGAATCCTCCGAGCGTTCTGCACACATGGTGACGCCACCTGATTGGCGGCTCGGCGCCGCCCGCCGAACGCGGAGGGCGGCACGGGGGTGGATGGGAAACGTAGTCTCCCGCTCGGCGCGGAGAATGGAGAGCGCGGGGAGGGAGGACTACGGGTCCCAGAGGGCGCTTCTGCGACGGAGAGGAAAGGGGGCTCCTGGAGGAGGCGCCGCGGACTCGATAACGGTGTCGCCCGCAGAAGACAGCGGGGAATGGGACCGGGTATGGGGCCCCTTCTTGCCCGGCGGCTGGTTCGCGGCATCGCCGCCTGACCCGCAGGGAAGGAAAGGGGGTCGTCGGAATGCGGAAAGCAGAGCTTGTAAATTAGGAAATCGTCAGGACTCGGAGGGCGGGAGGTGAGGATGGGTGTATTGGAAGGTTATTTCTCTGCTTCGACCTTTCTGGATTTGGGGCTCCGATTGCCCCAGGGTGTCCATCTGAAGACAGAAATTCATCGCTCTACTTTAGTGCACGTGTGCGCGTGTCGTAGCCGGACAAACTGAGACCCTCTTTTCCAAACCTCTTATTTTGAGGATGCTGTGACGATTCTGTCTATGATCAAGTGGTGATTTTGTGGGTGGGTGGGGTGTATTTTTAAATGCTTCAAGAGCTGTCCAGATACTTCCGTCGCTTTCACCCTCCCGCCGCGCCCCTTCATCTGCCGCCCTCCTGACATTGTCCCATGAATCATACGCGTGAAGGAGCCTCTGTGGAACAGGCAGCGCCCGCGTCGGAATGCCGATGTGAGCGAGGGAAGTGGGCAGCAGAAGAAGGATGGGTGAGACGAGGAAAGTTGCTTTTCTCCCCCCCACTGCTGACCTTTCAAAAATATGTCCCAAACTGAATATCAACTTCAGAATTGCATGAGGTCATTTATTCTTTATGGCAGCGCTGATGAACCGCTTTCCCTATTAATTTGTACATATTTAAAGCTATGGACAAATGCCTGTTTGTAATAAATAGGAATAAACGTTTATTTCAGACTGTGCTTGTGCCACGCTCGCAGCTGGCCCTTGTACTGCTAGAGATCAATATCAAATATCTATGGTTGCTTACGTGAGAAGGAAACAAGGTTCACGGAACTCAGTCGAGTTTACTCCCGTGTAAACATGGATGGTATCTTTAAAGTCAGCGGGTAGAAGCCAGACTTGGTCCCGTTTAGGGTAGGCCCACTGAAATCAATGGGTCTACTCTAAACATGTCGGTGTTCAGCATCACCGCTCAATACAGTTTGGCATTTTAAGGCTACTGAATGAAGCTCAACCTTACTTTACCTCCTCTACCCCACCCCCCGCCAGCCAGCCCCATAACACCTACAAATTATGGGTCGTTTGGAAAGCCATTTGTGCAAATGGGAGGCGGGGCTCAGCCATCGGCGCTGAATCGCCTTTGCCTGGAGGGGCAGACATAAATCTGATTTAAAATACACAGTTGCAACAATGCTGCGATAAATCGCCGCGATTAGGTTGGCCGAGGGTGTTAAATGAGGCGAACAGAAAATTTGCTTTCTAGGCAGAGGAAAGTGGCGAGTCTTAAATGGACTTTCATTAAGGCGAGTGAATATTTCAGATTTCCCAGCTCAGTCCCCTGTGTGCCTATCTGCTCAAAACTAAATCGCGTTGAGGTTAATGGGATTGCCTGAGACTGCAATCCCAGACACACTTACCTGAGAGTAAACCCCATTAGACACAAATGTTTTGCTAGTAATAGAACTGAGATGCATCCAGCGGGACTTACTTCTGCATATCCATCAACAAAGGATTGTGAGGTTTTATCTCATGGGCGGAAGAGCTACAAACTTTCTCTGAGCTACAGAGTGTTTAAACCTCCCTCTTCAAATATTGCGCCTTGATCGATTTCTCTGGTAAGTGGAGAAGTTGATTCCACACACAAAAACTTCGGTTGGAGGGAGGGTGTGTGTGTCCTGTGTCGTGACTAGGAAATAAGTCCCCAAAAATGGTCCTCAAAGAAAGCTGCAATGCTAAACCTACAACTCTCAGGCTGGGGCTGGCCTTGATCCCCCTGCTCAGCTAGAACGTGAATTGCAGGGTCTGGGTGTTAATGGTGCGCTTATCCATCAAGGTCTGCATGACGGCGCTGTTAGCAACTAATTAGCAAACACAAAGGGAGAGCGCATCAGAGCTGGGGAGAAGGGCGGCGGCTCCAGGCAGCCGGCTCGAATCCAGTCCTCAGAGAAAAAGGGCTGGCGGAGTGTGGTGCCGCTCATGTCACCCACACAAAAGAAAGTGGCGTTGAAACTGTCAGTTGCCACCAGCCGGAAGATTTGCGGGCAGCAGAATCAATTAATTTCACCTCCTGGGTTTTGGTCTTCGGTGGAAAGGCTCCTGGCAAGGGAGGAAGCGCCATCAGCAATGCATTCCTCTCTTCAATTTTTATAAATTGTGGCTACTATTTTTTATGAATTCAGGTGGCTACTGAAGGAGGGGCGCTTCTCAGTGCTGGCACCCCACTTAAAAAATAGTCTCTGCAGAGAAGCTCACCAACCTCCCCTTTACAATATTTTCCATACTAGGTTAAGACTTGATTATCCACCCAGGCTTTTTAAACCTTTCTTTTAAAACAAACCATGGGCCTTTGAAGGTGGTTTAAATAAACTTTGTAGCTAACATTTATATATTATTATTATATTATATTATATTATATTATATTATATTATATTATATTATATTATATTACATTACATTATATTATATGTAATATAATATAAAATAGGCTTCTATCACTGAAGGTGAAACCCACAAGAACCCCACAAGATTCATCAGAAGTGTGAACTGTGGATGCACAAGTCATTCATGTCTTCACTTTTGCCACTTTGATGTAACCTCCAAAGTTAAGCTTAGGTAAAGGAGACTCTGGACTTTTATTTTTTCCTTTGTACTCTGCTGTCTCCATCCTAAATATGTTTGTGTGCATATGTCCTGTTGATTTTGAGAAAGTGTATTTAGCCTCACCATAAAGATCCCCTAATGACTTGGGAAGAAACCCTGTTTATTTCTGCTGGACTTGCTTCCAAGTAAAAAAGTGTGTCTGGGATGAGACTACGCAGTTTGGGAGTTGATTTAATCTACATCAGCAGGGTTGAGTTCTGTGTGGTTTTACAATTAAGGCTGAATTTGACTTCTTTCAGAAAGTCATAAACCTATATTTGTTTTCAAGGACAAGGAGAAATGTATGAAAGGCACATATGTGTGGTCTACCATACAGAACACAGACACTTATTTGTATGTATAGAGATAAATAAAATGAATGGAGATTTACAGTGAGGAGACAGTGACTTATCTGTCTGCATAGAAATATTTGGGAATGACTGACTCATTGACTCGCTCAGGGGAATAACAAGATTTTATTATTATTGCTTTTTAAGGCAGCTGTGTTGGCCCATAAGCGGGGGGGGGGGGGCTCTAAAATCCATAGCCGGACAATGTACCTGTGCATGCTCACAGCCGGACCAAACAAAATGGTGCATAAGCTGTCAAATGTGCCATAATTATTTTCCATTGGGCTAGAGACATTACCCAAAGCAGGAGTTAAGGGGAATAAGGGAAAGGGGCTTACAAAAATCAGCCAGGATGTTGAAGCCTTGAGGTCTGCAATTAGACTGGATTAATCTTTACTGCATGCTTGAGAACATGGGACACCATTTTTACAGCATCCTCACTGGCCGCCCATCGACTACCAAGTTGGGCTCAAGGTTCTCCTATTAAGTTATAAAACCCTGAGCAACTTAGGTCCAGAATACGTCAGGGACAGCCTGAGCATTTATATCCCAGCTCAGTCACTGAGATCATCTGCAGAAGTGTCATTGCTCATTCCCCAAGTTGGCAAGGGCCATTTGACAATAACAAGCAACTGAGCGTTTAGTGTCATCAACCTAATATTGTGGAATACTCTGCCATACTCAGAGTAGACCAATAAGGCTACTTAGGTGGCTACACAGCCCAGTCATTCTCTAAAATAGTGTATATATACAATGCATATTATTATTATTATTATTATGTATTCCTCCAAGGGGGACACGGGTGGCGCTGTGGGTTAAAGCCTCAGCGCCTAGGACTTGCCGATCGTCAGGTCGGCAGTTCGAATCCCCACGGCGTGGTTCGCTCCCGTCGCTCGGTCCCAGCACCTGCCAACCTAGCAGTTCGAAAGCACCCCCGGGTGCAAGTAGATAAATAGGGACCGCTTACTAGCGGGAAGGTAAACGGTGTTTCTGTGTGCTGCGCAGGCTTGCCAGATGCAGCTTGTCACGCTGGCCACGTGACCCGGAAGTGTCTGCGGACAGTGCTGGCTCCCGGCCTATAGAGTGAGATGAGCACACAACCCTAGAGTCTGTCAAGACTGGCCCGTACAGGCAGGGGTACCTTTACCTTTTATTCCTCCAAGGAGCTCAAGTGATCTGCATGGGACTTCCCCTGCCCCCTTGATTTTATTGCCAAAACAGCCCTGCATGGTAGGACTGACTACCAGGGTTTCCCAAATTTAGTTCTCCAGCAGTTTTTGTACTATAATTTCCATCACCCCTGACAACTGATCCTGCTAGCTAGGGATGATGTAGTCCAAAAACAGCCAGAGACCCAAGTTTGGGAAACCCTTGGCTCGCCTAAAAAAAGCAAGTGAGCTTCATGATTGGGTGGGGATCTAAACCTGGGTTGATACAGTCTTTGTCCATCAGGCTAACCATCGCACCACATATTTTATCAATTTGATATAGCACATGTACCAGAAAACTCGTCGCGCCTCTTTTCTGGTAGGATCCGCATCTCATCCAAGACTCCAGAGCCACAGTGAAATTCTAGTGACAAGCTGAGGATGCCAAGAGTGAATCTGAATCTGAACTCCCATCAACAATATGTTCCTGATTTAAATGTAATATTCTTTTAATTGGACGGCATGTAAACCATGAAGCGGTAATTAAAAGAGGGTGGGAATCTGGTAGATAACTTGCAGAGAGAATCTGAAAGGCAAGCGGGCAGACTCATCCAAGACCCTCAGGGTCCCCCCCCCCCCCCCGCCTCAGCCTTTTCTAACTTTAATAACTTCAAGTCTCCAAATAGTATTTTTTTTTAATGAAGCACTCATGGATGATACACTCAATATGCTATGTATTAATTAGACAAACATGAAGGTTTTAAATTACGCATGCAGAGCCCTCAGAAGAGGTTGCCGATCTCCCCCTTGCCGTATTTCCTTTTCATTATCCTTCGCTCTGATGCCTGAATTTAAGCACCCTTGATCAAACTCTCCGTGAACTAGGCCACCGGTTCCCAGACGTTTTTGGGCCACTGCCCCCTTGGTCCCATAAACTCATCCCCAGTGCCCCCTACGTAAGGTAAGGGTACCCCTGCCCGTACGGGCCAGTCTTGACAGACTCTAGGGTTGTGCGCTCATCTCACTCTAGAGGCCGGGAGCCAGCGCTGTCCGCAGACACTTCCGGGTCACGTGGCCAGCGTGACAAGCTGCATCTGGTGAGCCAGCGTAGCACACGGAACGCCATTTACCTTCCCGCTGGTAAGCGGTCCCTATTTATCTACTTGCACCCGGAGGTGCTTTCGAACTGCTAGGTTGGCAGGCGCTGGGACCGAGCAACGGGAGCGCACCCCACCGCGGGGATTCGAATCGCCGACCTTCTGATCGGCAAGTCCTAGGCGCTGAGGCTTTTACCCACAGCGCCACCCGTGTCCCCAGTGCCCCCTATCCCTGTTTAAAAAACATGGTTCAGAATAGCACTTTTCACAACCCACTAAGGAAGATAGCAACACAATGAAATCCAAAACAGGAACCACTAATTGCACCTTTATTCAAAATCCACTTTAAACTATTTCCTTTAATCAATTCAACAAAACTGATGAACTTAGCAGCTTTTTCAAAGTCTGATAATCATTGACACCCCCAGAGCTGCCGCCCCCCCTGCCTCCTTGCTTCTTAGCGCCCCCTAGTTAAATCAACCATGCTCTTCATGGGGTGATACCACCCATTTTGGGAGCCACTGGACTAGATGTTTGAGAGTCGGCGCCGTCCCAATTTCTTTAAATTGAGTTTCAAACATAAATGGGAGGTTAAATGTGAAAATGCCGGAGAAACAGCTATACAGTTAAGTTGGGTCCTGAGACCTTGTGCTAGGAATGGAAAGGAACAATCAGGTTACACAAATTAAATAGGTTTTTTTAAAAAGGGTAAAGGACCCCTGGATGGTTAAGTCCAGTCAAAGGCGACTAGGGGTTTGCGGCGCTCATCTCGCTTTCAGGCCGAGGGAGCCGGCCTTTGTCCACAAACAGCTTTCCGGGTCATGTAGCCCAGTGTTTCCCAACCTTTTTTGGACAAAGGCACACTTGTTTGATGAAAAAAATCTCGAGGCACACCACCATTACAGCCCCGTGACGTCAGCGCGCAGCGTCACGCCGGGAGGGACGCACGAAAGTGTAAGTTTCAATTTTTTTCCCTCCCCTCCTGTGTAAAGGGGAATGCATTCTGCTAAGTAAAGGCACTTGCCACAGCAGCGTCAACGTCACAGCACCCACCGGCACCCAAGAGAGAAGGGGTCTCAGCAGCCCTTTTGCCAGGAAGAGGAGCAAGAACGAGAGGAGGAGGAGGAAGAGGAAGAGAGTCCCCCCCAAAAAAACATTCTCCTTTTGATCTTCCTTATTTGCAATTTCTCATTGCAAAACAGCGGTTGATATAGAGCTGATTTTTTTGTTATTACAGTCCCCACCCCCTCACCTAGAAAAACACCCCCTGCCAATTTTATTATTATCATTATTATTATTATTATTCCCCGCCACTCTGGGAGGCTGAAGCCCTTTAAGGCTTCCTTCTGTCCACTCTCTGTGAATTACCTGCCCGGAGCGGGTTTCTGGGGGGGGGGGGCGCTGCTGCCGGTGTCCTCCCCGTCGAGTCTCGCCTTGCCCGGCGCGTGGCGGCCGCCCTTTCCCACACTCTGCCGGCTGCGCTGCCAAGCCCCGCGGCTCGGCCTGTCAGCGTTACCGGGCTCGGCGGGCGGTAATTCCCGAAGAAAGCCGGCGGCGCTTGAAGAGCTGGCAAGCCCCCATTTGCATGTCTGTTTTCCGCAGCCCTTGGAGAGGATTAAGTTCCCTCCTTCCTGCCGGGGAACCTCCAAGCTTTGGGGGTGGGGGGGGAGGAGGCAGCAAAGCGAGGCAGGAAGGAGAGCGCGGCTTGGCTGGGTGAGCTTTGGCAGGGGCAGTGTGCCGCGGAACACCGGTTGGGAAACACTGATGTAGCCAGCATGACTAAAGCACTTCTGGTGCAACAGGACACCATGACAGAAACCAGAGTGCATGGAAATGCTGTTTACCTTCCCGCCACGGAGGTACCTATTTATCTACTTGCACTGGCATGCTTTTGAACTGCTAGGTTGGCAGGAGCTGGGACAGAACAATGGGGGCTCAGCCCGTTGTGGGGATTCGAACCACGGACATTCTGCTCTGAGCCCAAGAGGCTCAGTGGTTTAGATCACAGCGCCACCCGCATCCCATTACAAATTAAATATCAGCAGCCCAGAGTGAAGATAATACATCAGTATTAAAGGGGTCCCATCTGCAAGACTTAACCACCCAGTCATGTCAGTGGTCCCAATGAGTACAGTCTGCACATCTCATGGTGCTCTGATACCATCCTTGTGACATATGGAAGGAGGGAGACGCTTGAATGATGAGGGAGAGCAGAAATGGACACAAGACGCTCAAAGAGGACCAAGACACATTGAGATGTCAAGCCCAAGAGTCTACCAATAACACGCCACCTGCTGGTGTTTGATATGGCCAGCATTTTCCAAAGCAAAATGCCAAGCCATCCATCTTCTGTGACCCTCAAGAGTGGTCAGGCAAATTTGGGGAGTTCAGGCTCCTGCTGCAGTTTATCTGCCACACGCACAAGACAGCTTTCTGTTGCTTTGCCAATTTTAACATGGCAGCTCCTGTTCTCCAGAACTCCAAGCCTATTGAATCCTAGAACTGTAGAGTTGGAAGGGATCCTGAGGCTTCTATTGTCCAACCCAGTGCAATGCTTCATTGTACTGTTTTCAGCACTTGCTATAAAAAACAATAATCTTGTTTAAGGCCACCTTGACCAGACATGCAATATTATTATGTACTTATGCTTTTTACCATCTGCTGCACTATTTGATACTGAGTCTCCACCCCACTTGGAAGAAAGGTGTTCATTGGTTAGAAAGATCCCAAGACTGTTAATGTGGTTAACACAGGTGGACTCTGTGATGAGTCCTTGCCTGTCAGAATACCACATTCACACCATACTTTTAAAGCACTTTAAGCAGTCCTGGCTCCCCCCAAAGTATCCTGGGAACTGTAGTTTGCTAAGGGTGCCAAGGAATTGTTAAGAGACTCCTATACCCCTCCCAGAGCTACAATTCCCAGCATTCCCTGTGAAGAGGAATTGACTGTTAAACCACTTTGGGAAATGTAGCTGTGTGAGGGGAATAGGTGTCTCCTAGCAACTCTCAGCACCCTTCGCAAACTACATCTCCCAAGATTCTCTAGGAGAAGCCAGGACTATTTAAAAGGGGCATCATAGCACTTTAAATGTACAGGGCAGAGGGCTTTCTCAGTAGTAGTGGGACACCCTCCCATCAGATGTCAAGGCGATAAAGAACTACACAACTTTTAGAAGACATCTGATGGCATCCCTGTATCAGGAAGTTTATAATGTTTGATGTTTCATTATGTTTTTATATGTGCTGGAAGCTGCCCAGAGTAGCTGGGGAAACACAGCCAGATGGGCGGAGTATCATCATCATCATCATCATCAAAGGCAGTTTCCTGTGTTCCAGGACAGAAAGTGGAAGAGGGAAGTATAAATGAATATAAAAGAAGAATATACTTCTTAGCAGATGTGTGTAACATCCACGTAGCCAAGAGCTGGCAGATGCAAAAATAAACAAACAAAATCAGTTTTGAGTTCCACATGCAACAACACCCAGACAATTTTGTTAAATCCCTTCCAGGAGACACGTTGCTGCAACAGAGATGGTGTCCTGCTCCTGATTTTATATATATATTATTAAAGATTTACTTTGTTTCCAAAAGTAAGTGCATTGTCTCTTTCTTCAGGTTGTGCTTTCATTTTTTCAAGCAGCCCACCATGTGGAGAAGGATCAGTCTATCAGCCTCTTTTGCACAGAGCTGGCTTCTTCACGGTTATAATTCCCCTTGATGGCTGGCGTTGCTTCCAGACACCTAACAGCTATTTACCCATCCCTCCCCTCTTAATCACAGAACCCATTTAGAGAGGGATTAGCAGCTTTCACACATAAGCAAAGGGAAAACCTCCCGTGGAGAAGACAATGGAAGCTTCTTCCCCCTTGGTGGTTTCTTATCAGATAATGGAAGAAACTCTGCCCTATTGGAAGGCTCTTGTTTAGCCAGGTATTTTGCATTACAATCTTACCTGAGGTGGTTCAGGAGCAGGAATGTCAATAGGCCAAGTTGTGGGGGAAGGGGGAGGAGCAGAAAACAGCCAGGAGGAGAGGCTGTTTTGAAGACCACATGCTGGTAGCAAAATGAGTTGCTGTTGTTTTTAATTTAGTTTTCTGCAATTAAGGAGGCAAGAACACCCTCCTTGATCAGAGGAGAGATCTGCCTAATCCAGAAACTGCTCACAGTAGCCAGCCAGGCTGCTCAGGGAAACTCAAGAATGGAGTATGAGAGATTGCTGAATGGAGAGAAATCAGTAGAGCATGAGACTCTTAATCTCTTAACCTCTCAGGGGCAGGGGGTTCCAGCCCCACGCTGTGCAAAAGATTCCTGCATGACAGGGGGTTGGACTAGATGACCCTTGTGGCTCCTTCAAACTCCACAAGCCGATGATTCTATGAAAGCAATAGTTATTTCTGATCATTCCCACCCACCTTAGGATCTGTCTGATGCTCTGACAGGCCCCCTCCTGCATTTGATGAGGTGACTGCTTCAGACTATTCAGATATGCCATCGTTAATTTCTCCGGTTCTTTAAAAATTATAATATTCCATCTAACAAAACAACGCTGTCCAGGGTTGTAAAGACTGTGGAGAGAATAATTGGGTGCACTCTTCCCACCTTGGATCAAATCTATGCTTCCAGGTGTCATAAGAAAGCTGCAGAGATGGTGCAGGATAGTGCACACCCCCGGAAATGATCTATTTCAGCTTCTGCCTTCTGGAAGAAGGTACAGGGTTATAAAGACTAGGACTAGCCGCCTGAGAAACAGTTTCTATTCAAATGCGATTTTGGTTTTAAATGCAGTGTAAGGTAGTCTCTATGGGAGTATATTGTATTTAATTATGGGGTATCAGAGTTTTTAGGGGGCTAACCAGGCTGGGATAGCAGGATTGTTGGTTTCTCAATGTCTGATGTAGATTTTTTCAATTTTGTTGTTCTGCATGGGACAATGACAGTAAAGATTATTGTATTGTATAGTAAGTCATATAGCATCATGTCTTAATTTAAAGTCATTTTAAACATCTAAAGGGCTGTCATGTTTAAGATGAAGCAAGCTTGTTTTCTCTGCTCCAGAGAGCAGGGCTTGATTCAATGGATTCAAGCTACAAGGAAGGAGATTCGGACTGAACATCAGGAAGAACTTTCTGACAGTAAGAGCTGTTCCACAGTGGAACGGTCTCCCTCAGGAGATTGTGGATGCTCCTTCATTGGAGGTTTTTAAGCCTAGGTCAGATAGCCACCTGTCATGGATGCTTTTGTTGATATTCCTGCATTGCAAGGGTTTGGTCTGGATGACCTTTGAGGTCCCTTCCAACTCTACAATTCTGTGATTCTATGAAATGCTGGTAAGGGCCATGGCTCAGCGATGGGGCATATACCTTTCATGTAGAAAGCCCCAGGTTCAGTCCCTGGCATCTGGGCTGGGAGGGGCTCTGAAATGAAATGCTGGAGAAGCTGCAAGTTAGCATAGAATAATAATAATAATTATTATTATTATTATTATTATTATTATTATTATTATTATTATTATTAATACCCCGCCCATCTAGCTTGGTTTCCCCAGCCACTCTGGGTGGCTTCCAACAGAATGTTAAAATACAATAGTCTATTAAACATTAAATGCTTCCCTGAACAGGGCTGCCTTCAGATGTCTTCTAAAAGTCTGGTAGTTGTTTTTCTCTTTGACATCTGGTGGGAGGGCATTCCACAGGGTGGGAGCCACTACTGAGAAGGCCCTCTGCCTGGTTCCCTGTAACCTGGCTTCTCACAGTGAGGGAACCGCCAGAAGGCCCTCAGCGTCCGGGCAGAACATTGGGGGTGGAGACACTCCTTCAGGTATACTGGACCGAGGCTGTTTTGGGCTTTAAACAATGAGCCTGTTGGAGCAATGGTCTGGCTCATTTTGAGGCCGTTTCCATTCTAGCCCAGTATTGGAATGATGGGGGCAGTGGTATAGAGGATGGGGAGCTCACTTTCAGGCCTCCCCCCCCCCATAGAAGGAACAATTACGTCATCTTCTTGAGTACCAGGGTAGTTCTTGGAGCTCGCTCTCCCAGGAGGCACGTGATGACCAGCAACCTAGATGGCTTTAGAAAAGGATTAGATAAACTGATGGAGAGGGCTATCACATGATGCCCATGTTCTGCCTTCACAGTTGGAGGCAGCAATGCTTCTGAATACCAGTTGCTGGAAACCACAGGAGGTGAGAGGGCTCTTGGGCTCGGGGTCCTCCTTGCTGGTTTGTCACAGGCATCTGGTTGGCCACCTGTGAGAACAGGATGGCGGACTAAGATGGGCCATTGGCCTGATCTAGCAAGATGTTCTTAGGTGAAACCTTCTCCCCTGCTTTCCAAAACTGGACTTTTTACAGTGAGGAAACAAGGGTGGAAATGCAATGGACATATCCCCCCAATGAACCAATTGGGATACATGTTCAGTAAACAGCCAGAGTCATAAAGCCTGCCCACAAACAAATCAGGATGACTGCTCCATAACCAGGTCACCTGGAAGCAACCCAAGGAACACAGGGTGGCATTTTGTCCTCAAAACAACCCTGTTCAGTTAGGTGACAGATGATGCCATTGGTAACACAGACATGCATTCCCCCAGTCTTGTCCAAATCCAAAGCACTGGGGTTCCTTATATCAGATTGGCTTCCTTGCTGCATATCTCCCAGCAAACCATTTGGCGAGTTAACGATGTGTTTGGTGAGGATGAGCTTCCCTTTCTCTCCCTGTGTCTGGAGGCAGCAGGCTTCCTTGGATGATCCCCAAGCCTGAAGGCACTGAGGAAAAGGAGGGGGAAGAAAGGGAAGTTGGAGGGGAATTTCTGCTCAGTGCACAATGCTGACCGAAAAGGAATGGCAGTGCAGTAGCCAATAAGGTAGGCAGACAGCTCCCTTATGCTGAATCAGAAGACTGGTCCACATAGCTCTGTGATGCCTACACCAGGGATGGGGAAGCAGTGGTTCTCTAGATGTTGTTGGATTCTCAACTCCCATCAGCCTCAGTGCAGGCAGGGATGATGGGAGGTGTAGTCCCACTGGATCTGAATGGATAATGCAAAATACCTGGCTAAACATATGGTGCATATGTTTGAAAGGGTGTGTGAAAGTTCAAGTATTTAAGGTCTGGGTAGCCAAGAACAGACAGATTTACAAACTTGGGTGTGTGCAGGGCTGTCTTAAGCATATCCGGCGTGTGGTGCAAAGCTCCCTCGGGTGCCCCCCTCCCCCGTTCCCCAGAAGTTTTTTAAAGAGAAGACGGCGCTGCCAGCGGGGCTGGAGGAGGTGGAGGGTGGCTGGAGGGTGGCTCCTCCGGCAGGGAAGAGGTGGAGGCTGGACACGACATCTCTCAGCCCAGCTGGCTGCTTCGTGCTGCAGTGGCCATGGCAGACTGAGGCTCCGGGTGTGGCGCTGCTTCGATGCAGCATGGCAGAGGCGGGCGAGGGCAGCGAGCTGATGCCAGGAGGCACCGCATCCAGCCTCCGCCTCTTCCCTGGCACCCTCCAGAACTTGGCGCCCTGGCGCCCCGCGCCACTAGCCTCTATGGGTAAGACGTCCCTGGCTGGGAGGTCCAATTCCAGAGGGACCATCCTGTTAGGCTGCAATGGAGTGTGATGGATTGCTCTAAAGTCACTTCAGCACCAGTTTTGCGGGGGAAATCATCTCCTAACTTCCCCACCCTGCCCTGTATTTTGTCAGAACAAAGATGGCAACCCTAATTCCAGCCCTATCTGAAGATGTCAGGGATTGAACCTGGGATTTTCTACATGGAAAGCAAATGGTCTGCCAATGAGTTATGACCCTCTCCCTCCCCTTGGGGCTAGGTCCAATGCCACGAGTCAGCAGTGTCCACATTTCCAAGAAGGCTGTCCACTGTCCACATTCACACCATACTTTTAAAACAATATGATAACACTTATGGACAGGAAATGTATTGGCTGGAAGTATGACAGATTTCGAACCAGGGCACTGCCTAACAGTGTAGCAGCTGCATTCTATACCAATTGCAGTTTCTGGGATGTCTTCAAGAGCAGCCCCACATTGAATGTCGTATAATCCAGTCAGGAGGTTACTGGAGCATGGATTACCATGGCCAGAGATTATCTCTATCTAGGAAAGACTATAGCTGGCAAGCCAAGGTGGCTCAAGGCATTTCGAGCCACTGAAGATACCTGGGGTTCTAGTGACAAAATTGGATCTAGAAGCCTCCCCCTCCCCAAGCTATGGACCCAAGAACTGCCCATGGAGAGTACCTCCATGTTGTCAGGGATCAGTCTCAGTTTATTAGCCCTCATTCATCCAGTTACAGTGGCCAGAAACCAGGCCAACATGTCCTCAGACAATAAAGAGAAATATAGATGGGTGTCCTCAGTATATGCTGACACCCAACTTCAGGTTGCATGAAGTTGGCAGCTTCATAAATTCTTTGCCTGTACTACTCAAGTCTGCATGCCCAGAGAAGCGGGACCATTCAAACAGAGTGTGCCTAGCACATTCTTTCAGTGAAGTGAAAGGCTCCTGGGGAACTGACTCATCAAGGCATGAAATTCCACAGCAAATTTAACCCAGGTCTGCTGGACTCAGCTTGGGTTGGGGGTGACCTCAGTGATAGTTGAGGTTATTTTTCTCTAGGCTAAGGAATCTGATGTAGCCACAGATTAATATGGAATAACAGATGGGACAAGATAGCTCAAATGCAGGCATGCTCAATTTGTGACTCACTAAGCTGAACACACATCATTGGTTGTGTATTGTGGCCTGCCAGATGGCTTAACTTCTTGATTGGTTTGGTATGTGGACCTTTGTTTAGTTGTTGTTTTTCTGCAGTCATGGACAGCAGTGAGATCTTGAGGCTTAACAACCTCCTGGCTATCTAACCGTGATTGGCTTGGTGGGTAACAAGCTGTGCAGGTCTGATCTTAAGGATACCAAGATCTGATCTTAAGGCTACCAAGGATGCCCACTACCTAAGGATCATCTCTTTTCAGTCTTGGAATGAAGGCATCTAAGAGTTCCAGACCAGCCAATGAGAATGGGAACAGGTAGTGGCAGCCAGGAACATAGAGCTGAAAACTGAACAAACCATCCACACAGGCTTATGCATAAAGGCAACATGGTAACTGCCAATGCATCACCAGGTCCATTGCTCTCCATGAATTGTTGGACAAAGTCTGATGCAGGGAGCCTGCCTTACTGCTGGAGACTCCCTGTGTGATATAGAACTCTACAAAACTAGGATTCGGCCCCATCAGCTCTGCTCACCCCTACCTTTTACATGGGAGAGGCATGCTCCAACAGGGTGACTGAATGGAAAGTGTGAGTTAAACTATGGAGACGTCAGTTCAGATGGTGACTCAAACCTGAGCCAGCCACCATCTCTTAGCCCGACCTACCTATACAGGCAGGGACGCGGACTTATAAAAAATATTGGGGGGGCCCGGGAAAGCTCATGAATAATAAATAAGCTCATGAATATGCAAATAAAGTGGCACCGCCTCCTCGTGAGCGAATAGGGGAGAGCGTGCTGCGCCTATTAATCAGCTCCAAAGGAAATTGGGTGGAGCTTTTGCTCGGGAGGGAGGGCAGGAGGCATGCAGCCCGCCCCTCCCTGTGCATTTTGGGCTGGGGGAGGGGCGGCGATGGCGCTCTGCTGGAGGGGCGCCGGAGATTATTGGGGGGGCGGAGCCCCCCCAAACGAATTTTTGAGGGGGCTCGGGCCCCCTCAAGCCCCATGGAGTCGGCGCCTATGTATACAGGGTTGTTGTAAAGATAAAATGGGACAACATCATACATTATCACCAGTATTTTATGAATTGCCTTGTACAGATAGTGGACACCTGTTGTATCTCAACCCCTAGAGAAAGAGTAAGATATGCATGTACTCAATGTATAGAACAATTGCTTTTATGACCTGGGTCAATTCCTTGTGGCTGCTTTTCTAGGGGTTTATGGGGTGATGAGCCTTTGACCATTGACCAAGTCTGACCATTGACCATGCTGGCTTGTCAACCACAGGGGCACTGCCAACTCCTGCAACATTGACAGCCCATCAGTTCCATAGGAGTGCAGGTTCCATAGGGGGAAAAACAATGGTCCCAACCTCGTTCTAAGACTGACACTAGCAAACAACCCTATGTATGTTTACTCAGAAGTAATTTCTACTGTGTTCAATAGGACTACGAGGAAGTATGCTCAGGATTCTAGTCCCAGCTTTCTGTGTGTCTGTGTTTAACTGCATAGAGGACATATGCATGATTGCATTGACAAACGCTGCAGCCGAGACAGAAATGGAACTGCCAACACATGTTTTCCAACACATGAAAATGGGCCATGGATTTTGTTCCATTTCATGTCATTCTTTGCTCTGGGCTCCATTTGAAAGTCTGTGTTCGTCCTTCAGCGTATCAGTTCCCGACACATCCCACAAAATACTCCACTCCTTTCAGTCTGGAAGCAGGCCTTTGGAAGACAACAAATCTGGAAAACTTTGATGTTCAAGACGTGCTTTTTCAAAAGACAGAAAACATTAGCAGGTCCACGTTTCCTATTGTGAGCCCATTTTGGATCTGCAACTGATCAATGCCTTTGCTTACCTCTGCCTAATGGACTGGGACGGCTGCTCCAGACACCTAACTCAAAATCAGGAGTGCATTTGCACCAGCTGTCTCGAGTGTACTTAATTATACTAGTCTGGAAGGAAAATCAACAAGCATTTATAAACAAAGCTACTGGCTGGAGTTAACAGAGAGCAGCAAACACAGTTCCTAACACATCAGGAATATGTGTTTGCTACCACAAGGAAGGGTTAGAATTAGGTGAGGAAAAACAACAGCAGCAATTCCAAAGTCTGCATCCAGGTCAGTCAGACGAAATATTGCTAGATTCTCCTAAGCCAGGTCTCTCTTTCTCAGTTCCAATGTAAATTAAATGAACAGATATTATCTTGTTTCTGCTGGGGAGGGGTGGCTTTTGCAACATATGGAAGACATAGTCAGAGTTGGGCGGCTTCTGGCTGCTCTTTGTTCATGTTAGCCTTTTATTTATTTATCGGAAGATAACATTTATTTATCTCAGCATCACCCTTTAGAAAAGCTGGAGAAAGTGAGCTGTTCAGGTTTTTTAAAAAACATTTTAAACATTCGTTCCTTATTTGATCCCAACAATCCCTATTGTGACCAGTGTTTAACAAGCCAATGCAGAAAAATTAAAACCAGGCTCCCTTTCTAAGCATGATCAAGTCTGCAGCAATATCTGCAGCAATTTTCCTTTAGGGAAAATAATTTGTTGCTTCCCAAATGGCAGCGCTGAGAATGATAAAGAGGTACGCATCTGTGATCATCAACAAATTGGAGATGAAAGTTAGGTCACACCCACACCAAATATTTAAAGCACATTACATCCCCCAAAGAATTCTGGGAATTGTAGTTGCTGGGAAATGTAGCTCTGAGGTTCCCATGGTAATTTGGAGGAAGCCATGTGCTTTAAAAATATTGCATGGACCTTTATGCTGGGTGCTCCAAGAACATGGGTGAACACATGGCCTTAACTCCATAATTATTTTTTAATCAATATTTGAGGGAGTAAACCATAATATTAAATTCAAGGTACAGTGGTACCTCGTGTTACGTACTGTCCCCCTTACGATTGCTGCAGGTTACGCACTCCGCTAACCCGGAAGTAGATGCCCCTTGTTGTGACCTTTGCCCCGGGATGCGAGCGGAAGTCACGCTCCGGCAGCGCGGCAGCAGCAGGAGGCACCATTTAGAGAAAGTGCGCCTCATGTTACAAGCGGTTTCCAGTTACGAACGGACCTCTAGAATGGTCCGTACGTACGTAATACGAGGTACCACTGTATTGCATTATCTGTTGACTGAGGCATGGCAACAAGTATTTCAGAAGTAGAAATCCTTGGAAGTTCTAGACTTTGGACTATTGTTTATATTATTTCATTCTTTGGTGGGGGGGAACCACACACAATATTTGACTCCTGAAAGGCAAAGAAGAACTGCAGAGCTTGCATGCCATCTGCAGGAACTTCATTTCATATGCTCCTAATGACAATATGCATTGACACCTATGAACAGCTGTCTCATAAACTTGGAAAGCAAGAGGTGATTTAGACATTACATTTATTTTGAGTTTCTTGCACCAACTTATGCTAATTATTATCTTATTTCCTGCGCATAATGCTTCAGGGAACCCTGAATTGAAAACGTAAATCAAATTTATGCAATTTATATATTCTGTTAAATAAAATATACTTTCTTAAAAGCATACATAAACCTTTGGTTAGCAGTAGGCATGGATAAATTCTCTCCTACTCTGTGGAGCTATACATGCACAAACCTGAGAAAAATGATAGGTACAGTTCTGGACCAGAAAAGAAAACCTATGTGCTCCCAGTTCCATTGAAGCTCATGGTGAACCAGCCTAGCTCTTACTATTTTTAGCTGTTGAAAGAGACTGTGGTGAAGGCGTCAGTGCTTTTAGTACCATTTGTTGGTTAACGTATTACAACAGTTACAATTAAGTATATATTGCAGATGTACCCAACATGCAAATCAGGCGCCTTCACAGTGATGCATCCTGGGTTTCTTGCAATAAGAATCCACTACCAGCCTTCACCAAAAGGGACGTGGGTGGCGCTGTGGGTTAAACCACAGAGCCTAGGACTTGCTGATCAGAAGGGCGGTGGTTCGAATCCCCACAACGGGGTGAACTCCTGTTGCTCGGTCCCTGCTCCTGCCAACCTAGCAAAGTGCAAGTAGATAAATAGGTACCACACCGGTGGGAAGGTAAACGGCGTTTCCGTGTGCTGCTCTGGTTTGCCAGAAGCAGCTTAGTCATGCTGGCCACATGACCCGGAAGCTGTACGCTCCCTCGGCCAATAAAGCGAGATGAGCGCCGCAACCCCAGAGTTGGCCACCTTACCAGCTTTCACCACCAGATGGCTTCTGTTTTTCTCTTCAGCTGTTCAAGCAAGGAAGTAAGGAAGTGGGCAGACTCCAGCTGTTTGGATATCTGAATCTGTGGAGCAAGGTTTGGGCATAATTCTTCATGTTTGGATAAGTGAATTTTCACATAGTGAGCATGCCTCTGCATTTTTGTACCCATTACTTGGCTGGAAGACTGCATGGCACAATTTGGAGAAGAACAAATCTTGAAGGACTGCATACTGCATACTGGTTCATCTTTAAACACAAACTGAATCAAATTTCTCCCATTCCTAATGGACACACAGCAAAATAGGCATGTGGGATTCTTGTGCTTGGTGACCCATGCATGATTAGCATACTTTTTTCATTCATAAAATGGCTATCCATGTTGGAAACTTGTCACATTTGAAGCAGTTCTTTGATCCAGCTCACAAGTTTTGAGATGTAAAAACTGGACAGTTCTCGGCGAGGAGGGTCATACAATCTGGAGAGAATTATAGAGCATCTAAGCACAAGTAAATCGTAAGGACAAAGAGGCACAGTTTATGAAAGAATAAATCTTGTCTGCGTAACCTTTTGCAGCCCTAGGAGTTAATAAAATAGTGGCTGAAGGAAAACCATGGGATGTAATTTATTTAGACATTTAGAAGGCATTTGGTAGATCTAACTTCACAAGAGGTTATTAAGGAAATTTGGTCACCCCCAGAGAGTGAGAGGTAAAGAGCTGTCATAGAATCAAATCTACTTATAATTAGCTGGGAATAAATGGTCAATTCTAGAGATTGAAAAAGATTAATAACAAGGTACCCTAGAGATCATTATTAATAAGCTGGAAGAAAGGCTGGATTGTGAAGTGGCAAAATCGCCTGTCAGTATGGAATTCCTTCAGTGTGGCAACAGACAGATTTGTGAGGGAACTAGAGAAAGTTTAATAAAAACTACAGGCCTGTGTCATCTCTCCCATAAAAATGTGCAGCAGAAGAAATAAACTGAGCATTGTCTTCAGGATATTATTTTAGACTTCCCCCCTGTTTCGTCTCCATCACTTTAAGCTCATCACCATCACCTGCACTTGTTAGCCGCTTTATACAAAAAAAAGTCTCAGAGTGATATAACAAGATAGATGACAACCGGGTAAATACAAGCAGATAGAAACCATTCACTTTCTATATTTTCTGCACATGCCCTTGGCACTCCAGTGGAACCTGCAACAAAATGCTGCAGTTCATTGGAGGTTTTTGAGCAGAGGTCGGATGGCCATCTGCTTGGGTGCTTTATTTGAGATTCCTGCATTGAGGGGGCTGGACTAGATGACCCACGGGAACCCTCCCAACTCTATGATCCTATGAAATGCTCCTCGTTCAAGATTCCAGCCACTCCGCACCATTCTCTACCCTCAGTTTCCCATCCTCCCCTTCTTCTGCTACACAAACACACACAAACAAAGAGAGAAAGTATTCCATGCACACTGAGCAAGCTCATTCCTTATTGGGCTGTTTCAGGACCCCTCCTTTAGGATCCCCCCCCCCCGAAGATTTTTCTTTTGTACTTGTATCAGCCATGGGGTTCTTCTATGTCTGCTAGGGACGCGGGTGGCGCTGTGGTCTAAACCACTGAGCCTCTTGGGCTTGCTGATCGGAAGGTTGGTGGTTTGAATCCCTGTGACGGGGTGAGCTCCCGTTACTCTGTCCCTGCTCCTGCCAACCTAGCAGTTCGAAAGCACGCCCAAAAGTGCAAGTAGATAAATAGTTACGGTTGCGTCAGGAAGGTAAATGGCATTTCCGTGCGCTTTGGTTTCCCTCAGAGTGTTCCGTTGTGCCAGAAGCGGCTTAGTCATGCTGGCCATGTTGGCTCCCTCGGCCTGAAAGTGAGATGAGCCCCATTTGACTGGACTTAACCATCCAGGGGTCCTTTACCTTTACCTATACAGTGGTACCTCAGGTTACAAACACCTCGGGTTACTAGCACTTTGGGTTACAGACTCTGCTAACCCAGAAGTAGTACCTCAGGTTAAGAACTTTGCCCCAGGATTAGAACAGAAATTGTGTGGCGGCGGCTCGGCAACAGCGGGAGGCCCCATTGGCTAAAGTGGTACCTCAGGTTAAGAACAGTTTCAGGTTAAAAACGGACCTCCGGAACGAATTAAGTTCGTAACCAGAAGTACCACTGTATCTGCTAATACCATATTGGCCCAAATACAGTCATACCTCATGTTACGTATGCTTCAGGTTGTGTGTTTTCAGGTTGTGGGAATGTTCAGGGATGCAGGAGAGGATATATTGTGAGATTATATCCTTATCCAACTTGTGCTAACAAGTTCCCAAAATATCAGCAGAGTTAGAGACATTCCCCTTTTAAGTTCGCAACGGTAACATGTGCTCAGGTTCGCTAGAACCTCTATAATAATTACTCTGGTAATTTCCCCCTTGTTCCCTCTTAAAATAAAAGACACGACACAC
Source organism: Podarcis muralis (assembly GCF_964188315.1). NCBI lineage: Eukaryota > Metazoa > Chordata > Lepidosauria > Squamata > Lacertidae > Podarcis > Podarcis muralis. Next base: position 24,032,946 of record NC_135657.1, read on the forward strand.
TCTTTATAAAAGTATAAAAAGAGTTTACTCACGTTCTGTTCAAAATAGGATCCCAGAAGGCAGACAGGCTTAAAAAAGTAAAATACATTTAGAATCTATCTTATAGGAAGATAGTCCTTTTCTCCTCTCTTGGCTGGGAGCCAAGAGGGCATCTTTAGATGTTGCTTCTTCGAAGGAAGATGGCAGAGAGAGGCAAGAGAGCAAGAGGGAGATGGCTGTCCTGCCCTGTGCTTTTATCATTACCTGCACAGGTGAGGCCACACCCACCTCTGGTCACATGCGGAGGAAGTCTGTCCCAGGAAGTTTCCCTTCTGGCTGGACAGACATCCCTCCCCATGTCTCAACATGTACACTCTAGGAATGTTGTAATTGACTGCTCCTGTGTTTTACATCCCACACAGGTTGCATCCTGCGGGGACCCAGAAGTACCGGAAAGGGTTACTTCCAGGTATCGTCGCTCGTGCATGCACAGAAGCGCAAAATGACATCACGCGCGTGCGCAGAAGCGGTGAATCACAGCATGCACATGCACAGACACACAGGCGTGGGTTGCGTTCTTTTCAGGTTGCGAATGGGCCTCCGGAATGGATCCCGTTCGCAACCAGAGGTACCACTGTATAAGCCGCACTCCCCCCCCCCAAGTGTGGCTTATATTCGCGACCTTACAGTATGCAGCCAGGAGTGCGGGGCAAACAGCGCCCGCCATGCAGCAAAGTGGCCCCCATGCCACGCATAGTCCCCCGTCCCCTCCCCCAAGGCTAGGAAGGGAGAGAGAAAGGAAGGGGGAAGACCACCGGCAACACAGTGTGGCTCCCCCCCTCCCCAGTATGCAGCCAGGAGCAGCGAGGAAGGGAGTGGCTTATATTTGGGTATTTTCCCTTTCCCCCCCTCTCCCCTCCAATTTTAAAGCTGTGGCTTATATTTGGGTGCGGTATATATTTGGGGCAATACGGTACCTACCTCTTGGGTATGGGTGGTGCTGTTCTGGCTATATAAGCAATGACACTCACCACCTGACCTCTGAAAATAAATGGAATGATGGTTTCATTTATATACTACCCTTTCTCCATATGTTACGTTGCACAATTTTATCCTCACAATGTGGGATAAATATAAGAATTTGTTGAAAAAGAGGACACCACTTTGGCTTTTTGCTGTTAGAAGCAATAGTGGTGAAAAAGAAAAATATGACAGAAAACTGGGCAAAATTTAGGAATTTATTAAGGGAGGAAGGTGGTGAGCTCAAATTAAAAGACTTTGAAGATATATCAGGAATGGTAACATCTTGGTTATAATACCATCAGTTAACTGAAGTATTTAAAAAGGGGGATATGAAAATCAAAATTTTCAATTCAAGAGAGACCTGCTGGGCTGAAATGTTACAGTAATGTCTAAAATGTATAAGATGCTATTAGAATGGGAAACAAAAGGTGAACAAGTAAAATATTCAATGATACTGGATATTGGTCAAAATATTGAACTGTTGGCATGGGAGCGGTTGTGGAACACAGATTTAAAGTTTACAGCAAGTTATGCTTTGAGGGAAAACTATATGAAAATGATGTCTAGATGGGATTCGACACTCAACAGACAAGTGAAAATGTATAACTTGGAATCAAATATTTGTAGGAAATGTAAAGATAAGGGGGAGGGGGAGGGAAAAAAAGGAAATGTAAAGATAAGGAAGGTACCTTTTTCTATATGTGGTGGACTTGTAATAAGGTTAAAGCCTACTGGGAAATGATATATAATGAATTGGGGGGGGGGGAAATGTTTACTATAACCTTCACTAAGAAACCAGAGGAATTATGGGATTAGAGTTACCTAGACAATATAAAAAATTATTTATGTGTGACCATTGCCGCTCAAGTGATTTTTGCCCAAAGATGGAAAGAAGAAAATGTCCCAACTAAAGAAGAATGGCAACAGAAGTTATTAAAAAGGTAAAGGTAAAGGTACCCCTGCCCGTACGGGCCAGTCTTGACAGACTCTAGGGTTGTGCGCCCATCTCACTCAAGAGGCCGGGGGCCAGCGCTGTCCGGAGACACTTCCGGGTCACGTGGCCAGCGTGACGAAGCTGCATCTGGCGAGCCAGAGCCGCACACGGAACGCTGTTTACCTTCCCACTGGTAAGCGGTCCCTATTTATCTACTTGCACCCGGGGGTGCTTTCGAACTGCTAGGTTGGCAGGCGCTGGGACCGAGCAACGGGAGCGCACCCCGCTGCGGGGATTCGAACTGCCGACCTTTCAATCGGCAAGCCCTAGGCGCTGAGGCTTCTACCCACAGCGCCACCCGCGTCCCACAGAAGTTATTAGAGTACTCATAAATGATGAAACTTACTGGAAGAATAAGAAATCAAGACAATAAACTCTTTAATGTAGAATGGAAACCATTTATTGAATAATTACAAAACTATTGTAAACAAAGTAAGGCATTAGCAGGATTAAAGCGGAAACATGCAGTGACAAAAAACGTAGATTGAATATTTGGGATAAAGAATAGTTAGAGATAACTTGGAAATGAGGTAAAAACAGTGTAAGTGTAAAAAATTGCAGAAAGGGGGAGGAGAGTTGAAATATGATGTGGAATAATTCAAATTTATGTTTTGTGCTTGTTGCAAAATTAAAACTATAAATAAAAATTATTTTTAAAAAACAATGGCTCTGCAAGATGAACAATGGCAAGGCAGTGGGGCTGCATGAACACAACTTTTTATTTTGAAATTAATAGAAAGTTATTGGGTTTTTTCTGCATAGTCCGCATACAGTCTTGATCTGTGGCATATCTGTCATTCCGGAAAAGCACTTCTTGAGAAACTGGTTTGATTCTGAGAAGAAAATCTCATTGCCGACTGATGACCCCACGGCGTGTCCATTTGAAAACAGGTGAAAACGGATGTAGGTGGTCCTGGCAACAGGGTGAGTGTGTATTCACACCTGTCCAAGGAAGTTGTGGGTGAACATGTACCAACGGAGAACTCATCACTTCCTCCTTCATTGACCTGGGGCATGTGCATGAAGGAAAAGGCACAGATACAGCCCCAGAGTGGTTCAAGGTCAGCCAGCAAGCTTGAAGGATAACCAGGGAATTGAACTTCTTTCCCTCTCGTCCTCTTTCTCTCCACTACACCAAAAAAGCAAGCGAAACCTTTCTGTGAAGTCTGGCATATTCCACTACAGAGTGTTGTGTCTAGAACTGAAATGAACTGACAGGGAGGAATGTCAGATTTGAAACCTGCATGTGGAATTTTGCACTTCACTTGCCCATTTTTGGAATTCAAACGCCCGAACCTACTATCTCAGAGTTTCATGTTGTGAGTAACTTTTCCAGCTCCTGGGAGACTTCGAAGATTTGGGCTGTGCTGATGTTTACATTTTAGCAACGTCTACAATTGGAGCGAAGATTTTTTTTAATAAAAAAAAGTTGGAAAACAAGATTTTCCCTCTTTATCATCACATGGCTGTGTTAACGCATTGAGCATTTGAGAGAAGTGAATTTGGAGTTTCACTGATATTTGTAATGCCCTCCCAAATGCCAATTGGGGCTAAAGCAAATATGTGGGGTGGGGTGGTAGTAATCAGGTTCGAATTCAGTTGCTCCACTTTTAATTTGCATGTGGAGAGTAGGAACTTACAACAAGCAATGGAGGTTTTTAAGCTTTGCAAGGGGTTGGAATAGATGACACTCGATCAACTCTATAGTTCTATGATTCTAAGTGTTCTTGTGCTCATGTTCTGTTCCCTAGTTTTCCACAGGCATCTGGTTCATAGCTGTCAACTTTCCCCTTTTCTTGCGAGGAATTCTACTCGGAATAAGGGAATCTCCCTTTAAAAAAGGGAAGCGTTGACAGCTATGATCTGGTTGGCCACTGTGAGAACAGGATGCTGGACTAGATGGTTCATTGGCCTGATCCAGCAGGCATTTCTTATGTCCTTATGCACTTAACTCCACTATGTCTCCCTTGATCTCCAAACAGAAGGTTCACAGATATGTTACTATGGGCTCCTCCAGATGACCTATTTATTGAACATTCACCCAGTGTGGTGTAGTGGTTAGAAAGGGGTCAGCAAAACTTTTCAGCAGGGGGCCAGTCCACTGTCCCTCAGACCTTGTGGGGGGCCGGACTATACTTTACTTCTGTTGTGCCATATGGGTCACTTTAAGAAAGAAATTTTGTATCTGTAGATTGCCAACACTGTTACTCAAACCAATATTGTGCTTGTCCACATAATCCTTCTTTGTAACAGTCGCTGCTTACTGCAACCACTGCTATGCTATAAGATCCACTATCCTGTAATATTACATATGGTATGTACAGCTGTTTATGGTTTTTTACATTAATTTTGCTGTAAAAATGTGTGAGATTACGATATTGTATTTATTTGCATTACCTAGTTCTACTCATGAAGCCTAGGATGGCAAAACAAGGCTAATATCCTGGAAATCCTTGTCTTAGACTCTGTGAAAGGATTCTGTGGAACTATAACAATCCTTCGTGTGGATTATTGGACTCTATGAACAGACAGGTGGAATAGACACTTATACATGTATGGACCTTATGCATGAACGGACTAGAAAATGAACTGATCCACTGGGTCTTCTGCTTTTTACGTTGAACTTTGAGACTTCCGTTGAAATCTACAATTTGATACAATGAATAGGTAAAGGGTAAAGGGGACCCCTGACCATTAGGTCCAGTCATGACCGACTCTGGAGTTGCGGCGCTCATCTCGCTCTATGGGCGGAGGGAGCCGGCGTTTGTCCACAGACAGCTTCCGGGTCATGTGGCCAGCAGGACTAAGCCGCTTCTGGTGAACGAGAGCAGCGCACGGAAACGCCGTTTACCTTCCCGCCGGAGCGGTTCCTATTTATCTACTAGCACTTTGATGTGCTTTCGAACTGCTAGGTTGGCAGGTTGACAATGGATAGTATACCTTATTTATTCAAAAGTACAGCTGGTTACGTCTTGTGTGTTTATTGAGTCTGTTTCACATAGCCATAGATTTGTTGTTGTTGTTTTGCCCTCCTACTTACAGCCTATCAGTTTTTTCTACCTTAGACTCACAGTGTTGCCCTGAAGAATTCAGCAGGGAAGAAGATGGGGGGGGGGGCGGGACTAGGACCAATTCACTCTGACTGTCATTTGCTCTGGCGCCACCTACTGTTGGCCTCCCTGCCTTCCACCCTACCAGTCTCAGTGGTCACTGAGCACCCCTGCTCTTCAGCCTGTATTGTCAGTGCATCATTGCCTCTGTGCATACACAAAGTGAGCTTCCCTCATTCCCAAAGCATGACGGAAGCAGTACAATTGGCAGACCATGTTATTTGCAAGCTGGCCCTTGAAGCCCCGTATGCCCACAAAAAAAACACACCAAAAACCTTTATAAACCAGAAACTCTCAGCCTTGGAATGGCATGTCCTCTGGGAGGAACTGCTTTCTCTCTCTTCCCAGACCTCTCCTGCTTCCCTCTGAACTCTCCCAGCTCTTATAACACCACTCCCTTCAGTTGGCAGCAGTGTGTGAAGCTAATTAACCCCTCGGGCCAGCAGCTGGTAGTTGATTTATTGAGAGCCTCACCCTGCAAACACTACAGAGGACCTCAGTCAAAGGACAGCTTTGTATTCCCTCAGACTCATTCCCACTCATTCTTTTGCACTCTGTTGGCATGAAGTACTACGTCACTGCCACACGGTCGAAGCACATGCACACACAACTAGTCATATGGTGTCAAGAATTAAATGAAAGCACCAAAATCTTTCTGTCTCCCCTCAGTCTTTCTAAGGCCACATTCACAACATATATTTAAAGCACTATGACACCACTTTAAACATTCATGGCTTCCCCCCAAGAATTCTGGGAACTGTAGTTTGTTAAAGGTGCTGAGAGTTGTTAGGGGGCCTCTTACTCCCCTCACAGAACTACAATTCCCAGAGTGGCTTCCTCTTCACATGAAATTTTGGTGACACCAACTCTTGGTCTCCTAACAGCCCTCAGAACCCTTAAGAACTACAGCTCCCAGAATTATTTGGGGGAAGCTGTGACTGCTTAAAGTGGCACCCTAGTGCTTTGAAAGTAAGATGTGAATGTGGCCTAAATAATATTCTGCTTCTCTGAACAATTATCTGTCTTTTCCTCCTCAATCACTTTGGTGGTATGGGCAGGGCAGGAACCATTAAAAAAACTGAGAGCAGGGTGCATGTGGTAATAAGAGGGGGGCAAAGACATTTGCATTTTCCTTTTGGCGAGAAACATTCTGGCTCCCAAAATACCTCTTCGCCTTAGGATCTGAAGTGGAAAAGCCACAGCCGAGATACCTGAATATGCAGGTTTCAGGATCTTTCTGCTACTAGCATCCAATAGACCAGCCTTCCCTAACCTGGTGTTTTCCAGATGGCTTGGACTAGAGTCCTAGCCAGCACAATAAGGAAGTAAGGAAACGTTCTAGTACAGGGGTCAGCAAACTTTTTCAGCAGGGGGCCGGTCCACTGTCCCTCAGACCTTGTGGGGGGCCGAACTATATTTTGGGGGGAAATAATGAATGAATTCCCCCCAAAATATAGTTCGGCCAAAATATAGTTGGGGGAAATAATGAATGAATTAAGGGACGCGGGTGGCGCTGTGGGTAAAACCTCAGCGCCTAGGACTTGCCGATCGCATGGTCGGCGGTTCGAATCCCTGCGGCGGGGTGCGCTCCCGTCGTTCGGTCCCAGCGCCTGCCAACCTAGCAGTTCGAAAGCACCCCCGGGTGCAAGTAGATAAATAGGGACCTCTTACCAGCGGGAAGGTAAACGGCGTTTCCATGTGCTGCGCTGGCTCGCCAGATGCAGCTTGTCACGCTGCCCCCGTGACCCGGAAGTGTCTGCGGACAGCGCTGGCTCCCGGCCTCTAGAGTGAGATGAGCGCACAACCCTAGAGTCTGGCAAGACTGGCCCGTACGGGCAGGGGTACCTTTACCTTTTTAATGAATGAATTCCTATGCCCCACAAATAAACCAGAGATACATTTTAAATAAAAGCACACATTCTACTCATGTAAAAACACCAGGCAGGCCCCACAAATAACCCAGAGGTGCATTTTAAATAAAAGGACATATTCTACTCATGTAAAAACAAGCTGATTCCTGGACCGTTCTCGGGCCGGATTTAGAAGGCAATTGGGCCAGATCCAGGCCCCAGGCCTTAGTTTGCCTACCCGTGTTCTAGTCATAGCTATCAACTTTTCCCTTTTTTTAAGGGAAATTCCCTTATTCCGAATAGGATTCCTCGCAAGAAAAAAGAAAAGTTGACAGCTATGGTTCTAGTAGATGAGGGTGAGAAGAAGTAGGGAGCAAAGAAGATGCACACACAAAAAACCTAGCTGGGCAGCACAGGCTCAAGACATTTTGAGATGAAACAGCAAGCTTTGTCCACCTAACACCCTCTTCCCACAAGCCAAGGAACGCATTGCTCTCGCACAGTTTGGTTATTTTGCCACCCGAGGCAGAAAATCGTGCAAGTAGGCCTACCTCTTTCTGGTGGTAAAAATACAGCAATAATCAATTAAATCGCTAGCCATTTGCTGCTCCGGATCAGCTGCCTGGAGAAGCGGGCATTCACTTCTGCCCACCCACTGCACAACATAGGAAGCTGCCTCGCATCAAGTCAGACCCATTGGTCCCTCATGCTTGGGACTGCGTACCCTGACTGACAGTGACTTTCCAGGGTTTCAGGCAGGGAGTCTTCCCCAGCCCTACCCAGAGATGCTGGGGACTAGAACCTGGGACCTTCTGCATGCAAGGCAGACGCTGTACTATTGAGCTACGGCCTCTGTGGCCCACATTCCGTACCATTTTGCTCTGCATCTTGCAAGCACATCATGTGGCCACCCTCCACCCAAAAGCTATTCTGCAGCTAAAAGATAGATTCCTTCTGTAACCTCATCCATGGTCCTTTTCTCTTCCTCCCACTTGCCCTACACTCAAAGTCAGCAAGAAGACAAAGACGGCAACGGCCATGAACGTTCAAACCAATGTTTTCCCACCGAGATTTACGATTATGTTTTTAACCGACCGGTCACTTCCAAGGACGGACTTTGCGAAGCCATGAAAGATGTGAGAGATGTTAGGTAAACAACCATTTTTTAAAGGCAGCATGACAGTGGGAAAGAGATAATTTAAAACCCTATGGCCTGCATATGCCTTACGAGTGAGTATAGATTAACTTTTAAATTCCCCCACTGTCACTACCCCCTTCTCAGCATTTTCTCCTTGGTAGGTGATGAATCTCCTCCGCTTCCATAGGAAGGCACTACAAACTAGGCCAGGCTATTCATCTAGCTACTCAACTATGTATTTATTGAGTATTGCAATTACCATATTTTTTTGTCCATAGGACGCCCCCATGTATAAGACCCACACTCAATTTTTGGAAAATGAGGGGAGATGGCCCAAAGTTGTTGAGCCTCTCCCCCCACGTAGCTGCAGGCAGGAAACACTTCCTAGATAAGTGTTTCTCAACCTGTGGGTCCCCAGATGTTGTTGGACTACAACTCCCATCATTGCTAGCCAACATGACCAGTGGTTATGGAAGATAGGAGTTGTAGTCCAACAACATCTGGGGACCCAGAGGTTGAGGACCACTGTCCTAGATCGTTTCCCACACACAGCGGCATCGGGGGAAGTTGCGCTCCTGCCAACAATCTGGTTGGCGGCGCACAGCTTCTCCCCCTCCCCACGTAGCTATGGACAGGAAACATGCCCCAGATCACTCCCCGCTTGCTGCGGCATCGGGGGGAGCCGCGCTCCTGCCAATGAGCTGGCTGGCAGCGTGCAGCTTCTCCCCCTCCCCATGCCACTATTCATGTATTGGACAAGCCCAGTTTTTTGACATGCTTTTTGAGTCAAAAAACCTCGTCCAACACATGGGGAAATACGGTATATCCCACCTTTTGATCCAAGGAGTACAAGGTGGCTCTCTCCCTCCTCGTTTAATTCCCACAACAATCTTAGGTGAGACTAAGATGCAGTGATTGGTCCAAGGTCCACCCAGTGGCAATCATGGCTGTGAATGGGGACTTGAACCCTGGTCTCCCAGGTCCTAGTCTGACACTCTAACCACTACACCACACACTGTCTATCCTGTTGGCAACAGTTCTTCAGGGTCTCCAGCTGAGGTATTTCCTGTCACAGGTCCTTTAGCTGGAGATAGCAACCATTGAGCCTGGGGCTTTCTGCATGAGGCAACAGGCAAAACAAGCCAGACTATAGGAAGTCAGCGTAATTTATGCTGGGGTAAACGTTGGTACAATTCACTTCTATTCCAAACTTAGGCCTGGCAGAGGGAGAAAAAAGCCTTTTGGAAAGCGTTTAAATTGCACCACGCTATTTGCCATTGAAACTACCGCTGGCTTGCTAGGTCATGTGACAGGGCTGAACAGCATTTGGGATGGGGGTACGTTTTCCCCTACCACACCTCTGGAATAATAATAAATAATAATTTTTTATTTATACCCTGCCCTTCCCGGTTCAGAAAACCGGGCTCAGGACGGCTAACAACAAATTTAAAACACTTAATTGATGCAACGGGATGCGGGTGGCGCTGTGGGTTAAACCACAGAGCCTAGGACTTGCTGATCAAAAGGTCGGTGGTTTGAATCCCCGCAAGGGGGTGAGCTCCCATTCCTTGGTCCCTGCTCCTGCCAACCTAGCAGTTCGAAAGCACATCAAAGTGCAAGTAGATAAATAGGTACCGCTCCAGCAGGAAGGTAAACGGCGTTCCCGTACACTGCTCTGGTTCGCAAGAAGCGACTTAGTCATGCTGGCCACATGACCTGGAAGCTGTACGCTGGCTCCCTCGGCCAATAAAGCAAGATGAGCACCACAACCCCAGAGTCGGCCACGACTGGACCTAATGGTCAAGGGTCCCTTTACCTTTAATTAATGCAACAAAAAACAGCATAAAATACAGTATAAAACGTGAATAACAATAAATTCAGAATTCAAAAATCAATTTAGGGGGGAAATCCATCCAATAAACCTTAGATCTTTCCCTGAAATTTGGTGAATGTTGACAGCCCCAGTTGTCAATAAAAGGCAGTTTAAGGGACAAGCAACTAGCAGACAGTTCTGTGCTAACTGCCCAGCCACACCCAGCAGAAAGGGGGACGGGGACCAGGCAGAATCTGCAAACAAGAAGCTTTTAATTAAAGACACAGGAAACCTGGAGTACCTCAAAAGAATTCTGTTTCTCCACACTGGACAGGCTGGTGTTCAAAGTGCATTGGCATTTAATAAACCAGGTCTGAAAAATATGGGAAGGCAGCGTAGAAAATACTACAATGCAACAATTTTTCAACAGTGTCATGCAGATTCACCATAAAAAAGGAGTGAACGAAGAATGGCAATTCCAGAGAAAAGGGCTAATTTCTCATTTAACCTAGAGGAATTGGTTGAATGATGTGCAGCTCATTTCCCCCCTGCAAATGCAGAGGACATTCTTCACTTTGCACACCCTGCTGGGCAGCCAATATTCCCACATGGTTCACGTCGACTGCTAAGCTACTGCTCCAAATTCACAGAAATTAAACTTTCCATCATCTGGTTTTTATATTTGGAAAATGTCAGCTATACTTCCTATCATTGTTGCTTCAATGGCTGTGGCCTTCTGTGAATTTCAAAACACATAACTCAGCTCTCGAGCATTTCTTTTGTAAATATTGATAATGGTTTAAAGTTCTTTATTAAATAACTTCTTAAGGAGGTTGAGGACAAGGCGCTATTTTTTCATGCGCTTGTGAAGATAAGAATCATAACAGATCTCTCCGTACCACAAAACACATGGGTTTCAGGACTTCGCTGTGAAGGGTAGTTTCCCCCCATTCTATTATAAAAGTTCAGTTTGAAACACCCTCTCGTCCCCCCAAAAAAGCAATTTGAAGATGCCAAGATACTTCAAGAGGCTGTATAATGTTTGAGAGCATATTAAAACTCCCATAACACACTACATTCATTGTGTTTTGCTGGAATGACTATAAGAACATAAGAAGAATCCTGCAGGATTAGGCCAGTGGCCCAATCCTGTTCTCCCTGTGGCCAACCAGATGCTCATGGGAAACCTGCAAACAGAACCTGAGAGCAACATCACTCTCTCCTACTGCGGGTACCAGCAACTGGTACCCAGAAATAACTCTGACATTAAACATTAAAAAGCTTCCCTAAGCAGGGCTGCCTTCAGATGTCTTCTGAAAGTAGTATTGTTGTTTATTTCCTTGAAGGGAGGGTGTTCCACAGGGAGGGCGCCACTACCAAGAAGGCCCTCTGCCTGGTTCCTTGCAACTTCGCTTCTCGCAGTGAGGGAGCCTCTAGAAGGCTCTTGGCGCTGGACCTCAGTGTCCGGGCTGAACGATGGGGATGGAGACGCTCCTTCTGGACCGAGGCTATTTAGGGCTTTAAAGGTCAGCACCAACACTTTGAATTGTGCTCAGAAACGTACTGGGAGCCAAAGGGATTGTATGATGGGAAAGTTGCTTCAAAGCTGCTGTGAACACAGCCACTTTCTCAAACTCTTCACATCTACTGATGTTCTGTCTAGGGACGTACAAATCTGTCAATCCCCCTTCCTCATTTTTCCAGTCTTCAGTTCACCCCATTTTTGCAACAGTTTGCAATTTTTTTAAAAGCTATGTGAAAATATATCCTAATATTTGGTTTTTGGTTGTTTTGTGGGTTTTTTGCAATTTCCCCTAAGTGTGTGTGTGTGTGATCTTGCAAAGAATGTCCACAAATAAAATGCATTTCTGTAAGTCCTGTTCATTTTTATCTAATATACTTTTTGCTTTCAAGGACAGCTGTGTATTGGTCTGCATATGGATTTGGAAAGTGCAAATAAGTTATATTCACATTAAAATATGCACCAAATAAATTTCTCCTCCAGACTTAATTGTGCCTTATACACAATTGAACTGATTTGTTAGGTAGTGAAACTCATCACTGGTGTACCTAGTGGAGCGTGCAGAATTTATTTGGCTCTGACTAAATGTGCAAAATGTTATTTTCCATGTTATGGAATTTTGGTGAGTTGATCTGTAGTTAGCCAAGGTCTTTGGCAGTAATGGCTTTTTAGCAGCCTGTTAAAAGGTCTCTGCAGAACTGTGCTGTAAACTTATTATTTTATTGACTGTGTCTTTTACCAGAGAGCATCCCTTTGTAGTGGAGACAATAAAATATCATGGAGGAGTTCACAAGAGAAAGCTTATTTGGAGACAGAGTTTCTTTCCCCTTCCAATTAGATTACAGGCGTATTGAAAAAGGGCTCCCTTTAAAGCCAGATACAGAAATTGGAAGGAGGGTGTTTTTAATGGAATGGCAATAGGAAGTCTTTTCGTCTGCTTTGGAAAATATTAACCCACACGAGTTTTGACCTCTGTCTCCTGCATTAAATCTAGAGAGTGAATGTTTACTTGCAGCATTCATCTCTTTCAGAAACTGCACAATGTCAATTGCAGTTATTTTCCTTTGATAAATTGTATTTGGGAGTCCAGAGATGTGGTCCTGCATTAAAAGAAACAGGCTGCAGAGCTATTTGGGCCTTTTAAATAAGTGATCTACATCTGAACTTGAAAAAGCTGACGTTAGGGATTAAGGCAGACAAGAAAAGTCTAAAAACAGAGAGGAGTTTTCGTTGGCCTTTTCAGTTCATCGCTGGCTTCTGTAGAATGAGCAAAGGGCCTCCACAACTTCACACCTATCTCTGAGCCCCATCCCCAGAGATGGGCTTTGGTCTCTCAAATTTCAGCAGCGCCCTGTGTGAGGCCAAAACCTGGTGTCCCACCACCTCTCACTTTCCATTCTCCTCAATTCACTACAGCACGGATGTCCAACCGGTTGACCGCGATCGACTGGTTGATCCCTGGCAGCTAGCAGTTGATCGCGGTTGATTGCAGGCTCCATTTCCTCCGGGAGGGGGGAGATCCAGCCATGCCCCCTCGCCCCGTCCTTCATTCGCACATGATCACAAAAGCGGCAGACGGTGCAGACGGCCTAGGACCCACGTACCTACAGGACCACCTCTCCTGGTATGCCCTACGGAGGACCTTAAGGTCCACAAATGACAACACCTTGGAGGTCCCAAGTCAGCTCTCCAGGAGCTGGCCTCCTGGGTCATAGCTGTTTCTCTCAGGGATATGTGCCAGGTGTTTAATTCATAGAAACATAGAATTGTGGAGCTGGGAGGGTTCCTGAGAGTCGTGTAGTCCAAACCACTGCAATGCAGGAATCTCAACTAAAGCATCCATGACAGATGGCCATCCAACCTCTGCATAAAAACCTCCTATGGGGGAGAGTCCACCACCTTCTGAGGGAGTCTGTACAATGGCTGTGTTTCAATTTGTGTGTTGTTTCATGAAGTGTGGATTAAGTAGGCTTCTCTTTAAATGTGAACTGAATCCACTGTCTTACACATCCCTACTCATGACCCTATTGAATGATACTGATCGGATGTCACAGTGAGCCTAGGAAAGCAGAAGTACCACCGCTTAACTTGTTACCATTGACTTAACTCTTCTCATGTCGTAGATGAGTTGGGTCGCCTTGGCCCAGACTGTTGACTGAAGCAGCAAACTTGTGACGCAGAAACTTATTGTTAAACAAGTCATCTATTGCCTACCCACTATGGGCTTTTAAATAACACTAGGCTGGTTTAGTTCTGTACAGAGGACTCTGCTGCTGATGTTGGTTTTATTTATTTATTTATTTATTTATTTATTTATTTATTTTTAAAGTTTTTTCTCCACTCTGTGTTTGGATACCTCTTGAGAGGTTGCAACCAAATTTTTCACACTGTTTCCTGAGATGAATAAGTAGTTTTTTGTCTATATTTGGATACAATTGAACAAATTCAATCAAGATGGTGTGCTGAACCTTTCAAAACTGCACTGATTTTAAATACTGATTTCAAAACTGCACTGATTTTTTATTTTTTTGCTTTCTTAGAATTCCCAAGCAGCACCAGGTACGAGGTTGCTAGTATTTTATATTTTACAGCTATGATTTTAACTATCAATGACATTTTTAATGTAATGTTTATTCGTGTTTGGAATGTTATTTTAATGCTGTTGTTTCAGTAAATTTCATTTTTCACGCACACCTCTATTTAATGTTTTGCTAAGCTCCTTGGAAGGTGGTATAAAAATATCTTAACTAAACATTTTCTAAAAAATGTAGAATTATAAGTGTGCATGTTTACATTAAAGTCATAGGAACTACATCTAAGCAATGTTAGTGGAGCAAGTCCTCTCTTAACTTCTACAGGATTATTTCATTTCATTCTATGATAATAAGTACAACCTAATTAGTACTAAAGTGACAAATTCAGAAGTGGAAGAGCACTTTATGACCATACCAGACATACCCCCTTCTTATAATTATACAAGGCCAATAATTAGATCTACTACTTTCAGCCAGATCTACTATTTATTGTGCACATCCATGGGCAAATGAGTTGGAGTTCTTTCCGGGTGACTTAAGTTGTCTTTTCCTTGAAGTTTCCATGGGCAAATGAGTTGGAGTACTCTAGTATCTTCTTTCCGGGTGACTTAAGTTGTCTTTTCCTTGAAGTTTCAATGTACATAACAGAAGTTGCACATTAGTCTCTTGAAATTGAATCACCTTTTGTTTTCAGGGTTTTTAAATCCTATTTTGTTGTTGTTGCGTATTAAATTTATATACCGCCCTTCGTCATAACATCTCAGGGCACCGCGCAGAATAAAATACAGAGCATGTAGTTTTGGGGTTGCAGAACAACTTCTACTTAGTGCTCTTCCTCCAGAGTCACCTTAGGAGCCAACCCTCACCTCCTTTCACTCTGATTGGCTCCAATCAGCACAAAAGGTGATATTTCTTCTCAGTGGCTAAAAAGCTCCACTTCCATGCTGATTGGGCAGCTCCAGCACATTGCAGACAGAGCTCCTGCTGCAGAGATAGTAACAGGGTCTTCAACTCCACAACCCCAGACAGCTACACCTCTGATCCTAATCCACAAACACACACACGCCACAGCAATAGATGCCATTATTATTAGACCTTACGGATGTTCACATATCTCCTATCTTCTCTTGAAGATGTGAAAGTGACTCCATTGATGAGTCTAATGCTGGACTGCAGCATCCCTGGATGGAGAAGAGTCAGATCCCAGGCTGTGCATATCATGCTGCAATCTATACCCTAAATGCCAACTCTTACCAACACACTTTCACTGTGTATAGAACCGACCGATACAGCCCTTTCGGCAATCCTCGACATTTTCATCACCACCACAATCTTGTGAGGTAGGTCATTATTCAACGATACCATCTGGGGAGTAAATAGAAAGGGTGGAATTTGATTAATGCTGACCTCCCAAGTTGACAGAACGCAATGGAGTCATCATGATCCGAAGTAGGCTGCCGAATAAGAACAGAGTTCCTGGTGTAATTTCATGTAATTATCTCACATAAGATAATTGCCTCTCATTCAACAGTGTGGCATCCTCCTTTCTCCAGAAAAGAAAGTAGGCTAGAAAGGAAAATATAGGCCCAATGTTGACACCCAGTATGCTCAGACAGTTCCCAAGGTCCCAAGGATCCTGCCCAAGCCATCAACACTGACACCTGCCCCACGTGCCATGTGTTGAGCATCTGTGTCTGTGAGACACCATTTCTTATTTTCCACAAATGTCCTGGAGCAACATAACATTGGGGGAAATTCAAAATGATGGCTCATAGCCACCTGCCATTGCCACCAGGTAAGGTCATCATCACAGGACCACCAAGGTCAGAGGAACTCAACAAACTTCAGGGAGACATGAACTGAGTCCAGGTCTCCCCCAAACCTGGAGCTGCCCTGTGTCTTAGGGACAAGTTGCTCTATATATCAGAGAAGACCCAGAATATTATTGTTTTTAATATTCAGTTGGAAGCTGCCCAGAGTGGCTGGGGAAACCCAGCCAGATGGGCGGGGTATAAATAATAAATTATTATTATATAATGTACATTTTTTTTCTCTTTTGTTTCGTACACTGCTCTTCATCCGTAGAACTCAGGGTGGTTCACAACATAAAATTACAATATAAAAAACATATAATAAAGATAAGAACAAAAGCAAACTGATAATTCCCCCTCCCGCAATAAATTTAAAAGCACATCGTATGTCAATCAGCCCAAGGCCTGGTTGAAAAGGATCATTTTCACCTGGCACTGAAAGATGTATAATGAAGGCGCCAGCCAAACCTCCCTGGTTGCCAGCAGTATGCTAATGGCACACTGCTCTACTTCTCCTTATATCTGCAGGTGTGGCAGTGGAAGTGCTGGACCATTTGTCTTGTCTTGGAAATTGACTGGATGAGAGCCAATTAACTGAAGCTCAGCTCAGATAAGACTAAGGCACTGCTGGTGGGTGGTTCCCTAGACAGGATGACTAGGAGGTTGCCTGCTCTTGATGGGGTTACACTGGCTCTGAAGGAGTGGGCACGTAGCTTAGGGATACTTTTGGATCCTTTGCTGTTGCTTGAGGCTCAGGTGGCCTCGGTGGCCCGGAGTACCTTTCATCAGCTTTGGCTGGTGGCCCAGCTATGCCCCTATCTGAACAGGAATAGTCTAACTTCTGTCGCCTATGCTCTGGTAAGCTCTAGGTTAGATTACTGCAAAGCATTAAAAGTGGGGCCGCCCTTGAAGAAGCTTAGGAAACCTCATCTGGTGCAGAATTCAGTAGCCAGGTTGCTTGCCAGAGCAAGACATTTTGAGCAATATAGCACTGATCCTGGCCTCACTGCATTGGCTGCCAGTTAGTTTGCAGCCCCAGTTCAAAGTGTTGGTTTTGAGCTGCTCTGAAAACCCCTTGCCTGAAACCCTAGAGAACCTCTGTCAGTCAGAGTAGGCAATACTAGATGGACCCATTAATCTGACTCAGTATAAGGCAGCTACCTATCTTTGATGACAGTAAGTGAGTCTCATAAGTAACTCTTGGACAAGTCTGACTTAGTTTAATGAGGCTTACACCCAGGTAAATTGATATAGAATTGCAGCCGCAAGAGCTTTAGTTGTTAAAAAATATATATGACAAATTTCATTATTTGCAAAAGAGGATTGGAGTGGCTGGACTGTTAAGACAATTAAAATGTAAAACTATTGTTGGTGGGAAGGGGGACTGGAGATAAGCTTTCCTGTACTGTTCTTCACCACAAAATATGTTGGACAGATTCCCTGAGCCAGTTTTTCCACAAAGGGCATCCAAAAAGCTAAGTCAAATAGAGTTCTTAGTCAAATCTTGGGTGCCTTTCAGTGGAAAGGTGGAATATAAGCATCTTCATAAGCAAGAAATATATGAGATGAACTTCTGCCACTAATCCAAAAATAATAAATTAAGTTTCCAGCTCTAGGCATCAGTTTTTAAAGACCTATAATGTTGAGTAGATCTGCTAACAAAAATACACAATTTGTTTTACTAGTAATCCTCATTACTCTAGGATCCAAAATTATTTATTTATACTTATTTATTTATGCAATATACACTTCGCCTCCCCACCCATCCATCCAGATAGCACTCATCTGAGGGAGGACTGTAAGTGGGTTCAGCCAAACATGCTTGCAATCCCTTTTCAGACCTTCTCACTTAATGTGGAAGGTTGGGGGGGGGCACACACAGTTGGCTTGCACCATCCTGCTCCCTCTCCACCCGTAAAATTCACAGAACATGACAAGGAGGTCACCTTGAATCCCAATTTTGTCTTTGGTGGCACTGTGATAGAATCATAGAATCTTAGAGGTGGAAGTGCAGAACCTGACATTTGTCCCTATTAAAATTTATCTGTTATCTGCAGATTCGATGAGCATCCCCTCAATACCTTCATCCAAGTAATTTATAAAGATGTTGAACAACAACGAGCCCAGGACCAGGGCAGTCTTTACCCGGGGGTGCAAGGGGTGTGGGGCTCCTGGTCGCTGAATTCTGGGGAGCGCCAGGCACCAACCGCTGAAGCCGCCTAAGCTCTTAACTATCTACCTGTTCTGAAATAATAAATAATTTTGATCAAGCTAGAAAAACAAAATACATATATACCTAGGTAACATCAAGTCAAGGACAAATAGACTGAAAAACAGTTTCTATCCAAGAGCTGTGGCCTTTTTGAATGCTGTAACTCGATAGTGTGACCTGGGAGTTTGATGGGTGTTGGTGTGGGTGTGGCTGGAATGTGGTTTGTTTGGTTGTTGTTGTTGTTTTGCTTTTGTTGTTTTTAAGGGATGGCATCCAATTTCGTTGCACTTGTGCAATGTTGCACTTGTGTAATGACAATAAAGAATCTATTCTATTCTATTCTATTCTATTCTATTACCAAAATGTATACCTTTTTTAAAAAAATAATTTTTATTGATTTTAACATATAAATTATAAAATGTACCACAAAACTTATCACTTATACAATCTTTTTAGACTTCCATCAGCACCTCTGATGATCCACCGCTATAACCACTTCTTATGCCTTTCTTAACTTTATATTGCCTTTACATCTCTTAACAAATCATCCTTCCCCTTCTCCATTTTTGCAATACTTCCAATAATACTCCTCACAAAACTTCTTGCAAACCTACAAAACCTACAAACGTCTGATCTTCACAAATGCTTTTCAAATAGTCTGTAAATTTACTCCAGTCTTCCGTGAATTTCTGGTCCCGCCGGTTTCGAATCCTTCCTGTTAGTTTATCTAATTCTGCATAGTCCGTTAACTTCATCCTCCATTCTTCAATCGTCGGAAATTCTTCTTGCTTCCATTTTACCAAAATGTATACCTACTGTTTCACTAAAGGACTTTCGACTTTGTGCACTCATTCACCAAAAACGCCCCACCGTGGCACTTGTCATTCACATTGGCGGCTGTTGTCAGACTTGGGGGCGCTGGGCGGATCTTTGCACTCCTGCGGCACATATACTAAAGACTCCCCTGCCCAGGACAGAAAGCTGCGGTACACCACTTGTCACTTTTCCCCAGGATGATGAGGAACCATTAGTGGGCTGTCTTTGGGTTTAATCAGTCAACCAGCTACAAATCCATCCAAGTTACTTTGGTCAGCCCACATTTTACCAGCTGCTCCACTTTGTCAAAAGCCTGACTGAAATTATGATCCATTACTGTCAGTCTGATTCAATATAAGGCAGCTTCCGATGCTAATTTCATAGATGGCTTTCCAAAAGCCTCCAACTAGCTCTTCTCAATATTGGGTTATGTGAGGGATGGGGAACCTGTGGCCCTCCAGTTATGGTTGGACTACAGCTCCCATCATCCCTGGAGCTTTGGCCTTTCTGGCTGGGCTGATGGGAACTGGAGTCTAATGACATCTGGAGACCCACAGGTTCCCCACTGCTGGATGAGGTGAACCCTTCACCTGACCCAGCAGGACAGTTCTTATATTCCTAAACTAGCCTTCCAGCTAGCATCCGTCACTCTGCTCCTACAGTAGCCTCTTGGCTAGAGCTTCCCAAATACAGTACAAAACAGACGCATGCACCTTCATCATTCCATGTAACGGCATGCGGCTTGCCTGCCTTTTTTTTCCAGGCGGAGAAGTGCTGCCCACACGGGGAACATCCGAAGTGGCTCTTAGATGCGGTCCGTGTTATCTCCTCCACCTGGGATGAGCCCCCTGAGACCGTCCTCTCGGAAAGGCTTCCTGTCTATCCTCCCCTTTGCTTGCTGGCAGGAAGAGGGAAGGAGTCATTTGTTACAGGTCTGTGAGACCTCAGCGTCACTCGCCTGCCAATGAAGAAAGGGGATGTGGGAGGAGAGGCAGGGGTCTGGCCATTCGCTGCCTCCTTACTCCATGGGGAAATAAGCGAGCAAGGAACATCTGCTTACTCTTATATATATATCCACTGATTAAAGCCAAGGCAGACTGTGCAGTTGTGTATGTGTGTGTGTGTGTGAGAGAGAGAGAGAGACTGTTCTTTCCTTTCTCCACTTGCATGCTGGAGTGATTCATGTCACAACTTAGTCCCTGCAGATCTTTTTTTCTTTAAAGTATTATTAAATGAACTGCAGACTGGAATTGCTGGCAAATTCCAGAAATATTGGCTGGGTGATCTCCAATTAAGTCATACTCAGGCCATTGACTTCAAGGGGGGTTTACTCTGAGTATGATTTAACATAATAAGAGCCTGCAGGATCAGGCCAATAGCTCATCTAGTCCAGCATCCTGTGCAAGGTCAAAATCTGATGCCGTCCACCTCTTAACTTCCAATTCACTGCATCATAGTTGCCCTCAGTGCCCAGGGCAGTAGAACCAGTTTCATAGCCCTAAATCCACCTTTCTTCCAACGTGTAAAGGGTAAAGGTAAAGGGACCCCTGGCCATTAGGTCCAGTCGCGGACGACTCTGGGGTTGCGGCGCTCATCTCGCTTTATTGGCCGAGGGAGCCGACGTACAGCTTCCAGGTCATGTGGCCAGCATGACTAAGCCGCTTCTGGTGAACCAGAGCAGCGCACGGAAACGCCGTTTACCTTCCCGCCAGAGTGGTACCTATTTACCTACTTGCACTTTGATGTGCTTTTGAACTGCTAGGTTGGCAGGAGCAGGGACCAAGCAACGGGAGCTCACCCCGTCATGGGGATTCAAACTGCCGACCTTATGATCGGCAAGCCCTAGGCTCTGTGGTTTAACCAACAGCGCCACCCGCGTCCCTCCTTCCATCTTGTGGTTTCCAGCAATTGGTATTTAAAAGCATTGCTGCCTCTAGCATCATGGCTAGTAGCCTTTAATAGCCTTCCTTGAATCCCCCTTTAAAATCCAGTTGATTGATGGCCATCACTGCCTTCTGAGAATAAAGAGAATAAAGCAATAACATTACCAGTGAAAACAGCTACAAACAAGTATTTAACACAGGGGAAAATAAAATAAAATCAGCAATAAACTAAAAACAGATATAAAAGTATACACTGACATTCTGCATGTTTGGAAAGGCTTGTCTCAACAGAAATGCTTTTTTGCAGATGCTGAAAAGAGTGCAGAGAAGGTGTCTGCTTGATGTCAATAGGCGGGGAGTTCAAAAGTATAGGTGCTGCCACACTAAAATACGGCTCTCTTACAAACACAGAATGGGTATAATGCAGATATTGGCACCTGCAGCCATATCAGTTCTTGGCAAAATAATAATGCATTGGTGGTTGATTTATACTGGACCGTTTGCATGTCATTTTATTCGTTGTTCTACCATGCTTCTCTTCATGAGAAGAGAAGACTCCCTGGAAAAGACCCTGATGTGGGAAAGATGGAGGGCACAAGGAGAAGAGGATGACAGAGGACAAGATGGTTGGACATTGTTCTCGAAGCTACCAGCATGAGTTTGACCAAACTGCCAGAGGCAGTGGAAGTGGGAGTGCCTGGAGTGCTCTGGTCCATGGGGTCACGAAGAGTCGGACACGACTGAACGACTAAACAACAACAACACCATGCTTCCCCAGTGCTATCACATTATCACTGTCTGGAGGGGCTATAGCACAACAGAAGCAGAAGATGGTAGCAGGGGGGAACCCCCAGAACTTTTGTAGTGTGGAAATTTGTATGCATTTCAACAGGAAGTTACAGGATATGCACTGACCGGAAATGAACAAGTAGCGTTAAAAGGAGGATTGCGTATGAATGCCCCGCAGGTGTCATGAGCACAAATCATCATGGAAGCATAATTAAAAGGCCATATTGAGTAGGGGTAGGGAAGAAATTTGATGTGGTTTGCATTTAAAGCCAAGCATATCAAATTGGCACTTTCTGAAGCAATTCCGAACCAAAACATAGCCATCTTTCAAAATTCACACTTATCCAAATTTTGCAGTGTAGTTGTCCAGCCAACCACTGTTTTTCTTTATTAAAAAATATGCATGCATTAGGTAAAGTGGATATAAAGATATAACATATGCATGCATTAGGTAAAGTGGATATAAAGATGCATACATTAGTGAAAATGTGGAGAATTTCCCCCTAAAGTAGTGAAGGATTTTCACAAGGATTTTAAAGAAGAAATTCAGCAAATTGCCGCAGAAATGTGGAGAGTCCAATTTAAGATGGGGAAAATGAGGAACCAAGGGGACCGAAAGTGACACATCTGTAATCTGGAGGGGCCCGAAATCGAAGTTGAATAGATTTTCTACCCAGTGCCTTAGTCCTCACTTTTCCTGCCTTGATGTAAAATCACAGCCTACACTCAAATTAGCAATCAGTCAGCGGAGCTAAGAGCATCCAAAAGATTTAGCAAATTTGTGGCAGCTGTTTTCTCATTAGGAAGGATCTCAGAAACATGAGTCAACCCTTCCTACAACTTTTTATTTCCCTGATCCTTTTAAAAAAAGCCAAGCATTGTTTAACTATAAAGAAGTTCCTATGCACTTGCCTGGTGGCTGTGAGTTTTCCCCAAGTTTCCTCTCTGAGTGGTTTCCAGTTGACGGAATAACCTAAGGCACTGGAATAGTACTGCTACTCTATAAATGTTTTAAGCCACTGAAGCTGGTAGTGTATACCCTTATTTGAATTAAATTACCTCTTTAAGGGAGCCTTTTAAACTGGATGACTTCATGTAACTCATTACGTTTAAGAGGTGGTTTAGCATGGCATGGTGTGTGTTTTTTCAAAAAGAATAATCTATTACATTACCGAGCAATTTGTTAGGCCTCTTAAAACAAAATGCAATTAGCAAGAAGGAACTCTGCCAACGCCCTCCCCTTATGAGACTCAGTGAGGAAGGGACCGCTTCCCTGCCTCTTCTGTTGACTGATTGATTTTGAAACATGTATATAAACGCCATCTGATCAGCACCTGCTTTCAGGGCAACTTGCAAATCCGAGGGATCCATCTCTGCAAGAGAAGTTATAAAGACGCACATGAACGAATGCAATACCACAGCACAGTAAAATGTAAAAACAGCAGAAAATTAAAAGCCATACATGTAAAGCTCTCCCTCTGAAGAATGCTGGGAGTTGCGATTCGCACACAAACCCCTCTGAGCCAGTGGCAGACTTTGGACTCTCGAATTGCAACAGCACTCTGTGTGACACTAAAATTTGGTGCGTGTCTCGCCTCTCATGCTCTGTTTGACAGCATTGTGCAGTGCCCAGTGCAGCCAAACTGGTCATGCGGCCCTAAAACCGCCCCTAACAGAGTTACAAATTCAAATATCTTTATCAAACTACAGTTCCATACCCATCAAGTGCCCTGGAAAAACTGGGACATCCCACAGGAGCCCGGCACCCATTTGGGGCAACTTGCTCCTGTGCAATTTCAGGCTGAGATCTCGCCCTGAAAAAAGCATGTCCCCCCCCCCCCCGGTCCATGATCTTGTGTGTCACCCCAAAATGCATGTTTTGGAAGACGGTGTCCCAGATTTGAGCTGCGTTGCATGGGAAGATACAAGTTATCAGGATTGTGTGGGGAATGCCATGCGCTTTAAATATATGGGTTGTGTGTATGCAGCCCAAACAAAACCCAATATATTGGTCTTCAAGTGTCCAGGTCCAGCTGCAGCAAACTGGCATAACTGCTGGGTATTTGGATGGAAACTGGGTACCGCAGGGTGGCAGCAAGCTCAGGGATGCATGGTTGCACTGGCGGGACCACCACCATAAATTGGGCGCTTCCACCAGTGTAATTCTGTGGTCCTGAACATGCTGCTACCCCACTCCACCCCACCCAGGTAAGCAGTGGTGGCCTTGGCCTTGGCTCTGCCGCACCATGCCGCTGCTGCTCAGGTTTCGAACTTGTGGGTGTTGTTCAAAGTGGGAGGAGCATGGCAGCAGCAGGTGGGACTAGACCAGTGGAAATAAAATTTACTGCATGCAATGCCAGATTTACGTACAGTGGTACCTCGGGTTAAGAACTTAATTCGTTCTGGAGGTCTGTTCTTAACCTGACACTGTTCTTAACCTGAGGTACCACTTTAGCTAATGGGGCCTCCCGCTGCCGCCGCGCCGCCGGAACACAATTTCTGTTCTCATCCTGAAGCAAACTTCTTAACCCAAGGTACTATTTCTGGGTTAGCGGAGACTGTAACCTGAAGCGTCTGTAACCCAAAGCGCCTGTGACCCGAGGTACCACTGTATAACTGAACAAGCTATAGCTTAGGGCCCCACTCTCTTGTGGGTCCCAAAAAAATTTAAATTTTAAATTAAATTTAAATGGGGAAAAACCTGGATGTACATTTCCAAAATATAAGATAAAATAAATATTATTTTGATAAAATACATATTTTGTTATGTGCAAATGGCTTTAGATACCTATTAGGTCCATAAATTACCATATAGCATATATTCAACACAAAAAACAGCAACAATTCGTTGTTGACAAAGGACAGCTGGACATATAAAGGGCCCCTAACCTTCAGTAACTGATGGCATGCTGTTCATTGAAAGAAAATTCCATGAAAATGATGTATCGTTGGTATCTAACACTGAGTAAAATTGCTAAAATGTACAAAACAAGTTATAAACTGTGTTGTAAATGTAAAGAGAAAGAGGGCACTTTTCATGTGATGGACATGTACATTGGTAAAGGCTTTCTGGGAAATGATATATAATGAACTTAAGGAAATGTTTAAAAATACATTTTTTTAAAAAACCAGAAGCCTTTTTACCAGGTATTATAGGTGAAGAGTTTCCAAGAGAAGATAAAAGACTTTTTATGCGACTAGCCCAGAGATGGAAGGAAGGAGAAATACCAACAAAAGAAGAATGGCAGATGGAACCGATGGAGTATGTGGAAATGGCAAAAATTGACGGGGAAGATCCGAAACCAGGAAGATCAAGTATTTTCTAAAGACTGGAGTAAATTTGTAATTTACTTAAAAGACCACCGCAAACAGTTAAAATCTTTGGCAGGGATGTAAAGACACTTGTAATGTAAATTGTTTTAATAGTAATTATGGTTATGTAATAGCTAGATAAGGGTAAAAGATGCAGTAAATTTAAGCTTAAAGATGTTACATATGCTTCAGCTTACATACACTTCAGGTTACAGACTCCGCTAACCCAGAAATAGTACCTCGGGTTAAGAACTTTGCTTCAGGATGAGACATAGCTGTCAAGTGTCCCTTATTTGAAGGGACAGTCCCTTATTCCAGCACCATGTCCCACTGCTGTCCCTTATTGATGGATGTCCCTTAAATGTCCCTTAAATTTCAAAAGAAGCAGCTCCTCTCCCTCCCTCCCTGCCGGCCAGGGAGGAGGGA
The DNA here is from genome assembly GCF_964188315.1 of Podarcis muralis. Taxonomy (NCBI): domain Eukaryota; kingdom Metazoa; phylum Chordata; class Lepidosauria; order Squamata; family Lacertidae; genus Podarcis; species Podarcis muralis. Next base: position 24,058,158 of record NC_135657.1, read on the forward strand.
GGCTCCAACTGTGTTGCTTGGCTGTGTTGCTCACCCAATAAGAAGTCTAAGAACGACTGGGGGGTGGAGCTTGCATGCCTTGTGTGTGGCTAGTTAATGCAAGCTGAGGGGGGGGGGGTTGAATGCTGGACGCCATTTTGTTGCACGTGCTGCTGCAAACTTTGCAGTGCAAAGCCAGGCTGGGGAGCCATCTTAAGTTGAGGCTGCATAGACCTTGTGGTGCATGTGATTCAGATTCCATTCAGTTGAACCTCTGGTTACAAAGTTGGTTGGACAGTGTTCTTGAAGCTACCCAGCATGAGTTTGACTAGACTGCAGGAGGACAGGAAGACTGGAGTTCCTGGAACAGGTGAGGCTGCAGGTCCCTTATTTTGGCTGCTGGTCCCTTATTTTCAATGCTGCTGGTCCCTTATTTTCAAATCTGTAAGTTGACAGCTATGGGATGAGAACAGAAATCGTGCAGCAGTGGCGCGGCGGCAGCAGGAGGCCCCATTAGCTAAAGTGGTACCTCAGGTTAAGAACAGTTTCAGGTTAAGAACAGACCTCCGGAACGAATTAAGTACTTAACCACTGTATATATGACCAGCGGTGGCTGGTGCCGATAGAGACCATTGAGGTCAACAGTAAGTGGACCCAGAGCCAACTCATTTTACTCTTGTCCCCATCTTCTTCCCTGCTGAGTTCTACAAAGGCAACACCACAGAGAGAGGTGAGGCAGAGCGCCATTTGCCCTAATGGGCCAAGCTGCACTGTCCTTGACACTTACCTACTCCAAACGTCCTTTTGGCATGTGGAAGAGGTCATGTGAAACTCCGTTCCCCTCCCCGCCAAAGTTATCCCTCTAAGTGGTTTCATGGTTGCAAGCCAAGCCAACGAAGTCTATATCTGGCCACAAGGATGTCAATTAATGCCAGTTATATTGTTAGGAATGTATGGATTTCAGTCACTGCTAATTCCACAGTCTTCTCCAAAGAGACAGCTTGTTAAGTGAGACGTGTTGGCCAAGAACATGAAATGTTGTGAATTGCTCCTCTCTAATGGCGTGAGAACCGGGATCCCGACGTTTTGTTTGTTCTGGTAGGGTAAGTTCAGCCTTTGGTGAGGGGGGGAATCTGTCTTGCGGAGGCACTGCTAAAGTGATTAAAATCTGAATTTACACATGTCTGAGAAGCAAGATGTGTGTTCTGCTGGAGTGAATTAAGGCAAGCAGATTTCCAACGACACTTTGATAGCATGCCAGCTGCTCTCCAGCCATTCCTGACACCCTTCTTTATTTCAGATGTTAAAAAAAGAGGGAGAGAGAAAAGAATTGGCAATGCTTTTATTTAAATCCAATATTGGTCCGTGTTGGTTGAAGTGTAATTGAATAGCTGTGCTTTTAAAAAGAAAAATGTCAGGGGGTAGCATGGCAGTAAAGAGTTTGTCAGTAGTCTTGTCCCCTGTAGACATGACTTGTAACTAAATGATGGGAAGATGGCATAATCCAGGCCCTTGTCCAGAGAATGCTAGTTGCATTTCATCTTGGCTGTCACTTAAAGCTCCCTGAACCTCTTTAAAACTGAGTTTCCCTGTCGCTGTTGCTGCAAGACACCCTGCAAACCGGTGCTTCTTCACTCAGACTCTGTCACATACTCCTATCCCACCAATGCAGTTACAAAAGCCAAGGGTAGTGTGGCTTTTATGGTACAATTCCCTAGGAAATTACTCTCTGAATCATTCCTTTGGGGGAGATTTTGGGGGTGCCATTTCAATATACTAGTGGAACCAGAAAACAAACGGACTGCCATTCTTCAGCCTTTCAGGTTTTAGTGTTCCTTATTTCTTGCATTAATGAAAAAAACAGGTAGAGGTTCTCCAATCTTCAAACGATGCATTGATCTTGTTTACAGTCATACCTCATGTTACGTTTGCTTCATGTTATGTTCTTTCAGGTTACGTCCCGCGGCGACCCGGAAGTACCAGAAAGGGTTACTTCCAGGTTTCGCCGCTCGCGCATGCGCAGAAGCGCTAAATTGCATTTTGCGCATAAGCGCCAAATCACACCGCGCACCTGCACAAATATGGCGCTTCAGGTTGCGCTCTTTGCATGTTGCGAACAGGCCTCTGGAATGGATCCTGTTTGCAACCAGAGGTACCACTGTATATTACTGTATATTACATCATTGTGTTTTCTTTCAACCCATGTATTATTACTTCCTTTTTCTAATCAATTGAACAACATGGAGCATTCAACCTTGTAAAGGAAGGATCCAGGTCAATTCCACATGGTTTTTTATTTTCATTAGTAGTTGCATTCGTTTTACTGCCATGCTCTTTGGTAGCACAAGAAATCCCAATTTCTTCCACCTCTCCCCATCCCAACTTTTCTTTGGCCTTCTTGTTTTGAGCTTCTAATCTTTGCCGAGTGCTGTTGTTTCCTGCAACCTGCACTGCTGGGATGTTTACTTCCTGGATTGAATTCTAGTGTAGCTGCTACACTAATCCTTAAATAAATCTTTTTCGGTTTAACTCTCTTCCCTTAACCCTATCGGCCAATGTTTACACTAATTTAAATGGGCAGGATATTAGATTAACGTTAATTGATGGAGTCAACATACTAATCCAGTTTCTACAGGTTTGCACCTTTGAAGAACATATTAAGCACAGCCACATAAATTACCCTTTCTCATGGACACAGTAGGAGAGAATATGTTTAGAAAGAGGCCTGCTATTAAGTTTTGGAAACCAAAGATGCTTGTATTGTGTGCTTCTCAAATCTGGTGAAATATAAGCCAGCTCACATTGTTAAGCTGCATTCAGTTTCCCTCGCACACTCTGTGGCCTTGAATTCCAGAAGGTCATTTGAAATGAGCTGAAGCAACCTTTTACACTAACAAATGGCATATTTCAGAAACTCAGCGCCATATTATTTGGTATCTGGGGGTGTCTGGGAGACAATGATAAGAATCTTAAGCGATGCACTGGTGTGCTTTCCATCTAAATAAAGGAAAAGGATCTAAACTACAAGCCACAAAGTAACTTTTTTTAGTGACTCATACTATTGTTGTGACTGCAAACAAAGGTTGTAAGAGTGCATTTGCATTTTTTTAAAAAAATAGCATGATAGGAGACGACCATGTGTCCTGTTTTGCAGAAGACAATCTTCTGTTTGAAGGGTTGTCCAATGACAGTCCTCTGTTTGAAGGACTATCCAGTTCAAGTCTGGATAAAAGATGAAGAACCAAAAGAAGAGAGATCAGGGTCCTTGAAGTTATCCCTCAACTGCTTGCACAGGTCTTCTTCCTTGCAGTCTTCTTTTTCTACCTACCAATCCTACACATAGACAAATGCAAGTTTGCAGCTCTATATACCAACTGTGAACTCATTTATCACAACTGCAGAGTGGGTATTATGTGGCACCTGTAACAAGCGCCAGTTCAGCATATCGAAATAGTCCAGTAAGGACATAAGGAGTAAGGCAACCCCACAAGCAAACTAGTCCCAAACTGTTAAGGGCTTTACACGGTAGCGCTGTGGGTTAAACCACAGAGCCTAGGACTTGCTGATCAAAAGGTCGGCAGTTCGAATCCCCGCGACGGGGTGAGCTCATGTTGCTCGGTCCCTGCTCCTGCCAACCTAGCAGTTCGAAAGCATGTCCAAGTGCAAGTAGATCAATAGGTACCGCTCCAGCGGGAAGGTAAACAGCGTTTCCATGTGCTGCTCTGGTTTGCCAAAAGTGGCTTAGTCATGCTGGCCACATGACCCGGAAGCTGTACGCCGGCTCCCTCGGCCAATAAAGCGAGATGAGTGCCACAACCCCAGAGTCAGTCACAACTGGACCTAATGGCCAGGGGTCCCTTTACCTTTATACCATCAGTAAAACCTGGAACCTGGCCAGGTAGCAAGTGCAGATCACTGAGCAGAGTTGTGCCAGGGTCTCACACCTGGCAGCAACCATGCTGCAGCCTTCTGCACTAACTGCAGTTTCTGGGACAAGTGCAAGGGATGGAGTGCATTGCAGTAATCCAATCTTGAAGTCGCCAGGGCCTGTATATATGAGGCTGCATTCAGTTAACCCTGATTTCCTTACAAGGCAGGATCTGCAGCACAGCTGAACCAATTGTATATCGGCGTAATAAAGTTAACAGCTTACTATTAATTCAGTTACAGTCCTAAACGGTGCTCTGTTGTTAAATCCAAGGCAACCCAGGGCCCAGGTTACAGTCGTTCCCCTACAGGGTAGGTGTTTATGGGAACGGTAGCACCAGAAGTTTTCCTGGAGCCCGCAAACCTAATTTAGCTGCGGCGATGTGAAATTACTGACTCAACACTCCTGTAGCAACGCATGTTGCAAGCAATCGCAGGAAGACAGATGGAATGCTTAGCAGTTTAACCACAAAGGAATGCTTGGATCTGATTACCCTTAACTGTTAATCTGATGATCATCAGTTGTGGCGTACAATAAGAGTCAAACCGCCTTGTGACTGTACTGGTGAATAATACTATAATGTTACTAGGAGAATTCTCGTGTACTTTTGCCTTAACTCAAAAGCTCCCAAATTTTAATTAAGGATGACTTTACTAGGGGAATTTGGGCTTCGTTTGCACTCAGCTTGCCAATCCATTGGCATTCTACTGCAAAACGATGTTCTTTCAGGGCCAAACTGCACATGAAGTTAATCACATCCCGCCGTTAAGCACAGGGTGGTTTTTTAAAAATAATATTTTATTTTTCCCCCTATGGAAAGTTACATTTGTTACTCAACAATTATATTCCAATTAAACAAAACTAGTGAATTCCCACTCACCCAACATCAATGTTTATAACCCAAATGACATACAATTGCGTTTTAAGGTTCTGTCTTATCTAATTTCATCCTCTCTAACACATTCTGATGTTGGGATCCTGATGTTGGGAAAGATGGAGGGCACAAGGAGAAGGGGACAACAGAGGACAAGATGGTTGGACAGTGTTCTCGAAGCTATCAGCATGAGTCTGACCAAACTGCAGGAGGCAGTGGAAGACAGGAGTGCTTGGCGTGCTCTGGTCCATGGGGTCACGAAGAGTCAGACACGACTAAATGACTAAACAACAACAACAACACCACATTCTGCTATTTTCTTACACCTTACATATGGCATATAACTTTTTATATAGACTAGAAAGGGTTTCCAGTCTTCTTTAAAATATTAGAAATTTGAGTCTTTTATCAGTGCCATCAATTTTGCCATCTCTGCATATTCCAAGATTTTCACCAAACCATTCTTAGTGCAGGGCAGGTTGTTTTTTTGTGTGTGTTTTTTGACACCCAGTGTGAGGGCCAGATTTCGATTAGGACCCTGGGGGAGGGGTAAAAGGACTTTAACTCTTTGTTGTTGTTGTTTTTATTATTGCTGTAGCAGTAATGCTCACCCCGCCTAGTGATCTACGTTCAGAATCTTGGGATAGAAGGAAGGGGAAAATATTTTAAAAAACACAGATACAAGGCAAATCTTGAGACTCCCATTGTCTTGCCTGAAGGGCTAGAAACTTGAAGGAAGGAGAAACAGAAGGAGTAGAAAGGCGGACTGAAAGGAAGTATGGCAAGAAAGAAGGGAAGAGAAAGGAAAGAAGAGTCCATGTTAAACTATTAAACTTGCCCCCAAAGGAGGCAGTGGTGGCCACCAAACTAGATGGCTTTTAAAAAGGATTGGACAGATTCATGGAGGTTAAGGCTATTGATGGCTACTAGCCATCATGGCTATGACTCTGCCTCCATAGTTAGAGGTTGCAATTATTCGCTGAATGTTGTTTGCTGGAAACCACAAGAGGTGCTCAAAACTTGCTTGTGGGCTCCCCACAGACATCTGATTAGCTACTGTGAGAACACAACGCAGGACTAGATGGGCCATTGGTCAGATCCAGCAGGCTCTTCTTATGTTCTAAGGAAAGGAGAAAAGAAAGGAAGATGAGATCCACATGATGTCAAATTGGTTGTCATATACCAAATCATATGCACTTACAATATTTGTTTCATTAAAACATTTGTTCCAGGAACTATAGTCGACGTGTTTAGTGATAATGGTAACATACACCATAATAGCAAAGATAAAACCATTTAAAACAACTACTAAACATTACAAGAGGGAAAAAACAATAAAAGAGCTGCAGCAAAACTAGATCAGGACAAACTATTAAGTGGATTTAGCCAAAATCGGAAGAGGACAGGAAGGTTTTTGCTTTGAACAGTAATGTCAACGTAGGCTTGCCATACATCAGGAAGATTCCTGACATGTCCTGATTTTTGGGTGTCGGGGAATTTTGCCGAAGTAGTAAAATGTAAGGGCAAACCCGGATGTATGGCAACATGATGAAAAAAGCAGCAGAAACAGCTCCAAAAGCTTAAAATCACTATTATAAAATATATTATAAAATCACTATATTATTATTATTATTATTATTATTATTATTATTATTATTATTATTATTATTAAATCACTATTTTGGGGGGAAGTTGTGACGTTACCATATATGAGAGAGTGCTGGAGGGGAAATAGTTAAATAGGTTGCCCAGACAGGACCCAGGGGGGTGGAGTCAGTGGGTCTATAAAGGAGTTCTGGGAGGAGTGCTGGGAGTTAGTCCTTTGGGAGTTGTGGGTGGGTAGTTGGTTGGATTGCATGGGTTGGCTGGTTGGGAAAGGCAGTTGGTAATAGAGAGACAGTTAAGGCAGTTGGTCTTTGAGTGTGGGGAGGTAGAAGAGATAGAGGAAAAGAAGACTAAGAAAGTAAAGAGCAACAACATTTGGAATGCTGTAAAAGTTTTGTTTGTGTCTGAAATAAAATACACTCTTCTTTATTAATTGAAAAGCTGACTGAGACTGAAGTGATTTTACCAGGCAGGACCTGGTTGGTGGCAGCGGATTAGTGGTGTACGGGTCAATAGTCCGTGAGACGACCGGGGGCTCCGTACGAACGCCACAGAAGTTTCCCAACAATTTTGGTGGGTTTCCTAAAAAAAACTCAGAGCTCACCTTCACTACCACCATTCTGTGGGTTCAAGCTGGTTTGTGAGAAATGCTTCAGGGAACAAGGCTGTGCGCATGGGGAGCGCAGTCATCTCTACCTTCTCGGCTTCTAGGGAAAGTTGAGCAACTGAAAATCACCAGGCTTCCTCCCCTCCCCCTTCCTCTCCTCCTCCTTCGTCTTCTTCAATTCCCTGGGAGCAGAACTGTATCTTTGGCAAGTCTTTGAAAAGTTGATTGCTAGGCGGTGCAACGGATGAGTAAGCTTGCCAACTGTTGCCAACCTGGACGCAACTTTCTCTTCTCTTCTGGTAATATTTCCCTCTGGTATCATTGTCAAGGAAAGGGCTGTGTGCTAGTTGTTGCTTCATGAATAATTGCCTTTCATCTTTTAATGGGAAGATTTCAAAACGGGGAAGATACAAATGATTTGCCACGGCTGCAAACCACCGCCACCCCCTGCAAAAAAAAGGGGGGGGAGAGACAACAACACATGGGTAAAGGAAGATAAAAGAGAAATGTCTCCATTCACAGCTTAACCTGCCAAAAGAGTATATCATGACCCCAGTTTTAATTACAAGGTACGATAATGAGTTTCATCCAGAAATAGCCGGTCTAATTAAATCTCTAACTGCAGTTTCCATTCAGCCTTGGTGTTACGACCTGAGGGGAAAGGAAAATACTTGAAAGGACTAGCATTGTAATACCAGCATCTACTTCTCAGACTTCTTAACCACAAACAAAGAGTGAGCGGAGCAACAACTTGAGGCTGCATGGGAGAATGGAGATCCTTTGCGGGTAAGTGTGTGTGTCGCCTCCGCTATTTGTTTATCTGTTCCTTTATTGTCTCTGCTGCCTTTCTACCCTTTCAGGCAGGGAGAAACTGAAGCCCCATTTTAATGCACATCTAATTCATACTTCTCAGGACAGTATGCAAGATATCCTTTGACATTCGCACTTAGGAACATGGAAGCTGCCAACTGAGTCAGACCGTTGGTCCATTGAGCTCAGTATTGTCAGTGCTGATGGCAGTGATGTCTCTCCAGGACTTCAGACCAGGAGAATCTGAATTTTGTGATGCTCTTCTTCCACACAATAATGTGTGTGGAAATGTGTGTGTTAGAGGAAAGTGTTTTTTGGGGGGGGATGCATACATTAGTGAAAACAACAAAAATGCATTATATTCAGTGAAACGGCCTGCAGCAACTGGGTATGCTAGGAGAAATATACACTGAAATGCCAACATTTTTTTGGTGAGGATTTAAAACACACACACAAACCGATGAGGAAATATGGCAAGCTCAATTTAAGACCGGCCAATTTCAGTTTCTCATTTTTCCCCTCATTTGTCAATCCCAGGGTAGCCAAGGTGGTTCAAAATGCTGACAAATCAGCTAATAAATACAATATTAAAGCCACCTTCACAAGTAAAGTTTATTGACCCAAACAGCCCTTTGAGGGGGAAATAAACTGAAGTTTGGCATAGTGCATGAGCCTTAGCTTCCACCCTTCTCTTCCTCTACTGTCAGAGGAATTATGCCTCTGAAAACCAATTGCTGGAAATCACAGGCGGGCAGAGTATTTTCTTATGCTCTTGTGTGGAATGCTGATCCTGCTTGGTTGCAAAGCGCTGAGAAACACAAGCTCATGAAAAACATTAAGTCTGTTTCAGCTATTGTGCCATCGGTAGCAGACACTCACCCACCTACAACGGGGCACACGGCATCGCAGTCTGCACATGACATTCAGGCGACCCTTCCTTCTTGAAGACATTGTACATCTTGAGAGGGAGCACATAAGGATCCATGTCTTTCCACCATGCCTGAGGAGGTGGGTGCAGTTTGTTCCCCATATATGCAGCCCTGTTCTGGGGCAGAACAATAGCTCAGTCAGTAGAGCATGAGGGTTAATCTCAGGGCCATGGGTTCAAGCCCCAGGTTGGGCAGAAGATTACAGGGGGTTGCACTAGATGACTCTACGATTCTATGAAACCCTCAATCTGCCCTGCTGAAGGGGGTTTGGAAGGAGCAGAGATTGCCTAGGTTCCTTCCCAGCTCTGATGTCTATGCCGGCAGGAGAGCTCTGCCTTTGGCAGAAACCCTGGTGGTGAGGAGCATCACAATGTGTGTTAAATGTTCGGGAAAAGTCAGAAGCCCAAGGCAGTATAAGTTCCTCAACTATGTTTATTTAACATTGTCAGTGACAACAGCTCACTCATAGGAAAACAAGAACCAAACTGACTGGACAACATAATAATAATGCCGAGCATGAACTGACCATTGACAGTTGACAGTTGAAAGCGCATGCCTCTATGTCCCTGGGTGCCATCAGACCTTCCAGTAGAGTGATGGCGGAACTTCCCAGCACCGTCAGTAGCACATCCACCTTGTCTGTGTTGAATAGTGGGTAGACATGGCAGACGACACAGCGATTTCTCCAAAGCAGCTCTTTATTTTGTAAGCTGGAACAGAAACTGAACAGCAAACAGCTCAGCCGGCCTGCTTTTATAGGCAGCCAGCTGTCAACATTGTAGCAACAACAACCCAGGGTTTCCCGCCTAAAATAACTGACGTGGACCTGAGTGAAAACTATCTACAGTATCCCCCTGCTGGCCCAGGGTGAGAACTTCAGTACATAACACCCTGCCTCCCTAGTGAAGCCTTGTAGTCGGACGTAGCTCCTTATTCGGCGGAGCCACTGCGGCCATTCTGCAGGATGGCTCATATCGAAGTCCAGTGGTTGCCGACTGTGACTGGTGGCCATCCTCGGGCCTGGAGCAGTCACTTGTGCGATTGTGAGTGGTTGAGACTGCAGGCGCAGCCTCGTTTCCAGGACTATTTACTAAGTCCAGCGTGGCGGTGAGGTTGCGCTTACTGCGAGGTGGCAGGTGGCGGTGCTGCGGTGTGGTCTTGGGCCTCTGGCAGCTGGCGGGAGCTCATCAATCCCATCCTTGTCACCAATGTTAAATGTTCGGAAATGACTGGACAACACAATAATAATGTCGAACATGAACTGACCATTGACAGTTGACAGTTGAAAGTGCATGCGCTCACTTACCATTAGAACGTTCGTCTACCAACGCTTATACGATTGGTTAGAATGCACCTTGTAACATAAAAAGTGTTAAACCCAATACCTAACAGTGTGTGTGCCCAAATGGCAGTTGGAAGCTACAGGCAGTGACATCCTCCTCACTGGGAGTGGCCAGTAGAAACCCCTGAAGAGGGCATTTCACAGGTGAGGGAGATATTTCACAGGTGAGGCTGGAAGGTAGTGCAGCAAAAGGGAATTTCTTCCCTGGCTGTGGGTGTGCTGCCCCATACAGCCCCACGACTGCCGGCCAGCACTTAGGACTGAAGTCGTAAGCCCTTTTTGCAGAATTCCTTGAATTCATCGGGGGAAGTGGGAGCATATGTCTAATCCCATTTCCCCCTGCGTTCAGCTGGCTGTCTGCATAGAATCTAGGTACACATACTGCAGTGCCCTTAGAGTAATTGTTTAGAGGACATGCAAAGCCCTTCTTATCCTTTTGGGATTTAGCCTGACTCCTCTTTGGCAGAGAGACAGAAGAACTGACAGGGCTTCTAAGTTGGCCCGGTTAAATAAATACAAACTAGATCTTGATGTTGCATGGATAGACGTAAGGACATATGAAGAGCCCTGCTGGATTAAACCCCATCTAGTCCAGCATCCTGTTTCTCAGTGGCCAGCCACATGCCTATGTCAATCTCACACTCAGGTCTTAAGGGCAACAGCAATTGCCAACAACTGGTATTCAGGGCATATTGCCCCCAACACTGTGGGTGGTACATAGCCATCATGGCTGGTAGCCACTGAAAGCCTTATTGTCTATTCCCCTTTTAAAGTCACCCACTACTCCATCTCATGGCAGTGGTGACAGCTTAACTATGCACCTGTCAGGACTTCAGCCTACACTCGAGTAGGACTCTGGCAGAGACACATGCCTGACTGGCATGCTCCCTCCCTCCTGGTTGATCGTTTGGGAGCTTCATAAGCTTTCTTCAGCCCGAACATCACAGCGACCGATGCCAACCGACACCAGCACACTTAGGGATCCGCAAAGTTTGCGCAACTTGCGTGACAGACCTCAGCAACTCCGCATTTTGGCTAATCTACTTTATTTACATATAAACACACACGGAGCACTGCAACATGGCTCCCTCTCTCTAGCAACAAACAGCAAAGAGAAAAAGAACAAAGGACAATAGTCCCGCTTCACGGAACACAGTAACACAAACATCCTGTCTCCGTCACTTCCCACTCTGTGGAGTCAAAACATACACCATCATGGGATAGACAAAAATCCCATGACTGCAATCATGGAGCAGGAATTCTAACAGCACCAAGTGATATCATTTGTCTGTGATCAATCTTCCAAGATTTAGCTTCATTGGATGGCCCCACGTCTAATATTATGAGAGACAGAGAAAAACTTGCATAATTCTGCATAATTCTGCACATCTCTATCATGTTTCTCCCCCTACCTTTTCTCTAAACTAAAAAGTCCCAGTTGTTGCAAATTTTCCTCACAGGGGGGCGTTTCTCCAGCTTCTCGAATGGCCTTTTCTATATATTTTTCCAGCTCTACAATATGCCTTTTGAGGTGCAATGACCCGAACTATACACAAAATGAAATGACACGTGTTTGAATGTATGAATTATTTCCCACAAAAAATAGTGTGGCTTGGGTATTGTGAGAAACTCAGTCTGTGGCATCCTATCAGGAACAACTGTTTTATAACATTCCAGATAATTCCGTCGCACAGATCTGCTGTGTGATGGCATTGTGCCAAGAAAAGCCATTTTAAAGGAGCCCGTGGCAGCCATTTTGTCTGCACTGACACCAAGCTGAAATCCCTTTTTCTCTCCCTGCTCCCGCTCCACTCAAAACCTCTCTCAGCCCAAACTTGGCTCATGCCTGAAAAATATCTCTTCATTTGTCATGAGTTGTTTGACATCATTTAACATTCACCCCTTCACTCAAGATGCTAATAGGGACCATCCTGTGTCTGTGTGCAATCAAACCTTCGGGTTACTATAGTTTTTTTCTGAAATAAAGAATTATCTCCCCCACAAATAAGTTTTATGGTGCTTAATTTCTAGTTTCTGTAACCACTGGTTTTCTTCAGAAATAAGGTGAGAAGAATCTTCTAGACCCCACTGTATGTCACAAGAAATGTGTTAAATACTCAGCCTTGTGTATTGACCTAAGGTAAATACTCAGTAGCCTGTATAAACAGCCAGCAGTTAAGTCTGGGCTAAATAAAGTCCAAAAACGATGTTTAAACAGTGAGAAAGCAAACATCTAATACAGGTTTTTTCATGTTGTAACCTGTTGTTGTTATTCCTTCCCAGAAGAATCCCTTAAATCATTTCTCAAAGTTCCAACCTTTGGGCGGCAGCCAATTTTCCAAATGAATGAGGTGTTGGGGGATGTCTCAAATGGAAAAGCAAGCTGGAAATTTGAGGGGTTTTTCCTTGTTTGCTTGCTTTAATTATGCAGCATTTCCACACAAAGTGGGATCCTGAACATTTGATTTCCAAAAGATCCTGCCACTTCAACTACAGTTTGCTTTCTTAGCAAAGAGCTAATCTGTCTAGAAGAGGAAAAACAATTCCAGAAGGAAGAGTTGTATGTGGTATACGTTTTCGTAGAACAGAGTCCACTTCATCAAAAGTATGATGTGTGTACGAAAGTGTGTGTAGGCATGTGTAGAGAAAGATATATTGAAAGTCGTGCCAAAGGCCAAGAAATGCAAGAAGTATAAATGATATTGAAGTGCCCATCTGAACACACAATAGTTAAGAGTTAGAATGGGACATGGAGTGCGCATGCCAGCCCCAAAGCCTCTTTCAACACTTGGCCAAGGCAAGTGTTTGCAGCAGCTCACGAATGGAGGATGGAGTCCTTTAACAGTGGAAGCACCTTCCTGGAAATTCAATTGTAAGTTTGAAATTGAATTCTTGAGTCTACTTCACAATTCTCCTGCCTAAAGCATCCAGAGCTGTGTCAGACATGCAAAAAATAGATTTCCCAAGATATGCCACGGAGATGTATTTCATGTGATTCCCATTAAGTCTGTTAAGCCCTGTGGCTACACATTTCACCCAGTACGTACAAGTTCATCTTTATCTTCTGACAAGGGTCAACACACAGAATTGTAAGATCAAGCAGTTATTAAGAAAACATGAGTGTAAATTCCACCTTTGTCCCTCATGTCTCTCTGAGGTGACCCGTTTAAATATGCTTAACATGTTTTTATTGCAAATAATTTTCAGTTGAGCGGAGGTGGGAAATTTCTGTTAACTATATTTCAGGTTTCTAAATTGATTTTGAACCATTTGATTGGCAGATGTGTATACTAGATATCATACACATATTTTAAAAAATATGGCCTCTGTTAACTATTGCAGATTTTTTATTTTTAAAAAATCTTTTTTTTTTCACCTTTCAGCCAGCAAATGAAATCAGTTCCTGGTATTGTTTCATTAGCTATGAAACTCAAAGTTTTTCTCATAATGCAGCAACATTATGATTGAGCTGGAGTAGTGGCTTCAAACATGAAGAGGTCAGTTCCAGGTTCAAACCTCACCTCTCCCATAACATCATTGGGGTTCTTAGGCAAGTCATTTTCCCGTCATCTTTTATGATAATACTGGTCTATCCTACAGGGCTGTAGTAAGTATTACTGATACAATGCCACAAAGTACTTTTGGCTACTACATCAATGGCACACCACTGTGTAAATGCGTGAGGACACACAGGGGAAGACTCAAGAGTGAATAGCAGCCAATTCAAACATATATTCATATTGATGGAGGAGGCAAGGTTTGAAGAGGATGCCGGTAATTCCACCACATCCTTACCTAGCAGCTTTGTGTTGTTCCAAATCTTGGCCATGATCCAGCAGGGAAGAGTGATGTATCCTTAACTTGTAACGAGTTCGACAGGATTTAAGTGTTGACTAGAGTTCAGTGGTGTGTTTTTTTCAAAATTGCTTTTGTTAAAGATTTTCTTGGGCTTCTTGTTTCTATTTTCAGCTCATAAAGTCCCTTCTACAAACCAATTATATTCGATGTGAGACTTTAATGTTGTATACAGCCTTTACCGAAAGTGTCATGGACTTTGAAGATGCTCAGACTCAGGACGCAAGGGAGAAACGTGCTAAGAGGAAGGCACGTTTGGCAAACCCTCACCGTGATTCAACTCCCGCCCAGAAACCTATGTCCCCCACTGTGGAAGGATATGTGGATCCAGAATTGGCTTCCACAGACACTTAACGGAACACACAAAGTTATGAAAGATTTCCCTTCTCCCCTGCATACAAGCACAGGCAAGACTTCATGAAATGTGTTTGATTTCTCAGAATTTTAATTCTGGTGCATCTGAAGCAAAACAGCAAGACTTGGAAAAATCAAGCTGGCAAACCTTCTTTGAAATCAATTATTGCAAGAATAGACCGGGGGGGGGGGGGGTGTTGTTTGCTGTATTAAATAAATCTGTTAGACACACAAGATGGATTAATTCAAGTAAAAGTTCTAATCTGGCTAGTAAAATAAAAATATTTACATATCATGTCTCTTTTTTGTGTGGAGAATGTTTCTAATTTGCATAGGTAATCCTTTGAGCTTGTATGCGGATTATACCAAACATATGTGTCATATTCATGTCAGATGCTTTAGATTATAAATTAGAGAGAGAGAGAGCATCTCCACAGATTTCCAGTTCCATTTTTAAGCTCATTTGCAAGTATCAATAAAGATAGCCCATCTCAGCTCCAATTCTGGATTGCCCTGCCTTCTCTCTCTCACACACATGCACCTTTTAAAACAAAATAGTAATAGCAATATACTTAAGAAAAAGAGTAATACACTTAAAAGATCCGCAAGTTTCTACCATTCTAATGGGAACACCCTTAAAACATGGACATTTCATTTAGATTGTTTGAGACCGATCAATAAGTGGTCATCATTTGGTAGCAGTATATGAGGAACCCACAGGACCATTTATAGACATTAACATTGTTTTTCACAGACAGCTACTCAACTATACAGCTTGTTAAATCTATGAAGTAACAGGTAAAGGTAAAGGTAAAGGTAAAGGTAAAGGTACCCCTGCCCGTACGGGCCAGTCGTGTCCGACTCTGGGGTTGTGCGCCCATCTCACTTAAGAGGCCGGGGGCCAGCGCTGTCCGAAGACACTTCCGGGTCACGTGGCCAGCGTGACAAGCTGCATCTGGCGAGCCAGCACAGCACACGGAAACGCCGTTTACCTTCCCACTAGTAAGCGGTCCCTATTTATCTACTTGCACCCGGGGGTGCTTTCGAACTGCTAGGTTGGCAGGCGCTGGGACCGAGCAACAGGAGCGCACCCCGCCACGGGGATTCGAACCGCCGACCATACATCGGCAAGTCCTAGGCAAGTAACAGGTACCCAGCATTAAAGGTCCTTATGGAATAATTACCCAGAACATAGGTGCTTAACAATGATTAAAAAATAATGATGGGAGAATCGTTTGCATGTCTTAAACTTTAATGGCTTATTATGTACTTTATGAAAATGAAAGCTGAGGTGCTCATAATAAAATATTTTATTTTTTAAAACAAACAAGCAAGCAAACTTACTTGTATATCTCACCTTTCCTGAAAGGTGGCATATATAGTCCTTTCCTCTTTATCCAAACTGTAATCGTTGCTGCATCAACTGCGGTGTGATGCAGCTCAGATCAGGTCCTCTCAAGAGGATCCAGCAACTTTGGATCCAGCAGATCCATGGCTGCATTTGTTCCACCCTTGCCCTGCCTCTGTAACACCTCATTTCAAGGTTCTATGTTTGCTGTCACCAGCAGGACACCTTGCCGCTGTTAGTTCCACTATTACCTTGTCTAAGCAAGCTACCTTCCCTAAAAGCCTTTTCTGGTGTTAAAATCCAGAGGGGATCCTCATGATAGTTCCATCATCCCCAGAAGTTCCAGGGATGGCAGCCCAGAAGAAGGCATTGGGGAAATTCCCGCCCTACAGAGGAGCATCTGTTGAAAATGCACCCCTTTAACCTGGCCATCGACATCTGAACTATAGTAGGACCTATCCTCTTGGGAAGGAAATCATTCTGAAGGAAATCAGCCCTGAGTGCTCACTGGAAGGACAGATCGTGAAGCTGAGACTCCAATACTTTGGCCACCTCATGAGGAGAGAAGACTCCCTGGAAAAGACCCTGATGTTGGGAAAGATGGAGGGCACAAGGAGAAGGGGACAACAGAGGACGAGATGGTTGGACAGTGTCCTCGAAGCTACCAGCATGAGTTTGACCAAACTGCAGGAGGCAGTGGAAGACAGGAGTGCCTGGCGTGCTCTGGTCCATGGGGTCACGAAGAGTCGGACACGACTAAACAACAACAATCCTCTTGTGACTGTAATTTGTTTTAAACTATTCAGTAATGCACTGAAATTACCATTACCATTATCATACAATGATGGCAAGAAGGTAGATGAAGTTGTTCCAAACAACAGCAACAACTTAAAAAGCTTTTCTGCCTCCTATCCTGCAACATTACATTGCTGAAAAGGAACGACTGAGAGAAAACCAGGCGTGGATTTTTGTGTGAGCTTGCCTCTGGTACTGATCACAAATTCCTAGACTGAGCATGTGCACAGAGGCATCTAGGTCCTTCATTTTTAGCATCAGTCTGCCTGGGAGAGCCACTATTTGCTCCTAGCTCTGGGTTCTAACAAAGCAGATCCTGCAAGTCTCAAGTCTGTCCATCCCTGGTCTAAACTACACCTAGATGAAAGGGAGAGCCATCTTTTGGGAAAGGCAATTCATACAAATGTCCTATCTTACTCAGAAAATTTCATCCTTTTCTTTCCTTACTGTGTGTGTATGTACACATATGCGTAATTCAGTTGCTAAAGGCCTGAATTGTCAGGATCGATCAGGTCTCAGGAACCAACAGATGGTTTGAGTTTATATATAAAAAAGTTACCTTGATAGAAATAATGAGCTGTTTTCATGAAGATTTGAGTCCATTTCATGTGAAAAAGGGGGGAAAAGTATCTTTTTATATTGCTTCCATACAGCAGCTTGATCCCAGAATTTCTCACAAGGGTTAGGAGCAGGGAGGGAAAGAGGGACAACCATTGGTTTTTTGTTCCAACAGCTGCCATTAATAATCCCAACATTAATAATCCTTTTAGAAGGTGCCCAGAGAGTATTATGATTGCCGCTATATGAATGCCTAACACTGCAGTCTTAAACATTTTGCTCACAAACTAGGGCACTTAGGTCCACTGGGGGCCAAACTGGAAGTAACGGGATGGTTCTCAGCTGGGATTGTGTGGGTGGGGAATTGAGGAGAGGGTTTGCAGGAAGGTAAGCAGTGGATGGAGCACTCCTCAACTTGCACACCCCATATTTGGTTAAAAGCAGACAGCAATTGTTCCCTTTGTTTATCATCAGGACAGAGCTGGATTTAAATACTACTGTCTAAAGTTTGGGCATGAAGTTGTATTGAAATAAATGGGTATCCCTGAATCAGTATCCTTGATTCATTATTGGACTGTGGTCTTTACTGGAATTTTTTTTGGACAAAATTTATGTCTAGGTGTTTTTAAAAGACAGCTGCCAGTATCACAGTGCCTTAATTTACACTACAGTGGTACCTCTGGTTACGTACTTAATTCGTTCTGGAGGTCCGTTCTTAACCTGAAACTGTTCTTAACCTGAAGCACCACTTTAGCTAATGGGGCCTCCCGCTGCTGCCGTGCCGCCACTGCACAATTTCTGTTCTCAACCTGAAGCAAAGTTCTTAACCCGAGGTACTATTTCTGGGTTAGCAGAGTCTGTAACCTGAAGCGTATGTAACCCCAGGTACCACTGTAATTTACACTATCAGGTTCTGCCGTGTTAAATTCTGGTTGCCACATCTCAGAGAGAATATTATAGAACTGCAAGAGGTGCAGAAAAGAAAGCAAACTCCTTCAAATGTTCAATGGATGTGTGAGGCGTTAATAGAAGATGACTGTTATTCATACCAATAAGGCTGATTTCAAAAAGCTTAAGGAACTACTGGGTGAGATCTCATGGTCAGAAATACTCAAAGAGAAGTGAGTCCAAGATGGATGGGAGTTTCTTAAAGGTGAAATATTGAAGGCACAAATCCGACGAGAAAGAAAAGTGGGAGGCATCTAAAGAAACTGGTGCGGCTGCATAAAGAGATTACAGATGAGATGAGATTGAAGAAGAGCATGTGTAAGAAATGGAAAGGGGAAATCACAAAGGAAGAATAGCCAGCATTGCAGGGAGAAGGTCAGGCAAGTCAAAGCTCAAAATGAGCTCAGGCTAGCAAAAGAGGTTAAGAATAATTTTTAAAAGGTTTCTTCAGGTATGTTAGATGCAAGAGGAAGAACAAGCAAGTAGGAGGTCCTCTGTGTGGAGAAGATGGAGAAATGCTGTTGGGTGACAGAGAGAAGACGGAACTGCTCAACAGCTACTTTGCCTCTGTCTTCACCTAAAAGGAACCGAGGGGATGCTCATCAAATTTGCAGATGGCACCAAACTGGGAGGGGAAGCTAATGCCTCAGAAGACAAAATCATGATTCAGCATGACCTTAACAGACTGGAGAACTGGGCAAAACTAACAAAACGAATTCCAATAGGGACAAATGTAAGGCAGGAAGAACCAGCTGCACAAATATAAGATGTGGGACACCTGGCTTGCCATGTGAAAAAGATCTAGGGGTCTTAGTGGACCACAAGCTTAACATGAATCAGCAGTGTGGTGCTTCAGCTGCCTTTGCAGCTGCATTTTGCTCCTTGGAGGCCAGATCTGCCTCCTCCTCAGCATCCCTCCCGATGCTGCCTCTACAGCAGCCTCTTGGAGAATAGGAGCTGCTGCTGGCCTCCCTCCACCCTTGTTGCAAATGTAGGTCTTTATTTCCCTCCTGTTCCAGATGTAGATCTCCACTCACAGATTCTTCCCTGGCAGGGTGGGGGTGCCATTTTGTAGTTCACCTCCGTTGCCAAAATGTCTTGGGCCTGTTCGATAATGTCTCTTGCTGAATTGGTTCCTTTTGGATGGCTAGGTAAGAGTCTCAACTCCAGGTCCACCTACTTTTTGCTCTGCTTCCTCTCCTCCACCACCAATGGTATGTGGCCTCCAGAAGGTTGTCCATGGGAGAAAGCTGAAAAAGATCCCTCCTCCCTGGTCTACAGGTCCTTTTAAAGGCACTGGATGGCACACAGGCTGAGTATTCATTTGAAGTTTCCTTTCCTCCACCCCTGTGTCAAAGCCTTGTTGTTTTTTTCCCACTTGGAAAAAGGCTAGCTATACATTATATTATTGGATTCACTTGAGAAACACAACACCCCTCCAGCAGATGGAATCCTCTTTACATGTTTCATCAACTACTAAAAACATCAAGTACAAAGCAAAAAGTCTGTAGCTGAGGCAGTAAGTATTGCTTTGTTTCTTTTCTGGCTGGGGCGATGGGTCGATTGCTTCGACCTTCAGCCTTGCGCTTAGCTAAGCAATTGCACTGGCTGGGAGTGTGGGGAAAAGAGGAAGAAAGGATTTATTGGTCTATAACCTTCCCTTTAATAATGAACTCAGATTGTGAGTGCCGACGGAAATGTAATCAAAACGGCGTAGGGAGGAAACACAAGGAAGGTATCAGCATGCTTGGGGGTGATCTTTGCAGAAATACAAAAGCTGGAAGAGACCTGAAGGACCATCTAGTCTAGTCCCTGCTGTTTGCAGGAAACCCAGAACTACCACATCCCTGATAGCCTCAGCTCAAAAACCCCTAATGAAGAACGTTTTTTTATTCTGAAAACTTATATCCCACTCTGAATCCTAAGACCCCAACAGTTAATATATAAAACAATCCACATCAAAACAAAATAGAATATCAGCATTACAAGGAAACAGTCAGTTTGCTGGAAGATACATGGTGGGATATAAAATTTAAAAATAAACCATTTCAGTACTCATTTTTCTATGTACTGTCAATGGTGTGTCAAAACTACAAAACTGTGTGCCAAAAGCACTAAGCAGCAGAATGCATTGATGCAGAAAATAAATTACATTAGCTAAGTCCTCAAAGCTGGTAGAAAGTGAGATTCCATTAAACCCAGCCAACATGGGAGCAGGGATGGGGGGATAAGTCTATACCCAGTCTGTGTCAGTCCATACATTCCATTCTAAAATATGCATTCCTATGCATTCTAACCCCAAACATCTACTTTTATATGCATTTTGAGACTTTCGGAGCCTAGAACTGTACAGTGGTACCTCGGGTTACATACGCTTCAGGTTACAGACTCCTCTAACCCAGAAATAGTACCTCGGGTTAAGAACTTTGCTTCAGGATGAAAACAGAAATCGTGCTCCAGCGGCGCGGCAGCAGCAGGAGGCCCCATTAGCTAAAGTGGTGCTTCAGGTTAAGAACAGTTTCAGGTTAAGAATGGACCTCCGGAACAAATTAAGTACTTAACCCGAGGTACCACTGTATTGCAAAATTCAGAGAAGTGCGAATATTGAAGGATATCTGCATTCCAATCTGCATATTGGTTTGCAAGGTGCAAATAGTGTTGGCTCACTGTAAAATACAGACCTAACAAAACCCTCAAGGATCCTGACGTAGGGGCAGCATAAGATGCCTTAAAAATTCCTTCACCCCCTGATCGCCCACTTCGCATTGTATAGGGAGGAATTCAACATCACGTTCTTCTGATAGTTCCATCAGTGAAAGCATTTTGGCTTGCCTGGTGGAATGACCAACCACCCCTCCTTCTCCACATGTGCTGTTTTATGGGTTCTCCCAACATCCCCGAGCCAATTTTGGGGGGTTGTGTGGGAGAAAAGTGGGGGAAAGCTCCAGTGCACAAGTGGAAGTCCTTGTGCAGAGCTTCCTTTGATGGGACTCATGAGTTGAATCCCACCCACAGTGCCCACACTTCTCATACAGGATATCTAGCCCCTCCCCAAAAGAGTGGGGATATATTATTATATTATATTATATTATATTATATTATATTATATTATATTATATTAATTATTATACTATACCATCTTTATCTTCCAAGGATCTCAAGGTGGTCTACATGGTTCTTCTTCTCCCCATTTCATCCTCAACAACCCTGTGAGGTAGGTTAGGCTAAATAATAATAATAATAATAATAATAATAATAATAATAATAATAATAAATTTTATTTATATCCCGCCCTCCCCAGCCGAAGCCGGGCTCAGAGCGGCTAACATCAAATGTATAACACACACTAAGAGATGGTGACTAGCCCAAGGTCACCCACTAAGCTTCATGGCTGAGGGGATTTGAACCCTGCTCTCCCAGGTCCTAGTCCAACACTAGTAACCATTACTCTACAGCATGGGTAGGCAGACTAAGGCCCGCGGGCCAGATCAGGCCCAATTGCCTTCTGGATCCAGGCCACGGACGGTTTGGGAATCGCCACGTGGATCGCCAGAGCGTGCGTTATTTCCCTCTCCCTCACACGGTGGTGGCGCCACTGCCGCCTCCCATCCTCCTCCTGGCTTCTCCCCGCCCTGCCTAGAGGAGGAAGGGGGCTGCACTTTGTTGGTGCCAGCAGCAGTAGCAGCACTCAAGCAGCCACCATTTTAAGCAACCCCTCTCAGGAGCCCTTTCTCGTGCCGCTCATCATCCCTCTGCCGCCGCCAGCCCCTGCCACTCGCAAGCAGCCTCCGGGGCTCATGGTGCTCTTGCATCATTCCCCCCCCCAAAATATAGTCCAGCCCCCCACAAGGTCTGAGGGACAGTGGACTGGTCCCCTGCTGAAAAAGTTTGCTGACTCCTGCTCTACAGGCTATCTTGCTTATCTGGGAGGAGGATGGAGCTGGGTGCCTGAGGGTGTGTAGTAACTAGCTTGCTGTACAAAGGTCAAGTTTTCAAGCATTGCTCTGCCTATTTTTCACTCTGGCCCTATGCAGCACTGGCAAGGTTCCCCAGAAGGCAATGTGGCCCTCTGCCTGAAAAGGTCCCAGGAATTTCTTCCCACAAATACGAGCAAACAAACATAGAATTGTAGAGTTGGAAGGCCGTCTGTTTAAAACGTTGTCAGGAGCAGATGTTCTGTCTCAGAACAGGAGCTTGGGATCTTTGATCCGCGGAGTCCCTTTTGAACAGCACATCTCATGATTTCAACTAGGGAAAACCAGATAGGGATGGAAATGTCTTCCTCCACAAGGAATGTCCATGCAGCATCCCATAAAAGGAAAGTGTTTCCGTACACCAACCATAAATGTAACCATATGTGGTTTCTCATACAGGTTTGGCTATCCGGAGAGGCCGTCCAAAGATACCGAGAAACTACACATGTTGACAGCCCCTTAAACCATAGTGGGAACAGAAATTGTCAAGCTGATACCTGTTTGGCATCATTTAAATTGAAATATGGACCATCTCCAGTCTTCAAAGTAGGGAGCTCCAGATGATAATGATGGATTAACAATGAAGGGGAAATGCCACAGCAGTCTGTTATTTAGATTCTACATTTGAGAAAGAAAGAAAAAAATCATTGGGGGCACACAACGTTTTTCATAGACCTGTCAATTGAAGACAGCTGAGAAATGACAGTGCTGGGAATGTTACAACAACATGACATTTTACCTTCCCCACTCCACTCCCTGATCACAACGTTTTGGGGGTGGGGGTGGGGGTGGAGAGAAGCAAAGCATCTTTTGTTTTTCAGGCTGCCTCCACACTCTTGTAAAAACATATAAGAATTGTGTATTTTTAAACCATCAAGGATTGCAAGTTCAAAGAGCGGCACCCTTCACAGTCAATTTCTTACAGAATCACATGAGTGCCATTTACAAGGCAACTCTGCTGCTCAGAAGATTAATGTAGTGCCCTTTCAACTACGGATGCCATATTCAAATGTGGTTCCCATTAGAGTGATTTAACAGTATTCCAACATCGAGCCGCACGGATCTGTGTTTTCAGTGGTTCAGTTCTGAAATTGGGTGTCTGCACCGTTAGGTCATTTGAAGAAGCTATCCAGCTATGTAGCTTGCTCAGCAGTGCAAAGGGCTAGAAATATCCCAACCACCTTCCTTTTCCTGATTCTTTGTTGTTCGTGTTCCATAGCCCATTGGGGCATTTGGGGAAGATGATTCACAGATTCTTCAACACCAAGCAGTTCTGGATGGTGAACAGGGGCAGCCTTGCAATGAGGCAAAGTGAGGCAGCTGCTTCAGGCAGTAGATGCCAAAAGGTACTGAGCAAACAGACCTGTGTGATCGTACCTGTCATGCAATACGTCTTGAATCCCCTAATCTAGCATGCTGCCCTCCAGTGCAGAGAAGGATGCTGAAGATGAATCAAATGCCAGCAGAGTTCAGCAAATGTATCAATAGATGTACACACTATTTGGCCTGTAATTAGGGACCGGGGAATATATCACTTTCAGTTTTTCATTTTTCCAACTATCAGTTATTCACATTTCCACATTATTATTATTATTATTATTATTATTATTATTATTATTATTATTATCCTCATGGAGATGTATTAGGATTGCTGGGGGCAGGGGGTGAATTTCTCACAATAAGCACATGTTTTCATGCAATTTTGCCTCATATACACATTATTTGGCCTATAATAAGGGATGGGACAGCATGTCAATTTCAATTTCTCATTTTTCAAGTCTTCAGTTCAGATTTCCGCATTAGCCTGTGGCTCTTTGTGAAAATGCGCCAGCATTTTAGTACAAATTTGTATGCTATTTTGCCCAATATCCACATTTCCCCAATAATGTCTCTCTTCTATTCCTTTGTGCTGAATTTGGGAATATAAGCATCCGCGGTCCTTATGTTCTACTCCTGAAACACTTGTGTTGTTTCTTTAAGTACCCCAAAACTGAATTTTCTAGCAATAAACATAAATTTACCACTGGAGGGGTAGACCAATTCATGGAGTCTATCAATGGATGCTAGACATAGTAATATGCTGCCTCCAGAGGTGGCACATATCCAATTTCCTGTTGCTGGAGACCACATGTAGGGAGAGTGTTTTTGCCTTCATGTCCTGTTTGTGGAGCTTCCCATAAACATCTGCTTGGCCCTTGTTGGAAACAGGATTCTAGACTACACAATCCAGTAGGATTTCACTTATGTTCATTGGCCAGGAAAGAACCATAAAACAATGGAAGCGCATCTAGAGTGAGTAACATTTCTGGCCAGAGGGCCGTATTCCCTCCTAGACAGCCTTCCAGGGGCCAGGTGGTGGTGGTAGGGTTGGGGCAGAGGCAAAAGTGGGCAAAGCAGCAATAGATAAACTTAAATCTGAAATCCCTCCCCCAAATGCTGTATTTACTCAAGTCTAATGCACCATCGAATCGAATGCGCACCTCAATTTTCAGAACCATGAAACCAAAAAAAGCATTTGCTGGTGAATGTATATGTGCCATCGAAACTAATGTGCACCTTAATTTTCACAACTTAATTTGGCCAAAAAAGGTGAGCATTAGATTCAAGTAAATACGGTATGTTAACATGGTTTATGTAGGTAACAACAACAGCTAGGATTCTATATGCGCAGAAATGAAAGAAAGACGTTCCAATCAAAGAATGGATAAGTAAGATAATGGACTATGCAGAACTGGAAAAATTAACAGCAAAATTCAGAGAATCTAATGACGAGCATTTTATGGAAGAATGGATGCCTTTTTTGGACTACTTGAAGAAATATTATAGTATGATGAACACACGAGCAGGATTTGAGCTATGTGCAGCAGAAGTACTTAGAATAGTACAGTGGAACCTTGGTTGTTGAAAGCTTTGGAAGTCGTACGTTTCAGCTTTCAAACGCCGACAACCCGGAAGTGAATGCTTCCATTTTGAAATGTGCCTCAGAAGCTGAACAGCTTCTGAGGCATGTTTCTCCATTTTTTCAATGGATTTTGCCGACCAGCAATTGCGCCTCGGTTGTCAAACGTTTTGGAAGTCGAACGGCCTTCTGGAACAGATTATATTTGACAACCGAGGTTCCACTGTATTGTGGTTATGATTTGACAGAAGATAGGATGCAGCTGAAAGAGAGAAACAACAACTCCATAAAAGGGGGGGGGGAGTTGACAAAAATAAGAGAAAAGATGAATTTGTGTTTTGGCTGTATATGTTTAAAATGTTGAAACTGAATAAAATATAATTGACAACTTAAATCTGCACAGTATGGTACTTTCTACATACACTCCATCCAGACAAGCAAGAGGCATCACCAGAGTTCAAAACCACATTCCAACTCCAGGCAAAAACCCTCAAGGAGGGTAAAAAGTAGAAACAGAGAGTGGTAAGGCCTGCGGGAGAGCGGTGTGTGGCTTGGGGATAGTCCCATTGGCCAGGTAGAGAGGTTTGCACCTGGGCATTTGTTGTCGTTTAGTTGTTTAGTCGTGTCCGACTCTTTGTGACCCCATGAACCAGAGCACGCCAGGCACTCCTGTCTTCCACTGCCTCCCGCAGTTTGGTCAAACTCATGCTGGTAGCTTCGAGAACACTATCCAACCATCTCGTCCTCTGTCGTCCCCTTCTCCTTGTGCCCTCAATCTTTCCCAACATCAGGGTCTTTTCCAGGGAGTCTTCTCTTCTCATGAGGTGGCCAAAGTATTGGAGCCCCAGCTTCAGGAGCTGTCCTTCCAGTGAGCGCTCAGGGCTGATTTCCTTCAGAATGGATGCGTTTGATCTTCTTGCAGTCCATGGGACTCTCAAGAGTCTCCTCCAGCACCATAATTCAAAAGCATCAATTCTTCGGCGATCAGCCTTCTTTATGGTCCAGCTCTCACTTCCATACCATACCCCTATTCTACCAGTAAATCAGTAAAAAAAAGTGTTCATGTGAATACACTCAATAAGTTGGTAAGCATACAATAAGATGCTACTTACATTCTGCGCTCAAAAGTGAGGGGTGGGGGTGTCGATGTAAATATACACTCTGGGTAGGCAGCTGAACTGAGTGTCTCTCTGGTCTCTGCAGCTAACTCAGAAGGGGGAAAAGCAGTAATATAAGCCAGTGACAAAGTCCTCTGTAATGTAGTTAGCCATAAGTAATAAAAATAGGGGACAATGGGGTTTTTCTTTATAATCAAAGGGACCAGTTACTCAGCTTTTCCACTTCAAAGAACAGAAAGAGAAGACTTTTGTTACTCTGAGCAATGAAATGGGCAGGAAATGGAACTCTGTGGCTCAGCCAAGCATTAAGCCTATGAACCTGAGATAGATTTTTCCCTCTCCAGAAAAGAGGGGTGGGGTGGGGGACTCCTCAAGAAAATAAAGGTAATCTTCTGTTCAGGTGGAAAGGCAATTTCTTTCACTCTTTGGAGGTCAATAAGATATAGAATGGCAGGTGCACGAAAACCAATCTCGTCGCGTTTTCAGCCTTAAGCCGGTCATTTTTTGTAAGAACGATATTGATCATTTAGAAACAAGACTTCTAGTCATGCTGTGGCTTAGTTGTTTCATCAAAGCACTTAGGAAAGAATTGTGTACATATATAGTCCAGGAAAAGGATACAATCACTACATCTTCTGCATTACCATCGCCCATTCTTCTCAGTCAATCATTTGAGTATCCTGGTATTTGCATGTATGTATATTTAGAATACATTGCATACTGCACCAGAAAGCCATCCTCCCTATTATTATTATTATTATTATTATTATTATTATTATTATTATTATTATTCACTTCTTATATTAGGAAATCAGTGTTTTCCATTTTTAATTCCATCATTTCATGCACATTCCAGGTGATTCTTGCTTTCAGATGTCACTGGAAGAAAGCTCAGGACAGCCGTACGCAGGTCTGAAGGATTTCAGTTCAAATCCTAGAAGTGGCAGTGGGCATAGGGGGTGGGGGTCTGTTTTGATATTATATTTCATGCTGAGCATAATATTTAATTCAGTCTAACTGCCTTGGCTTTCCACTCCCATCCTTCATTAATTCATTCACTCTTCGTACGCTCATGATCTACACAGCTTTGTACAACGCCTTGTTTCATAGGTCAATTATTAACAGTGAATTAAACACTTCCCTTTAGTTTGTTTTAAATGCCCCTGGTTTTTGTGTAAGGTCAAACTGTTCCAAGACATTAGGTAAATACCAGTTCTTTGTTCCCTTTCTCCATGTACTATTTTTCCCTTTTCAATAATCCCCTTTACAGCAAAGAATCCATCAATTAATTTTTTCTTTCCACGGTGCTAGCACAACATATTCCCAGTGTCAGCTTGAACCAATATGGAAAGGCACCATGTGATGGAAGCTTGTTTTGAACTGGGCCATCACAAAATGCAAGGAACTAGTGCCCCATTGAACAGTATTTCAGACCTGAAAGTAATGATTCTGAGATGAGCCTTCAGCCCAATTTAGACATCTTCTTTGTGGTGTGGGGCCAACTTCTTAATGACCTTGAACAATTCAGTATCATCAGCAAACTTGGCCACCTCGTGGCTTCCCTTTAACTGTATAACATTTATGAACAAGTTAAAAAGCACAGGTCCCAATTTCACTTTTGAGTTCTTTGAGATTTCTCAGCTGGATGCCATCTGGACCCAGAGATTTGTCAGTTTTTATTTTGTCTCATTAGGCCTATAAATTTGTTTCTCATGACCAGCATTTGCCTTAGTTTCTCAGACTCCATTCCCGCAAAAGTTATTTCAGGTCCAGGACTCTGCCCTTTATCTTCTGCTCTAAAGTCAGATGCAGAATAAGAATAAGAATAGTTCAATATCCCTGCCATCTCCTTATCCTCCTTTAGCATACTTTTGGCTCCCTTGTCATCCAAGGGTCCATCTAGCTCTCTGGAGGGTCTCCTGCTACTAATACATTTAAAGAATTGGTTGCTGGTGATCATTAGGTTTTTAACATACACATCTAACCACTCACCCAACAGTCCCGATTTTCTCTCTTAAAAATATATATATATTCAAAGTTTCAAAAAGAAAAAACAAATTTTTACACACAGACACACACACACACACACACACACACACACACTTGTTTACATTAAACCATAGTCTGTATCAGTATCTTTATGGGGTTCCCTGAACCCCCAGACTTCCCCCACCCACCCCTCTCATGGCTCCCAAAATTTATCTTCCTTTTTTTAACTGCAACTTATTGCATTTATCCAAATTATTATACTTCAGTTTTATCCTTTGTTGTTTTAAATTACAAGTACTATGTCAATCCTGCTAACATTTTAAAATTTTTACATTGTTCTTTAATATATTCTATAAAGTTATGCCATTCTCTATTGAATTTGTTATCCTCTTGGTGCCTGATCTTCCCAGTCAGCCTTGCCATCTCTGCACAGTCCATCATCTTCATTAACTATTCTTCTTTCAATGGGGCTCTTTCTTCTTTCCATCCCTGATTTTCTCAGGACATCATGGAATTACAGAAGCCATCCTGGCTTCTGATTGGTTCCTGGAACGTTCTGTTTTGGTGCCACGCTCTCAAGTGAGTTGGCTGGTTTGGCCCTAAGACTCTAAGTTCACAGAGATAGAGAAAAGCTAGGTCATCGAAGGGCCGTGGCTCAATGTCTTGTATCTGTCTTGTATGCAAAACATCTCAGGTTCAATCTCCACCACCTGCAAGAAGAGCTGGTGGAGCCTGAAACCTCAGAGAGCTGCTACTGGCACTGAGCTAGATGGGCCAGTGGTCTGGCTCAGTATAAGGCAGCTTTCGAAGTTCCTACTCATAGGGCTAGGTTTTCAAACCCTTTCCCCTCCCCAAAATAGACCACTCCTTCCCAATTAACAGGGAAACATTTGGCGGCGACATAATATAAAGCGAAGGAATTTTACAATTTGACTGGAGAATGAGATGAAAGGAAGCAAGTTGGACAGGAAAGGCCTATTGTTGAAACATCTGTAAGTCTTGCTGTAGATTTCCACCCCCTGCTTTTGATCCAGCGCCTCTGCAATCCACTTCCATTGCTGCAGCCAAAAAGGGAGATACTGGCTGAGAAGCAAAGTGCTGGATATTCATACTAGATTTGCAAATTAGCATAGATGGTTCTGCCGTTCTGTGACACCGTTAACAGAGTGCAGCTTTAAATAATCTCCCATATGCTAAATAGCTCTGCCGAATTTTCTTTGCCATTCACCAAGCGAGGCAAGCTGTTATTTGAAGGGGAAGAAACACAGGCCTACGTGCAGTTGCTGGCTTCAGTTTTGGGCGTGGGGTTTCAGACATGGCATCCTAAATGTCCCCTCCCCAATCTTAATTCTCTTAGGCCGCAACTGACATTCATGGATACTTTATGCAAAGTGGAAATGATAAGACTTGCTGGACTCCCAGCAGACAGGAGAAGAGGAGCAGCCAGAACAACTGCAGAGCAGGTAAAATAATAATAATAATAATAATAATAATAATAATAATAATAATAATAATAATTTATTATTTGTACCCCGCCCATCTGGCTGGGTTTCCCCAGCCACTCTGGGCGGCTTCCATAGAAACCAAAAAACACTAAAATATCATACATTAAAAACCTCCCTGAACAGGGCTGCCTTAAGATGTCTTCTGAATGTCAGATAGTTGTTTATCGTTTTGACATCTGATGGGAGGGCGTTCCACAGGGCGGGCGCCACTACCGAAAAGGCCCTCTGCCTGGTTCCCTGTAGCTTTGCTTCTCGCAATGAGGGAACCGCCAGAAGGCCCTCGGCGCTGGACCTCAGCGTCCGGGCAGAACGATTGGGGTGGAGACGCTCCTTCAGGTATACTGGGCCGAGGCCGTTTAGGGCTTTAAAACTATTGCCATCTCTTCCTGCTCTACATATGCTGCTGATATCTTTGCAAGAGAAGAGATTTGGACCTCATGACCACTTCAGGAAGGAGTCTGTTGCCTGAGCCGTCCACTCCACAATATCTATCAATGCAGCCATATCCATGATATGGTAACTGACCCTGATGGCCTCAGGTTGGCCGGCACTTCAGCTCTCTAGGCAACAGCAGTTCATCAGCTTTCCTCACAGGGGGTGCTAGCCCCAAACTTCTCTAATGCAGAAGAGAAGCCACAAGCCCCTTTAAGGCACATGCAGCATTTGACGTATCAGAAGGAGGACTCCAGAGGATTGTTTCCCCCCACAGAGAAAGAGAGAGCGATAATGTCTGCATTTCAGTCTAGTTCCGAAAAAATGAAAGGATGTTGAACAATTTGCACCCGAGTAAGATAAATGGGCAACAGCTGAAATGTGAGACCTGGCACCAGAGGGCTTTCGCCAACAGACCAAGGAAAAGTGTATGGAACAAGCAGGAATGAAATTACATGCCTCGTCTGTCTGCACTACACGAGGATCTGAGGCCGACAAGTCCAGGATGATAGATCAAGTAATTCATCACTGTAAGGGAGGCAGCTCAGAGAAAACACTTGACATTCTGAAAGATATGCAACACATTGGTCAACTGCCCTGAATAATATTTTACCACTTAGTGGAATTTAATTACATACTCCTCGAAAATCATTACATGCCGCAGTTGTTTCAACAGGGCCTTTCTGGAACTGTCCTGATCTTTATCAGTAGATTGAAATGCTCCTGAACGATGGTAAACAGATTCCTTGTTTTTAGCAATCTGCCCTTGGCCAGACATGTTGTTAAAGGGCAACTGAAAAGGCAGATTAGGTTTAAAACGAAAGCCTCCCCAAATATGTGCAGCAGTGGAAGAATTCTCATTGCATAACCGTTCATATTAGTATCTGCCTAGGGCCTTATGAAGATTAGTTCCATGCCTCCAGGAGTGGCATTTATTGAATATAATACACTGTGTCCTGTAAAGCACCAACACTTTAAATTGTGCTTGGAAACGTACACACTAGGAGCCTGTGTAGATCCTTTAGGACTGGTGTTATATGATCCCAGCAGCTGCTCCCAGTCACCAGTCTGGCAGCCACATTCTGAATTAGTTGTAGTTTCCAAGTCACCTTCAAAGGTAGCCCCACGTAGAGCGCATTGCAATAGCCCAAGAGGGAGATAACCAGCACATGTACTACTCCGGTGAGGCAGTACGCAGACAGGTAGGGTCTCAACCGGCATACCAAATGGAACTGGTAGACAGCCGCCATGGACACAGAATTGACCTGTGCCTCCAGGGATAGCTGTGAGTCAAGAATGACCCCCAGGCTGCGCACCTGGTCCTTCAGGGGATGAATCAATATGAAGTTCAAATACCATGCAGATCTTCCCACAAACTTGCTCCTTCTCAGTATGAAGATCACAGATCCAACCAAATCAACCCTCTGCTCCACCAAAAGCCTGGAGACGAAGAGATGAGACTGGCATTGAAAGCTGAACCATGTTCAAGGTGGAGGGCATTCCACAGTTTGGGTGCCACCACTCAAAAGGCCCTGTATTGAGTCAATAATTCATGGGCTGCACTCACAGAACAGTTTTCCTGGCATACCTTAAAGCCCAGGTAAGATAATATGTGGAGAAGCACTCCTTCAGGTAAGGGCTTTATATGTCAGCAGTAAAACCATGTATTAGGCCTGGCAGCATATAGGCAGCCAGGGCAAGTTCTTCAAAACTGGTTACATTGTTTGAGTGACTGAACTGGTCAAAACTCCGGGAGCCATATTCTGCACCAGCTTCAGCTTGTGGACCACTTTCAAGGGCAGCCCCATGTAGAGAAGATTACAGTAATTTAATGGGGAGGCTATCAGAGCATGAATAACTACGACTAGGCTATGTCTATTCAGAAGCTGATGGGCATGGGCAAACCAACCAGAGCTGGAAAAACCAATCCATGTCACTGACACCACTTGGGCCTCTAGTATGAAACCTGGATCAAGGAATGCAACCAGACCACGTACCTGTTCCTTCAGCCAGGCCACCTAGACAATTCCTGGGGCAGAAAACCATCAACCCACACCACCTGTGTCAAGTCAGGATTTAGTTTCAGCTTGTTGGCCCTCATCCAGCCCATTTCTGCTCTAGGCAGTCATTGCCCTGAGGCAGCCAATACAAAATGGATCCAACATCACACTAGCATGGACGTCTACTGTATTGGATTCAATATCACATCTGCACTGAAGCCTAGTGTTCCATGAAGAAGAAGAAAATAATTAAAAGTCATATGGCTGGCCACTGTGATCCAAGGACTGTGGACTTAATGGGCTTTTGGCCGGATGCAGCAGGGCTCCTCTTCTTCCTCTTTCAATCTTAGGAGTGTCTGAAATCATGACGACCCAGACATTGCACTTCGGTGGACAGAAACCAAGTTCCTAGAGACAGCTAAAGATTTTACGGCAATCTGTCATTTCAGAACAG
This sequence comes from Podarcis muralis, assembly GCF_964188315.1. Lineage (NCBI taxonomy): Eukaryota > Metazoa > Chordata > Lepidosauria > Squamata > Lacertidae > Podarcis > Podarcis muralis. The sequence continues at coordinate 24,090,461 of NC_135657.1, forward strand.
TCTGGCAACACACGTCCATCTTTGAGTGAAAAAAAGGAAGAGGGAACCCCTAGTAAACCAGAAAATCCTTTTCTGGCCTGAGCACAGATTGTCTCGTTGCAAACATAAATGCAGATTAAATGTCTCTGCTTTTAAAAAAAAAAAAATGGCACAATGAATTTGTCTGGCTTGGACAGAGTTTTCTTTGCCTACTGGAATAAGCACAATCCTCCCCTTAGTCTTTTTCAGGGGCGTGAATTATAAAACAACCTCTGACAATCAAGCTATTGTTATCAGGTGATGCCTGATAGCCATCCATTTGCTGCACTGAAGCCTGACTTCCCAGGAATTATCAGATGGTTATTCTTGGTTGCCAGATGTTATTACTCTAATACTTCCCAGCTCAGGATTTTATGTCTTCGTAAGAACCGTACAAATATGAAAGTCTATAACTTTTCAGTGAGCCAGTAGCTATCGTATATAGTTGTGCTACAGTATATCGCTCTCCGGGGAATGAAATTCATTCTGTTCCATCCAAGCTTCTTCAAAGATGCACTTCAGAGACAGAACAAACTACAATATTTAAGTGACGTTTTTACAATCGTATGTGTTATTAACTCTGTTGAGGAAATGCCAGGCTTTATTAGATGTTCACCATACAGCCAGAAGGAAACGAAGTGAAGTAATGTGAAAGCACACCATTCTTCAAGGACATAAACTGACATGAGGAATGGGCAGCTAAATCCTATCATCTGGACAGCTCCACTCTGCTTATAATCATTAATCATTAGAGCTCATGAACATCCGAGGAAGCTATATGTTGGAAGGTTCGGGACAGACAAAAGAAAGTTGTTCTTCACACAGCACATAGTTAAACTATGGAATTCGTTCCCACCAGAGGTAGCGATGGCCACCAACTTAGATTGATTGAAAAGAGGATTTGACAAATTCATGGCTTTGGCGGCCATCAGTAGCTACAAGCCATGATGGCAATACTCTGCTTTCACAGCATACTTCTGACGTTGCTGGAAACTACAGGAAGGGAGAGTGCTGTAGCACTTAGGTCCTGCTATTGGGCTTCCCATGGGCATCTGGTTGGTCACTGTGAGAATCCTTTTTATTATGAATCAATTCACCTAACTGGCGAAACACTGCAGTCTTCATTTGTATCTGAAGACTGAGCCGAGCAGACTCAGTGGATTTCCTCTGAGTATGACTTACTTAGGGCAATCTTTTAACTTAAGGGTGAAAAAAGCCATCAACAGTTTGAAGGCATCTACTTCATCCAATGAACCAGTGTGGTGAGCGGATGAAAGAAGGCATATTGGATGTCCAGTCCCATTGAACTCCAAGTCCCATCAGCCCCAACCATCATAGCCAGGGGCCAGGGATGATGGTGGCTGCAAGCAAACAACATCCAGAGGGCATCATGTCCACTACTCCTGAATCAAAGCTTTATGTGAAGACTTCAGATGTACTGCAGCTCATCAAGCAAGTCACTTGACTTGTGAATTAACTCTCACAAATTCATACATTCTATAGCCTTCTATATTCATACATTGTATGCACCCTAGAATACCTTTGTTTCTCTAAAGCAGTGGTTCTCAACCTGTGGGTCCCCAGATGTTGTTGGACTACAACTCCCATCATCCCTGAGCTCTGGCCTTGCTAGCTAGGGGTGATGGGAGTTGTAATTCAACAATATCTGGGCACCCACAGGTTGAGAAAGACTGCTCTAAAGGAAAGTGGAGATGAGATGTCTAGAATAGCATGGCCCCATCCTCTTGGCTTTGGGTTTGTTTAGATGCGCATATGCTACTTCCTAAAATATCATGCAACACAACGTTACCATCCCTGCATCACAGTCACCTAACTCTGCAGTCCACCACTTCTTGCTGGATAAAGGAAAAGAAATGAGGTGGGAAGAAATGGGACAGCGAAAGCTTCTGGTGTAGCATAACACAGTACTAACGGGGCGTCAGAGGCAAATCTCAGGCGGTTCTGGTTTCAAATGCTAAACAGATGGCATCAGACAATGCGAGGGCTGTGTCCAATGAGCATTGCAAGGAGATGAAAAATCGTTGGAGGTGTGGGAATATAGCAAGTTGATACAAGCACATCTTCAAAGATTGCATGTGTGCCTCACTTGGTTAATGGGAGACCAACAGGATATAAAAGACAAGAAGCTCGTAGCAGTGAAGGAAGTAACTTATATCTTGCAGACCAAGTTCTCATGGCAAAAGATAAAGAACAATGTAGGGGGATCGAGGCTCAGAATCAGATGTACATTTTAAATGTGATCTAGTTCTATTTTTTATTGTGTTTTTCATGCAAATGACAATTAGTAGAGAGGCTACAGAATAAAAAACAGTCAGAACGTCGGCTGTCAGCTAAAAAATTCCATCTAGTTAATCGACTAATTATTCCTATGTGCATCAACGTGCATATTACAAAATTCTCAATATAGGTGTCTTTTTGATAGATTTTACAATCCAATAAAGAAAGGCTACCCACTCACGTGCAGCCATCTTTCAATGCCTTCTTTTACATTTATTTTTTGAACACAGGAAAAATAGTCGTGATTAGAGAATGCTCACTGAAATCAATGGGATTTAATTAGTTGCACTAATTTAATTTAAGACAGCATTAAAGGCAGTTCATTCTTTCCCCCCTAAATGTTAATATCCATGTTATATTTGAGCCATGTCTGGAAAACTAATGGCATATAGTGCATGCTTAACACTCCTTTCTGTGTTATATGATTCCGGGATGGGGGGAGTGTTTGCAGCCCCCTAAACCCAGAAAATCATGGGAGCTAAGTGACAAAATTTGAGGCGGTACACAGCTCTTTCCTGCTGTTTTCATGAGAGAACTGCGGGGGAACAGCAGCAGCAACATTGTCCAATGACATTAGGCCCATTGGCATGAACTGAATTCAGCACAATGTGATACCAGTAAAAAAAACCACAATTCCATAACACCACAGGTAGCAGCACAGTGTGGAAGGAACTTCTGAAAACAAGACAACAGTGCTAGCATTATAATCAGGAAAACTAATGCAATATTCCCCATATCTGAATGCACCCTGAATATGATGACTAAGGCTGAATCCAATCTGACAATAGTTTTGCTACTCGGTTGTTTTTGTGTGTTTTTTAAAATGCCTTTTATTTTCTCATAAACGGTTTAAATAAGAAAGCAGAAACAAAAACCCTCATAATGGGGGGCTATATACAGCATAAAATCATGGATCAGCGCAGTCAAAAGTCCAGTTCCACCAAAACGAAAGGAAGGTAACCTCTTTAGGAAAAGTCCCTCATCTTTTGACAGGTGATTTATTAGCACCCCTCTCCTGCCTCCCACCCGCTTTGTTACAGTATGGCAATGACACACTGAGCTAATGACAGTCTCCTCCTGGGAAGCTCACACACCGAACATTTCTTTGCTGCCCCGGAGGTGGGTGGCCTGATGTTCAAATGCCACTGGTGACATGTGACAAGGCGTGGGGTGGGGGAGGCTGTGGGCCTTTGTATCCGTCCTATTTTATTTCTCAGCAGTCAGGCACCCTGCTTTCCGCTTTTCAAAAACGCAACTCTCAGCTTTGGGGGAAATGAAAAGCAACCCACGTACTTTCTCCAGGAGCCAAAACATCTAGGGGGAAATGAAACATAAGAGAGCTTTGCAAACCACACACACACAAACAAGCAGATGAATTGAAATGAGATATTTAGTTAACTTGGGGATGCAAAGCATTTGTGCTGGGCTGAAAAACCCAACAACAGTCAGTAAAAAAGTTTTTTTTAAGGGAGAGGGAGAAAAGCCCAGCAACAGCAGCCTAGATTCTTTGGGGTTTGGGGGTTTTTTGGTGGTGATGGTGAGATTAAATGGGATGGTTACCATATATAAAATTATTATTGTTGTTATTATTAATTAAATTTGTATAACTTCACCAAAGATCAAAGGTGGTTCACAGCATAAAAATACAAAATGAGAACGTAAAATATGTAATACAAGAACAGAACAGAACAAAAATAACTCCTCTCCCACAAACACATTTAAAAAGACATACAATGTTCAATCAGCCAAAGGTGTGGTAATAGAGAAACATTTTCACCTGTAGTCAACAACTCCAAAACTCCAGATGAACCCACTCAGTGGTTTCATGTAGATGCTAAACAACATAGGGGATAAAACTGAACCCTGAGGAACCCCACATTGAAGGCTCCATGGAGCCAAAGACACTCCCCAACAACATCTGGGGAATACCATGTTGGCTATCCCTGACACAAAATGTGTCAGACAGATTACACCACACCTCTATTCCTACCCTCAGAACTGATTCAAACCCAGGAGAAGGCAAGTCGTTTTCTTGCCTCTTACAATAAAGCTTGAGCATTCCTAAAGCTCAGCCATCTTTCTGCAAATGGACCCATGTGGCAGGCTTCAACGCCAGTGAACGCTGCCCTCAGGAAGTTAAGCAAACAAACAATTTCAGAACCACAATGTGAAATATAGCCGCTGTGATCTCCAACACATTCCTTCTCCTTTTTTTCTGTAAAGATGATCCTGTTGCTGTCACAGGACAAGTTATCAGAAAGGATGCAGCCCATCAGGAAGGCGGGGGGTGGGGGAGGGAAGTTTGCTGCATGAAATGAAATTGTTTTATACCAGAAGAGGACAAGCAGATATTTTCTGGCCAGTGTTCCTACAAAGACAAAAAACAAAACAAACCCAACTAGACTTTGTATAATGATTCTCAGTGTCAGTTTAGAAAACTAAAACCTGCTTCTTTCTTTCTTTCTTTCTTTCTTTCTTTCTTTCTTTCTTTCTTTCTTTCTCCCTCCCTCCCTCCCTCTCTCTCTCTATCTATCTCTCTCTCTCAGAAGACAAGCTATGGGAGTAACAGCACACATTTAAATGCCACTGTTTTTAAGTCTAAATGTGCAGATGTTAAAGTTTTATTTGAGCCCGAGTACAGACCCCAACGTTTTTGGCTGAACATCATAACTTACTTTAAATGTCAAGACCGAACCCTGGAATCTGTGCAGAAAATTGTTAAGTCGTGGGTTGACATAGCAGCCGGCACAGCGATCTCTTCAAGTAGCTCTTTATTATGGTAAGCTGGAATAGAACTGAACTGTGAACAGCTCAGCCGGCCTGTATTTATAGGCAGCCGGCTGTCACATTGTAACCACAACAGCCCAGAGTTCCCGCCTAAAATAACTGCCGCGGACCTGAGTGAAAACTATCTACAGACCTGAGTGAAAACTATATACAGTATCCCCCTGTTGGCCCAGGGTGAAACTACACTACATAACACCCCTCCCCACCGAGATAAGGCGTTAGTTACAATCGTAATGGTTTCCTTATATACAGCACTACGCGTAATGGTTCAATTAGGCACAAAAGCATATCGGTTACATTTCCCATACTTAGACCAACAGTGATACCTGTCCAACAACATAGTCCTTTAAATGAGTTGGGCGCTTGGAAACTCTGCCAGACCGCCGGGGACTGGTAGCCAAGTCCGGAGGGCCACACAGTTCTCGCTGAGGCTGTGGTGCGACCCTAGGTGGCGTTGGAACCAACTCCCCTGGATCCGCTGCTGTGAGTGGAGCCTCCGCAAGTGGAGTGGTCTGAGTCTGTTCTGAGACGGCTTGGTTCGGCTCCACGCTGGCAGTTTGCGAGGGAGGTGTAGGTGGAGCCTCGCCATCTGTACGTGTCTCTTCTGGAGCCGCAAGCGCAGTTGGGGGCACCTCGGTAGTGTCCAAGTCCCCAACCCTGCGCCTAAGTTGGTCTATGTGCCGTCGCCACAAGCGCCCGTCTTCGAGTGCCACCTGGTACGAGCGAGGTCCAGTGACTCCCACTACTGTGGCTGGCACCCAAGGGATGTCCCCCACATAGTTCCGGGCAAAGACCTGGTTTCCTGGGACAAATGACCGTGGTGCGTTGGCACAGCCTGGGGGTTCAGCCACGGCAAAGTCTGGGTGTAGCCGGTCGAGCGGTGACCTGAGGCGGCGGCCCATAAGCAGTTCCGCAGGACTCCTCCCTGTGGCCGCATGAGGGGTGATGTGTTGCGCGAACAAGTATTCGGCGACCCGCTCATGCCAGTCTCCCCGGTCCAGGCGCGCCAGTGCCTCTTTTGTCGAGCGCACCATTCTTTCCGCTTGCCCGTTGCTGGATGGATGAAAGGGTGCCGTTAGGGCATGGCGGATGCCCAGTCCCAAAAGATACCGCTCAAACGTGCCTGATGTGAACTGCGGTCCGTTGTCAGAGACAAGGACATCAGGACACCCATGCGTTGCAAACAGGCCTCGCAGCACCCGGATGACAGCTTCGGTAGTGGTGGAGGGCATCAGGGCGACCTCCAGCCATTTGGAATAGGCGTCCACCACTACCATAAAGGTCCGGCCGTGAAAGGGGCCAGCCAGATCGATGTGCACCCTCGACCAGGGTGTCTTTGGCGTCTCCCACGTGTATCCCTTAGCTGCCGGTGGTGCAGGCCTCGATTCCTGGCACGCTTGACAGGCGGACACCCAGGCAGTGATGGCATCGTCCATGTTAGGCCACCAGACGTAACACCGAGCCAACGCCTTCATTTTGACAATTCCCGGGTGGCCAACGTGCAGAGCCTCCAGGACGCGCTGACGGAGTCCCTGGGGAATCACGACGCGGTCTCCCCACAGCAGACAGCCGCGATGAGCTGAGAGTTCATGTTGTCTGGTTGCGAAGGGCTGGAACTCCGATGCAAAGGGCCCTTGTGGCCACCCCCTCCACACCCAGTTGAGCACCCGGCTGATGGTGCGATCCTGGGCAGATGCGGAGGCCACAGTGGCAGCCGACACAGGCGCTGCCGGAAGATCCTCAATCAGAAGGAGCGATGAAGCTGGAGCCGGGTCTTCCACAAATGCTGGAAGAGGGCAACGGCTGAGGGCGTCGGCATGGCCCATCGATTTCCCCGGGCGGTGGATGAGCCGGTAGTGGTAGGCAGCCAGGAAAACAGTCCATCGCAGCATGCGTGGTGAGAGGACCGGTGGAGTTGGACGATCACCGGCGAGGAGGCCCAGGAGTGGCTTGTGGTCAGTGATGAGGTCAAAAGTCCTGCCATAGAGGTATTCATGAAACCTCTTCACTCCAGCCACAAGTGCCAATGCCTCCTTGTCGAGCTGGCTGTAATTCCGTTCCGTCGGAGATAGTGTCCTGGAAAAGTAGGCGAGCGGTGCTTCTCTTCCATCTGGAAAACGGTGACTAAGGACAGCCCCGATGCCAAAAGGTGAGGCGTCGCAGGCAAGGACCAGCGGCCTGGATTCACTGTACTGTACCAGCACACTGTCCGAAGAAAGGAGAGCCTTGACCGCGTTGAAAGCCGCCGTCTCCCGATGACCCCAGGCCCAAGGCGTCTTAGTGCTAAGGAGTCGGTGAAGAGGCTCAGCCACTGTGGCTTTGTGGGGCAGGAACATGTTATAAAAGTTCAGCAGCCCCAGGAACGCCTGCAACTCCGTTTTGTTCTTTGGAGTGGGGGCCTGCTGGATAGCGCGGATCTTGGATGTGGTTGGATGAAGACCGGAGGCATCGATAAGATAGCCCAGGAACTCTACCTGTGGAACGGCGATCTGGCACTTCTCCCTTTTTACCTTGAGCCCGGCCTCCTGGAACCTGGTCAGCACGGCACGGAGGCGCTCGAACAGCTGCTGGTGTGAGTCTGCAGACACCAAGACGTCATCAAAATATGGTACCACGCCCGGAAGCCCTTGCAGGAGACGCTCCATAAGGCCTTGGAAGATGCCAGGAGCCACACTCACCCCGAACTGCAACCGGCGGCAACGGAATGCCCCCCGGTGGGTGACGATCGTCTGGGCTTCAGCAGTGGCATCATCGACTGGCAGTTGTTGATAGGCTTGGGCAAGGTCCAGCTTAGCGAAGACCTTACCCTCACCCAGGGAATGCAGCAGGTGTTGGACAACAGGAACCGGATAAGCGTGCTGCTGAAGTGCCTTGTTGATCGTGCACTTGTAGTCAGCGCAGATTCTCACCGACCCATCTGGCTTGACAGGCGTGACGATGGGGGTTTCCCACTTTGCGTGGTCAACCGGCTCCAAAACTCCTTGGGCGATCAGTTTGTCCAGTTGTTCGTCCACCTTAGCCTTGAGAGCAAAGGGAACCCGGCGTGGCTTTAGCTTGATGGGGGCGACTTGTGGATCCAGGCTAAAGGAGATGGGCGTACCTGTATATTGGCCCAAGGTGCCGTCAAAAACCTCGGCAAAGTCTTTGACCAGACCCTCAGTCTCTGCGTTAGAGATGCAGTTGATGCCGGTGACTTCCAGGCCGAGGGCATCAAACCAGTCTAGCCCTAGGAGGCTTGGCCGCTGACCTTCGACCACCACCAACCGGAGCAGGCCCGAAAAATCCTTGAAGGCGATCCGGAACCGGCCAACGCCTACCACGGGAACGTCGTTTCCCTGGTAGTCTCTCAGGTGTACGCGGTGAGAGTCGAGTTGCCTTTTGGACACTCTGGGTACCAGTCTTTTGATGGTGCTCCATGACACGATGGACAGGGCAGACCCGGTGTCGATCTCCATGTCACATGGAGCTCCTTCAATGAGCACCGTGACGTTCAGCTTGCGTCTCGTAGGCGAGTCGGTTTGGCCAATCGTGGTTCCAGACGGGCAGCGGCAGTTGGTGAGAGCGAAACAACTTTCCTTGGCAGACTGGAGTGAAGACTTGGACTTGCGAGTCGATGAAGGGGGGGTGTCAGACGGAGCCGATCGGCAGACCTTAGCGATGTGGCCCCTTCTGGAACACCTCCTACAGATGGCGTCTCTGAATCGACACTTGGCACGGGAATGGTTGCCTCCGCAGCCAGCACATTCCGGTTGGCCCTTGGACTTCTGTTGGAACTTCCTGCGCTCCCGCTTTGTCTGGTGCACATCATCGTCTTCACTGGAGGATGCCTCCTCACTGCTGGCCTCTTCATGATGCACCGGAACGGGCTCCCTAGCAAGACGCAGGCTGCTGGACTTGCGGATCTCCTGAGCGGAGCGTTCAGCAGCTTCTGAGGCCACAGCCTCCTCAATGGCTTTCTGTAGCGTGAGGTCTGGCTTGGCTAGGAGACGCCGTTGCAGATGGATGTCCCGGACCCCGCAGACGATTCGATCCATCAGGGCATCGTCTAAGTCTCGGAACTCACAGTGCATTGCAGCCTGTCGCAGGGCGGTGGTGTAGTTGTTGATTGACTCCCCCTCTGCCTGGTTCCTGTGGTAGAACGCATGGCGGGCAGCAATCTTGGACGGCTTTGGTGCGTAGTGGTTGCGGAGCTTCTCTTGGATCGTGTCCCATGGTGATGCCTGGACTGCTTCAGGCGCAACCAACGCTCGGGCCGTCTCAAACACTTCAGGCCCACAGAGGCTGAGGAATAGGCCCCGCTTCCGATCCTGTGATACTGCTGTCAGTTCGTTGGCTTGGAGGTAGCAGTCGAACCGAGCGAGGTAGGAGTCCCATGATTCAGAGGCTGGCGCAAACGGCGGTAGAGGCACAAGTGAAGCCATGATTCCGATGCCGGCGTGAAGGGCGATGGATGGAACACAGTGCTCTAGCCAGAACAGTCAGCTCTGAACTGGTTCTGCCCAGTGATTTCGCTCAGTGATTTCGCTCTGTGATTCAGCTCAGTGATTCAGCTCAGTTCAGAGGCTGGCCGCATCTGGCTGTGCTCTGATGTCCATCCATCCCATCCTCGTCGCCAGTGTTAAGTCGTGGGTTGACATAGCAGCCGGCACAGCGATCTCTTCAAGTAGCTCTTTATTATGGTAAGCTGGAATAGAACTGAACTGTGAACAGCTCAGCCGGCCTGTATTTATAGGCAGCCGGCTGTCACATTGTAACCACAACAGCCCAGAGTTCCCGCCTAAAATAACTGCCGCGGACCTGAGTGAAAACTATCTACAGACCTGAGTGAAAACTATATACAGTATCCCCCTGTTGGCCCAGGGTGAAACTACACTACATAACAAAAATGATGCCTTTGAGTGTATGGTTCATTTTCCGATGGCTCAAAAACCCCTGTACAGACTCTACGCATATGGAGAAAGGAAGTACAGCTTCTTATTCAAAAGGCATGACCTGCAGATAGGGTCGGGCCCTGCCGTGTGACCACAGGTGGGCACATTTTTAGTTTTGAGAGTCCCAGGGGCATCCCTCACAAAATGGCTGCCATGGACGGGGCATGGCATGACACAAAATGGCTGTCATGGGCCCTAGTGCAATTGCTCCGATTGCAGCCAGGTGCAGTTGCAGCCTTGCAAGCTGCACAAACTAAAGAACACAACTTGGAGCAGGAAATAGAGCCAGCCACTTTCTTGGTTCCCTAGATTCCATGGTCTGGAATGAGCTGAATAGCTACAGCCCTGGCTACCATACCAGTATAACCGAATTTAAGCCACTAATGCCCTCAGCCTAAGATGGGGGTGTGCGTGCCGTTGGCATTCCAAATGTTGTTGAACTCCAACTCCAATAGCCACAGCCAGCTTGGCCAGTGTTCAGGAATGATGGGAGGAGACTAATAATCTTTATTAGTTTTCCAAATTTTAAACAAATTAACAGCAAATTAATTCAGATTGAAAAACCGACTTTCCATCTCCCCTCCAAGATGCTTCTTTCCCCACCCTCCTTTGCTGCACACAGTAAAATACTTTTTCCTGATTTCTAATACTTTTCCATCCACTGTGCATGTTCCAATACTTGTTTAGACATTTACCTGACTACAGTGGTACCTCGAGTTATATACACTTCAGGTTACATACGCTTCAGGTTACAGACTCCGCTAACCCAGAAATAGTGCTTCAGGTTAAGAACTTTGCTTCAGGATGAGAACAGAAATCGGGTTCTGGCTGCACGGCAGCAGCAGGAGGCCCCATTAGCTAAAGTGGTGCTTCAGGTTAAGAACAGTTTCAGGTTAAGTATGGACCTCTGGAACGAATTAAGTACTTAACCCAACGTACCACTGTATTTTCCTAATTAATCAAATAGAATTAATCTTCCTTTATCCAGTTCCGTATTGTCTACACTGACTCCATGATTTCAAACTGGTGACATCCTCAAACCTTATTGGGAGATGCCAGGGACTGAACCTGGGAGGTTCTGCATGCAAGGCAGATTCTCTGTCGCTGAGCTACCACCCTTCTCCTCCCTAGCGTCGTCCCAAACTCTTCTCCACGGTTGTCACATCCCAGACAATGTATGACTGCAGGAATAAAGGAGTGCTTGTTCAACATGACAGCTTCCGAGTTTTATCGGCAAGATTCAGATCTTGTCGCTTGTCCCTTTGACACAGAGTGGAAGTGAGGGACTTGAAGGGTTCCGCTCTTCCCTCGCAGCGCCTTTCCGTCTGGCAAACATCACAAACAGGATACTGGGTAGATGTGTGTCGCATCGAGCAAGTCAGGCCTGCGTTTTTATGCCTCTGATCATCCGTCGCTCAGTGGTCTCCCTTCCGTCGCTCCTCTTCCATTTGTTTCATAACAAAAAGAGGGTGGGGAGGGAGAACAGGGGTTGATGGCAATGTAACATTTCCTGCTCAAGCTGTAAAGAGCTTGCTGTAATCCCCTGAACGGATACATATGGAAAAGTCACATTGGGTCAGCAAACCTTGGAAAAATAATAAATTGCCCGAGAGCCACCCTCCTACACAAACTTGTACTTGGCAATGCTTCTCCAAAATATTGCAAACTGCTTACCACTTGGCTTTGCTTGGGGTATGTGTGCTAAGATAGCCAACTCCTGCATGCTGTGGGGGTCTGTCATGGTGGCACCCCGAATGTTCTCGGGAATATAATAAACCCATCCAATTACATGCCAGGTTGGGCCAAAGAGACCAAGCAGGTAGAGCAGCAGCAGTTCAAAGCTATATGCAAGCATTTAGCGGAAAGCAACAAAGCCACTACTGAAGAGCATTTACCACATTTTGACCACCTACTCTGCTAGATTGAGCTCTGCAGAAGTCCAATTGGCCAGTCCTTGTGTCACTCATGGAGCCACCGCCATCTTCCCATAGCAGGGCCGTGCCCAACACTGATTGGGTGGCTTTTCCATCAGTCATGAAGCCACTTCCCTTGCATTTCTAACACAGCTTAAGACTGGAGCCAACTAACTGGAGGTTGGGGTCTCCCTTACTGGTGGTCTCCAAGTGGAGGCTAGACAGACATCTGTTGAAGATTCTCTAGCTTGAAATTTCCTGTATTAAGCAAGAGGTTTGGCAACTGGTACTTTCTCATTACTAACAATCTGCTTCTCAAAAGACTCCAGCATCTGTATTTTTCTCTGTCCCACAGGCATATCTTCATGCTGTGGCCTGCAAGTATCTGCCTGATGCTAACTGCCAGAGCCTGGTATCCCAAGCCTAATTAAAAGAAAAACACTCCAATGTTTTCAAAATCTTGAAGGAAGAAACAGGGCGAACACAGGAGTGCATGGCTGAGCACTCACAGTCTTTAAAAAAAATTGTTTTGGCAATCTCCAAAATTAAAGATGGCTAGCATGGAAACCCCCGAAGCTATCCATCTGAAATTAGGCAGGGTTAATCCAGGACATGGGTGGCACTGTGAGTTAAACCACAGAGCCTAGGGCTTGCCGATCAGAAGGTCGGCAGTTCGAATCCCCGCAACGGGATGAGCTCCCGTTGCTCGGTCCCTGCTCCTGCCAACCTAGCAGTTCGAAAGCACATCAAAGTGCAAGTAAATAAATAGGTACCGCTCCGGTGGGAAGGTAAACAGCATTTCTGTGGGTTGCTCTGGTTCGCCAGAAGCGGCTTAGTCATGCTGGCCACATGACCTGGAAGCTGTATGCCAGCTCCCTCGGCCAGTAAAGCGAGATGAGCGCTGCAACCCCAGTGTCGTCCGTGACTGGACCTAATGGTCAGGGGTCCCTTTACCTTTACCTTAATCCTTTCTATAGGACTACTATGTCACAAGATGCAGTGCACCATGTGAAAAAACAAAAAAGTTAAATACACTGTACTGTATGTTAGAGGAAGGGAGAAGCAAAACTCACAGCAGAAAACCCAGACTTGTTCCTGTTTCCAGATATGTCTATATACCGGCTTATTTTCAGGCACTCAAGGCTTCGGTATAAGGAAATTTATTGTGGACATGGCCCTAGCCCCGTAAAGCTATATTGAATTTTTATGACCAGAGCTTTGCTGTCTGGTATTTATCTTGGGAGGGAAACTATCAGCAAAGAATTCTGAATCATAGGACTAAATGCAAGAGCAAGATCTTTTGCGGGTAACTGTAGTTTGTACTAATGGCAACAAGCCGGCTCAAACTTTTGTATTTGCTTAAACGTAATTTTAAAAAGCAACAACAGCACCCAACCCTATATACACACACACAAGCCAGTTCCCAATATTGTATCATAGACTCCCAAAAGTCCTTCACACTTCAGAGTGACCAAGAAACAGAAACCAGCACAGGGACTATATTGGAAGTTTAATTCTCGTACCCCTTTCCGCTCTTACATTCAGGCCCAATGCTTTATCATGAGGGATTTGCATGTTGAACAGACAACCATGTATCCTTTTTTATTCTGAGGTAAAGGTAAAGGGACCCCTGACCATTAGGTCCAGTCGTGACCGACTCTGGGGTTGCGACGCTCATCTCGCTTTATTGGCCGAGGGAGCCGGCGTACAGCTCCACATCATGTGGCCAGCATGACTAAGCCGCTTCTGGCGAACCAGAGCAGCGCACAGAACGCCGTTTACCTTCCCGCGGGAGCGGTACCTATTGATCTACTTGCACTTTGACGTGCTTTCGAACTGCTAGGTTGGCAGGAGCAGGGACTGAGCAACGGGAGCTCACCCCGTTGCGGGGATTCGAACCGCCGACCTTCTGTTCAGCAAGTCCTAGGCTCTGTGGTTTAACCCACAGCGCCACCTGCGTCCCTATTCTGAGGCATACCCTCTTTTTTTAAAAAGAGTCTCAGGCTTCAATCCTATCATCACTGGAAGGCACCCTAAGGAACATCTCCCCCTCATTGAGGATGAGAAAAGACGCCCACCCTTGGAGAGGGGATTAGAGGCCAGATGAGAGTCCCCTTCACTAACTTTCCACAGCCAGTTTCTGTCCAGCAGAAGACCTCCCACAATGAAGAGAGCCAGGAGCCATTCCAGGCGCATTCCAGAAGTGGCTACAGATCCTGTTCCTCTAACATGCCCCTAGCATGGGGGACAGACAGAACCATGCCCCCAGAAGCTGGCATAGTTTCTTTCTCCCAGTGTTAGACCTACACATTTTGCCATATGGGGCAAAAGTCTGCACTGCCTCCCTCTCTCCTGCAGCTTTATGTCCCCCACTACGCCAAGATAAGAACACCTGCACAGTGGTGGCACCAACAGCACAGCAGGGAGAGGAACATAAATATATGCTTACCTTTATTGGTCAGGTGGCATGGCAGGGCCTCTCTCCCCAACATGATCCAGCGAGGGGCTCCTGGACAGGGGTTTTCCACAAGCCTGGCACATTCCTAAATGTGGATTGAGGGCTGCCTGCTGGTTGGCCAATGGGAAGTGGATTGAGGGCTGCCTGCTGGTTGGCCAATGGGAAGTGGATTGAGGGCTGCCTGCTGGTTGGCCAATGGGAAGTGGATTGAGGGCTGCCTACTGATTGGCCAATGGGAAGTGGATTGTGGGCTGCCTGCTGATTGGCCAGTGGCGGGCAAGCCTCTCTGCTGGCTCCTCCCCTGGGGCGGATCAGACTAGGCACACAGGCCCCACTCTGGTCTCCCTCAGGGGTATTTAAGCATCTACCTCCTCACCTGGCTGTGACATGCAAGGTACTTTCCCCCTTCGAATCCCATGAAGGCTTCCTTCTCTCAGCAAGCAACGGCAGGGAGGACATGTGTACACACCTATGAACGTATACAGACGCCACCAACACATATTGGGCATGACAAAGAACCCTACAGAATGCTGGAGTTGCTCTGCCGCCAAACTACAGCCGTCTTGGGACAAGATGTATGAGGAAAGGCACTTCATCCATCTTTAGCCCTCTCTTCCTAGGAATACACCTAAGAAACTTGATGTGTGAATTGCCCCTGCAAGTCTTTCTGGCAGGGAGCTGACCTCCTCACTGAAAGTCATTCGAGTCAAAGGCTCCCTCAGGTTCTTTTTTTGGAAGCTCAAGTAACCAAAGTCTTCCACTGCTTTCCATAAGTTCACACTATGCAATCTGTCACATCTCACCGCTGTGGAATGTTTCCTGATAGCCATATTTAAATGTATTTTTCTTTAATCTAATCTCATTACTCTTACTAGCATTCACCGGGAACACCCCAATTAAGCTTTTCTTGTATCCTTAGGCATGCCTTGCTAAGAAATGAAAGCTTAAACTGACAAAGGCAGAAAATGTGCTTTGTTGTGCAAAGCGGGCCTCCTGTAACATAAATCTTGCCAGACATCTTTTTATATTATGTCTTGTTATCTTTCATATTTAGAAGTGCAAACTATGTAAAGTGTATGATTACATCTCTGTATCTGGAAAACCGCCATGGAGAACTACCAGACCACATGATCCGTCATGAGTATTGGAGGGAAAGGGTCGATTCAACTTCATATTTAAAAGCAAACTTACTTAATTTACTCCTCCTGAAATAAGATGTGAATTGAAACTGCCCCCCCCCCCAAAAAAATCCCCTGAATTTGGCATTCCAGTTCTCCAGCCAAGTAATGTGTACAAAAAGGTTAAACATGCATTAGAAATACAAATATTGGTGAGAATAATGTACAAAAATGCATTACACTGAGGAAGTTGTTTGCAATAAATATATCTGTTAGGCAAAAAAAAAAAGCATTAAAATGTATATATTGGGGAAAATGTGTGCTGGAATGCTGGTGCATTTTCATGAAGACTTCTTTTTAAAAAAAGAAAGATGCAAAATTATGCAGAAATGTGGAGAAGTAAATTTATGGTTGGAAAAATGAGAAACTGGGAGAAACCAAAATTGACAGATTTTCCCATCCCTATCCAGGAGTTATATGGAGGTGGGTGAAACTGAGCTTACACCCTCCTTGGTTAGCCTACAATGCCCACTGGCTACAGTAAGTGGGCCATTTGCTTTGGGGGTAAGGGGAATCTTCTATTGGTGCCATGATTCAATTAATGAAATACTTCGGAGATATATATATAATTTTTAAGAGGCATTTCCTGCATCAGAGAAGATGCTTCTTTAAAGGAGATGTCAGTTGCAGCATGTTTCTTCTAGAATGGCAACTAGTTAAATCTGCAGATTTAATGCTTTATTTAAATCTAAGATTTATTTAATAAGTTGACAGCCCTCAATGAAGGACATGTGCCTTTGTATGCTCAGATACGTAGCACACATGTTTGCACAGACATGTACACACATCCCCTAATACTGGAGATTATGAGATACAGTAACATCTGGCAAGACCCTGAATTTCAGCACCTCTGAGAACAATAGTTAAGCAATATTTGGCACATGGTCCTCAATGACGGCAATGCTCTCCAAGCCTCAGGGAGCAATGCGAAGCACAGTAACTGGAAATCATTAAGCATCTTCATCTGTCCTCCAGGTCCCATGGTGTCACACATGCAGAAGGCTTTGAACCCTTTCAGATTAACCACAAACCCCCAAGTTTGAAAATGCCAATCATAACACATTTGCATATTCACCACCACCATCACCCCCAACCCAGAAGCTTCCAGGAACTGCCAATGTGAAAATGGCAACTGGCCACCATTCATTTTATTGGTCAGATCCAAACCTCCCATTTCCTGCTGATACATGTCCACTGCTTTGCCTAACAGAAAGAGCTGGCTCTGGAAGCCGTTGTGGGTAATAAGCTACTCAATAAAAAAAAACCTGTTATATCACATAAGAAAAAATGTGCATTTGGGTGCAAACCGGTGTTCTTTTAAAAAGCAAACCATGGATGATGAAGCAGATTTATCATTTTTTTTAAAAGACGTGGATTTTATGCAACATATTCATTTCCTTTGATGTGTCGAGTGGACACACCACATGAAAACGCCAAACTGCTCCTCTTCTAATCCACAGCTCTAATTTGAACATGCTGGTATTCCTGCTACAGAACTTGTCTGCTTGCAAAAATGAAGGGTTGCTTGAACTGGGCTGTGGTACATCAGCACAGCTCAGACACGTACAGTGGTACCTTGGTTCCCAAACAGCTTAGCTGACAAACAAATCGGCTCCCAAACGCCGCAAACCCAGAAGTAAGTGTTTCAGTTTGCGAACGTTTTTCGGAAGCTGAACGTCTGTTTCGGCTGTCAGCATTGTTTCTGGGGTCAATCAGCCAATCGGAAGCTGCACCTTTGTTTTTGAAGGTTTTGGAAGTTGAACATTTTGGAAATTGAACGGACTTCCAGAACGGATTGAGTTCGAGAACCAAGGTACCACTGTACTGCTTTATTTGTTGTTGTTGTTCTTTTTCAGTCCATAAGGGCTCCACCTCCACTCTGCCGGAGGGAGGTCCTAGACATGGCTGTCAACAAGAAAGAACATAATGGGTATGATGGCAGGTGGAGTGTATGCAAGCCTGGGGATCAAGGAGCACATAGCAGTTCCCACTAGAAATCCCTCCATGGAACAACCAAGTGAAAAGCAATTATGCTATGTAATTAAGGGAATGTGGCCGAGAGGCATGTAGGCATGCCGAACACAGAGGTGCCATGCTTTCCACACCGGTGCTTCACAAAAGCCTGGGATCCTTGCATGCAGCAAATAAACTGTTGCAGAGGCAGTTCAATCTGTGCATGTAAGAGATCTGGGATAGGTAACCTGAACTCCAGCTCCCTAGCCAGCAGCACCAACTGTCAGGAATGATGGGAACTGCAGTGCAGAAACACCTGGAGAGCCACAGGTTTCCCACCGCAGCAAAAATGTAAGAATTGTGTTGTTGGATCACACCAAGCCTCTGCTCTGTCCCACATTCTGTTTCCACCAGTGGCCATACTGCTCTGCATGCAGAAGGTCCCTGGTTCCATCCCTGACATCTGCAGGTGGGATGCTGGATAGCTCCGTTGGTTAGAGTCTGGTGCTGATAGCACCAAGGTTGCAGGTTCAATCCCCGTAAGGGACAGTTACATATCCCTGCATCGCAGGGGGTTGGACTAGATAATTGTCAGGGGCCCTTCCAACTCTCTGATTAAGAGAAACTGCCTAAGAGAAACTGAAACCCCACAGAGTCGCTGACAGTCCATGTACACAATACTGAGCTAGATGGTTAAAGGTAAAGGACCACTGGATGGTTAAGTCCAGTCAAAGGCAACTCTGGGGTTGTGGCGCTCATCTTGCTTTCAGGCTGAGTGAGCCGGTGTTTGTCTGCAGACAGCTTTCCGGGTCATGTGGCCAGCATGACTAAACCACTTCTGGCACAACAGGACACTGTGACAGAAACAAGAGTGCATGGAAATGCTGTTTAACTTCCTGCTGCAGTGGCACCTATTTATCTACTTGCACCGGCGTGTTTTTGAACTGCTAGGTTGGCAGGAGCTGGGACGGAGCAACGGGAGCTCACCCCGTCACGGGGATTCGAACTGCCGACCTTCTGATCAGCAAGCCCAAGAGGCTCAGTGCTTTAGACCACAGCGCCACCCATGTCCCATGTACTAAAGATCTGATTCAGTATAAGGCAACTTCCTATGTTTCTATATCCTCACAACAACCCAGTGAGGCATGCTCTGCTGAGAAATAGCAAGTGGCCTAAGGCCACACAGTGAGATTCATGGCTGGGGGTTGGTTTTAAACTCAGGTCTCCCTAGTACATGCCAAACCCTCTAAGCACCACATCATGGTAAGTAGTCGATACTGTTGTTCTTTTGTCCTCTTTTATAGGGATCCTTTGACTTTTTTTAAAAAAAGATATAAGGCTGATTTT
This sequence comes from Podarcis muralis, assembly GCF_964188315.1. Lineage (NCBI taxonomy): Eukaryota > Metazoa > Chordata > Lepidosauria > Squamata > Lacertidae > Podarcis > Podarcis muralis. The sequence continues at coordinate 24,109,344 of NC_135657.1, forward strand.
CCAACCAAAATGAGAAGAGCAAGGGGGTAGAGGGGAAAGTTTTGTGTTGGCTGCTTAAAACCATCTAAGATCAGATTTTGAGAGCTGCTCGTGTATATCAAGAATACAAACATCTAACAAGGTTTGCAATATGTTCTTCATTATTTTTCTGCGCTCTGCAGAGAAGCTCCATCAGTTAAGAATTTAAAATGAGCCAGCCAGGGTTTCTCACCACTTCAGCACACAGTTTCCTCTCTTTTTTGCAAAAATGAAAACAAGAGACAGTTCTTTGAAAAATGGTGCCGTTTTGATGAACTGCATTTCATCACTTCTGGCTTGCACTGCAGCAGCGCTGCTGGATTTGTATATGCTGTCGGAATTGTTTGTTCCTGCAAACATTTATTTGTGGTTAAAGAGAGAGCCGTTTACTTGTTTAGGCATGCTTTTGGCCCACCGTTCCAACACCAAAGGGGGTTTCCAAGCTTCCCAGAGCACTACGATTGCCACTGCCGGCGGGTGACGGACGTACCATTAGGCAGAAGGAGGGGCAGCTGCCTCACACACAGTGGTGAGATTTGGAGGGCAGAGCCTTGCATGCCCTGCAGTCTAGCCTCCAGCCCTTTTATATCACAGCTCAATAACTGAGGTCATCTGGAAGAGTGCTGTTAGGCCACATTCACACTATGTGTTTATTTAAAGCAATATGGTACCACTTTAAACAGTCATGGCTTTCCCCCAAAGAATTCTGGGAGCTGTAGTATTCCCCTCCCAGAGTATACATTCCAGAGTTCCCTGGGGGAAAGGAATGACTGTTGAACCACACTGGGAATTGCAGTTCTGGGAGGGGAATAATTTTATATACGTCTATCATTCACCCCTTAATTTTTTTTAAAAAAATTAAAAGCTCCAACAATTGTGGCTGATAGCCATTGATAGCCCCATCCTCTGTGAATTTGTTTAATCTTCATTTAAATGCATCCAAATTCATGACCCTGGAGCTGTTACTGGACTCCCATCAGTCCCAGCCAAGCATGGACAATGTTCAGAAAAGATGGGAGTTGTAGCGCAGCAGTTTTAGCAGGCCATGAGTTCCGCATCCCAGGCATAATTAAGTGGGCATTTGAACCAATGTAGGTTTTAGATTCAGATCACAGGAATGGGAAGTGCAAAAAGTGCCTTTCACATGAACCCCCAACTACCCCCTTATTCTGTTCCGCAGTGAGAAAGAACATCTTGCTCCTTATGCAATCTCAGACATTTCAGAATTTACTTTGCATAACTTAAACATCAAAATGCACGCAGTGTTATGAGAGATGCTTGGAAGTCATTCAGAATGCCACCTCATTTGAGAAATAATTAAATAGCGAGGTTGTCATTTCTAAAGAGACAATGAACAAATGGGCAAATTATTTTGCAATTAGCGGGCAATGTGAAAGCTAATCAGAGGCACTCAGGACCCCCTGCCTTTTTACCCCACCGCTGCCTTTACTTTGTTATCAATTTTTATGCCTTTCCAATTGAAGTCACTGACTGGTGACTAATTGCTTCATTTATCATCAACTTTTCAGGCAGCCTCCTGCAAAACTAATGAGAGGGAAGGCTTTGGTTTCCTTTTGAAAAACTGCCGCCAGTTCCATGGAATCACCGGTCATTATGTTGCAAAGGAGTTGACAGAGGAGGACCAAGGGGATTATTGGTGAAAGCAGCCAAGAGATTGTGCATGCCCATCTCTGAGATTCAGAGGTATCAGAGACGGGCTCTCCCTATGTGTGTGCCTCCCCTTTCAGACTGCTAAGAACAACCAGGGAGGTCTTGTTGGGTGAGATCTATGGGCAGCTGAGGGCTTTTCAACGATGGGTCTGTGCTTAACCCTTAGGTTCCCATGTGCAAGGTCTTCCCATTTCAACCCACTTCCCAGCATAGGATGGCCACTTACAATAGCAGAAAGAGGACAAAAGAGATCCCGGATTTGAATACAAATGCATATGCTAATTTATATGTATATATGAAAATTTAGAAATAATTACTATAGTTTAAATAGAAAAATAATCCATCTCACTGTAGTGAGGAGGACTGGGACCAGGCAACCTTTGTGCCTCTATTCAGTCTCCTGGGCAGGTGTTAAGTGTTGATGGGCAACTTGCTCTCTGTTCGTATGCTTCTTTATCATCATCTTCAAACAGAGGGTTGTCCTCTTCTTGTGTGTGATGCATTTCCTCTGTTTTTTTGGGGGGGATGTAAGTGACCACCCCGATCCTATTCCAGAGAACCCCATAGGTCCACTGCAGCAAAACCAACAGAGACAAGCTCTGCTGCCTTAGAAGAAGAGGTTAAAGATATTTTTATAGTGTGGTCTTAGGGTCCACGTTGCAACCATTTGCCAAAGCTAAGGAAGTCTGACATCCCGAATGCCTTTAGGGAGGTATTTTTATATGCAACGGCTGCAGCTCAGACTTTGGTGGCAAAGGGGTGGAAGGAAGAAGTCCCGACAATAACGGATTGGCATAACAAGGTACAAGAATTTGCTGAAATGGCGCAGTTGACAAATAGCCTGAGAGGCAATTCAAAACAAAAATTTATGGAAAAGTGGTATAGATATAAGATATACCTGTATGCTAGCATTTGACTGACGTTGGAGAGAGACTGAGTTGAGAAACAAGACCAAGGGTACATATTGATATAGGAATGTATTAGATAAAATGTAAAGAAATATACAATAATAAGAGTACATTCATTTGTAAAAAAGGAATATACAACAGGGTAGACAGGAAGTCCAAAGTGTTGGTACATATATGATTTTGGAATAGTTTTTTGTCCTTGGTTTTTTTTTCCTTCTTTCTTTCTTTTAGCATATAAACTTTGTATACATGTTGAAAATAATAGTATAATAAGCCTTGTGATGTAATATGATAATGTTTACCGATGTAACCTAAGAAATTTGATAAATAAATAAATAAAAATTTAAAAAGGAAGTCTGAGTTGGGTTTCAGTTTTATTTATAGGTTTCTGGAATTACCTGCTTTCATCTCAGCTCTGACGACAGTAAGTATGAACCCAAAGGAACTATATTCTCTGCTGACATGTTATCCCATCATACCCCACCACACTTTCGAGAATGTCTGGTTAGACAGTTCAGCTGCTTGGGCCCACAGAAGAGCAAAGGAAGGGAAGGCTCTTAGCGTCACACCTTGTCCAGGTTTAGAGAGACTTATTGAGGGGAGCCTTGCCTGAAAGCTCCAGCCTCCAGAGCCAGTGGACAGTGGTGGCTCTGTGCGCCATGTGCGACGCTAAAATCTGCCCCCCTCCTCTCGTGCGCCGTTCTACAGCATTGTTGTGGCACCCCCTGTAGCAAGGCGTCCCATGCAGCCAAACCGGTTGTGCTACCCTAAAATCGCCTCTGCCGTGGAGGCTCTGTCTGAAACCTTCACAATCCAACTGTGTGTCAGCAAATAACTTTGTGCTTCCCAGGAGGGGGTGTAGCTGAGTGCTGAGCCAGGTCAGCAAAAGTGGCTTTCTTAACTTCAGCTTCTGGTATGTAAAGAGTAACAAACCCTGTCGTTTATTAGAGCACGGAGGTCAGGCTTACAGGAGAACGGGGTTGGGGGGGGGGGTTGTGCAGTTATTATAAAAAGCTCGCTTTGAATGATGGACATTGAGCTATCTACTGTTATTTCAATAAACAGGCTTTCCTTGCGCACCCCATTGATGGGGATGGAAGGGAGCAGGGAGTCCCCACCGCATTTCTGAGCTTCTGGTTTCAAACAGCCAAAAGTCAGACATCGAAACCGCCATGCAACAAAGCGACTTTGCCACATCTCTCATGCTTCACGGGTCATGGGATCGACGGCATTAATGCCATACTGTCCAATTAGTACTATCAGTCTCCAAAATAGCAGAACCCACGATTTACACTTCACAGTGACAGGAGGCCCTTTCCCCCCTTTTTAGTTTATGAGGGCTCTAGCTCCTATCCTCCATAAATATAATTCTTGCCAGTGCTGTTGGAGAGGCTGCTATCAAAGGAAAAATTCCAGGGATATCTACATCATGGAAACGTAAACAGTTATGCTGATAAGTTAGGATTTCTTCATTGTTGTTTTAAGAGAATATTGAGAGAGGTTGTCTTAATTAGGGATGTACACAGAAAATGCGTTAGAACCCATCTTAGTGTCCTAGACGGAGGGTCATCTCCACTCAGAGGCTCAGTGTGACATTGTGCTTTGAATTGGATCTGAAGCAGATCACTTCAGTTTTCCAAATCCTAGGCAGTACAGTGGTACCTCAGGTTAAGAACTTAATTCGTTCCGGAGGTCCGTTCTTAATCTGAAACTGTTCTTAACCTGAGGTACCACTTTAGCTAATGGGCCTCCCGCTGCCACCGCACCTGATTTTTGTTCTCATCCTGAAGCAAAGTTCTTAACCCAAGGTACTATTTCTGGGTTAGCGGAGTCTGTAACCTGATGCGTCTGTAACCCGAGGTACCACTGTATTTGACTATATTTGTTTATATAGGATGGCGTTTTCAGACAAAGGGATATTTTCTCAGGGGATAAAGCATGCCAAATTTCAGGCAAATCATTGCAGTGCAGCGAGTTTTGTACAAGGAGACTTTTTCTTCCCCCTTCCAGAACTGGGTTGAATTTTTGGGCATAATACATAGCCTCATCTGATGAAATGAAGCCTGCCAAAGTTCAGACAAATAAGTGAAGCAGTAAGCAAGTTCTGTTTTTGTTTTAAATAGCAAATATTTGTTTTTAATATTTACTGTTTTTCCCCGCTCCATTTGCACCAATGACATGAAATGCACAGCTAATTAGGAGTGGGTGGATGACATTATATTAAAGAGTTATAAGATTTAAAGATGTTAATGTTTAATTTAAAGTGTATAAAAATTGGGATTTGAAAAACCGTTATAAGGATATGCAATGAAATTCAACTAAGGGGAAACGAGGAAGTCGCTTTACAATGTTAATAACTGTTATTTTCAATAAGGTTATGATTTTATGTTTGTTATGTTTTGTTCGTTTTGTGTTTTTGTTTGTCGTTAATATTGTAAAAACCAATAAAATTTTTGGCAAAAAATATATATATATTAAAGAGTTATGCACACAAATGTAGAGCTTTGGTCTACACTGTAACACAGAGAGAGAGAGTGTGTGTAGCGCAGTCACACAACACGCAAACAACAAAGAACACAGGCAAACTCAAAGGATTGTATATTCAGAGTAGAACCATCAAAATAATGGACTTAATTTAGTCATGTCCATTCATTTCATAGGAGTTGGCTCCTAGGGGCTGTGGGGGCTTTGCCCCAACAATAAAATATTTGAGGGGGCGGAGCCCCAGTAAAGTTGACGGACATTCCCATTCCAATAGCATGTGTGAATTGCATCATGTGATCAGTTATGTGGGGCAAGGCTTTCCTGGGCCCCCACGATATTTTATTCGAGTTGGCACCCCTGATTCATTTCAATGGGTATCCTTTATGACTAACATTTTATACAACCCAGAAATGCTGTACAATCACACAGAGACCTAAAAACAATTCCAAAATTAAATAAATTGCTACTAGGGTTGATATGGAGGGGCAGGGTGAAAGGAAGTGACCCATCTACTAATTAATGTCCATGACAAACAATAGAAAGACTAAAAAAAAAAAAAACACCATGAGGATGCCAAGAATGAAATTATAGGAATTGACTGCTCTAGATTGGACTAAGGTCACACTAGCAAAAACATAACCGCCACCCACTCTGCAAATTATTTCAGCATCATGGATCCTTAGCAAAGTGCATTGAAGCAACAGCTTCTGATATCTTGCTGCAACATCCCTCCCAAACACACCATAATTTGAAAGCCCCCGTAAAGTCATTCATTATTATTATTATTATTATTATTATTATTATTATTATTATTATTCCCTGCCCATCTGATTGGGTTTCCCCAGCCACTTTGCATGGCTTACAGCATATATTAAAACATAAAAAACATCAAACATAAAAAACTTCCTGAAACACGGCTGCCTTCAGATGTCTTCTAAAAGTCGTATAGTTGTTTATTTCCTTGAAGGGAGGATGTTCCACAGGGAGGACGCCACTACCAAGAAGGCCCTCTGCCTGGTTGCCTGTAACTTCGCTTCTTGCAGTGAGGGAACCAGCAGAAGACGGTCAGAGGAGGACCTTAGTCTCTGGGCTGAACGATGGGGGTGGAGACACTCCTTCAGGTATACCGGGCCAAGGCTGTTTAGGGCTTTAAAGGTCAGCACCAACACTTTGAATTGTGCTCGGAAATGCACTGGGAGGCAATGCAGATTCTCAGGACCGGTGTTATGTGGTCCTGGCAGCCACTCCCAGTCACCAGTGTAGCTGCTGCATTCTGGATTAGTTGTAGTTTCTGAGTCACCTTCAAAGGTAGCCCCACTTAGAGTGCATTGCAGTAGTCCAAGAGGGAGATAACGAGAGCATGCACCACTCTGTCAAGACAACCACCACTCCGGTTGGAGATCAGAGCTGTCAGTCACAAAATTACATCCACTTTTTAATCCCTAGCACCTGCCTGACATTTTCTATTTATGGACAACTTGGAGGCAATTGAGAAAGATCCAAAAATGGATCAAAGCTGCCCAGGAAAAAAAGTCCCCTGAATTTCAAAGCAGGTACAGTACAAAGCTTCAGGGCTTGCTTGCTTCACCTCAGATCACTTTAGACACGGGTAGGTTCTTTGAAGGAGAAATTTGGTGAAATGAACTCTCCACCACACACACACACACACACACACACACACACACACACCACTCAATTTCTCTGTCCTGAAAGAGGATTGACAGTTCCGGGAGCCATCTGAGCTCAGCTCTGTATGGTGGTACTGTGAATTTAAGACTTAAGACATGATTAGTGTTGTGGCAGTTGCCCCCACTAGTTCTCCAAATGACTGGCTCCATTTAAATCTCTGTTTACATACGGGGTGGAACTGCTTAGAGAACCTTCTAGCAGGGATGTGGCAGTGATTTATACACATCTGCCTTTCAGGAGGTTTTCAATACGGAAAGGATTGATAGAGAGGATGCTGAACAGCTATAAATGCTTCTTAAAATAGAACGTTAACAGTCTTTTTTTAAAAAAAAAATAGTCTATGCATCCTTGCTTGTCCTTTTTAAGATCCTCAATATGATGTGTTCCCCATTTTCCTCACTATGGTGGCCTCTAGCTATTTTTAGAGTTGTGGGCATCGTAGACACATTTGAAAAATCAGCCTTTTGCTTTTCGTGTACTGCCAAGAAGTTCTGTTAGCAATTTGGGAGGTTTAGTCAAATATATAAAAACTAATTAGCCCTCTGTCCTTCACATCTGGAGCAACATACATAACCAATTTTTATTTTTGTATATTTTATTTTATTTTAAAAAACAAGCCCATGATACTACGTGCTACTTTGAATAATATTGTTGTGTGCTCCCTATTTTTTCCTGAGCAGTACAAAGATCTTGGGTTGGGATGGGGAGATTTGGTTTGTTTTTCATTTTGATGTGAACCTAATTATTCACAAGTACATCCATCTGCATATTGCCAAGTTCTCAATATTGGTATCTTTTTCAATAAAGTGTCAGATAGCTTCCAATTTAATATGTTACCATCTTTTAGTATTTTCCTAGAATCATAGAATTGTAGAGTTACATCTAACCCCTTGCAATATAGGAATATCAGTTAAAGCATCCCTGAAAGATGGCTGTCCAACTTTCGCTTAAAATTCCAAAGAAAGAGAGGCCATAATAATAATAATAATAATAATAATAATAATAATAATAATAATTTATTATTTATACCCCGCCCATCTGGCTGAGTTTCCCCAGCCACTCTGGGCGGCTCCCAATCAAGTATTAAAAACAATACAACCTTTTGAGGCAGTCCATTCCACTGCTGAACAGTTCTTACCATCATAAAGTTTTTTCCTGATGTCCAGCCAGAATCTGATTTCCTGTAAATTGAAGCCATTGGTTCAAGTCCTACCCTCCAGATCAGGAGAAAACGCACAGCAGGGCACTGTACAATGTTAAACAAAACACTAAAAATTTACAATCATTTAAGTGATTGGCTAAGCAAAAAGGCTAAATGGCTGCAAAAGCCTGTCAACATAAAAAAAAAAAGTCGTCAAGAGATGCCTCCAAGTCAAAAGCAAGGCTGCTTGCTGAATCTCTGCTGGAAGAGTGTCCAATAGCATGGGACTTGCAACATTAAATGCCCAACTTCTGGTTGAGGCTAGCTGGGTCTCCGTTAAATAGGGGACAACTAACAGCATTCCTCCAGAAGATCTCAGCTGGCATATAAGGGCTCAGGTAGCCCTTAAGGTACCCTAGACCCAAGGGCTTTGAACCTTGAACTTAGCCTGCATCGGCAGCTGGGCAGATGTTTTAACAGAGGTGTCATACGCTGTTGGTTGTCTGGCCCCACCAGCCATCTAGCTGCTCCATTCCGCACCACCTAGAGCTTCTGGACCAAGCCAAGAATGGAACCTGAGGTCTTCTGCATGGATAGCCTCTCAAAATCCCTAGAGTTCCCAAGCAAAACAATGATTATTTTTTAATAGCAAATCCACCCAGTGAAAAATGTCTGTCTTGTCCTCACTCCCCTCAAACCCTTGAAGGTTATTCAAACGGAGAGCATGTTTTCACAACCAGCTAGATGGGAATATGGAGATGACCTCTATCAGCAATCTGAGCCTCACATCATCTTTCTGCACATTCATTCTCTTGCTCAAGTTCCAGTCTGAGTCAAATGGGGATTTATTGGTTTTCTGTTGCTTCAAGTGATATGGATATTCATTTCCTGTTCATAATGTAATAAAGTGACTGATAGAAAAATAATCAGGAAACTTGGGGGGGGGGGTTTGAGGTGTTGTTACTTTTTCTTTTCTTTTGCTGACAGGCAGCATAATACGTAGGGTTATGGGCCTGCAGGTAGGGTGGAACTTCCTCTAGTCTAGTCTGTTTTTCTGCAGCACTTACTAATTTTAGATACTTGAAAACCATTTATTAGCATTGTGGTTGTTAGTCACCTTTGTAAGGTAACTGGTTGTATGTGATTTATTTCTCCTGCCCTACTTGGAAGCTCAGAACTTGGAACTAGTTAACTAGAGTACCTGGATCTTGAATTGATTTGAGATCCTTCCAAACTTAGTATCGCAATCAGGACTAAACTAGAATAAAAGCAAAAAGTTATGGCTCACCTTGTTTGCTGATCTCTCTGTTTGACATGGCATTTGCCTGCAGTGGGGATGGGAAACCTTTCTCAACCTGAGAGCCACAACCTTCCCGGAGTTACATGTGGTGACGTAAAAAAGGTAAAGGTACCCCAAGACGGGCCAGTCTTGACAGACTCTGGGGTTGTGCGCCCATCTCACTCAAGAGGCCGGGGGCCAGCGCTGTCCGGAGACACTTCCGGGTCATGTGGCCAGCGTGACAAAGCTGCATCTGGCAAGCCAGCGCAGCACACGGAACGCCGTTTACCTTCCCGCTGGTAAGCGGTCCCTATTTATCTACTTGCACCAGGGGGTGCTTTCGGACTGCTAGGTTGGCAGGCGCTGGGACCGAACAACGGGAGCGCACCCCGCCGCGGGGATTCGAACCGCCGACCTTTCAATCGGCAAGCCCTAGGCGCTGAGGCTTTTACCCACAGCGCCACCCGCGTGGTGACGTAGCACGAAGCAAAAGTGGGCAAAGCAACATGTGACCCTTACCTTGTATGGTAGGTTTCCTTCATACTAGCTATGCACTAGTCAAAGGCAGGGCTTTTTTCAGCCAGTACTTGCCAGAACTCAGTTCTGGCACCTCTCAGCTGGGCGCCATTGCCATTCTAAGAGAATGAGGGATGTGTTCACCTCTTTTTCTAGAAAAATAGCACTGGTCTAAGGTATACGCGTGCACACTCCTCGATGTTCTGGGCAAAAAAGGACTTAGGCAAAGTCAACGAAGAGGGGTAGAGTAGCCAGGGGAAAGTCCTGAGGGCCAAATAAGACCAAGGGTATTTGGCCCCAGATTGACTGGCCTTGCTTCCAACCTCTCCCTCTGCTACAGCCGGATAAAATGGCTACTCCCAGTTGACAGTTGAGAGAGGCAGGAGTGTAATGTGGTACACAGGCAGGTCACATCTTGCCCACCAGTGCTTCCCACCTCCTAGTTTGTCAGACCCTCCAAGTGCCCCTATTTTCCAGGGACATTCCAGGATTTAGAGAAGCTGTCCCATTTTCTGATTTGATCCTGGAACGTCCCACTTTTCCTTAGGAGGCTCCTATTTTCATCGGCGAAATGTTGTAGGGTATGGAGTTATGTGACCCCTGAGACAAGGAGATAAGTAACTGTACAACCTGTAGAAGACGTCTCAAGGCAGCCCTATATAGGGAAGGTTTTTTAAAAAATGTTTAATGGTATATTATGTTGGGAGCTGCATAGAGTGGCTGGGGAAACCCAGCCAGATGGGCGGGGTATAAATAATAAAATTGTTGTTGTTGCTCTTGTTGGGGGGGGGTCTGGTTTGTGCATAGCTGCTGCAGATCAAACTTTCAACTGACTTTGGACCCAAGTTGTTTATGGTTTTGTGGAGTAGCACAAATACCTTGAGCCTGGCTGGACCAGTAGCAAATGGGTAACCAGTTACGCAGGACATAATTCTTCTTCAGAACCCACTGTCTCATTTCCCCTCCTTCATTCTCCCCCCCCCCCCCAAGGTATTGGCTAGATTGGCATGATGATTCTTAAATAAATCACATCTCAGTCGTGTTTTATGATGTCATGGTGAGTGCAGGCCTGACCCTTCATAATCAGCTTCACAGCCCAGTGGGAAGTTTCCTGTCTCAGCCATTCGAACAGCCAGAGAGAGAACTTGCCTGCATTGCAGAAAATAACATGAATTACCTCACCTCTGTGTATCGTAACAATGCTTGCAGCATATTATGCCACATGCTCAGTTTTAGATTTGGAAGAGGCGAAATAAAAGGGAAGGGGGAACAAGGCCCTCAGTAATGTCTAAAACAGAGATGATTTGAAGCTGGGTTAATGTCAGGCTGTGGAGATAATTCTTCATGTGAGACCTTGATGCGACTCCTGCGCATATAAACTACCCAAGTAGATTGGGAATAGAAGGGTGGGGGGCAGCTATTCTCCCAGAGCAGGTAACAACATCATCCCCATTTCCGACAAAGCAAGCCCAAGTTTTTGTTAAGCACAAAACCACTCCCTCCATGCAAATATCTCCCAAGATGTTGTAAAATTCATGAGCATGGTTTTACGCGAGCCCGTGAACAATCCAGATGGAGTTCATCTAAGCAATTTCTGCTCCTTTCACAAGCCTTGATATCACACAAATCTTTTGCTCAGCTCCAAAATATATACAAGCAGACAATGTAAACAAATACATCATGAAACTCGGGATCTGCTTCATCCTCAATTATTCTTTGATCCCCAAGGACATTGTAGGGGTTGTTTTACATTTCCATATTTCAGACTTTTTAATTTCTTTCTTTTTTAACCAGCTACAACAGGAAGAGATTTGGGTTCCAAAGTGCTCGTTTTCATGATCGGAAGAAGGGATGATAGCAACACCTGGTATCATGGGGAAGGGGGCAACAGCTTTGCAGAGTCAACCACATATACATGCCTTGGCGTGCCACTTACAAAAAAAAGTGCTCCAGTATCCCAATTAGTACTGGATAAGCTTGGCTTACCCACAATATAGTGTTACTTAGGGATATTGTGGGGAATGTAAATGAACCACCATGCACTGCTTACTGAACTGCTGTGAGGTAAGGCCAACCACTAATACAGAAGCCACAGCATGTACACACAAACACACACATACCCCTGGGTCCCTGGACTTGAAGCCAACCCTGACTGGGAGGTACTCCTGCACATACTTAACGTTTCATGTGACCCTGTGCAATCAAAGGAGCAACTCTCAGCTCATATAAAGTGTACTTGGGTGTGATGGCCTGGGACGCGGGCTCGGACTCGGAACCAGAGGAGTCTCGATTTGCACTGGATCCTCTGCCTCAGGCGGCATCTGAACCAAGTATGGGGCCTGATTCTGAAGAGCCCCAGTCTGCACAGGCTCCCCTGCAACAAGCACGAGTCAGGGGCCTGAGCCTGCCCTGGCTCCAGATGTGGGGATTGCCTCTGCTGGGCAATCACATACAGCTGCTCCACTACCAGTTGGGTCAGGAGAGGCTGAGGTGGCCCCTGGGTCTAGTTACCCACCGATGTCTCCCGAGCTGCAGAGACTCAGGTCTGAGAGAAGGAGAGACCTGAGTACTCACAGGAGGACTGCTCACCTTCGGGCGAGACAGGGAGGTGACTCACCGGGGGATCAGGACCAGCCGTTACCCCGTCAGAGATAAAAGGCTGCCGGACCCCGCCCCAGGTTGCAGGAGCAACATTGCTGCTTGCTGGTGCCTGCCTGTTACCCTGTGCCTGACGTAGCCTGGTTTCCTGCCTTGGCCCTGTTGGACTGACTCCTCACAGAATCCTTGGAATCGGGACCGGACCTGGACCGTGTTGCTCAAGTTAACCCCTGGGCCCAGCACATTGGAGATGGTTTCATACCCAGCAGCTACAGGGCCTTCTGTTCTCTCTTTGCCTCTTTAATCCATTTGCCTCTACTTCCAGTTCTTCCTTCAAATTCCTCCCTCAGCTATTGTTGGTTTTGCTTCTCGGTTCCATACCATACATGCTGGGTCCTCTTTTTCAGCTTCCCTCTGGAAATGCATACGTTAGCTTCAAGGTGCCATATATTTCACTTCATTTCAGACCCAAGCCTTCTCCCTTCTCTTGCCACCATCTTCTTCAGTCCCCTCCTGTCTCTTCCCCACAACTCTGCCTCAGCCTGAATTCTTGACATCAGAGGCAAGGGCCATCCTTGTTTCTGATTTGATCCTGGAATGTCCCGCCTTCTCCTTAGGATGTCCCTCTTTCCATTGGAGAAATGTTGGAGGGTATGGATTATGAAGTCAGATTTCTCCCTCTGATGAGGGGCAAATATATATATATATATATTGGAAGAAGTGGGTCTGAAACATCTTATGGCCCTTAAGGCGCCCTGCCAAGGACCATAGCATCCTACATTCAGAAGGGTAAGATTGCTCCATATGTGACCTGAGGGACACATTTCCTTGTGTACAACATTCCAGAGGCCATATGCCGAAGGTGGCAGAGGCCAAAGTTGGTGGAGCAATGGTTGCAGATCTTCCCTTTGTGCAATAGGGCATATTTTACTGCATGCAAATGTCAGCAGTTTCTACAAATGAGCACATTTCTCCATCCTCTGTCCAGGTAAGCAAGAGTCATTGTTACAGAACAGCACTCAAGGAGGGGACAGAGAGGGTCCGGTGAGGGGTAGTGCCTAACAAGAGTTATTGTACTACCAATCTTACTGTATGCTTGTGAAACATGAACCACTTATAAACGCCATCTCCAACTCCTCAAAAGATTCCATCAACGGTGTCTCCGAAAAAATTTTCACATCACTTGGGAAGACAGGCAAACTAATGCCAGTGTACTGGAAGAAGCAAAGATCACCAGTGTCAAAGCAATGATTCTTCAACATCAACTTCGTTGGACCGGTCATGTTGTGCGGATGCCTGATGATCATCTTCCAAAGCAACTACTCTATTCCGAACTTAAAAACGGAAAGCCTAATGCTGGTGGTCAACAAATAAGTTTAAAGACTCTCTCAAGGCAGATCTTTAAAAAGTAGTATAAACTTGGAAACACTGGCCTGCGAGCGCTACAACTGAATAACAGTTTTTACCAAAGGTGTCATGGGCTTTGAAGGCACTCAAACTCAGGACGAAAGGGAGAAATGTGACAAGAGGAAGGCACGTCTGGCAAACTCTCACTGTGATCAACTCCCACCGGGAAACCTATGTCACCACTGTGGAAGTACGTGTGGATCCAGAACTGGCCTCCAGTCCACAGTCACTTACGGACTCACTGTTAAGACTGTGTTCATGGAAAACAATCGCCGAAAAAGTGATTGCCAAAGAAGAAGAAGAAGAAGCAAGAATCTTGAGAGCCAGGCCTCAGGCTACCCACATCTGCAGTATAGTGTATTTTGGCACCTTACGTTGAATTTCCTTTTGTGAAACTGCCTTGCGATAGCAAGCGGTCCCAAAAGGTACGCTAGAAATCTATTAAATAAGATTTTCCCCCTCCCGACATTGTTCAGATTTATACTATTGGAATGATGCTACTTAGATTGCCCTTGTGAAGCGCATTGAGCGTCCCTGCACAACCAGGAAGGGCCTGAATTCAACTTTCAGGCATTCTGCCATTCAGTTCAGTACAGGCAGCTGTCTGCTTGATGGCTTTCCTCCCTCCATACACCATTTTGCATTAAAGTTGTTTTTGTTACGCATCCTGTGCATGGCCTGCTCCCCACCATGCTTTTCAATTTCTTTTGCATGTTATTCTTAGCCACTATGAGCTTCCGCTTGGAAGAAGTGGGGTACAGAAATTAAAAATGCAAATGAATGAGGCTTCCGTTCCACTTTCCTTCCAAAGCCACCCAACCATCACTGGAAATCTTTCCACTGACTTCAGCTGGCTTTGGATCAGTCCTACAGCCAGCAATCGTCTCCAGTTTTTCCTTGACATTAGTCCAGAAGGAGGAGGCTCCCGGTCCAAAGCATGTTTGAAAACAAGGCCCAAAGGCATTATGATGTATATCTTAAGTCTTGGCTGCTAGCAGGAAGAGGAAAACAGTAAAACAAGATATCAAAATTTTAGAACATACTAAAGCTAGCTACTCAGCTTTGCAGGGTTTAATAAGTTCCTCAGAAACTCAGTGAAATGTATGGGGATATTATGTGCTGCGGATTCAAAGCAAACCTCTGGATATAAAACAAAATCACAGTTTATTGGCTCTTCTACGCCTGTTCCTGTTCCCTCCAGCCAAAACCCAACAAAATGTAGGGCAATTCGCTTGACGTGCCAAAGCTTAATTTAACTTAGCTTTTTGTAAATAGACACGTATTCACCAGTAGCACATAAGCCCCCATCTGCACTATATACTTAAAGCAATATCATACCACTTTAGACAGTCATGGCTTCCCCCAAAGAATCCTGGAAGTGCTGTGATTTCCTGGGAAAGAGCAATGTATTATTGAGAATTGTAGCTATGTTAAGAGAATAGAGGCCAATGTTCTTGGGTCCAAATTAACAACTATTAAGCACCCTGATTTTCTATAATACATGGGAAGCCAAAAGCTTCCTGCTGAAGGTTGTCCACAAGTATGAAAGTGACTTCAATAGTGATGAATGGGGCAGACAGAGCTGGCATGCTTCTCCTATGATCCCCCAATGCCCTGCTTCATATTTTTACATTGCCCTCTTCCTAATGCCCTGAAGAGGGCTATTGACAACTTGAAATTTAAAAAGAACCAAAAATTTGTACCAGTTGACAAAAGGTTTCTGTTTGACATTTGGAGAAGGTCTTAGGCCCCATCTGCGCTACACATGAAAGTAGCATGACACAGCAATGGCTTGCCTCAAAGAATCCCAGGATCTGCAGTTTTCAAAGGCTGCTGAAGTCATTAGAAGACAGAGAGGAATAGAAAACAATGTTTCTTACATACCAGAGTAATAATTATTATAATTTTGCAATATGTACCAAAGTCACCATTCCAATGCAATGAAGACAAGGGCCCTGTAGAGTGGCCATGTGTCCTAATTTACAGAGGACTATCCTCTAGAACTTTTGTAAACTGCTTTGAGGTTTTTGTAAACTGCTTTGGGACACAGGTGGCACTGTGGGTTAAACAACAGAGCCTAGGACTTGCCGATCAGAAGGTCGGCAGTTCGAATCCCCACGACGGGGTGAGTTCCCGTTGCTCGGTCCCTGCTCCTGCCAACCTAGCAGTTCGAAAGCACGTCAAACTGCAAGTAGATAAATAGGTACCACTCTGGCGGGAAGGTAAACAGTGTTTCTGTGCACTGCTCTGGATTGCCAGTAGTGGCTTAGTCATGCTGGCCACATGACCCGGAAGCTCTATGGTGCAGGAGGGAGTGAATCGCACCCAAACATCTGGTGGCAGCTCTTTGCAATAGGCGATTACATCACTGAACAAATGGTTTGGTTTGCTGCAATCCAATACACCCTTACCTGGGCACAAGTCCCATTGAACTCAGTGGGGATTACCTCTGAGTAAGGCTTGCACTCTTCACCAAAGGACTCCTGTATTTTTGCACCCATTCTCTCCCAAATAAGCAGCGAACCATGGATTTGTTGGAGCAGTGTGCACAACTAAAGGATTTGCATTTGGAATGGAACCTTCCGATCTTCAGAAAAGCAAAAATTCTCAGAGTACTTTTCTCACATCCTCACAATCATCAGAGCACTTTTGTCACTCCTTTTCCTCCTTCCTTTGTCTTTGCTTTTTTGCACCAGGTTTTTTTTGGGGGGGGGGCGACGGTTGTGTGTGCTTTTTTGGGACCCATAGCCAAAATAAACAGAGCATATTTCCCTTATAAGTCCCCTCTCTCTCCTTCTCTCTCACTTCCTGCTTATGAAAGAATTTTCAATCAGTGGCCTCTTGCACTTTGAGGAGTCGGGTTTCTCTTAGAAATCTTTGCTTCAGTGGCCAGGAAGGACCATTTTAATTATTAGTGTTATTCCACTTTCCCCTCCGCATCTGCACACACACACACACACACACACACACACACACACACAGGCATTCCTCTTCCTATTAGCCATGTTCCCTCCCTGTACAGCTGTGCAAAGCAAGACCATAAATTTACTGCTTACTTCCTCGGTGTAATGCCCTCTTGGTGCTACTTAGCAATGCCTTATTTTCTTTTAACTGCTCAGTCAGAAATCTGCTTGAGAACTCCTAGCCTAGAAGGATCGTTTTTGTACATTGCATAAGGTTTGCAGCAGGGGTGGCAAACCTGTGTCCCTCCAGGTGTACCAGAATTACAGCTCCCATTGTCCCTGACTATTATTTGTGTTGAATTGGTCTGATGGGAGTCCAACAATATCTACAGCAGAGTTGAGGAACCTGAGGCCCAGCTTCGTGAGGAGAATTGGTGTCTCCAGACAACTCTCAGCAACTATTAACAAGCCACAGTCGCCAGCATTCTTTGTGTTGGTGGCAAAGAAAAAATAGGTCTATAAAAGAAGAATTCCTGGATGCCAAGATTTGGGACAAGTACTCTTTGGTGAGAGAACCCCAGCAGATTTAAAATCACAAAACACGCAGCATAAGGTGAAAGATTTATACGATCTGAGGAGAAGCTAGAGTGAGCTCAGGACTTGGGTTACAACATAATGTTAGAGCAATTGGGAACAATTGTGGAAAATTGATATTAAATTCACCGCGTGCTACACAATAAGAGAGAACCTAATGAAAATGATATACTGATGGTATTTAGCCCCCGAAAAAGTGGCAAAAATTTATAAGCAAAATTCCAAAATGTGCTGGAGGTGCAATACAGAGATAGGATCGATGTATCATATTTGGTGGGGGTGCAAAGAGATAAGACCTTTTTGGAATGAGGTACATGAAGAAATAAAAAAGTCATTTAGCAAAAAGCCAGAAGCGTACCTTCTGGGATTAATTACAAATGAGATCCCAACAGATAAGAGAATAATATTCCTCTATGCATCTGCTGCAGCAAGAGTGCTCATAGCGAAGAACTGGAAAGGAAATAAAATACCGACAATATTTGAGTGGCAAAATAAGTTTATTGAATACACGGAAACAGCAAAATTGACAGCAGCTATTAGAGGACAATCAAAGCAAAGTTTGATAAAGAACTGTGAATATGTGAAGGAATATACAATGAAACACTGTTCCGAAACAGAAATAAGACAAAGTTTGTAAGGGGGAAAGGAATAAAATAAATAAATAAATAATAAAATAATAAAATATATAAAAATATATAAAAATAAAATATAGCTATAAAACAGAACATAACAACACAACAATAAATATAAGAATGTAAAATAAGGTCAAGCATCGATGGAAGTCATATTTTAGTTTAAAATATGTTATAAATATATGGTAAGGTGGTGGGTGGGAAGGGGGGAATGTTTGGTTTGGTCTGTGAATTTTTTAATTTTTTATATTTCTGTATTTTCACTTGTATTCTTTTTTACTTTTTGTTTCTTTTGTATTTTTTGTATTTTGGTTTTTGGAAGGGGAAAAAAACACACAGCAAAGTAAAGCGTGAAAATATTGACAGTCCTTTAAAATATACCCTTCCAAGTTCCTGCCAAAGTTTCCCACTTCCCCTATGACAGAAAAAGACTGCACATTTGGTAAGTTTAAAATGGTGTGCTTATAAACACTCCAAAGGTCAGGTTCATGTGCTTTCCCGCACATCACTCAGAAAACACAGGCAGTAAAACATGCACATTCCTAAATTTACAGGTATAGGAATACTAGAATGGCTTGTAGGAGCCCTGCAGTTTGAATTTGGAGCAACCTGCTCAGACCTCTATGTGCTAAGCTTCTCTGGGAGAAACAATAGGCTTCATTACTTTCCTCCCAAGGTGCAGTGGGGGATGACCTAGCTAAGCCAGGCAGGACAGCTTACTCTATGGTCTTAACCCCTTCATGCTTTAAATATAAAGTGCAGGTGTGGATTTAAGATAAGTACTAACCACCACCATTCCACAAAGTTTCCCCAATATTCTCTTACTATCAGTCTTTGGGGCATTGTTGGCTACCACCTCTCCCCAAATGAATAGCTGAATAAAATTTAGCAAATGATTTTAGACCATTTCTAGTTAGTATACTCACATGGCAGCAAGGAACCTTTTTCAGTTTGCAGCATGCCTAATAATTCAGCAAACTTTCTTTAAAAAAGAAAGCTTCATTCCTATGTGCTACCCATCCATGGAATATTGTATTGGCCCAAATATAAGCCGCACCCTAATATAAGCAACACCTTTAAAAGGGGGGAAAGAAAAAAAAGACAATACTTGAATATAAGCCGCTCCCTTAAAATTCTGCAGGCACTCACACCCGTTCTATTTTACCGTATGTGTTTCAGCAGCGATACTGTAAACGCCTATTTTTGTAAGGTCACGTATTTAAGCTGCACTTTAACTTTTCACGGTCGGAATTTGGGGGGAAAGTGAGGCTTATATTCAGGCCAATACGGTAATTTGCCCAAATGCAATCACAAGGAGGAATTCAACATCACACTAAAGTGCTCATGCCATCAGGGCAGGCGTTTCAGCTTGCCAGATGAATGATCCCTCCTTCTCGCAACTGCACCCCTAGCCAATTGCACAAGACTGCACAGAGAGAAGAGATGGGGAAGGCCCCATGAGGCAGATGGAAGTCCTTGCACAGGGCTTCCATTGATGGGACTTATGAGTCCCATCCACAAACTTACAGTGCAATTCTATGCATGTGTAAAGTAAAGGTAAAGGGACCCCTGGCCATTAGGTCCAGTCGTGGCCGACTCTGGGGTTGCGGCGCTCATCTCGCTTTATTGGCCGAGGGAGCCGGGGTACAGCTTCCAGGTCATGTGGCCAGCATGACTAAGCTGCTTCTGGCGAACCAGAGCAGCGCATGGAAACGCCATTTACCTTCCCGCTGGAGCAGTACCTATTTATCTACTTGCACTTTTGATGTGCTTTTGAACTGCTAGGTTGGCAGGAGCAGGGACCGAGCAACAGGAGCTCACCCTGTTGCGGGGATTCGAACGGCCAACCTTCTCATTGGCAAGTCCTAGGTTCTGTGGTTTAACCCACAGCATCACTTATGCATGTGTACTCAGTAGTAAACCCCACTGAATTCAGCAGAGGTTACTGCCAGAAAAGTAGGTATCGGGTTGTAGCCTTGCCAGTTGTGCATGAGTTGACAATCTTCGTACAGAGTTCCAGGATTCACAGGATGCGGGCGAACATTTCTACAAGCCAGACATGGTGCATTTGGGCAGAGGTATGCCTTGCCCCCCCACCCCCACAGTGGGTTTCATTCACTGCAGCCACCAGAGCAATAAACCCGGCCAGCATATGAATGCATTTTTTATTTCAGACTCGATGTTGAATGTGCCAACTGTCTTTTCAAATGATCTGCAAAGCATGTCATCGCTGAATGAAATTTGGCACCTCTGCAGAGTCAAGACTGCAAGATCCAAACTTCCCGTCATTCAGAGGGGATTCAGATTCTAGACTTCTGTCGACGAACCATTTTACAGAGCTCAGCTCAAGCTGTGTGTTTCAGATCTAGGTCCAAATTTGCTTGGAGCGCAAGGCAGGTTGTGTGATCTCCTAGCTTGTTATGGAGTCTTTTCCAGGGCAATCCTTTCTCTCTTGAATCCGTCAGCACTAGGGATGGGAGGAGCTGTCAATTTTGGTTCTCTCAATTTATCATTTTTCCAGTCTTAAATTCAGTTCTTCACATTTCTGCAGTACTTTGACGGCTGGGGGGGAGGGGGGCCTCGTGAAAATTCCTCAGCATTTTAGTGCAAATTCATCGGAATAAACACACGTTTTCCCTAACATAATGCATACTTGTATGTTAATTTCACAAATATTTTAATTTTATGCACACTCACCCCCATATATATGCATTCTTATAAACATTGGTTTAAACATTGGGTCCTTAAAGAAGAAGAAAAACACCTTGAATTTCTTTTGTTAATATTTTGGTGGAATTATTTTAGTGATTCTTCACCCATCTTCTTTTCTCTGTCTGCTAGTGGAACAGCTCATGTACTAGCAGAGAGGTGACCTGTGATGTTCAGCAACGGAGGAATTTATTGCAACATTTGAGCTAGCAGAAACTCCTTTCACAATTTATTGTGCCACATAATGTGGTTGTGCATTCTCTTGTGCAGCAACATTCCGCTGGCACAGAACATTTCACAATAGGCTGCTGTGTGGCTCTAACTTAGCGCTGCATTGGCTACAACCCAGAGTAGTAAAGAGCATGACTTTCAATCAATTGTGAACACGACCCTTCATTTCTACAGGCTTGTTTCTAAGGCTGGACACAATAAAAGAAGAGGGACACTAAATTCTACTACTGCTCTTTCCCAGAGCAAAGCCCCATGCTATGCATTTGCAGCAAGAGATTGGTTAAAGAGTGTTGTTGATGGAATGAGCCTGCTCTCCTCTTTGGCCGATGGGGAATGCATAGTGCTGGCATGGAGCAGAACGAAGTGTGGAAAGTCTATCCCTTTCCATAGTCTCTTGCCATTCAGATGTTTGCATTTAACGTGAACAAATTTATGACCTGAGGAGGATTCCTTTGAGCACAAGCATATTCCAACTATTTGCTGACTCCTGGTTTTGAAGGAACAAATGTGCATATTGTAGGAAACAACCCTTTCCCCCTTTCCCAGTGGGGTAGCCATGTTAGTTTGTTGCCACAAAAGCAGCCTTCCCCAGACATCATGGGCTACGATGCCCATCGTCTCTAAGGCCAACGGTCAGAAATGATAAATGTTGCTGTCTGAAACATCTTGGGGAAGGCTAGCTTAATAACTAAGGATTATAATCCAACATCACATGAGCAAACTTCTAAAGAAATAGACCTTCCCCTTTCTCTGCTGTCCCCAGTACAGCTCTCTGCATCCCCCAAATCTGCAATGAAGTATCCCCCCAGCCCTCAAGCACAGATCTATTTTAATTCATTTAATTCTATTTATTAAACTTCTATACTGCCCTTCACCCAAGGACCATGGGGCAGTTCACAAAATCCATCTGGGATTGTCAACATTTATGTGGGAACATCAACATGAATCAGTTGTGGTCATTTGCCGTTGTGTTTGTGTGTGTGCATCTGGGCTCAGATAGATAGACACACACAGTTTTAATATTTATTTGGAGGATAGGAGTTCCTTTGTCATTTTTCAGACACGTTTGGGAGCACATCCTTTCCCCAGAGCAAGGCCAGTTCTGCAAAGGGACGGGTACTGTTCCAACATCCCTGTTGCACAGCACCCTATTGTGCGCTTGTGGGTGCCTTTTGTTTATATAATCGCTTCCTAATGGCAACAAAGTGTTTACTGTTCAACAAAACACATTTGATTTTAACGGCCAACCATAAAACTGTCTGATAAAGTTTGATTTAGCTGGCAAAAAAAAAAAAGCAAGTTCTCATTTAGAGCAAATAAATCGAGGTTGCCGCAGACAGCTGTTTGGAGCCCATAATCCCCGGAGCTCTCCGGCTAAAGCAGTTCTGGCCTGCTGAATGAGCAACAGAGAACAGCCTCAGCTGTCGAGGATGTGCTCCATTACAATGGTAACCTAAGGCTGCATGACTTATATATCCAATGGCAATGAAGCAAGCCCTCATCTCTAGACAGATGCTCGACAGACGGACAGCTGACACCATGACTTGCTCTCTGCAGACTTGGGACTAAACCTGTTTTCCAGTCCACTGATACGGGAGAGCAAGAGGCTCTCTTCCTCGCTGCTCATTCTTTTGCTCACAAAGGCCAATGCAATATCCTTCACATGCGATTAACAAGGAGTTAGCAAAAGGGCCCGCAGCGGGTGGGGGTGAGTTCAGATTTCAGAGAAACGGCTCCGACAGCCTTTCCCGCCTGAGAAAAACTTGCAGCGCTTCTCTGCATGTGGGGAAGGCAAAGCCATGAGAAAAGCGTTTTCATCAGGGGAGCAATGATATAAAAGGAAAGAAACTTGCCAAAGCAGCTTTATGTCTTTATTTCAAATGCTTCTAGAAAGCGCTCGATATTTTAAACATCTCTAAGCGGCGTACAGCATAAAGACCATCAGCATCATTACATCGTGTATATATAAATATATTAGAAACAAAACATAATACACCTGTGTTGCAAAAGACAAGCAACAGGAAGGATATGTGCGCTGTGAGTTAAAAGTGAAAAAGGTGAGGGAGAAAAAGAAAGGAAAAGCCACGTGGATCTGAAAAGATATCAAAGTTCAATTCTCCATTTGAACTGAGAATCTTCTCATTTGAACAGAATGGAGATTAAGCAACACAATGGTTGATGGACTGATTGTTCGAGAAGTGACAGTCTCAGGCATGCAGATATCCTATGGATCATAGAATTGTAGAACTGTAGAGTTGGAAGGGACCCTGGGACCATCTGGTCCAGCTCCCACATTTCCCCCCACCACTGAGAGTTGTTGTTGTTGTTGTTGTTTGCATTTATATCCCACCTTTCCTCCGAGGAGCTCAAGGGGTAAATGGTTCTCATTCTACCCATTTTATTTATCTATTATTATTATTATTTATTTATTTATTAAATTTGTATACTCCCTTCATCTATAGATCGCAGGGCGGTTCACAACATTTTATCCTCACCCTGTGTGGTTCTGAGGGGCTTGGGAGAACCCCCAGAACAGCATATGGGGTGGAGTGGGGGCAGAGAGGATGATTGTTCCATCTGGCGAGCCAAAATGCTTGCCCTGAGTCCCAGTAAAGGAAGAATGGATACAAAAACTTATGGAGTGTTTGCAGAAATGGCGAAACTTACTGGAAGAAAAAGATATCAAGACAACAAACTTTTTTAAATAAAAGGATGGAAATGGTTTATTGAACATTTACAGATAAATTGTAAACATTGGCAGGATTGTTGTAATAACCTGCAGTTTTACAAGAGTCTATTATTTATAGTAGATAACTAAATGAGCAAGTTAAATGAATTTGAATATGAAAAAAATAAATTTAAGGAACCACAGAAAGAGGGGGAAGGAAGTCAAATTTTGAAGTGATAAATGGATTGTAAGACTAATGAAATGTATAAATTTGAAAAGTACAAATACAAACAAAAATACGAAAAATGAAAAAAAAAAACCAAACCAAAATGCTTCCCCTGATGGAACAAATTGCCTTAGCACGGCATCAACTTCCTCCCAGAAGCTTGTTAAGGTTTCTGGGAACTGTAGCTGTATGCAGGGTTAACCACAGTTAGCAGGATTCATTGGGGAGGAAATGTGTTTTCAGTGTACGGTATGTACGCAGCCGTGATCGTGATATCACATCAGCTGCTAAAAGTCTTTTTAACTACCATGAGTCTAGTTTGTTTAAAAGCACCATTCTAAGGGGAGAAAGTTAACACTTCCTCCAGCTATCCATTGGTGATTGCATTTCTTGCATCTCCACCATTTATCACTCCCAAGATGATGACCCCTGCATTATATCATATCTCCCTCCTTCCATGGTACTCGTCTCCAAAATGACATGACAGCAGGCGCAATGGAAGTCTGGGAGGATTCAGAAACAGCTATTTACAGTGCAAGAATTTGCGGGGAGATAGCACAGATGGCTCTAAAGTAACCTGATTCACCCAAACCACCACCTCCCAAATGCTACTCTAGAGCAATTGCATTGTGTGCGGTGGAGCTACTCTGAGGTAGGTGGCTGAGGAAGCCTGAACGTAAAAGGAGTCTTTGGCATTTCTGCTTTATGTGTAGACAACATGCTCTCTATTAGTTGTGGCAGTAGACTCTCATCAAACAAGAAACAGATCCATTACTGAATTCTTTGTCCTGTGCTCTTCTGCTAAAGTCTATGATTAATTTGGGTTTGAAAATCTCACCAGGCCTCCACACCTTTAGTTTTGATGAAAGACTATGCTCACTGTTGCTTCTCATACCTTCTGAAAATAAAACATTCACGGTTTATATTTTAAAAGTTCAGCCCTGGACAAAAAATTCGTATTTAGATGCGCGAGGGAGTAATTAAGCAAATATCAATGGCCACTGAAAATTATGCGGTAAACCAACTGCTACTTTGCCTTTGAGAGATCTAAAACAAGTCAAATGCATAGTTTAATGGCTTCCTTCATCAGAAGCAACAGCAACAGTGGATCAGATACGTACATGTGTGTGTGTGTGTACATATATATATATATATATATATATATATATATATATATATATGCTTTCGTAGATTTTCACGGGTATAGGAATGCAGGTTTTGGTGTCCTCGGGTGTCTTCCCGTGTAAAAGTTGGGGTGTCTAGGCGACGTTTCGACGAGGTCTCACTCGTCATCTTCAGGCTGGTGCTTTCGGCTTCTTGTTACTGGAACAGAGCAGGGTCTCAGTGTTTGAGTTCCTATAAATATTGTTGAGGTGTGGTGTATAGCCTCCAATGTTCTGGGCCGAGAGGAAGTTCCCAGGCTAGTGTGCCTTTTCTTCTTTTGTTCCTTAATTGTTTGAGGGATATCTTGAGTGATTTCTTGAGTGATATCCTGAGTACCACTTAGGTGGGTCATTAGGTGTGGATTAGTTGCTAAAGCCTTTGTGTCTTATATATATAATATTTTCTTGTTACAAAATTGCACGCACATAAAGAATAAAACATGGCATGACTAACAAAAAAAATGGGTCACTAAACATATTATTTTACGTCACTGAAGCCCAGCCAGATGGGTGGGGTATAAATAAATTATTATTAGTATTATTAGTATTATTACTATTATTACTGTTATTACTATTATTATTATTACTATTATTACTATTGAGGTTATTACAGTAAACCAGTAGAATGAGTTCTTCAATAAATCAACTTGGAAAATATAGACTAGCAGGAAGAATGGGGTAGGGCTAATGAGTAGTGCCTGCTATTCTATGCCATATTGCAAAATATGTTGTAGGTACAGGCAATTCCCTGTTTGCACGGGGGTTGCGTTCCAGGTCATTGCATGCTTGCATGAAATCATGTATAATTGGAACACCCATTGAAAAAGCCTGCAAACATCCTGTTCTGCCTCAGCCCTTCCCCATTCTGCCCCCTTTGTGACGTTTTCGGTTCACTTCCAGGTTCAGTGCGATGTATGGATACGCCTAAAATGGTCGCTGCCAATATTTCATGTCCATGTTTTGTTTCATTCGTATATTTAATGAACACCACACCATACCATCTAAAAATTATATTGTTTTCTCTTTCCCCTTGCCACCTTCAATTTTTGCCACAGCTTTTCCATTATGGCTCTTTGCCAGACTATATTATACCAGCGATAAGTATTTATTAATTGCAAGGTTTCCATAGTTATGGCTACTAGCGTTCTAGCTGTTAATAAATGTATTACTAATGCCTTACTTCTTACTTAGTCCATATCTAAATTTATATACTAAATATACTAGTATAATTTATATACTAAAAAGTATATAAATTAAGTAAGGCTAATGCTGAGATTATTGGGATTGTTTGAGCTGTAATCTGAGATACCTCTTTAAAAACTTCCTTCCAAAATCATTCGATTTCTGGACATTCCCACCACATATATTGGTATGTACCTATAATTTGGTATCCTCTCCAACATAAAGGATAGCCAATGGGCTTTGATGTTAAATACCATCCACGTACAATTTTTAGTTAACATTCCCTAGTAGTCACTGAAAAAGATTTATATAGTGTTTTTGTCCATAAATAGTTCCATTTATCCTCTTCAATGTTTATAGTCCAATTTAATTCCCACCATCTCTTTAGATTTGGGGGGGGGGGATTGGTTCTCAGTGGGGTTTTGTATAAAAGGGAAATCAATCCCTTAGTCATTATACTATCTCTTATTACTTTCTTTTCATATTATGTTAGTTTCCTTGTAGTTTCATTTTTAATTTGTGTATTTGTAAGAAATGATCTCAATATATATTCTAGCAGCCGTGAAAATTGATTATTTTCCCAACGTACTTGCATCTCTGCTAATGTAAGGAAGTTGTCCCTTTCTATAATAATCTTTCAAATAATATAAATGGTGTTTTTCCATACCCTCACATTTTTTCATTTTTTTTATTTTGAAAGAAAGGATGTTGCATCGGAATTATAGGTGACTGTCCTGGGGCTAAAACCTTTGTCCATTTTCCCCATATTCTATATGATGTGTATAGGGATTAGTAGGCCAACTCAATGATGGAAGCTTATTTTTCATTAATACTAATACCCATACATTGGATCAGTTTATAACGCATCAAGCCAAACACACTGATCCACTTATGCCAATGCCTACTTCTTTTAAAGCAGGGATGAAAAACCTGTAGCCCTGCAGATGTTGGACTCCAATTCCTGTCAGCCCCAGCCAGCATGACTACGGATGATGGGAGTTGTAGTCCAACAACTTCCAGAGCATCACAGGTTCCTCATTTCTGCTTTTCTTAATGATTTTATTCAATTGGCTGTGGCTACCTGTAGGTAACAATCTTCCCGATCCCCCTCTTATATGAGTGTGCTTCAAAACACAAATATCTTCCCATACTTTAATCCCTAAACACTTTCTAAATAACATTGCAACAGGAATGCCTCAGTCGGTTGAGCAATGCTCAGGATTCTTCCTAGAGCAAAGGGTTCCCACATCAGAAGGTGGAGTAATAAAACT